>NC_053395.1:73664698-74274281 GCF_905171765.1 Bufo bufo | reverse complement strand
CTACTGTATGTCATTGAACAGACTCTGCATTGAATTATAGGAAATAATGGCAGCATATGACATACAGTACTTGTTTATAATTCCACATGAGCTAAAGAAGCCCAAATACTGTCATTTTATGACTTTATATCTCATTTTAAATCGTAATGCCTCATAGTTTAACCCATTAACGCCCAGCACTTTACATGTATGGCTCTCTGATCAGACGGGTGCAGGATCTGCGCTGACCGATCTGGGGCAGGGGTCTGGCAGTAACTGATAGCCAGACCCCTGCTGTATGCGCTGGCATCAGGGAAAACACAGATGACGGCGCACTAACCCTTGATGTGCCATGGTCAGCGCTAACTGTGGCATGTGCGATGACTGTGTAGGAGGGAGAAGCCATCTGGTCCCCATGCTGCTGTTACAGGGACCTGATGGCAGCTCGATGCTTTCCTTAGGCAGCGTGGCTGCCTTCCGTGACAGCTTGTGAGATCCAGCCCCCTGGATCTCACAGGCAAGCAGGCTGAAGTGTGTTACATTCAGTAATACACTTACAGCCAATGCTTTACAATACAGAAGTATTGCAAAGCATTGTTAACCCCTTCCCGACACATGACGTACTAGTACGTCATGAAAGTCGGTGACTTACCGCATCGTAACATAATAGTACATCATGGATAACTCCGGTCACCGCGGAGAATCGCGCGGTGACCGGAGTAAGCTGACTGCACTAATCGGCAGTCAGCAATCTTAGCTGAAAGAGAATAGTAGTTTTTCCGCCCCCCCTGCAGCCCCGATCGCTGCGATTGGCTGGCTAGTGAAGACCAGCCCATCGCAGTGCCGGCAATGAATGGAGCTGCAGGGGGGCTCAGCTAGAGGTGGGAGGGGGCTGATGAGATCAGCCCATGTCTCCTCCTAGGTCAGGGAGGGGACACCAGACAGGTGTCCCTTCCCAGCATTGTGATTGGCTGGAGCAACGCTCCAGCCTATGGCAGTGCTATACAAGTATCATCCAATCTGTGGTGCTGCTGGTGGCTGGGACGGAGGTGATTGGGGCTGATTACATTAGCCTATGTCACCTCCGAGGTCAGGGAGGGGACATCAGACACTGATGTCCCCTCCCAGCGCTGCGATTGGCTGGAACAATGCTCCAGTCAATGGCAGCACTATGCAGCAGAAAGAACCGCTGGTGCCTCTCTGCAGGCAGCCATTTTAGCTTGATGACTGCTTGCAGAGAGGACCTGTGCCCTTCTGTGCTGCTCGTTGTCGGCTGGGACTTGTGGTACTACCACATAAATCACTGCTTTACACTCAGTGCTTTGAAGAAGAAGAAAAAGAAGAACATCTGGAACAGCTGTAGTGATCTTTGGCTCATCTGCAGCCGTTTCAGATCCCCATTCCCTGTCCCCCCCCCCCCCCCCCCCTTTTTTTTGGGGCTTTTTGTTGGCTCTGCACCACTTTTTTAGTGTGACTGGAAAGTGCTGATCAGCATGTGTTTTTTTGGTGCTATATAATTTTATATATATATATATATATATATATATATATATATATATATATATATATATAGAAAAGAAAATAATGGCGGCACTGGAAAAACACATGGAGGGTGCTAGGTCCAGGGATGTAGCAGCTTACCCCGTCTGATAGAGATGAAAAAACGGACAGCACTCCAAGTAAAAGCTAGTGGTGTTTATTCACCCATGTGGATGGCAACGTTTCAGCTCATACAAGAGCCTTTATCAAGCAATGAACACAGTGTAAAGTGGGGTATATATAGTCCAACCCCTATGACATCACAATATAGTCAATTAACAAACATATACAATAAAGTGCAAATAGTGCATATATAAAAAATCGTAATGTAAGTATAGCAGTGTCATATGCAAAAAATAAATCACTGATGTATACAAAATACATTGTAAAGTGAATACATTATAGCATAAAAGTGCATTATAGCACAGAAGTATATTAATCAATCAATAAATACCAGGTGCACAAATGGTGGGAGGGACGAGAAGAAATGATGCTGCCAAAGGGAGGGGGGAGCGATGACATACCCGGTGCCATTATCCGTGCCACACATGTCGAATACCGCCACGTCCGGCGTTCAGATGGATACAGTGCGCAGGCGCCAAGTCGCATAAAGAACATGATGTGGCTTCCTCAGATGACGTAGCCGGAGCATGCGCACAAGTCTGGAAACGCTATATATTTTTTATATTGTGAAAATTGTCCGTTGACAAGTATCTCACTACGAGATGACGGACATTGATTTTCCATGTGGCTCTATGTACTCCCAGGAGGAGACTGATCGCATATTGCATGACATTGGGGGAGATGCTGCTTTTTTAAACACCCCCTCCATCCATGAGCTCAAAAAGAAATTTGAGTTTCTGTCTAAAAAGACGGCTTCACTACGACTACATATGACTACACTTGGTGAATACTTCAAAATGCAGAGGATTCCACGTGGCATGAGGTCCAATTTGAGACCTAATTTATTTTTCCACAATGCATTATTCTGCAAAAAGTTTGAAATGCTATCTAACAGGTATTCACTGGATTTTATCCTGTTAAATATCCAGTATCTACAACAGGAACTATCCACCATTGCTAATGATACGGCTGAGATTGACCTCATATTACGGACATCCATGTCCACAGAGGAAAATTCATTGTTCAGTGATAACGTATTGGCTCATGTGGCACGGGCTAAAACCGAATTGGAGGAAGGCAAAAGGTCTAAATGGAACCGTGACTCCGATGACTACAAAAAGGATGCGGTGTACACCTGGCAGTCGGATACCACAAATTCCAACTATAAGGATCCAAGGAAGAGAAAAAGAAATACACCGGCTACTTCTACACCATCTCCCCTTTTTTTAGGGAACAATGTGGACCCGCAAAGAAAAGACGAGGTCGGACCAGGAGAGGGGGTCGCAGACACCACAGAACCAACTATATCCAGAAACAACAAAACCAGAGCCCAGACCAACAAATTACAGATGAACAAGAGGAAGTGACTGTCATCAATTTGTCCAGCAAGATGCTCACTCCAGTTCAAGTGAGTGTTCTTAATAGAGGACTTTCTTTTTGTCCCATGTCTTCCCCCAACTGGTTTGATCTGGATGCAGATTTATCTGCATTTTTTCGTAGAATCAAATTGAAAGTGTGGTTCAACACTAGGGTACAGATCGCGGCGCCTCAGGCTAGCGAGTTCTCCCTGAGACGCCTCGATCTGTCCATTAAGAGCCATTTTACCCCTATTGTGAATGAGGCCTCTGTTGATGCATTTATTACTGCTGTCAAATCTGACATATCTGCATATAAGTTGAGATGTAGGAATTATGTTTTTAAACATCCTAATCTTTCCAAGATGGAAATTGAGGCACTTGACCAACTAAGACAGGACCCTTCTTTGACAATTAAACCTGCGGACAAGGGTGACGCAGTGGTCGTCATGGACACCAGCAAATATGTGAGCGAGATTCAACGTCAGCTGGATGACAAGGATGTTTACTCTGTCCTTCAGACTGACCCTAAATCTGGGATAGCCAGACTTATCAGGGAATGTTTGGCTGATGCCATGTTGGCAGGCACCATTGATGATGACTTGTGCACGTTTCTCACTGTAGACCATCCAGTTACGCCAGTTCTGTATATACTTCCTAAAGTGCACAAGTCGCTTAAGGATCCACCCGGACGCCCTACTGTGTCCGGTTCGGTCTCCATCTTTAGTTGCATTGCCATCTTCCTTGATAAAGTCTTGCATGACTTTGCTACAGGGGCTGAGTCGTATATATACAGGATACGACTGATTTCCTGTGCAGGTTGGACAAGATTGATTTTGCTGGTGTCCATGAGGTCCGTCTGGCATCTTTTGATGTCACCTCTTTGTATACCTCGATTGATCACTATATAGGTATAGGTGCCATTGAACGTATGATGGGTTCCTCATCCTACTCTACGACTGCTAGACAGTTTATTATTGATCTACTGCAGATTATCTTAAGACACAACTATTTCCTTTTTCAGGATACGTTTTTTTCAACAAAAAAAGGGGCGTGGCGATGGGGTCTAATGTAGCACCCACCTACGCAAATATCTTCATGAGGTGCTTTGAGGAGGATGTCGTCCATGTGCCATTTGCTGCGGTGGTGGAGATACATTGACGACATCTTCCTCATATGGACGGGTAGTGTTGCCCAGCTTGATGAGTTTCATTTGTTCTTTAACAGTGTCAATAAGGACCTCCAATTCACCTTGGTCCATTCTGGTACTGAACTACAGTTCTTAGATACCACAGTCATCTATAATCAGGGCAAGCTGCATACACAGTTATATACCAAGCCCACGGATAAGAACACTCTCCTTTGCTTTAATAGTGGTTACCCACGTAGTATGCTTAAGTATTTGCCTTTTTCCCAGTTCCTTAGGGTCAAACGCATAGTTTCTGAACCTGAACAGGTTGACCTGGCTTTGGACAGCATGGCCAGGAAATTCCAAAAAAGGGGGTATCCTGCCCAGCTTCTTGATTCCCACAAACATAAGGTCCGTAGCCTAGATAGGAGTAGCACTTTGGAGAGGGGAACGTCCGATAGGTCCACTAATCGGATTCCCTTTATCTCTAAATATACGGAACAAAGTGAGGCAATCAATCGAATCATTAAGCAACATTGGGGGATCCTGGGTGGCTGCCATAGTGAGATCTTAGAATTTAGATCCCCTCCCCTCTTTTCTTACTGCAGGTCCAGAAACTTGCGTGACTAACTTGTCAGAGCAGATATTGGACCTAGGTCCAAGTCTGTTCAAACTTCCTTAACTACACATGGCAAGGGCAGTTTCCCCTGTCTATGCTGTATTGACTGCAAATATATGGGTAGGGGCAGTACTTTTGTCCATCCTATCACTGGAGTTTCATACCCAATTCGATTTCACCTTACATGCAATTCCAATTACGTAATTTATGTTTTGATTTGTCCGTGCAAATTACTATATGTGGGTGAAACGTTGACGGATCTTAAAACGTGGTTGAACAATCACAGATTGTCTATACGCAAAAAAAGAAAGGACCTCCCTGTTGCCAAACATTTTACGGAGCTTCAACACTCCGAAAAAGATCTTAAATGTTGGGCTATTGACCATATACCCATGCCAAGACGTGGGGGCAACAGGGTGCTGATCCTTAGAAAAAGAGAGCTTTTTTGGATCTATACTCTCAATAGTTTGAGACCTAATGGGCTCAATGTGGATTACAATCCGGGGATATATGTTTAGAGGAGTAGTTTGCCCCACAATGTTGTTTATGCGATATGTGACTCTTTTTTGGTGTTACATAGTGCACTATGAATACTATTAAGCCATTCTTTAATTTTTCTTTCTTTTATTCTCACAGATAAGAAAGATGCTGCGGGTTGGAGAAGTGAGACGCACCCGATGTGTTCCGTATTTGTCTACATGCCTCCATTCAGTGTACATGATGGTTTTTGCTTTGTTTACACTTTTTTATGCCTGTTATATTATGCTACCTATTGTGTGTCCTATATTGAATGTGTCCCCATTGGGAATTGTTGGCTTTTCTGTGGCATGCCCGCAGCGTTTCTTCGCTTTGTGCATTGCTTCATTTTGTCCATCTGTGAGGTGAGTTGTATCTTTCCTAGCTGCATTCTCTCCTCTGTCCCTTATGGGTATACAATTAGGTACACGGCACTATTACCGTTTTGCGCTGTCCTGTCTATTACTAGGCTATGCGCACGCACAATAGTTGGTATTATTTATCTTTTATTCTTTTTCTTTTTGGTGGACTAAGTGTTTTTTTCGTTGTCATCTTGCGCATACTCTCGCTATCATATGTGAGGACATTACACTATATCGCATCGTTGATGCGGTTTAGTGTTTGCGCTTTTTTCTATTTGAAAGTTTCTGTACCTCTTTCAAGATGGCCGACAAAGCGTTTCCAGACTTGTGCGCATGCTCCGGCTACGTCATCTGAGGAAGCAACATCATGTTCTTTATGCGACTTGGCGCCTGCGCACTGTATCCATCTGAATGCCGGACGTGGCAGTATTCGACATGTGTGGCACGGATAATGGCACCGGGTATGTCATCGCTCCCCCCTCCCTTTGGCAGCATCATTTCTTCTCGTCCCTCCCACCATTTGTGCACCTGGTATTTATTGATTGATTAATATACTTCTATGCTATAATGCACTTTTATGCTATAATGCATTCACTTTACAATGTATTTTGTATACATCAGTGATTTATTTTTGCATATGACACTGCTATACTTACATTACGATTTTTTATATATGCACTATTTGCACTTTATTGTATATGTTTGTTAATTGACTATATTGTGATGTCATAGGGGTTGGACTATATATACCCCATTTTACACTGTGTTCATTGCTTGAAAAAGGCTCTTGTATGAGCTGAAACGTTACCATCCACATGGGTGAATAAACACCACTAGCTTTTCTTGGAGTGCTGTCCGTTTTTTCATCATCTATATATATATATATGTCACTTTTAGTTAGTAGTATTTTTGAATTTTGAACCCACACACGGCACGTCTGCGTGCGTGGGTCCTGCACCTGCTGACTGCCGGTCAGTACGGTCAATTAATGACTGAGTCTGCTTAGGTTTAGTGGCTTTTTTTTATATATATATTTTTTTTGGAGCCTTTTTTTCAAAATTTTTATCTAAATCTTTCACTTATATTTTTCTCTTTTCTTCCATTATCATAAATGTTATTTTAATTAATTCATTACAAGTCCCCTCACGTGTTAAATCACTACATACACCCCCCTGACACTTTTCACTTTACATACACCAATAAAAATAAAAATGTCCAGTTCATCCCAGAGAATGTACTCCGCTGAAGAGGCATATGCCATCCTTGCCTCTGAAACTGAGTCTGCAAGTGAGGGAGAAGAGGATGCTACATTCCTCTACTCCATCATCATCGTCATCCGGATATGAGGGACCCTCAAGGAGATGCCCCAGGGGAGATGAAGTAGACCCCCCATTGATCCCCTATGGTCCACACCACCTGAGGATTATGAGCCCCAAATTCTAGAGTTTGTGGGAAACTCTGGAATCCAGATTGACTGCACGGGCTTCACAGAAATAGATTTTTTCAAAATCTATTTCTCTGACGAATTCATAAATTTACGTAACACAGTAGTGGATAGCTCACCACCTCTCCCAAACGGAACTGGTGCTCTAGCCTAATAACTGATCACCCAATCAGTCAGGAAATAATGCAATAAAAAAAATGTAAGGCTGGCACTCAAATATGTGGTACTATTGAAGTGACAATTTATTTAGACATAGAATTAAAAAACAATATGCACAATAAAATACAGTCGATTAAAATATGTGGAAAATATAAAAAATATGAAGCCGCAGGATAAAAAACACACTGTAGATTTGCTACAATCAATGGATATTTGTAGCTATCCCTTTAGAAGGCTCAGATATGTCCCCTTAGTTATATCTGCAAAGAAATCCTTTGGAGCAGTTGCTCTATGATATAGGATTATGTCCTCCTTGAAATAGTCCTCTGATTGGGATACAAAATGTTCAGAGGTTGGCACTATGGCCGGATGATATTATCAATTCAGGGAGAAATGTTCAGACTGGTGTTGATACACCACAAGATAAGTATAGGGCTGCAGGTGAGGGGTAAAGCGAAACCGTTTTTCTTACGATTCTGGTTCAGGGCCGGTGGCTGCTTGTCGCTACTCACCACACTGCGCCGGCTTCTCCTCACGCTGTTTGGCGTCCTCGTTCGAGACTTCCGTACCACGTGATGGTTGTCTCGCAGGATTTGCCCGTCAGTTTGTTGGGTTTGGTTTCTTCTCCGGAGTAATTTCAAGTCAAAGTCCTGTGGAGCGCTCCAGCATCCAAAGAAAGTTTTCAAAGCTTTCTTAATGGTCCTTCTTTCTGGGGGTGAACTATGCCAGACGCGTTTCGGGGACTGCACGGGCTTCACAGAAATAGATTTTTTCAAAATCTATTTCTCTGACGAATTCATAAATTTGATCGTGACCCAAACAAATTTGTACGCCCAGCAGTTTATGTCTCAAAACCCTCATATGCTAGACCCCTAGGTTGGACCCCTGTAAATGCAGCAGACATTATGAAGTTTTGGGGGCTGTTGCTGCATATGGGCCTTGTAAAAAAAAATGAAATGAGACATTATTGGAGTTCAGATGTCTTGTACAACACTCCAATTTACAATATGACCATGTCCCGCTCAAGATTTAAATCCATTTTACGATGATCATGCACAGTGCCCCCCCCCCCCCTCAAAATGACCCAAATTTTGACCGTCTATTCAAAATAAGACCCCTTCTGGAGCACCTCAACTCAAAATTTACGGAATAGCATAGACGAGTTCCTTGTACATTTTAAAGGAAGGGTTAAATTTCGCCAGTACCTGCCCAGCAAGTGGGCACAATACGGAATAAAAATGTACAACCTGTGCGAGAGTACCTCTGGGTACACCTACAGGTTCCGGGTTTATGAGGGGAAAGATTCCCGGATACAACCCCTTGAATGCCCCCCCATCCTAGGAGTTACTGGCAAGATTGTGTGGGACTTACTGCACCTACTGCAGGATAATGGTTATCACCTCTATGTAGGTAACTATTACACCAGCATACCCCTTTTCATGTCCCTAAAAGCCCGGAGGTACTGTGCCTTGCGGCACAGTGTGAAAAAAAAATCAGAGAGGGCTCCCTAGATCCCTGGTAGGGCGACTACTCCGAAAAGGTGACAGTAAGGCTCTCCTCCATGAGAACATGCTGGCGGTTAAGTACAAGGACAAGAGGGATGTCCTTGTACTAACCACCATTCACACAAACACCGGTTCTCCTGCCCAAGTGCGAGGTACCACTACCCCTGTCAACAAGCCTGACTGCATCCTTGATTACAACAGGCACATGGGAGGGGTTGATCTGTCCGATCAAGTTATGAAGCCCTACAGTGCCATGCGTAAAACTAAGTTGTGGTACAAAAAGCTTGCCGTATACATTGTACAGATGGCAATGTACAATGCATACATTTTACATAGAACTGCAGGCCAGACAGGAACTTTCCTTCAGTTCCAAGAGGCAGTAATCAAGGCCCTAATTTTCCAAATTCAGGAAGGAGAGGGCCCGAGTACTTCAGGAGGTCATGGTGCCCGTGTTGTACCAGGACAACATTTCCCTGGCGAAGTCCCACAAACAGCAAAGAGGGCAAAGACCCCAAAAAGATGTCGGGTTTGTTACAAAAGGACACCAGTTATCAGTGCAACACCTGCCCTGATAAACCTGGCCTCTGCATGAAAGAATGCTTCCGAACCTACCACTCATCCATGGATTTTTATTTGATCCTTTATGCTCCCTGTAATATTTCCATATATCGGATTTAGTCCACCTCACTTGCATACCAACCTTCCAACAACCACTACATAATCCATTCTGTGAGACACCTATTTGGTAAAATGTACCCTTTCCACCACTTGTCCGTACAGGGGTGCTCTTTCCAAAATGGGGTCACTTCTTGGGGTTTTTTATTTCTGGGGACCACTGGAAATTTTTTTAATGTGACATGGCAGCTAAAATCCATGTCTGCCAATTCAGGCCTGCAAAAAACATATTTTGTACTTTGCCTGTAGCGACCTGCTATGCGCCAATACAGCAGGCTACGAGCACATATGGGGTGTTTGCAAAATAGGGAGAAAATGGGGAACATATACTGGGGTGCATTTTCTCCTTTAACCCCTTGTGAAAGTGAAAAATTGCGGTCTGCTAGTAATTTTTACAAATGTGTGCTATGAAATGCTTGTCTCAAGTAATTCTGCCTTCTGTGAGATACCCGTTTGGTAAAAAAGTTTCCACCACTTAAAATGTTCGTATGGGGGTGCTCTTTCCGAAATGGGGTCACTTTGGGGATTTTTCATTTCTGGGGACCTCTGGAAATTTTTTAAATGTGACATGGCAGCTAAAATCCATGTCTGCCAATTCAGGTCAGCAAAATCCATATTTAACAGTTTGACTCTAGAACCCTGCCATGCACCCATACATCATTTTATGAGCACATATTGGGTGTTGGCGTATTCGGGGGGAAATGGGGAACAAAATGTGCGGTGCATTTTGTCCTGCTACCCCTTGTGAAAGTGAAAAATGTGGGTGTAAAGCTACTTTTTATGGAAAAAATTGTCATTTTTTATTTTCACAGCCAAGCATTTCCTAATTCTGTGAAACGCCCGATGGGTCTAAGTGCTCACTACACACATTGAAATATTCTTTGAGGGGTGTAGTTTCCGGAATGGGGTCATTTTTTGGGGATTTCCACTCTAGGGGTACCTCAGGGTGTCTTTATATGCGACATAGTACCTAAAAGCAAATCCTGCAAAAATCTGTCCTCCAAAAGCCCTATGGCGCTACTTCCCTTCTGGACCTGCCATGCACCCATACATCATTTTATGAGCACATATTTGGTGTTGGCGTATTCGAGGAAAATGGAGAACAAAATGTGTGGTGCATTTTGTCCTGTTACCCCTTGTGAAATTGAAAAATGTGGGTGTAAAGCAACTTTTTATGGAAAAAATTGTAATCTTTCATTTTCATAGCCAAGCGTTTCCAAATTCTGTGAAACGCCCGATGGGTCAAAGTGCTCACTACACACCTTGAAATATTTCTTGAGGGGTGTAGTTTCCAGAATGGGGTGACTTTTGGTGGGTTTCCATGTAGGGCCACCTCAGAGTGTCTTCACATGCGACATAGCTCCCAATTACCATTCCAGCTAAATCCGCTCTCCAAAAGCCATATGATGCCGCTTCTACTATGAAGCCTGCTGTGTGCACATACATCCGTTTTTGAGCACACATTGGGTGTTTCTGTAAACCCCAGATTCAGGGTAATAGATTTTGAGTTTTGTTTGGCTTTTAACCCTTGCTTTGCTACTGGAACAAATGGATTAAAATGAAAAATCTGGCAAAAAAGTGAAATTCTGAAATTTCATCTCCATTTGCCATTCACTCTTGTAGAACACCTAAAGGGTTAACAAAGTTTGTAAAATCTGTTTTGAATACCTTTAGGGGTTTAGTTTCTAAAATGGGGTGATTTATGGGTGGTTTCTAATATGTAAGCCCCCAGAAAGTGACTTCATAACTGAACTGGTCCTGAAAAATTTGGGTTTTGGAAATAGTTAAAAATGTTAAGATTTGCTTCTAAACTTATAAGCCTTCTAACGTCCCAAAAATATAAAATGTCATTTTCAAAATGATTCAAACATGAAGTAGACATATGGGTAATGTAAAGTAATTTCTATTTTTGGAGGTATTACTATCTATTATAAAATTTTTGGAAAATGTGGTATTTTTTTTATAAATAAATATTTATTTATTTTTTTGCTCCATTTCACCAGTGTCATGAAGTACGATATGTGACGAGAAAACAATCTCAGAATGGCCTGTATAAGTAAAAGTGTTTTAAACGTATTACCACATAAAGTCACACATGTATTTCTGGAGTGTAATAATATTACAGGCTATAGCTACTAGAGAGGGGTCGTTGATCCAGGGAGTTATTCTGATTGCCTGATTGGAGTCGGGAAGGAATTTTTTATTCCCCTAAAGTGAGGAAAATTGGCTTCTACCTCACATTTTTTATTTTTTTTTGCCTTCCTCTGGATCAACCTGCAGGATGACAGGCCGAACTGGATGGACAAATGTCTTTTTTCGGCCTTATGTACTATGTTACTATTACTATGTTACTATGTCAGATTTTCAAAAAATGGCCTGGGCAGGAAAGTGAAAACAGGCCCGGGGTTGAAGGGGTCAAGGTGAATAGACCCCCAAAAGTCCCAGAGTGGGACAAAAAAATAAAGTGAAAAAATAAGAAAATAAAGTTTTCCAAAATTTTTTAGTTTCAAGTCCAAAAAAAGAAAAAAAAGCGTCCATTTCCCAAAATAAAGTTACTTTTTTTTTTAAAATAGGGAACAAAAGAAAAGTCGACATATTACATATCGCCGCATCCATATCGACTGGCTCTATAGAAATATCACATGACCTAACCCCTCAGGTGAACACAGTCCAAAAAAAAAAATAACTGTGCTAAAAAACTTTTTTGTCACCTTACATGACTAAAAGTGCAACACCAAGCGATCAAAAAGACCTATGCCCCCCAAAATCATACAAATCTAACCATCACCTCATCCCGCAAAAAATGAAACCTTACCTAAGGCAATCGCCCCAAAAATAAAAAAACTATGGCTCTCAGAATATGGAGACACTAAAACATGATGAGTTTCAAAAAGGCTGTTATTGTGTAAAACTTAAATAAATAAAAAAGTATACATATTAAGTATCTCTGAATTTTTAAGAACCTGCTGTATAAAAATATCACATGAACTAACCTCTCATGTGAACACCGTAAAAAAATTAAATTAAAAAAAATAGTCAATATGTGAGAGAGAATCTAAATCGCACATCCTCATTACTATGCTTTTGATATAACAACTGTTTTAAATTACAGCATGATAAAACATGGCTATACAGCACTATTATCAATCTATTGCTATGCACTATTAGGAGGCATTAGTGTACAGTTTGATCAAAGAGCATAGGCCCACTTACCACGACAAGGTTGCGTCTTCAAGTGGGGACCTACTCTAACTTTTGCGTGGCATTGTGCGGCAACTATCGTGCCCCCACACCGCTCCAGCAGGCAATGGGCCCCAGCAGCCACACAACGCCCTCACTGTGCGGCAAAGCCACCTAGGCCCTGGGCCCCATCACAGCACAAAAACAGCGACGGCCACTGTCCAGCACTGCATAATATGAACAGGTGCAAAGAGCTCACCTGTTCACAGCCTGTCAGGAAGGGCACACCTGTGAAGTGAAAACCATTTCAGGGGACTACCTCTTAAAGCTCATCAAGAGAATGCCAAGAGTGTGCAAAGCAGTAATCAAAGCAAAAGGTAGCTACTTTGAAGAACCTAGAATATGACATATTTTCAGTTGTTTCACACTGTTGTTATGTATATAATTCCACATGTGTTAATTCATAGTTTTGATGCCTTCATAGTCATGAAAATAAAGAAAACTCTTTGAATGAGAAGGTGTGTCCAAACTTTTGGTCTGTACTGTATATCAAACCCCTTAATCAGTTTTCTTTGGGGCAACAGGTATATCTGTCACGAGGGTGTCAAGAACCACGCCTGACTCCGTTATACCCAGGGTCAGGAAGTCGCAGTGGTTGGCTGCACGCTCTATGTAAGATAGGGCTGTTTCCTTATGGTAGCTTTCTGGGTTTGCTTTGCAAACCCTTTTGGCTCACTCAGGGATCCGTAGCTCCTTCTCCTCAGCTGTTCCTTGTCCAGCACTCCCAAACCTCCTTATATTCCTCTCTCACACTTCTCTGGTTGCCAGATATAGAGCTTCCTGACCTGTTTAACCAGATTGCAGGTGCTAGGTGGTTCTCCAAACTTGATCTTAGGGGGGCCTACAATCTGATTTGTATTAAGGAGGGGGATGAGTGGAAGACAGCTTTTAACACCCCTGAGGGGCATTATGAAAATCTAGTTATGCCTTTCGGTCTGACCAATGCTCCTGCCGTCTTTCAACATTTCGTTAATGACATTTTTAGTCATCTAATCGGCAGGTTTGTGGTAATATACCTAGATGATATTTTAATTTATTCGTCTGATCTGAGAACACATGAGGTGCATGTCAGACAAGTACTGCAGGTCCTACGGACAAATTAATTATATGCTAAAATTGAAAAATGTGTCTTCGCCGTTCAGGAGATACAATTCCTAGGTTATTTTTTATCTGCTTCAGGTTTCCGTATGGATCCTAGGAAGGTCCAGGCAATTTTAGATTGGGATCTTCCTGAGAACCTCAAAGCACTACAACGGTTCTTGGGCTTCGCCCCAAAAAATTATTCACTTATTGTAAAACCCCTTACTGACATGACTAGGAAGGGGACTGATTTTTCTAAATGGTCTGACGCCGCTAAAGTTGCTTTTTCCTCTCTAAAAGAGAGGTTTACCTCAGCACCTGTACTAGTCCAACCTGATGTCTCTCAGCCTTTTATTGTTGAAGTCGATGCGTCAGAGGTGGGAGTGGGGGCGGTGCTGTCTCAGGGTCCGTCTCCTGGCAAATGGCGTCCTTGTGCTTTCTTTTCTAAAAAAAACTATCTGCAGCAGAAAAGAACTACGATATTGGCAATAGGGAACTATTAGCTATTAAACTAGCGTTTGAAGAATGGCGTCACTTTTTAGAGGGGGCAGTCCACCCCGTCACTGTGATTACGGACCACAAAAATCTTCTGTACCTCGAATCAGCTAAGCGTCTCACCCCTAGACAGGCTAGATGGTCGCTATTTTTTACCAGGTTTAACTTTGTGATTACCTATCGTCCCGGGGCAAAGAATACCAAGGCTGATGCACTATCTCGTTGTTTCCCTGGAGGGGGTAATGTGAGTGATCCGGTGCCCATTCTTCAAAGAGGAGTGGTTGTTTCTGCGGTACACTCTGTTCTGGAGGGGAAGGTGTTAGAGGCCCAGGGGGACGCCCCGTCTCTTGCCCCTCAGAGTAATTGTTTGTACCGTTGAACCTACGTTTCGAATTATTAAAGGAACATCATAATTCGGCACTTGCTGGGCACCCGGGTAGTAAAGCAACCTTGGAGCTACTGTCTCGTCGTTTTTGGTGGCCAAGGTTGCGTCAGGATGTATTGGATTTTGTGTCTTCTTGTTCTACCTGTGCGCGCGCAAAAGTTTCACATACACGTCCTGCAGGGTCTCTATTACCACTCGTCATTCCCAATAGACCGTGGACACATCTGTCAATGGATTTTATCACTGACTTACCTTTGTCTGCGGGTAAAACAGTTATTTTGGTAGTAGTGGACAGGTTTAGCAAAATGGTACACTTCATTGCGTTACCCGCACTACATAATGCTAAGACTCTTGCTCAGGTATTCGTCAGTGAAATCGTGAAGCTTCACAGGGTCCCCTTCGATGTTGTTTCGGATCGGGGTACCCAGTTTATTTCTAAATTTTGGAAAGCTTTTTGTTCCCGTTTGGGGGTACACTTGTCCTTTTCCTCAGCTTTCCATCCTCAGTCGAATGGACAGACTGAGCGTACCAACCAAAACCTTGAGACATATCTAAGATGTTTTGTGTCTGAAAACCAAGAGTTGTGGTCATCATATTTACCGTTAGCTGAGTTTGCCATAAATAATCGTCGTCAGGAATCCACTGGCAAGTCACCATTTCTTGGTGCATATGGTTTTCATCCCCAATTCTGTACTTTCAAAGAGGGGGGGTCTTCTGGTGTTCCCGAAGAGGAACGGTTTTCGTCATCTCTTTCATCGGTATGGCAGAAGGTGCAAGCTAACTTGAAAAATATGGGAGGTAAATACAAATGCATGGCTGATAAGAGACGGTCGCCAGGTCCGGACCTAGGAGTGAATGACTATGTGTGGTTGTCTACTAGGAATATTAAATTGAAGGTTCCCTCTTGGAAACTGGGTCCTAGGTTTATTGGCCCTTACAAAATTGTAGCCATCATCAACCCCGTGGCTTTTCGCCTTGAGTTACCTCAGACTTTTAAAATTCATAATGTTTTTCATAAGTCGTTACTCAAAAAATATGTTCCACCTCTAGAACCGTCACCGCTGCCACCCCCTCCTGTTGTCGTGGATGGTAATCTAGAATTTCAGATATCCAAAATTGTTAATTCTCGTCGGGTCCGCCGCTCTCTTCAATATCTGGTGCATTGGAGAGGTTACGGTCCCGAGGAAAGAATGTGGGTTCCTGCGTCTGAGGTAAACGCCGACAGGCTAGTTCGGGTTTTTCATGCCTCTCATCCTGAGAGACCTGGTCCTGAGTGTCCTGAGGCCCCTCGTAGAGAGGGGGGTACTGTCACGAGGGTGTCAAGAACCACGCCTGACTCCGTTATACCCGGGGTCAGGAAGTCGCAGCGGTTGGCTGCACGCTCTATGTAAGAAAGGGCTGTTTCCTTATGGTAGCTTTCTGGGTTTGCTTTGCAAACCCTTTTGGCTCACTCAGGGATCCGTAGCTCCTTCTCCTCAGCTGTTCCTTGTCCAGCACTCCCAAACCTCCTTATATTCCTCTCTCACACTTCTCTGGTTGCCAGATATAGAGCTTCCTGCCTGGACATCTATTCTGACCCTCTGGAGCTGTGTTGCTGCGTTCGCTGGTAGTTGGTCCAGAACGCTACCCTCCGGATCCCTGTTGGACCTTTCTGGTCTATTGTGGTCGCCCACCTGGGTGTATGTGTTTGTCTGTTTTGTCTGTCCTCTCCCTGGTGTTTCCCTCTTAGTGACAGTGGTGCGGACTAGCGATCCCACCGGCCCGTTCACTATCTATGGCTCATTTTAGAGAAAGCCAGGGTTTAGGCACGTGATCGCCGCACGGGTGAGGAACCCGTCTAGGGACGTCAGGGAAGTCAGGTGCCAGCCGCAAGGTGAGTTAGGGGTCACCACTTTTCCCTCTCCCTTGGGCAGGGCTTTCCCTTTTTCCTCCCTGTGCGTGACGCCGGTCATTACAATATCACACCAATTACTTATTCCAATAGCGTTTGTCCTCTGTATAGCTAAGGTATCTCAGCAGAACTGCACACATCTGCTGCACAATACTAATGCACTATATAGAAAGTATATTATAGGTATATCACACCCCTGCCTCAATCATTTTTTTTTGGGGGGGGGGGCAACTGGTATATCACACCAGTTGCAATTGGTTGTTCCAATAGCGTTTGTCCCTCTGTATAGCTGCGGTATCTCAGCAGAACCGCACAAAAATGCTGCACAACACAAATGCACTATATAGAAAGCATAGTATAGGTATATCACACCCCTGCCTCAATCTGTTTTTTGGGGGGCCAACTGGTATATCACACCAGTTGTAATTAGTTATTCCAATAGCGTTTGTCCCTCTGTATAGCTGCAGTATCGCAGCAGAACCGCACACAACTGCTGCACAATACAAATGCACTATAATATACAGTCAGGTCCATAAATATTGGGACATCGACACAATTCTAACATTTTTAGCTCTATACACCACCACAATGGATTTTAAATGAAACTAACAAGATGTGCTTTAACTGCACACTGCCAGCTTTAATTTGAGGGTATTTACATCCAAATCAGGTGAACGGTGTAGGAATTACAACAGTTTGCATATGTGCCTCCCACTTGTTAAGGGACCAAAAGTAATGGGACAGAATAATAATCATAAATCAAACTTTCACTTTTAATACTTGGTTGCAAATCCTTTGCAGTCAATTACAGCCTGAAGTCTGGAATGCATAGACATCACCAGACGCTGGGTTTCATCCCTGGTGATGCTCTGCCAGTCCTCTATTGCAACTGTCTTCAGTTCCTGCTTGTTCTTGGGGCATTTTCCCTTCAGTTTTGTCTTCAGCAAGTGAAATGCATGCTTAATCGGATTCAGGTCAGATGATTGACTTGGCCATTGCATAACATACCACTTCTTTCCCTTAAAAAACTCTTTGGTTGCTTTTAGCAGTATGCTTTGGGTCATTGTCCATCTGCACTGTGAAGCGCCGGCCAATGAGTTCTGAAGCATTTGGCTGAATATGAGCAGATAATATTGCCCGAAACACTCCAGAATTCATCCTGCTGCTTTTGTCAGCAGTCACATCATCAATAAATACAAGAGAACCAGTTCCATTGGCAGCCATACATGCCCACGCCATGACACTACCACCACCGTGCTTCACTGATGAGGTGGTATGCTTAGGATCATGAGCAGTTCCTTTCCTTCTCCATACTCTTCTCTTCCCATCACTCTGGTACAAGTTGATCTTGGTCTCATCTGTCCATAGGATGTTGTTCCAGAACTGTGAAGGCTTTTTTAGATGTCGTTTGGCAAACTCTAATCTGGCCTTCCTGTTTTTGAGGCTCACCAATGGTTTACATCTTGTGGTGAACCCTCTGTAATCACTCTGGTGAAGTCTTCTCTTGATTGTTGACTTTGACACACATACACCTACCTCCTGAAGAGTGTTCTTTATCTGGCCAACCGTTGTGAAGGGTGTTTTCTTCACTAGGGAAAGAATTCTTTGGTCATCCACCACAGTTGTTTTCCGTGGTCTTTTGGTGTTGCTGAGCTCACCGATGCATTCCTTATTTTTAAGAATGTTCTAAACTGTTGTTTTGGCCACGCCTAATGTTTTTTCTATCTCTCTGATGGGTTTGTTTTGTTTTTTCAGCCTAATGATGGCTTGCTTCACTGATAGTGACAGCTCTTTGGATCTCATCTTGAGAGTTGACAGCAACAGAGTCCAAATGCATATGGCACACTTGAAATTAACTCTGGACCTTTTATAATGAGAGAATAACACACACCTGGCCATGGAACAGCTGAGAAGCCAATTGTCCCATTACTTTTGGTCCCTTAACAAGTGGGAGGCACATATGCAAACTGTTGTAATTCTAACACTGTTCACCTTATTTGGATATAAATACCCTCAAATTAAAGCTGATAGTCTGCAGTTAAAGCACATCTTGTTCGTTTCATTTCAAATCCATTGTGTTGGTGAATAGAGCCAAAAATGTTAGAATTGTGTCCATGTCCCAATATTTATGGACCTGATTGTACTTTCTACGTTAAAAAAGTATATTATAATTATATCACACCCCTCTGTATGTCACACCTATTGAAAGCACACCTATACCAGTCCTTAAAAGGACTTTTGTGGCCCTATTAGCTAGCGTTTGGTGTCCCTAACAGTCTGTCCCTGCTCCACACAGCAACCTCTCCCCATATTGGCAAAAGACTGAATGTAAAATGGCGGCCAGATCGGGTTTATTTATAGGGTAGGGGGTGTATCCATGTGCTGAAATGTCTCAATTGGCTGTCCTGTCCCACCTGATGGATGTGTTATGGGTCAAAGTTTAGCACAATGCAAAAGAATATGGCGCCGGTAGACATTGGTCATTCGCGATTCGCCGAAGAGGCGAACATATGGCAAAGTTCGCAGCAAAACGACCGCCGGGCGAAACGCAAGGCCATCTCTAGTAGTAACCACAGAAAAGGATGTAGTGAGACAATTATAAATGCAATAGTCCCCCCAATCCAGAATCTGCCTTGCTTGCCAATCTATAGGATTATGCTTGGTAAGCCACGGTAAACCTAGGATCATAGGTCCAGAGAGACCTTCCAAGACAAAACACGAGATAACTTCTTGATAAAGTCACCCACTCTTAATCTGATATCATGCAAAACTTGCGACAAACACCTCTGAGTAAGAGGAGCAGAATCAATTGCAAATACTAGAATGTATTTTTTTAATGTACTTGGTGATAACCCGTGCATGCGGACAAACTGAGCATCAATCAGGTTCACCCCGGCCCCGCTGTCGATAAATACTTCAATTCCCACCGTTTTTTTACTCTAGCGCCACCTCGGCAGTCATGAGAAATCGGGTACTACTAGCAAAGGACAAATGCACATTCTCTGACTCCCCACTCAAACCTTCAGTAGTCAGATGGGATTTAGACGTCCCTTTTTATTTCTCTTTTTGCCGCTGAATGCTTGGACATATATTGATAAAATGTCCCCTTTGACCGCAGAAAAAACATACTCCCTGCTTGCGACTTTTACTTTTGCAAGCAGATCCAGGGTTCTTCCCCAGGTATAAGCTCAGGAGTCTCTTCACCCAAAGAATCAAAGGAATACGGTACATTATGTAATAGAATGTCCTAAGAGATCGGGCCCTTAAATCTCTCTCTCAGGCTTCTATCAATACGTACAGCCAAAGACATAGCGGATTCCAAAGACTCAGGATTCTCATAAAAGGCCAAAGCGTCCTTCAGCCTCTCAGATAATCCCTGACAAAACTGGCTACGGAGAGCTGGATCGTTCCACTCAGTATTTGTAGCCCACCTCCTAAATTCGGAACAGAAGATCTCCGCCGAATGCTCTCCCTGACGCAGGCCGCATAATTTTGTCTCAGCCAGGGAGGTTCGGCCTGGGTGATAATAGATGAGTCCTAAAGCTCCGAAAAATGCACCTACTTATCGGAGAGACTGTGATCCGTTCGGCAGAGAAAAAGCCCAAGACTGGGTGTCCCCTTTAAGCAATGAAATAATCACACCCACTTTTTGGCTCTCGTCCCTAGATGAGTGTGGACGCAGCTTAAAGTACTATTTGCACGCTTCCCTGAACCAAATGACATTATCACTCCCCCCAGAGATTCTATCAGAGAGAGAAACTTTAGGTTCAGGACAGGTCAGGTAACTACTACTGGGATCAGCCAACAGTGGTCTCTGCATCTGTACGATGGTCAAGCGGAGGTCAGCTACCTCCAGAGACAGCCCCTTAAGCTGTCCTCAAAGTGCAGCGATAACATGGCTGAACTGATACAGACAACAAAATGACGGGTTTTCGGCAGTTTATAATATCACGATCAGTGTGGGAGGAAAACTCCACACTGAACACAGGAGGGAAGGGGAACAGTAACCTGGAAACTAGGGAAGGAACAGGTCACCTATCAATATGAATAGACCTTGAAGGTAGAAATATTCATATGCAGGATACCTAGGCTCTTATTTCCCTATAACTCCCTGGAATAAGATGAGGACCAGAGACAACCCATTCCTCCCCAGATGTACGAATGGAAATCTCTGTCTCAGGCCCAGATACAAACAACAGGGAATATAGCAGACACAATACAATAAGAAAAAAAAACAAGACTTAGCTTAAGTAGAAAACTGGCCACTCTAGAAGCACCACAGAGTACAACCAACCAGCTAGTAAGAAACAGGAAGAAAATCTATAAACTGCACCTCCAAGAGTGAGAAGAGGCTACTTATGGGGAAGGTAAATTGCCAACAAGCAACACCTGAAGCAAGGGGTGTGGCATTCACCAAATCACAGACACAATAAGATCCACAAGGAACTTATCAATTTAACCCACATGTTGCCAGTCTCTTTGATCTCCTGGTACCTGCCACGGGAACTGCACCGCTGAATGGCAAATATATATATTTTTTGGTGCCACTAATGCACAGCAAAAAGGGCTTTACAACTTATAACTGCTCCGCTGAACGGCAAATATATTTTACTTTTGCGACTAAAACACGCCACAGAAGGCTTTAGAACATATAACTGCACCACTGAACGGCAAATATATTTTTCTTTTGCCACTAATACATGGCATAAAGGGCTTTACAACATATAACTGCACCGCTGAACGGCAAATATATATTTTTTGTGCGACTAATACACGGCAAAAAAGGCTTTACAACATATAACTGCACCAATGAACGGCAAATATTTATTTTTGGTGTTACTAATACATGGCAAAAAGGGCTTTACAATATATAACTGCACCGCTGAACCACAAATATATATTTTTTGGTGCCACGAATACACGGCAAAAAAGGCTTTACAACATATAACTGCACCGCTGAACGGCAAATATATTTTTTTTGTGCGACTAATACACGGCAAAAAAGGCTTTACAACAAATAACTGCACCACTGAACAGCAATATATATATATATTTTTTTGTGCCACTAATACACAGCAAACATGGCTTTACAACTTATAACTAGAAATGAGTTAATCAAAGCTGTCACAAATGCACAAATGCTGTGCTGGTGCACTGAACTAACAGACGGATAAAAGTTTTTTTTTTCTGTGTCACTGGGCTCAGGGCAGGGTATAAAGATTGTGCACTGCACCCACAAAACAAAATCTAGGTAGATCGCTGTGTTAACAAGCACTTCAGATTAAAGATTCTTTCCTATTCTCTCCCACACAGCAGCAGCAGCCTATCTAAACACTAATCAGAGCAGAGTGACATGCAATGCTACGTGACTCCTGCTTATATAGAGGCAGGGTCACATACTGCACTGGCCAATCACAGCCATGCCATTAGTAGGCATGGCTGTGATGGCTTCTAAGGGCACACAAGTTAAATGCTAGTTTATTGCCTGCTCTGCAGACTTTCAAAAAGCGCCATTAAATCCCCGAACCTGTACTTTTACTGAAAAGTTCAGGTTCGGGTCCGGGGTCCAAAAATCCAAAATTTTGGTACAAACCCGAAATTTAAAGTTCGGGTATGCTCAACCCTACACATAGATAGTGCCCTTACCGACTATGCTTGAAACAGGCTATATAACAGATCATAAGCAGAAAAACAAGTGAGAGTGTGGCTTGTCAGACAAACATAAGACGGTTGCTGCTACTAAACAAGCACAAGACCACCAATGAAACATGAACTACCCACAATGCATCGGAACTACAGGCTAGACAAAATACACAAACCTACCAGTAGATGGTGCTATAACCATACAATATAATACAGATCGAATACAAACACAGATAATAGCAATGCCTAAACTGGTAAACACACAGAAATAACTGGATTTGGATCTGAGGACAGAACAGCACCGATTGGGGGTCCAAATTGACATTATACAGCTCTGTAATTCCAGCAAACCGTTCTTATTAGGGTGCAAGTGCTGTTTGATACAGGCTTTAACCCCTTAAGGACCGGGCTCATTTTCACCTTAAGGACCAGGCCATTTTTTGCAAATCTGACCAGTGTCACTTTAAGTGCTCATAACTTTAAAACGCTTTGACTTACCCAGGCAGTTCTGAGATTGTTTTTTCATCACATATTGTACTTCATGTCACTGCTAAAATTGGGTCAAAAAAGTTAATTTTTTTTGCATAAAAAAATACAATTTTTACCAAAAATTTTGGAAAATTTGCAAATTTCAAAGTTTCAGTTTCTCTACTTCTGTAATACATAGTAATACCCCCAAAAATTGTGATGACTTTACATTCCCCATATGTCTACTTCATGTTTGTAGCATTTTGGGAATGATATTTAATTTTTTGGGGATGTTACAAGGCTTAGAAGTTTAGAAGCAAATTTTGAAATTTTCAGAAATCTTCAAAATCCCACTTTTTATGGACCAGTTCAGGTTTGAAGTCATATTGTGAGGCTTAGATAATAGAAACCTCCCAAAAATGACCCCATTCTAGAAACTACACCCCTCAAGGTAATTCAAAACTGTTTTTCAAACTTTATTAACCTTTAGGTCTTCCACAAGAAGTTAATGGCAGATGGAGAAACATTTAGAAATTTCTATTTTTTGGAAAATTTTCCAATATAATTCAATTTTTTCCAGGAGTAAACAAGGGTTAACTGCCAAACAACACTCAAAATGGTTGCCCTGATTCTGTAGTTTGCAAAAACACCCCTATGTGGTCGTAAACTACTGTTTGGCGAACGGTAGCACATAGAAGGAGGGAACACCATATGGGTTTTTGGAAGCCAGATTTTGCTGACTGGTTTATTGACACCATGTACCCTTTCAAGCCCCCTGATGCACCCCTAGAGTAGAACTCCATAAAAGTGACCCCATCTAGGAAACTACGGGATATGGTGGTTGTTGTTTTGGGACTATTTTTGGGGTAAATTTGATTTTTGGTTGCTCTATTTTACTCTTTTTTGAGGCAATGTAACAAAAAAATTAAATTCTAAAATTGTTTCTACATTCGCGATTTTAGTTTTGTGGAACACCTAAAAGGGTTAACATAGTTTGTAAAGTAACTTTTGATACCTGAGGGGTGTAGTTTTCTTAGATGGGGTCACTTTTTTGGAGTTTCTAGTCTAGGCTACATCAGGGGGGGCTTCTAATGGGACATGGTGTCAAAAAAAAAACTGTCCATCAAAATCTGGCCTTCAGAAACCGTATGGAGTTCCCTTCGTTCTATGCCCTGGCGTGTGGAATATAGCCATTTACGACACATATGGGATGTTTCTGCAAACTACAGAATCGGGGCAATAAATATTTAGTATTGTTTGGCTGTTAACCCTTGCTTTATTACCGGCAAAATGGATCAAATTGAAATTTTGCCCAAAAATGGGTGTTTTGGCACAGTTTTTATTTTATATTTTTAACACCGTTCATCAGAGGCGTTTGGTCAAAAGTATTTTTATAGCGAGACTTTTACGCACGCGACGAGGCCCAATATGTATGGCTTTCAGACTTTGAAACACTAAGCAGGCATCCTAAAACTGCGGCCCTCCAGATGTTGTAAAACTACAATTCCCACCATGCATGCTGATGGCTGTAGGTTGTCTGGCATGCTGGGAGTTATAGATTTACAACATCTGGAGGGCCGCAGTTTGAGGATGCCTGCACTAAAACTAATATTTTTTGGGGAAAGAAAAATTGTTTCCGTGTCTCCAAAGTCTGAGAGCCATAGTGTTTTATGTTCTCTAGTGGACTGTTGGGATTATAAAATTTAGTACTCCATGGAAGTGTGATACTCCCTGAAGCAATTGATAATGCAGAGGCCCGGATGATCGGGGCACGTGTCACATTGAGTAGTGGTGTCCTTCCGTATCCCCCTCTTGTGACACACTCTGCACTTTTTTTGGGTTCGTCCCTTCTTTCCAGTATGGGGGACCACACCTGAAAGTGTTGGCCAGGGACGATCCGGCGCCTCCAGTTCCCGAGGGTACTCCGGCCTGCTCTTTCCCGGTCCGAAAAGACAGGGCCTTGAGGACATGCCTCATAGAACTGGAGGATCTCACCCCTGGGGATAGGTACCTGGAGGGGGTAGGCAGGGAGGCCGCGTTGATTTTTCCGCACGGTCCCACAAGCGAACGTGGATCTGGCGGCAAGGGACCTGAACAAGGGAATGCTGTATAAAAAGTTGTCCACGTACAAGTGGTAAACCATTATCCAGCAGTGGGTACATAAGGTCCCACACGAGTTTCCCGCTAACACACAGAGTGGGGGGACATTCTGGGGGTTGAATACGGGAATCTCGCCCCTCGTACACACGAAATTTGTAAGTGTATCCTGAGGCACTCTCACAAATTTTGTATAGCTTCACGCCATACCTCGCCCGCTTTGTGGGAATGTATTGGCGGAAACTGAGTCTCCCCTTGAACGCAACGAGAGACTCATCACCGCGACCTCCCTTCCAGGTACGTAGGCCTCCATGAATTTGGCCCCAAAGTGATCGATGACCGGCCGTATCTTATACAGCCGGTCATAGGCAGGACATTTCCGGATGGCCTCAAACCGTGTACGTGTCATGACCATACTGTACAGTGGGGTCTGGTATAGGACGTCCCCACTCCAGTATTGCCTGACACTGGGTTTTTGGACTAGACCCATATGCAGCACGAGGCCCCCAAAATTGTCCCTCATCTCGGCTGCACTGACCGGCGTCCCAGCCACCGGGTCTAGCCAAAACTGAGCCCTGGGTTTGAGCGACGAACTGTTGGGCGTACAGATTCGTCCTGCCTCCACCATCAAAGTTCACCAGTGGGTTACTGAACAAAAAAAATCTAAATCGTCTATTTCAGTAAACCCCTCTGTGGGTATCTGGATTCCAGGATTGCCAGGCAAAATCCGATCTCAGGCTCCAAGTCCACTGGGGGACACCAGCTAAGTTTCATCGGCAGGGGGGCTCCGTGGACTTATTGGTGGCCGGGGAAACCAGTACGAACCCCAGGGCGGCTCGTGGTGGGGGGGCTGGTGGGGGGGGGGCAAGTGGCAGGGGGTGGTCTGGGTTAGGGTTAGATGGATAGATGGAAGTTTGGAATAAAAGTTTTTTTTTTCCTAACTAACTTTTCCCTTCTTTCCCTGCCTAACGGTGCCTCTCCCTCACTGACCCTAACCTACCTGGGTGGCGATGGGTGCAGGAGGGTGATGGATGCCGATTAGGGGGACACAGGAGCTGGTGCTGGACGATGCTGCACGGTCAGGGTGCTGGACAGGAAGAGGAGGGGAGAGAGGAGCGCAGGAAGTTTGAATCTCGCGCCTCTCTCCCCTGCACCAATCAGCACCCTGGACAGCGGCGTTCAGCACCAGGGCCAGCACCGCCTCTCCAAATCCTCGGACTGCGATAGGTGGTGTAAAATTATGCCACCGATCGCAGTCTTTTTCCGGTTCATCGGGTCACAGGACACCCGAATGGACCGGAAACGCAGAAAACCGCAGGTCTGAATTGACCTGCGGTTTTCTGCGATCGCCGATACGGGGGGGTCAAATGACCCCCCCTGCGTTGTTACGGGATGCCGGCTGAATGATTTCAGCCGGCGTGCCGTTCCGATTAACCCCCGCGGCGCCGGAATTCCGAATTTAAGTCAGGACGTACCGGTACGTCCTTGGTCCTTAAGGACTCGGGAAATAGGGCGTACCGGTACGTCCTATGTCCTAAAGGGGTTAACAGGGTTTATTATTATTTATAGTTATTTTTATTGATTTTATCAAGGTTAACAATTATATCATGACATACATCTGATAAATGTGATATAAGATAAACATGGTTCACATTTAGCATAATTAAATAAGAATAGTATCCTAAAGGAAGTAAAACGTAGAATGCAATTCTGCATCTATTTAGAGTCCATAACCCAAACTTAGAGGGACTTGCGTAGCCGAATCCGCTGAGAAAGGTCATCCTAATGCTTTCCAACCATTACAGAATTTTACTTTTATGACATTGTAACATAAGACCATAAAACTATATCGGACATACAAAATGAATAAAAGAAATAAAAGGAAATGTAAGAAGGGAGGGGGGTGGAAAGAAAGACAGGGTAAGATGGGGGAGGGAGGTTTTGTGGGTCATTAGAGATTATTAGAGTTGAGCGAAC
The DNA here is from genome assembly GCF_905171765.1 of Bufo bufo. NCBI lineage: Eukaryota > Metazoa > Chordata > Amphibia > Anura > Bufonidae > Bufo > Bufo bufo. The sequence continues at coordinate 74,247,600 of NC_053395.1, read as the reverse complement.
CCGAACTTTAGGTTTTTCAGCACCCGGACCAGAACCCGAACATTTACGTAAAAGTTCGGGTTCGGTGTTCGGCGCTTTCTTGGCGCTTTTTGAAAGGCTGCACAGCAGCCAATCAACAAGCGTCATACTACTTGCCCCAAAAGGCCATCACAGCCATGCCTACTATTGGCATGGCTGTGATTGGCCAACTGCAGCATGTGACCTAGCCTCTATTTAAGCTGGAGTCACGTAGTGCCGCCCGTCATGCTGCTCGTATTAGTGTAGGGACAGGCTGCAGCTGCTGTGAGGGAGAGATCAGGGAGAAATCTTATGAAGAACTGCTTCTTTACTCAGCGATCTACCTCAAATGTGTTTTGTGGGTGCAGTGCACAATTGTTTTAAGCCTGCCCTGAGCCAACTACTACTGAAAACAAACTTTTTTTCCTTCAGTTAGTCAATATCAATACATAATCGGCAGCCATTTTATGCAACGATAGTGCACCAGCACAGGATATCTGCATGTCTGCAGAAATACTGCTTTGAGACACTGGGGTTAAAAAAAAACCTTTTTTTCATATAGTGCACATCTGGGATTAGACGTGCATAAGTGACTGTGAAATTTAGGCCACAAATATGGCTTTTTGGATACTGAAGTTATAAAAACCCTCTGATATACTACACATCTGGGATTAGACGTGCATAAGTGAGTATCACATTTAGGCCAGAAATACAGCTTTTTGGTTACTGGGGTTATAAAAACCCTCTGATATACTGCACATCTGGGATTAGACGTGCATAAGTTACTGTGAAATTTAGGCCACAAATACCGCTGTCATATAGAGTTTTAAAAAAAAGAGTGCAATACCCTACATCAGGGTTTTTATTGGCGGTTAATTATTTTTAACAGACTTAACCACTTTTTACTTTGCTTGGTGAACGCTAACTATGAGGCAAACATCTAATAAGGGACGCGGTCGTGGTGGTGGTGTTGGTGGAGCCTCTGGTGCAGGGAGAGGACATGGCCGTTCTGCCACAGCTACACGTCCTACTGAGCCTACTACCTCAGGTCCCAGTAGCCGCCAGAATCTACAGCAATATTTGGTCGGGCCTAATGCCGTTCTAAGGATGGTAAGGCCTGAGCAAGTACAGGCGCTAGTCAATTGGGTGGCCGACAGTGGATCCAGCACGTTCACATTATCTCCCACCCAGTCTTCTGCAGAAAGCGCACAGGTGGCGCCTGAAAAACATGCCCATCAGTCTGTCACATCACCCCGTGAGCCTCAAGTCATGCAGCAGTCTCTTATGCTGTTTGAAGACTCTGCTGGCAGGGTTTCCCAAGGGCATCCACCTAGCCCTTCCCCAGGGGTGGAAGACATAGAATGCACTGACGCACAACCACTTATGTTTCCTGATAAGCACCTTCAAAACCAAGAAAGGGCTCAGGCCCCTCCTGCTCCCTCTTCTGCTGCTGCCTCGGCCTCTTCCTCCGCCTCTGGAGGAACGTTGGCACCTGCCGCCCAGCAAACAGAGGATGTGCCACCAACAACACCACCTTCGTCACCAAGCATCTCCACCATGTCACACGGAAGCGTTCAGCTCTCCATCTCACAAACCTTTGAGAGAAATCGTAAATTTCCACCTAGCCACCCTCGATCCCTGGCCCTGAATGCCAGAATTTCTAAACTACTGGCCTTTGAAATGCTGTCATCCAGGCTGGTGGAGACGGACAGCTTTAAACAGCTCATGTCGCTTGCTGTCCCACAGTACATCGTTCCCAGCCGCCACTACTTCTCCAGGAGAGCCGTGCCTTCCCTGCACAACCAAGTATTGGATAAAATCAAGTGTGCACTGCGCAACACCTTCTGTGGCAAGGTCCAACTAACCACAGATACGTGGACCAGTAAGCATGGCCAGGGACGCTATATCTCCCTAACTGCACACTGGGTAAATGTAGTGGCGGCTGGGCCCCAGGTGGAGAGCTGTTTGGCGCACGTCCTTCCGCCGCCAATAATTGCAGGGCATCATTCTTTGCCTCCTGTTGCCTCCTCTTCCTACTCGGCTTCCTCCTCCTCTTCTACCACCTCCTCATCCGGTCAGCGACAGACCTTCACCACCAACTTCAGCACAGACAGGGGTAAACATCATCAGGCAGTTCTTAAACTGATGTGTTTGGGGGACAGGCCCCACACCGTGCAGGAGTTGTGGCGGGGTATAGAACAACAGACCGACGAGTGGTTGCTGCCAGTGAGCCTCAAGCCCGACCTGGTGGTGTGCGATAATGGGCGAAATCTCGTTGCAGCTCTGGGACTAGCCGGTTTGATGCACATCCCTTGCCTGGCGCATGTGCTGAATTTGGTGGTGCAGAAATTCATTCACAACTACCCCGACATGTCAGAGCTGCTGCATAAAGTGTGGGCCGTCTGTGCGCGCTTCCAGCATTCTCATCCTGCCGCCGCTCGGCTGTCTGCTCTACAGCGTAACTTCGGCCTTCCCGCTCACCGCCTCATATGCGACGTGCCCACCAGGTGAAACTCCACCTTGCACATGCTGGAGAGACTGTGCGAGCAGCAGCAGGCCATAGTGGAGTTTCAGCTGCAGTATGCATGGGTGAGTCGCACTGCGGAACAGCACCACTTCACCACCAATGACTGGGCCTCCATGCGAGACCTGTGTGCCCTGTAGCGCTGTTTTGAGTACTCCACCAAACATGGCCAGTGGCGATGACGCCGTTATCAGCGTTACAATACCACTTCTATGTCTCATTGAGAAAAAACTTAGGGCGATGATGGAAGAGGATGTGGCCCAGGACGAGGAGGAGGAAGAGGGGTCATCTCTAACACTTTCAGGCCAGTCTTTTAGAAGTGGCTCAGAAAGAGGATTTTTGCAACAGCAGAGGCCAGGTACAAATTTGGCCAGCCAGGGCTCACTACTGGAGGAGGAGGAGGATGGGGATGATGCATGTTCACAGCGGGGTGGCATCCAACGCAGCTCAGGCCCATCACTGGTGCGTGGCTGGGGGGATATGGAGGACGCAGACCATACGCCTCCCACAGAGGACAGCTTGTCCTTACCTCTGGGCAGCCTGGCACACATGAGCGACTACAAGCTACAGTGCCTGCGCAACGACAGCAGAGTTGCCCACATTTTAACGTGTGCTGACTACTGGGTGGCCACCCTGCTGGATCCCCATTACAAAGACAATGTGCCGTCCTTAATTCCCTCACTGCAGCGTGATCGGAAGATGTGCGACTACAGGCGCACGCTGGTAGATGCTCTCCTGAGAGAATTCCCGACTGCCGCAGGGGGACAAGTGGAAGCACAAGGTGAAGGCAGGGGAGGAGGAAGAGGTCGCCAATGCAGCTGTGTCATAGCCTTCACCTCAGAAGGCAGGGTTAGCATGGCCGATATGTGGAAAAGCTTTGTCACCTCGCCGCAACAACCGGCCCCAACTGCTGATATGGAGCGTGTTAGCAGGATTCAGCATTTGAACAACATGGTGGAACAGTACCTGTGCACATGCCTACACGTACTGACTGGTGGTTCTGCCCCATTCAACTTCTGGGTCTCCAAATTGTCCACATGGCCAGAGCTTGCCTTGTATGCCTTGGAGGTGCTGGCCTGCCCTGCAGCCAGTGTACTCTCTGAACGTGTATTTAGCACGGCAGGAGGCGTTATTACAGACAGACGCAGCCGCCTGTCCACAGCCAACGTGGACAAGCTCACGTTCATTAAAATGAACCAGGCCTGGATCCCACAAGACTTGTCTGTACCTTGTGCAGAATAGACAGTTCTAAAAACCTCAACCTTCCATCCTTGTACTCAAGTGTAGAGTTGAGCGAACACCTGGATGTTCGGGTTCGAGAAGTTCGGCCGAACTTCACGGAAATGTTCGGTTTCGGGATCCGAACCCGACCCGAACTTCGTCCCGAACCCCATTGAAGTCAATGGGGACCCGAACTTTTCGGCACTAAAAAGGCTGTGAAACAGCCCAGGAAAGAGCTAGAGGGCTGCAAAAGGCAGCAACATGTAGGTAAATCCCCTGCAAACAAATGTGGATAGGGAAATGAATAAAAATAAAAATAAAATAAATAAAAATTAACCAATATCAATTGGAGAGAGGTCCCAGTAACAGAGAATCTGGATTCATGTCAGCAGAGAATTCAGTCTTCATGTCATAGCAGAGAATCAGGCTTCACGTCACCCACCACTGGAACAGGCCACTGTCCGATATTTAGGCCCCGGCACCCAGACAGAGGAGAGAGGTCCATAACAGAGAATCAGGCTTCATGTCAGCAGAGAATCAGTCTTCATGTCATAGCAGAGAATCGGCTTCACGTCACCCACCACTGGAACAGGCCACTGTCAGATATTTAGGCCCGGCAACCCAGACAGAGGAGAGAGGTCCCAGTAACAGAGATTTCAGGCTTCATGTCAGCAGAGAATCAGTCTTCATGTCATAGCAGAGAATCAGGCTTCACGTCACCCACCACTGGAACAGGCCACTGTCACATATTTAGGCCCCGGCACCCAGACAGAGGAGAGAGGTCCCAGTAACAGAGATTCTGGCTTCATGTCAGCAGAGAATCAGTCTTCATGTCATAGCAGAGAATCAGGCTTCACGTCACCCACCACTGAACAGGCACTGTCACATATTTAGGCCCCGGCACCAGGCAGAGGAGAGAGGTCCCGTAACAGAGAATCTGGCTTCATGTCAGCAGAGAATCAGTCTTCATGTCATAGCAGAGAATCAGGCTTCACGTCACCCACCACTGGAACAGGCCACTGTCACATATTTAGGCCCAGGCACCCAAGGCAGAGGAGAGAGGTCCCAGTACAGAGAATCTGGCTTCATGTCAGCAGAGAATCAGTCTTCATGTCATAGCAGAGAATCAGGCTTCACGTCACCCAACACTGGAACAGGCCACTGTCAGATATTTAGGCCCCAGGCACCCAGACAGAGGAGAGAGGTCCCAGTAACAGAGAATCTGGCTTCATGTCAGCAGAGAATCAGTCTTCATGTCATAGCAGAGAATCAGGCTTCACGTCACCCACCACTGGAACAGGCCACTGTCACATATTTAGGCCCAGGCACCCAGGTCAGAGGTAGTAGGAGGTCCCATAACAGTGAATTCAGGCTTAATGTCAGCAGAGAATATGTCTTCATGTCATAGCAGAGAATCAGGCTTCACGTCACCCACACTGGAACAGTCCACTGTCACATTTTTAGGCCCCGGCACCCAGGCAGAGAGAGAGGTCCCGTAACAGAGAATCTGGCTTCATGTCAGCAGAGAATCTGTCTTCATGTCATAGCAGAGAATCAGGCTTCAATGTCACCCACCACTGGAACAGGCCACTGTCACATATTTAGGCCCAGGCACACCAGGCAGAGGAGAGAGGTCCCGTAACAGAGAATCTGGCTTCATGTCAGCAGAGAATCAGTCTTCATGTCATAGCAGAGAATCAGGCTTCATGTCACCCACCACTGGAACAGGCCACTGTCAGATATTTTAGGCCCCGGCACCCAGACAGAGGAGAGGTTCATTCAACTTTGGGTTGCCCCGCAATATAATGGTAAAATGAAAATAAAATAGGATTGAATGAGGAAGTGCCCTGGAGTACAATAATATATTGTTAAGGGGAGGTAGTTAATGTCTAATCTGCACAAGGGATGGACAGGTCCTGTGGGATCCATGCCTGGTTCATTTTTATGAACGTCAGCTTGTCCACATTGGCTGTAGACAGGCGGCTGCGTTTGTCTGTAATGACGCCCCCTGCCGTGCTGAATACACGTTCAGACAAAACGCTGGCCGCCGGGCAGGCCAGCACCTCCAAGGCATAAAAGGCTAGCTCTGGCCACGTGGACAATTTGGAGACCCAGAAGTTGAATGGGGCCGAACCATCAGTCAGTACGTGGAGGGGTGTGCACAGGTACTGTTCCACCATGTTAGTGAAATGTTGCCTCCTGCTAACACGTTCCGTATCAGGTGGTGGTGCAGTTAGCTGTGGTCGTGGTGACAAAACTTTTCCACATCTCTGCCATGCTAACCCTGCCCTCAGAGGAGCTGGCCGTGACACAGCTGCGTTGGCGACCTCTTGCTCCTCCTCTGCCTTCGCCTTGGGCTTCCACTTGTTCCCCTGTGACATTGGGAATGCTCTCAGTAGCGCGTCTACCAACGTGCGCTTGTACTCGCGCATCTTACTATCACGCTCCAGTGCATGAAGTAAGGTGGGCACATTGTCTTTGTACCGTGGATCCAGCAGGGTGGCAACCCAGTAGTCCGCACACGTTAAAATGTGGGCAACTCTGCTGTCGTTGCGCAGGCACTGCAGCATGTAGTCGCTCATGTGTGCCAGGCTGCCCAGAGGTAAGGACAAGCTGTCCTCTGTGGGAGGCGTATCGTCATCGTCCTGCGTTTCCCCCAGCCACGCACCAGTGATGGGCCCGAGCTGCGTTGGGTGCCACCCCGCTGTGAACATGCTTCATCCTCATCCTCCTCCACCTCCTCCTCATCTCGTCCTCCTCGTCTCAGTAGTGGGCCCTGTCTGGCCACATTTGTACCTGGCCTCTGCTGTTGCAAAAAAACCTCCCTCTGAGTCACTTCGAAGAGACTGGCCTGAAAGTGCTAAAAATGACCCCTCTTCCTCCTCCTCCTCCTGGGCCACCTCCTCTTCCATCATCGCCCTAAGTGTTTTCTCAAGGAGACATAGAAGTGGTATTGTAACGCTGATAACGGCGTCATCGCCACTGGCCATGTTGGTGGAGTACTCGAAACAGCGCAACAGGGCACACAGGTCTCGCATGGAGGCCCAGTCATTGGTGGTGAAGTGTGGTGCTGTTCCGCAGTGCGACTGACCCGTGCGTGCTGCAGCTGAAACTCCACTATGGCCTGCTGCTGCTCGCACAGTCTGTCCAGCATGTGCAAGGTGGAGTTCCACCTGGTGTGCACGTCGCATATGAGGCGGTGAGCGGGAAGGCCGAAGTTACGCTGTAGCGCAGACAGGCGAGCAGCGGCAGGATGTGAACGCCGGAAGCGCGAACAGACGGCCCGCACTTTATGCAGCAGCTCTGACATGTCGGGGGTAGTTGCGAATGAACTTCTGCACCACCAAATTCAGCACATGCGCCAGGCAAGGGATGTGCGTCAAACCGGCTAGTCCAGAGCTGCAACGAGATTTTCGCCCATTATCGCACACCACCAGGCCGGGCTTGAGGCTCACCGGCAGCAACCACTCGTCGGTCTGTTGTTCTATACCCCGCCACAACTCCTGTGCGGTGTGGGGCCTGTCCCCCAAACATATGAGTTTCAGAAAGGCCCTGCTGACGTTTTACCCCGGGCTGTGCTGAAGTGGTGGTGAAGGTGTGTGGCTGACTGGATGAGCAGGTGGAAGAAGAGGAGGAGGAGCTGAGTAGGAGGAGGAGGAGACAGGAGGCAAAGAATGTTGCCCTGCGATCTTGGCGGCGGAAGGACGTGCGCCAAACAGCTCTCCGCCTGGGGCCCAGCCGCCACTACATTTACCCAGTGTGCAGTTAGGGAGATATAGCGTCCTGGCCGTGCTTACTGGTCCACGTATCTGTGGTTAGGTGGACCTTGCCACAGATGGCGTTGCGCAGTGCACACTTGATTTTATCGGATACTTGGTTGTGCAGGGAAGGCACGGCTCTCTTGGAGAAGTAGTGCCGGCTGGGAACAACATACTGTGGGACAGCAAGCGACATGAGCTGTTTGAAGCTGTCTGTGTCCACCAGCCTAATGACAGCATTTCATAGGCCAGTAGTTTAGAAATGCTGGCATTCAGGGCCAGGGATCGAGGGTGGCTAGGTGGGAATTTACGCTTTCTCTCAAATGTTTGTGAGATGGAGAGCTGAACGCTGCCGTGTGGACATGGTTGAGATGCTTGGTGACGCAGGTGGTGGTGTTGGTGGTACATCCCATGTTTGCTGGGCGGCAGGTGCCAACGTTCCTCCAGAGGCGGAGGAAGAGGCCGAGGCGGCGGCAGCAGCAGAAGAGGCCGAGGCGGCAGCAGCAGAAGAGGTAGCAGGGGGAGCCTGAGTGACTTCCTTGTTTTTAAGGCTGTTTACTCCACTGCAGTTCATGCTTTGCATGCAGGTGCCTGGTCATGCAGGTTGTGCTAAGGTCAGATCGTTATGCCTCGCTTCAGGCTCTGATGGCACAGCGTGCAAACCACTCGGGTCTTGTCGTCAGCACATTGTTTGAAGAAGTGCCATGCCAGGGAACTCCTTGAAGCTGCCTTTGGGGTGCTCGGTCCCAGATGGCGGCGGTCAGTAGCAGGCGGAGTCTCTTGGCGGCGGGGTTGTTCTGCTTTTGCCCACTGCTCCCTCTTATGCTACGCTGTTGGCTCGGTCTCACCACTGCCTCTTCCTCCGAACTGTGAAAGTCAGTGGCACGACCTTCATTCCATGTGGGGTCTAGGACCTCATCGTCCCCTGAATCGTCTTCCACCCAGTCTTGATCCCTGACCTCCTGTTCAGTCTGCACACTGCAGAAAGACGCAGCAGTTGGCACCTGTGTTTCGTCATCATCAGAGACGTGCTGAGGTGGTATTCCATGTCCTCATCATCAGGAAACATAAGTGGTTGTGCGTTAGTGCATTCTATCTCTTCCACCCTGGGGAAGGGCTATGTGGATGCCCTTGGGAAACCTGCAGCAGAGTCTTCAAAACAGCATAAGAGACTGCTGCATAACTTGAGGCTCAGACAGTTTCCCTGATATGCATGGGGGTGAAGTGACGACCTGATGGGCTTGGTTTTCAGGCGCCATCTGTGCGCTTTCTGCAGAAGGACTGGGTGGGAGATAATGTGAACGTGCTGGATGCACTGTCGGCCACCCAATTGACTAATGCCTGTACCTGCTCAGGCCTTACCATCCTTAGAACGGCATTGGGCCCCACCAAATATCCCTGTAAATTCTGGCGGCTACTGGGAACTGAGGTAGTTGGTACACTAGGACGTGTGGCTGTGGCAGAACGGCCACGTCCTCTCCCAGCACCAGAGGGTCCACTAACACCACCACGACCATGTCCGCGTCCGTGTCCCTTACTAGATGTTTTCCTCATTATTACCATTCACCACAATAAGAAAAATATTATTCGGGCCAATGTATTGAGTTCAAAATCAGGCCTTTTTTTACAGACACCTAACACTATCTGGCTATCTATTTAGGTACCGTATTACACTAATACAGGCACACCAGTAATGACAGATTTAGCTGAATACAAATTTGAGGCCTATTATTTAGGCGCTGGGTGACAGGTATACGTTTACGGACAGAATTAGACTTGGATCTGCACTGTAGCGTGTGTGTGAAGTTCTTGAGAATGACCCTATCAGCAGCTTGAATCTAATCTACCCTTTTAGGGATAGATTTAAATTAGGCCTGATACAGCAGAAACCACTAATTTTGAGAATTGAAAAATTGGGAATTGTTTTTCAACCCAGAACAAAAACTGTGCTTTGACGGACACTAAATAACTTGACCAGCTAAAACAGTAATGACAGATTCGGATGAATATAAATGTGAGGCCTATTTTTTAGGCGCTGGGTGACAGGTATACGTTTAATCACAGAATTAGACTTGGATCTGCACTGTAGCGTGTGTGTGAAGTTCTTGAGAATTACCCTATCAGCACCTTGAATCTAATATACCCTTTTAGGGATAGATTTAAAGTAGGCCTGATACAGCAGAAACCACTAATTTTGAGAATTGCAAAATTGGGAATTGTTTTTCAACCCAGAACAAAAACTGTGCTTTGACGGACACTAAATAAATTGACCAGCTAAAACAGTAATGACAGATTTGGATGAATATAAATGTGAGGCCTATTTTTTAGGCGCTGGGGGACAGGTATACGTTTAATCACAGAATTAGACTTGGATCTGCACTGTAGTGTGTGTGTGAATTTCTTGAGAATGACCCTATCAGCACCTTGAATCTAATATACCCTTTTAGGGATAGATTTAAAGTAGGCCTGATACAGCAGAAACCACTAATTTTGAGAATTGCAAAATTGGGAATTGTTTTTCAACCCAGAACAAAAACTGTGCTTTGACGGACACTAAATATCTTGACCAGCTAAAACAGTAATGACAGATTTGGATGAATATAAATGTGAGGCCTATTTTTTAGGCGCTGGGAGACAGGCTCAACTTGCCCCTGATGTAGTATATGGCCAAAAAATAACCACACTATTGATGGTTAAATGCACTTTGTGACAGGCTCAACTTGCCCCTGATGTAGTATATGGCCAAAAAATAACCACACTATTGATGGTTAAATGCACTTGATGAAAGCTTGACCCTGATGTAGGATATAGCAAAAAATAACCACACTATTGATGGTCAAATGCACTTGGGGGACAGGCTCAGCTTGCCCCTGATGTAGTATATGGCCAAAAAATAACCACACTATTGATGGTTAAATGCACTTGATGAAAGCTTGACCCTGATGTAGGATATAGCAAAAAATAACCACACTATTGATGGTTAAATGTACTTGGTGGTAGCTTGTGCTGGCGCACCACAAGCCACAAAATGGCCGCCGATCACCCCAGAAAAAAGTGACTGAAAAACGCTCTGGGCAGCCTAAAAACACTGAGCAATTGAATAGCAGCAGTTCAATGATCCACAGCTGTAGATCGATCACTGAATGAAATCTTTTGGAGGAGTTAATCACTGCCTAATCTCGCCCTAACGTCGCAGCTGCAACCTCTCCCTACATTTGTATCAGCAGAGTGACGTGCAGCGCTACGTGACCCAAGCTTATATAGAGGCTGGGTCACATGCTGCACTGGCCAATCACAGCGATGGCCTTTTGGGGCAAGTAGTATGATGCTTGTTGATTGGCTGCTTTGCAGCCTTTCAAAAAGCGCCAAGAAAGCGCCGAACACCGAACTCGAACCCGACTTTCATGAAAATGTTCGGGTCCGGGTCCGTGTCACGGACACCCCAAAATTCGGTACGAACCCAACTATACAGTACGGGTTCGCTTATCCCTACTCAAGTGCACTATTCCTTTTTTTTTTTATATGTCCCAATATTTTGGGGATACCCCTATGAAAAATGCTAAATAACACACATCTGTGTTGGCTACCTATTCTTCCTTCGCCGCCGCTTCCACCTAGACCGCCACGTGAGTCTACACAGCCACAGCCACCCATTCACCGCCCTCCTCAACCTCTTCCTCCTACATCATTCCAAATTTTTATTTTTTTAAGGTCTTATGTTTTTAATTCATTTCCCTATCCTCCATTTGTTTGCAGAGCATTTGCCACGCTCTTGAGCACATTTGCTGCCTTTTGCAGCCCTCTAGCTCTTTCCAGGGCTATTTTGGAGCCATTGTAGGGCCAAAAAGTTCAGGTCCCCATTGACTTCAATGGGGTTCGGGGTCAAGTTCGGGTCCCGAAACCGATTTTTTTTTAAAGTTCGGCATGAACCTGCTGAACCCGAACATCCAGGTGTCCGCTTAACTCTAGAGATTATATCTCCTGCAAGATAAACATAGCATCATTATGTCTGACTATCACAATGCCGTAACATCTGAACTTCATAACATCATAATATCGCAAACATAGTAATATCGCAGTATCGTAGGGTCCGTCAGTCCAAGCAAGCCAACTCTTCTAGAAACACACTCCTGACCGCCAACCATATGAAAAGGGATCGTTAGGAACAATTGGGTCTTGTTGGGTCCAGATATGGCCCACTGTCTAGGGTCTAATCGAACCTCGGTCAAATGTCAGCTAGGAGTCTGCGAAATTCCTGAAAATTTTCCAGGGTTTCCATATATTTTCAAACCTGGTGTAGTTCAGGAGTCCCAATGTGCCAATTGTTCTAACGATAGAGCTGATCACACTTCAACAACCAATGAAGAATACTCGGAGGGTCAGTGGATTTCCAATTAGTGGCTATTGATAACCTAGCCGAAGCTAGTAATAAATTACATAGGGTACGTGTAGACTTAGAGCACTTAAAACCACCATATAATCCAAAAAGACACAACTTCGGGATGTTATAAATTTGACTTTGCAAACTTTTGTAATATTCTTGCATACTTGTTCCCAAAAGGGTATGATCTTGGGGCAAGACCACCATATATGGCCATGGGTGCCTATATCCGTCCCGCAGCGCCAACACTCAGAACTGCAACCCAAAAACATACGAGCAAGGCGTTGCGGGGTATAGTACCATTGCGTCAGAACTTTATAGCTGTTTTCTTGAAGTTTCACACACCTGGACACCCTGAAAGCATTTAGTAAAGCATCCCTTCTATCGGTAGGGGTGAATAGATATTTAAATACTTTTCCCAGTGTCTAAAAGTGTGTGGTGCTCGACATTTCAGCATCATCAAGAGATTATTCTTTAGACACTTCCCTTTCGGCTCTTTAGTTTGCAAAACAAATTTTTCAAATAGATTGTGGTCTTGAGAGTTAACAAAATTACGTAGATGTTTTTCATATGTTGAGTAAAGTGTATCCTATGAAACATGGATAAACTACTCATTAGCGAGTGTTTGGATAAATCCACAGGAGAGGGAGTATTATTACTGGACATATTGTTAAGGCCGGGATCTCAGAGGTTTTTACCCTATCTGGTAATGTGTCCTGGAAAGGGATAGAAGAGTCAAAGAACATATCTCTTATTTGTAATAGTGTAACGTAATTTGGCAACAACTTTTCTAACCAGTTCGTTCTTGTCCACATACGATATGTGTACCACAGTGCTAGAGCTATGTGTGTGTAGCTGTTTTCCCATCCGGGACTAGTCCGCAAGCAGCAGAGATCAAAGCGGTATGGGAGGACATACTTTCCTCTACCAACAAATCCAGTCGCTGCTCTTTCGGCCTCATCCACTCTAGGACTAGCCCTATAGAAGTCAATGGGAGGACCCGAGCATAAAACCAGGCACCCCCTGCTCTGAAGAGGGGAGGGTGCCTGGTTCATAGGAAAAGGTCAGAAATTGATGGAAACACCACCGAAATGGGTCGGGGACAGCATGGGGAGGATGGTCTGGATGCATCTTGGACTACAATGACGCTGCTGGTAACAATGTTGCCCAGAGTTGTACGCCACTTTTACAGACTGACCATAAAACTCACAAAACTTGAAGATAAAAGCGATTTTTAGATTAAAAATTGTTAGGAAACATTCTTTCCTGTATATTTATTTTTATATAAAGAGCAAGTTCAGATAATTTTTTTTAGTGATTTTCGGAACTGGGACCATGACTAAGAGGGATGGCCGGTGGTTTCGATTGTGTTGACCGGACTCTTGGACGATCAAACTGAACTCATTGAAAGAGGAACGGCTGGTGGCATCCGTATTGTACCTGTAGAGGTGAAATTCTTCTACCGGCGCAAGCCGAACCACATCTGAAACTTTTGTTGCCACGAACGTTTTCATTAATCAACAACTTAAGTTGGATGTTCGAAGACATCCCGGGGCAGCAGCATTATTTCCATTTCCCGCCGAGCATTTTCTGGGAAACTAAAGTCTTTGGTTCTGGGGGGAGTATGGTTGCAAAGCTGAAACTTAAACTAATTGATGGAGTGGAGCCTGCGGCTTAATTTGACTATGAACGGGAAGCCTCACCCGCCCGAAACACAGAAAGGATTGACAGTTGATACCTATTTCGCGATTCTGAGGGTGGTGGTGCATGGCCGTTTTGAGCGTGTGGATCGAGTCGATTTGTGTGGTTCCATTCCGATAACCAAAGACACTCCTCCATGCTAATTAGTTTCGTGACACCCCGGTGATTTACGATTTGTTGACCAGACAATTATCTGATGATAATGAACTTGGAAGAGAACGGACGTTGAGCTGACCGTGGTAAAAAAATTGTAGGTGAGGGCCTGCTGCGCTCTTTTGTTAACTCTAGATAACTTCTAAGCTGATCGCACATCCTGTGATGTTGATGATCTATTCGGATGTCTGCTCTATCAACTTTCGATGTTCTTTTTTGTGCCTACCATGGTGACCACAGGTAATGTGGGAATCAGGTTCGCTTCCGGAGAGGGAGCCTGAAGGGATGGCCACGGCTACCACTTCCAAGAAAGGGCAGGCGGGGGCGCGCAAATTTCCCAGTCCGACTCAGGGAGGTAGTGACGATAAATAACAATACAGGACTCCTAACAGAGCCTGCATTGGGAACGAGTACAAAAAATTACAGGGAAAGTCATAGGTATTAAGGATGAGGAAAGTTATACAGGAGAGGGTTAAAGTATGATGGCCTGCTGGTGACCCACAAAAAACATAAGGGGTGAGGGTCTTCAGCTGAGCTGACCAGCTAAAACATTATGAGTGAGGGCCTGCTGGTGAGCTGACCATCTAAAAAACATTATGATGAGGGCCTGCTGGTGAGCTGACCATCTAATAACATAATGGGCAATGGCCTGATGGCCTGCTGGTGAGCTGACCATCTAAAATATTATGGGTGAGGGCCTGCTGGTGAGCTGACCATCCGAAAAATTATATAAGAAGGCATATACGTGATGGACGAGGAGGAGGAGAAAAGGAAGATTCAACCATATACCCTTTTTTGTGGCGGAAGGGGTGCATGGGAATACAGAGTATACAGTACATTCTAAACAACACATTTAAAGTGCCTTTATGTTCAGTCGTGGCTTTCCTCTGGTGGAGTTGAGAAGTCAGCGGCAATCCAGGCCTTGATCATTTTTATAAGAGTCAACCTGTCAGCATTTTCAGTAGGCAGTCGGATACGCTTATCTGTTATAATGCCACCAGCAGCACAAAATACCCGCTCAGACAAAATGCTGGCGGCAGGGCAGGCCAGCACCTCCAAGGCGTAGAGCGCCAGTTCGTGCCACGTGTCCAGCTTGGACACCCAGTAGTTGTAAGGCACTGAGGGATCACTGAGGACGCTGACACGGTCTGCTACGTACTCCTTTACCATCTTCCAAAACATTTCCCTTCTTGTGACACCAGGACGTGCATCATGTTGAGGGTGCTGTCCTAGGCCTTGGAGAGTGTTGCCCTGCCTTTGCTGGAAGTGCTGGTGTGTTCCCCTTGTCTCCCCACCTCGGTGTTGCCCAAGGAAGTACAGACTCTTCTGCCAGCGCTGTCAGATGGAAATATTTGCAACAATCTGTCAACAAGGAACTTCTGGTATAGCACCATTTTGCTCGTCCTCTCCACCGGAGGAATGAGAGATGAGAAGTTCTCTTTGTAGCGGGGGGGGTCCAGAAGGGTGAACACCCAGTAATACCTGTTATCTAAAATGCGTAAAACACGGGGGTCACGGGAAAGGCAGCCTAACATGAAGTCAGCCATGTGTGCCGGAGTTACCAGTGGGCAAGACTTCGCTGTCGTCAGCAGGAGGATGACTGTCCATCTCCTCATCCTCTTCCTCCTCTTCTGTCCACCCACGCTGCACAGATGAATTAAAGTTCCATGGCTACTACAATGTGTAGCGGAGGCAATCGTCCCCTGCTCCTCCTCCTCCTCAAATACGCGCTGAGAAGACAAACTGAGGGTGTTCTGGCTATCACCCAGGGTCATGTCTTCTCCCCCATTTCCAACTCTTCCCCACGACCAGCGTCGGCCTTAATTGTGAGCAGCGAGCGTTGAGTAGACATAAAAGTGGGATGGTTACACTGACAATAGCGTTATTGCCGCTCACCACCTCTGTCGATTCCTCAAAGTTTCTTAACACCTCACAGAGGTCAGACATCCATATCCACCTCCTCGGCTTGTGCAGAGCGGAAGCTGACTGGAAAGGCGATGACCGTGGCTGCAGCTGGTATTCCATTACTGCCCTTTGCTGCTCACAAAGCCTGGCCAACATGTGTAACGTGGAGTTCCAGCGCGTGCTCACGCGCACAACAGCCGGTGAGCTGGCAATTTCATGCGCTGCTGCAGCGGTCAACAGACCGGCGGAAGCTGTTGATTACTTGCGGAAATGTGCACACATGCGGCGCACCTTCGCCAGTAGCTCGGGAAATTGGGGTAGGTTTTCAGAAACCGCTGAACCACTAAGTTAAAGACGTGGGCTAGGCATGGGATGTGTGTGAGCTTGCCGAGCTCCAAAGCCGCCACCAAGTTACGCCATTATCACACACAACCATGCCTGGTTTCAGGTTGAGTGGCGAGAGCCACAGTCAGTCTGGCCTCTTATCCCCTGCCACAGCTCTGCGGCGGTGTGCTGTTTTATCCCCTAAGCATATCATCTTCAGCACGGCCTGTTGACGCATCCCCACAGCAGTGCTACACTGCTTCCAGCTACCTGCTGATGGCTGACTGGTGCTGCACGCGGAGATTCGGAGGGTGGAAGTGGAGGAGGAGGCGGAGGAGCCACTTACATAGGTGCTGGCGGTAACCCTGATGGAAGTAGGGCCCACAATACTGGGCGTCGGTAGCACCTGTGCCATCCCAGGGTACAAGTCGCTCCCAGGCTCCACTATGTTCACCCAGTGTGCTGTCAGGGGAAATGTAGCGGTCCCTGGCCAAAAGCACTTGTCCATGTGTCAGTCGTTAGGGTGGACCTTAGCAGTAAACTGCG
Organism: Bufo bufo; assembly: GCF_905171765.1. Taxonomy (NCBI): domain Eukaryota; kingdom Metazoa; phylum Chordata; class Amphibia; order Anura; family Bufonidae; genus Bufo; species Bufo bufo. The sequence continues at coordinate 74,231,090 of NC_053395.1, read as the reverse complement.
TTGGTCAGGGCGATGGGTTGATGTTGGCAGACACATGCTGGTGTAAGGCGGGGACGGCACACCGGGAAAAATAGTGGCGGCTGGGGAACTGAGTACCGAGGTATGGCCGCCGACATCAGGCCGCGAAAGGCCTCGATGTCTACAAGCCTAAAAGGCAACATTTCAACCGCCAGTAACTTAGAAAGTTGGGCGTTTAGTGCCATGGCTTGTGGGTGGGTGGCTGGGTATTTGCGCTTGCGTTCAAATGCTGGGGGTAAAGACATTTGGATATAGCGCTAGGACAGGGAAGTGGATGTGGTCGATGATGGTGCTTGCGACGGTACAGGTGCAGCGGCGGGAGGCATCCGGGGCCTACGCCTTTGACAGGGCGATTGTCGTCACCCAACATAGGGGAAGAGGAGGCAGTGGTGTGACCCGCGGACACAGATTGTGGACCCAGGCGTTCCTCCCACTTATTGCGGTGCTTGGCTGCTATGTGGCGGATCATGCTGGTGGTGGTGAGGTTGCTACTGTTCACACCTCGGCTCATTTTGGTGTGGCACAGGTTGCAAACTACTATTCCTTTGTCATCTGCACTTTCCGCAAAAAAGCGCCATACCTTGGAACACCTACCCCTTGGCAAGGGAGATTTCTGCAAGGGGTTGCTCCTTGGAACACTTGCGGGCCTGTTTGGCGTGGCCCGCTTTCTCCCTGTTGCGACCCCACTGCCTCTTCCAGCCTGTTGCGGTGCTACAGATCGCTCCCCCTCGGAACTGCAGTCCTCACTCGCGTTTCCGCCTTCCCATGTTGGGTCAGTGACCTCATTGTCCACAGACGCCATTATATGGTTGCAACTAAACAGCGTTCTCTATGTCTACAACCAGGTGGAAGGTAATAACCTATTAAGTATGCACATGACTAATAGTGATTGGTAAATGAGATGAACAGTGACTATCATTGGTGATTGGAGGGGGTGTGTTTTTATATGTGGGGTATATATATATGTGTAACAATGTGGATGTCATTAGGCTTGACAAAGGCTGAGTTTCAGCCGAAATGTTGCTGTTTTTACTTGTCTGGGGGTCGCAATAAAAAGATTGGAAGATGTGAGATGCTGCCGGTGCCATTTTTTCTACATTTACTATATGGCCTGTTGGATCAAGGGTCGACGGTGAGGCTGCTGCATTGTTTGTACACATCGATAAAGGATCGCATAGTGCTGCTTCTATTTATATTTATTGCTTTTTGGATTCAAGGAGCGTGCCACAAGGGAACCAGACCACGTGGTGTGAATCATCATGAAGGGTCTCCCCAGGTCCCGCGTAAGATGACTGACACCCCGATTAGAAAAGTATATGTGTATACCGATGAGGACATACAGCGACTCATCAACGTTGATGGAAGTGATGTGGCATTTTTAAGCTCCCCATCCGTGGATATTTTTGAAACGGAAGGTGGAACAAGAGTTGAAAAGACTGAACACTATTGAATTGCACTTTGTCACTTTAAGAGAGTATTACAAAACATCAGAGGATACCCAGGGGCTTAAGGTCGAACCTACGCCCAAACCTGTTTCCCAAACAATGGTGACTTCTGCAAAACATTTGAGCAATTAACAACAAATATTCATTTGAATTAATGCTATTAAATATAGACTTTTTGCAGAAAGAGGTGGACAATCTCAAGAAGGCATCAGCTGAGCTTGATGCCCAGATCCAAGACCTCATGGGTATCGAGGAATATACGGTGTATAAGGAAAAAATTACACAATATATGCTGCGACATAAAATGGAAGTGGAACGCATTAAAAGAGATAATGGCATAGAGACTTAGACGATTATCAGTCCGAAAAATATATAATTGGCAATCGTCTCAGCCGCAAAGGTTCAACAGACGGAGAAGGGGCAAACGTTTTGACCAGGGCAAATTGGCTTCACCACAGGTGAATTGTATTCAACGGATGAGTCGGTTACATCTAATTTTTTAGGCCAAAGCAAAAGAAGAGGGGAAGGGGATATCGAATGGGCGTAGGAAACATCACCGATTCCAGTAAAAAACCCTCCCCCCGACATCAGCGGTGATACCGTCCTACAAACAAGGGAGAACCACGAGACGCGGCCAGCGGAGACAATAAATCTTGTGGTGAACATTTCATCTACACAGCTGAATGAGTGCACAGATTAATGTGCTGAGTCGGGGCTTAACCTTTTTGCCCAACAATAACACGGGACTGGTTCGAATTGGAGTTAGATCTCCAGAGGTTTTTTAGACGTTTAAGGCCCAAGGCTTTTTTCTCAACTAAAGATAATATTAGGGATGAGCGAACCCGAACTGTATAGTTCGGGTTCGTACCGAATTTTGGGGTGTCCGTGACACGGACCCGAACCCGAACATTTTCGTTAAAAGTCTGGGTTCAGGTTCGGTGTTCGGCGCTTTCTTGGCGCTTTTTGAAAGGCTGCAAAGCAGCCAATCAACAAGCATCATACTACTTGCCCCAAGAGGCCATCACAGCCATGCCTACTATTGGCATGGCTGTGATTGACAAGTGCAGCATGTGACCCAGCCTCTATATAAGCTTGGGTCACGTAGCGCTGCACGTCACTCCTGCTGATACAAGCGTAGGAGAGGTTGCAGCTGCGACGTTAGGGCGAGATTAGGCAGATTAACTCCTCCAAAAGACTTCATTCAGTGATCGATCTACAGCTGTGATCATTGAAGTGCTGATATTCAATTGCTCACTGTTTTTAGGCTGCCCAGAGCTTTTTATATCACTTTTTTCTGGGGTTGATCGGCGGCCATTTGTGGCTTGTGGTGCGCCAGCACAAGCTACCACCAAGTACATTTAACCATCAATAGTGTGGTTATTTTTTGCTATATCCTACATCAGGGTCAAGCTTTCATCAAGTGCATTTAAACCATAAACTAGTGTGGTTATTTTTTGGACATATACTACATCAGGGGCAAGTTGAGCCTGTCACCCAGCGCCTAAAAAATAGCCTCACATTTATATTCATCAAATCTGTACTGTTTTAGCTGGTCAAGGTTTTTTTTGTGACCGTCAAAGCACAGTTTTTGTTCTGGGTTGAAAAACAATTCCAAATTTTGCAATTCTCAAAATTAGTAGTTTCTGCTGTATCAGGCCTACTTTAAATCTATACCTAAAAGGTATATTAGATTCAAGGTGCTGATAGGGTTAATTCTCAAGAACTTCACACACACGCTACAGTGCAGATACAAGTCTAATTCTGTGATTAAACTTATACCTGTCACCAGCGCCTAAAAAAATAGGCTCCACATTTATATTCATCCAAATATGTCATTACTGTTTTAGCTGGTCAAGTTATTTAGTGTCCGTCCAAAGCACAGTTTTTGTTGTTCTGGGTGAAAACAATTCCCAATTTTGCAATTCTCAAAATTAGTGGTTTCTGCTGTATCAGGCCTACTTTAAATCTATCCCTAAAAGGGTATATTAGATTCAAGGTGCTGATAGGGTAATTCTCAAGAACTTCACACACACGCTACAGTGCAGATCCAAGTCTTATTCTGTGATTAAACTTGTACCTGTCATCCAGGGCCTAAAAAATAGGCCTCACATTTATATTCATCCAAATCTGTCATTACTATTTTAGCTGGTCAAGTTATTTAGTGTCCGTCAAAGCACAGTTTTTGTTCTGGGTTGAAAAATAATTCCCAAATTTGCAATTCTCAAAATTAGTGGTTTCTGCTGTATCAGGCCTACTTTAAATCTATCCCTAAAAGGGTAGATTAGATTCAAGGTGCTGATAGGGTCATTCTCAAAAACTTAACACACACGCTACAGTGCAGATCCAAGTCTAATTCTGTGATTAAACGTATACCTGTCACCCAGCGCCTAAAAAATAGGCCTCACATTTATATTCAACCAAATCTGTACTGTTTTAGCTGGTCAAGTTATTGTTTGTGACCATCAAAGCACAGTTTTTGTTCTGGGTTGAAAAACAATTCCCAAATTTGCAATTTCTCAAAATTAGTGGTTTCTGCTGTATCAGGCTACTTTAAATCTATCCCTAAAAGGGTATATTAGATTCAAGGTGCTGATAGGGTAATTCTCAGAACTTCACACACACGCTACAGTGCAGATCGAAGTCTAATTCTGTGATTAAACTTATACCTGTCACCCAGCGCCTAAAAAATAGGCCTCACATTTATATTCATCCAAATCTGTCATTACTGTTTTAGCTGGTCAAGTTATTTAGTGTCCGTCAAAGCACAGTTTTTGTTCTGGGTGAAAACAATTCCCAATTTTTCAATTCTCAAATTAGTGGTTTCTGCTGTATCAGGCCTACTTTAAATCTATCCCTAAAAGGGTATATTAGATACAAGGTGCTGATAGGGTCATCTCAAAAACTTAACGCACACGCTACAGTGCAGATCCAAGTCTAATTCTGTGATTAAACGTATACCTGTCACCCAGCGCCTAAAAAAATAGGCCTCACATTTATATTTCATCCAAATCTGTCATTACTGTTTTAGCTGGTCAAGTTATTTAGTGTCCGTCAAAGCACAGTTTTTGTTCTGGGTTGAAAAACAATTCCCAAATTTGCAATTCTCAAAATTAGTGGTTTCTGCTGTATCAGGCCTACTTTAAATCTATCCCTAAAGGGTATATTAGATTCAAGGTGCTGATTGGGTCATTCTCAAGAACTTCACACACACGCTACAGTGCAGATCCAAGTCTAATTCTGTCCGTAAACGTATACTGTCACCCAGCGCCTAAATAATAGGCCTCAAATTTGTATTCAGCTAATCTGTCATTACTGGTGTGCTGTATTAGTGTAATACGGTACCTAAATGTAGCCAGATAGTGTTAGGTGTCTGTAAAAAAGGCCTGATTTTAAACTCAATACAATGGCCCGAATAATATGTTTCTTATTGTGGTGAATGGTAACAATGAGGAAAACAATCTAGTAAGGGACACGGACGCGGACGCGGACATGGTCGTGGTGGTGTTAGTGGACCCTCTGGTGCTGGGAAGGACGTGGCCGTTCTGCCACAGCCACACGTCCTAGTGTACCAACTACCTCAGGTCCCAGTAGCCGCCAGAATTAACAGGGATATTTGGTGGGGCCAATGCCGTTCTAAGGATGGTAAGGCCTGAGCAGGTACAGGCATTAGTCAATTGGGTGGCCGACAGTGCATCCAGCACGTTCACATTATCTCCCACCCAGTCTTCTGCAGAAAGCGCACAGATGGCGCCTGAAAACCAAGCCCATCAGTCTGTCACATCACCCCCATGCATATCAGGGAAACTGTCTGAGCCTCAAGTTATGCAGCAGTCTCTTATGCTGTTTGAAGACTCTGCTGGCAGGTTTTCCAAGGGCATCCACCTAGCCCTTCCCCAGGGGGTGGAAGAGATAGAATGCACTAACGCACAACCACTTATGTTTCCTGATGATGAGGACATGGGAATACCACCTCAGCACGTCTCTGATGATGACAAAACACAGGTGCCAACTGCTGTGTCTTTCTGCAGTGTGCAGACTGAACAGGAGGTCAGGGATCAAGACTGGGTGGAAGACGATTCAGGGGACGATGAGGTCATAGACCCCACATGAATGAAGGTCGTGCCACTGACTTTCTCAGTTCAGAGAAAGAGGGCAGTGGTGAGACCGGAGCCAACAGCATAGCAAAATAGGGAGCAGTGGGCAAAATCAGAACGCCCACCGCCAAGAGACTCCGCCTGCTACTGACCGCCGCCATCTGGGACCGAGCACCCCAAAGGCAGCGTCAAGGAGTTCCCTGGCATGGCACTTTTTCAAACAATGTGCTGACGACAAGACCCGAGTGGTTTTGCACGCTGTGCCATCAGAGCCTGAAGCGAGGCATTAACGTTCTGAACCTTAGCACAACCTGCATGACCAGGCACCTGCATGCAAAGCATGAACTCCAGTGGAGTAAACACCTTAAAAACAAGGAAGTCACTCAGGCTCCAACTGCTACCTCTTCTGCTGCTGCCGCTCCTCAGCCTCCTTCTGCTGCTGCCGCCGCCTCGGCCTATTCCTCCGCCTCTGGAGGGACGTTGGCACTTGCCGCCCAGCAAACATGGGATGTACCACCAACACACACCTGCGTCACCAAGCATCTCACCATGTCACACGCAGCGTTCAGCTCTCCATCTCACAAACATTTGAGAGAAAGCGTAAATTCCCACCTAGCCACCCTCGATTCCCTGGCCCTGAATGCCAGCATTTCTAAACTACTGGCCTATGAAATGCTGTCATTTAGGCTGGTGGACACAGACAGCTTCAAACAGCTAATGTCGGTTGCTGTCCCACAGTATTTTGTTCCGACCCGGCACTACTTCTCCAAGAGAGCCGTGCCTTCCCTGCACTACCAAGTATCCGATAAATCAAGTGATGCACCTGCGCAACGCCAATCTGTGGCAAGGTCCACCCTAACCACAGATACGTGGACCAGTAAGCTCGGCCAGGGACGCGATATATCTCCCTACCTGCACCAACTGGGTAAATGTAGAAGTGGCGACTGTGGCCCCAGCGGAGAGATAGAGATGTGAGGAGAGATGTTTGGGAGACTTCTCCTTCCGGCCCGTCAAGAATCGCAGGGCAACATTCTTTTGCCTCCTGTCTCCCCTCCTCCTACTCAGCTTCCTCCTCCTCTTCTTCCACCAGCTTCATCACAGTCAGCCACACCACCTTCACCACCAACTTCAGCACAGCCCCCCGGGGGGGTAAACGTCAGCAGGCCGTTCTGAAACTCATATGTTTGGGGGACAGGCCCCACACCGCACAGGGTAAGTTTTGGCGGGGGTATAGAACAACAGGACCGACGGAGTAGTGTTGCTTGCATGGGTGAGCCTCAAGCCCCGGCTGGTGGTGTCCGCGATAATGGGCGAATCTCGTTTTTGCAGCCTCTGGGACCTAGGCCGGTTTGACGCACATCCCTTGCCTGGCGCATGTGCTGAATTTTGTGGTGCAGAAGTTCATCCACAACTACCCCGACATGTCAGAGCTGCTGCATAAAGTGCGGGCCGTCTGTTCGCGCTTCCGGCGTTCACACCCTGTTGCTGCTCGCCTGTCTGCGCTACAGCGTAACTTCGGCCTTCCCGCTCACCGCCTCATATGCTACGTGCCCACCAGGTGGAACTCCACCTTGCAACATGCTGGACAGACTGTAGCGAGCAGCAGCAGGCCATAGTGGAGTTTCAGCTGCAGCACGCACGGGTCAGTCGCACTGCGGATCAGCCCACTTCACCACCAATGACTGGGTCTCCATGCGAGGACCTGTGTGCCCTGTTGCGCTGTTTTGAGTACTCCACCAACATGGCCAGTGGCGATGACGCCGTTATCAGCGTTACAATACCACTTCTATGTCTCCTTGAAAAAACACTTAGGGCGATGATGGAAGAGGAGGTGCCCAGGAGGAAGAGGAGGAAGAGGGGTCATTTTTAACACTTTAAGGCCAGTCTCTTCGATGTGACTCAGAGGGAGGTTTTTTGCAACAGCAGAGGCCAGGTACAAATTGTGGCCAGACAGGGCCCACTACTGGAGGACGAGGAGGACGAGGATGAGGAGGAGGTGGAGGTGGGGAGGATGAGGATGAAGCAGGTTCACAGCGGGCTGGCACCCAACGCAGCTCGGGCCCATCACTGGTGTGTGGCTGGGGGAGGAAACACAGGACGATGACGATACGCCTCCCACAGAGGACAGCTTGTCCTTACCTCTGGGCAGCCTGGCACACATGAGCGACTACATGCTGCAGTGCCTGCGCAACGACAGCAGAGTTGCCGACATTTTAACGTGTGCGGACTACTGGGTTGCCACCCTGCTGGATCCCCGGTACAAAGACAATGTGCCACCTTACTTCCTACACTGGAGCGTGATAGGAAGATGCGCGAGTACAAGCGCACGTTGGTAGACGCGCTACTGAGAGCATTTTCAAATGTCACAGGGAGGAACCAGTGGAAGCCAAGGCGAAGGCAGAGGAGGAGCAAGAGGTCGCCAATGCAGCTGTGTCACGGCCATCTCCTCTGAGGGCAGGGTTAGCATGGCAGAAGATGTGGAAAAGTTTTGTCACCACGCACAGCTAACTGCACAACTACCTGATACGGAACGTGTTTGCAGGAGGCAACATTTCAATAACATGGTGGAACAGTACCTGTGCACACCCCTCCACTACTGACTGATGGTTCGGCCCATTCAACTTCTCGGTCTCAAATTGTCCACGTGGCCAGAGCTAGCCTTTTATGCCTTGGAGGTGCTGGCCTGCCCGGCGGCCAGCGTTTTGTCTGAACGTGTATTCAGGCACGGCAGGGGGGCGTCATTACAGACAAACGCAGCCGCCTGTCTACAGCCAATGTGGACAAGCTGACGTTCATAAAAGTGAAGCAGGCATGGATCCCACAGGACCTGTCCATCCCTTGTGCAGATTAGACATTAACTACCTCCCCTTAACATATATTATTGTACTCCAGGGCACTTCCTCATTCAATCCTATTTTTATTTTCATTTTACCATTATATTGCGGGGCAACCCAAAGTGAATGAACATCTCCTCTGTCTGGGTGCCGAGGCCTAAATATGTGACAGTGGCATGTTCCAGTGGTGGGTGACGTGAAGCCTGATTCTCTGCTATAACATGAAGACTGATTCTGTGCTGACATGAAGCCTGATTCTTTGTTACGGGACCTCTCTCCTCTGTCTTGGGTGCCGGGGCCTAAAATATGTGACAGTGGCCTGTTCCAGTGGTGGGTGACGTGAAGCCTGATCTCTGCTATAACATGAAGACTGATTCTGTGCTGACATGAAGCCAGATTCTCTGTTACGGGACCTCTCTCCTCTGGCCTGGGTGCCTGGGCCTAAATTTGTGACAGTGGCCTGTTCCAGTGGTGGGTGACGTGAAGCCTGATTCTCTGCTATAACATGAAGACTGATTCTGTGCTGACATGAAGCAGATTCTCTGTTACGGGACCTCTCTCCTCTGCCTGGGTGCCGGCCCTAAATATGTGACAGTGGCCTGTTCCAGTGGTGGGTGACGTGAAGCCTGATTCTCTGCTATGACATGAAGACTGATTCTCTGCTGACATGAAGCCAGATTCTCTGTTACGTGACCTCTCTCCTCTGCCTGGGTGCCTGGGCCTAAATATGTGACAGTGGCTGTTCTGTTGTGGGTGACGTGAAGCCTGATTCTCTGCTATGACATGAAGACTGATTCTCTGCTGACATGAACCAGATTCTCTGCTATGGCATGAAGAGACTGATTCTCTGCTGACGTGAAGCCAGATTCTCTGCTATGGGACCTCTGTCCAATGATATTGGTTAATTTCTATTTATTTTTTTAATTCCTTTTCCTATCCACATTTGTTTGCAGGGGATTTACCTACATGTTGCTGCCTTTTGCAGCCCTCTAGCTCTTTCCTGGGCTGTTTTACAGCCATTTTAGTGCCGAAAAGTTCGGGTCCCCATTGACTTCAATGGGGTTCGGGTTCGGGACGAAGTTCGGGTCGGGTTCGGATCCCGAACCCGAACATTTCCGGGAAGTTCGGCCGAAACTTCTCGAACCCGAACATCCAGGTGTTTCGCTCAACTCTAATAATAATGTATCTGTTATGCAAACCAATGTGTCCCACTAATATATTATCATGTAAGCAATTGGAATTGAGGAACAAAAGTCATTTTGTTCCGCCACAAAATAAATCACGTTGTTGAGACGTATATAGAATTTGTCAGGGGCGGGTTTTTGAACAATTGAGGGCCGAGGAAGCTCAGGTGCATAGACACAATTTGCCTAAAGCCGAGAGACGGCTATTTATGAGCTAGAACATAACACTAAATTGACGGTCAAACCAGCCGATAAGGGGGGTGCCGTGGTCGTAAGGAGCCTGCAAGTATGTCGATGAGATCTCCAGACAGGTAGGAGACTGTGAGGTGTATGAGATATTATCCAAGGATTCCAAATGGGATATAGCGGATGTCATAGGGGTGATATTGGATGCAGCCCTGAGTCAAGGAATCATTGATGATGACCTAATAGCTACTTACGTGTGGGCCATCTGTCCACCCCTGTGATATACGTATACCGAAGATCCACAAGAGTTTAGTGGATCCCCCTGGCGACAATTGTATCGGCAGAGGTTCCATCTTTAACACAATCTCTATCTTTCTGGATAAGATATTGCGTATCCATGCGACCATGGCCCCCTCCTACATCAGCGATACCGGTCATTTCCTGACCATGATACAGTCCCTCAACATGCCGGATGATTTTGTGTTAGTTAGTTTTGATGTAGTATCACTGTACACATCCATTGACCACACCTACGGCCTTAATGTCGTCGATGGAGCCCTTGCCAGCACGGAGCTCTCTCCTTGGGCGCGCCGGCTGATCCTCGCCCTCCTGGAGGTGGTCCTGAGGAGGAACTATTTCCTCTTCAGGGACACCTTCTGCCAGCAAAAGCGGGGTGTGGCGATGGGGTCCAATGTGGCCCCCACCTACGCAAACATCTTCATGGCGGAGGTCGAGGATCGGCTGGTGTATCGCTCCAGATTTTTTTAGAGGGTTCTGTGCTGGTGGCGCTACATAGACGACATATTCTTAATTTGGACAGGTACTATATTGGAACTTGATGAATTCCATACGCACCTGAATTCTGGAGTCCGGGACCTGCAGTTCACGGTGACACATTCTGTCAGTGAGCTCCAGTTCCTTGACGTCCGAATTCTGGTGCGGGAGGGTATGATTACAACTGATCTGTTCCAAAAACCCACGGACAAAAATACCTTATTGATGTATGATAGTAGTCATCCTTCCAGTATGGTGAATTCCCTACCATGGAGTCAACTGCTTAGGGTACGACGTATTGTATCTGATGATACTCAGTTTGAACATAGGGTGGATGAAATGTGCTGTAAATTTAGGGATAGAGGATATCCTAAAAAATTGATTAAACGCACTAGACAGAAAATTGCGACCACTGAACGTAGCTCCACCTTTATAAGGAAGTCCCAGAAACAAGACATTCCGCGCATTCCCTTTGTGTCAATCTATTGGGGAGATAGTGGCAATATTGCTGCCATCCTTAGACAAGAATGGCAAATTTTGCACAAAGGATTACCCAATGTCATTGAATTTACAGCCCCCCCAATGATGGCCTATAAGAGAAGCCCGAATTTGCGAGATAAAATCGTAAAAGCATACATAGGGGGTAAGGATATGGAGAGACAGAAGAGACTGGCACTGTTGAGGAGTGGCAATTTCCCTTGCCTTTCATGCTGCAACTGCAGTGGCATCATGAAAGGCAACGGTTTTGCGCACCCCTACAGCGGTAAGTTGTTCAAAATTAGAGGACACTATACATGTAGATCCACTGATGTGGTATACATGATACAGTGCCCTTGCAGTTTGATTTACGTGGGGGAGACCACGATGGAATTGAGAGAGAGAATCAATAAACATAAAAGTACAATAAGAAAAGGGGCACTAGACAAACCAGTTGCTAAACATTTCATTGAACATAACTATTCCATAAACCAATTACGATTTCGTGCTATTGATAGTGTAGGATACCTGAGACGGGGTGGAGACAGAAAGAGAATCCTGAGAAGAAAGGAACTCAAATGGATTTACACCCTTAGGTCCCTTCAACCGTTTGGCCTTAACATAGAATTTAACGTCACTTCTATTGACTAGGATGGGTAGCTAGTATGTCCTCTAGGTATTTAGACATCTTGTTTTTATTATGTTAATGTTAACTTGTCCCTGGTGATCCACCCCTTACCTTTTAGGGTAAACCAGTTGCCTTCAAGCATACTCATGAGCTATCATTTCACTTATGTGTGTTCTATATATTTTTTGTATCTATAATGCATGGTACATGTTTTATTGTGTGCCTTTCTATCTATTGCATTTTGATTTATTCATTGATGGATGGATTGTAGACAGTATGATTACGTCATGTATGCGATTGCTCATGTGTTATGGTATTGTCCCATGCGATTGCTCAAATAGTTTGATCTAAACATGTTTGTTTCATTTCTATAGATGCGTCCCCCGTTACCATGGCACGGATGATGTTGCGCTACAGTGACGCCGCACGTGAGTGTTCGCGTGATGTGTTCATTGGACGTACGAGGGTGCGCTCTGATAACGTCTGCGGACATGACACGTGGGCACGTGCGTCATGTGGTTTCTGAGACAGCCGATTGGCTGCATGAATGAGCGCCGTCAGTTGCCATGGACACGGTCTGACGCATCTCACTGGGCAAGTGTAACTACACGCGGTTGCGCATTACACTCGGGACAACGCCGACATGACCCACATCGCCATTATATGGTTGCAACTAAACAGCGTTCTCTATGTCTACAACCAGGTGGAAGGTAATAACCTATTAAGTATGCACATGACTAATAGTGATTGCTAGATGAGATGAACAGTGACTATCATTGGTGATTGGAGGGGGTGTGTTTTTATATGTGGGGTATATATATATGTGTAACAATGTGGATGTCATTAGGCTTGACAAAGGCTGAGTTTCAGCCGAAACGTTGCTGTTTTTACTTGTCTGGGGGTCGCAATAAAAAGATTGGAAGATGTGAGATGCTGCCGGTGCCATTTTTTCTACATTTACTATCTGGCCTGTTGGATCAAGGGTCGACGGTGAGGCTGCTGCATTGTTTGTACACATCGATGAAGGATCGCATAGTGCTGCTTCTATTTATATTTATTGCTCATTGTCCACCAAGTCCTCTTCAACTTCCCCACTCCGATCATCCTCCTCATTTGCTGACCCCAACACAACTTCAGTGATTGACAACGGTATATCATCCTCTTCATCAACCTCTGCAGACAGTAATTGTGTTTGACTTGATGGCAACTGTGTCTCGTCATCATCCACCTCCATAAACACATCATCTTTTGAGTGTGAAGGCTCTAGAGGTTGAGAATCAGGGCACAATATCTCATGTCCCTCTTCAAGAGCTTGGGGAGAGTACCGGATCGCTTGTTTGGCCAGACTCTACATGGTGGGAGGAAGGATGATCAGGTTGAGGATTGTGTTGTGGACCAGACTGTTGGCTACTGAGACTGGACTTGGTGGAAGACAGGGTGGTGCTTAACCCAGTGGAAGCATTATCTGCTGCAATCCAACCGACCACCTGGTCGCATTGGTCTGACTTCTAGAGTGTTGTCTAGCGACGCCCTGCAAACTGGGGCATGAAGCTAGGTATCGTGGATGACTGTTTTCCTTGTGCTCTAGCAGCAGATACAGTTGCAACGCGCCCTGTGCCACGGCCTCTGCGTGAACCATCAGAATCACGTCCACTTCCCCGTCCCTTAATACTCGCCTTCTTCATATTGACACTGGATGTCACTGATATTTGGATTAAATATATGCCTCACACACTGTCTAGAAATAAGTTTATATTTGCTTCTCACTGGTCACAGCAAGCAGAGTTTGTTTAATACAGAAACTGACTAACTGCAATTTGGATTAAATATAGGCGTCACACATGGCCTAGATATCAGTGCTGATTTGCTTTTCACTGGTCACAGCAAGCAGAGTTTGTATAATACAGAAACTGACTGTATAACTGCAATTTGGATTAAATATTGGCGTCACACACGGCCTAGATATCAGTGCTGATTTGATTCTCACTGGTCACAGCAAGCAGAGTTTGTATAATACAGAAACTGACTGTATAACTGCAATTTGGATTAAATATAGGCGTCACACACGTCCTAGATATCGGTGCTGATTTGCTTCCCACTGGTCACAGCAAGCAGAGTTTGTATAATACAGAAACTGACTGTGTAACTGCAATTTGGATTAAATATAGGCGTCACACACGGCCTAGATATCAGTGCTGATTTGCTTCTCACTGTTCACAGCAAGCAGCGTTTGTAGAATGCAGAAAATGAATGTCACTAACAGTCGCCCTGACACAAAAAATAATTACCCCAAAATAAATTTTGCTGCCACCTCTAACAATAGTCCTTAAAAGGACTTTTGGGTCTCTGAAAGGTTTGAGATCAAATTCGCTCTACACTCACTCTGTCCCTTCCTAACAGTAGCTCTCCCTGACTCGCAAATAGCCGAACCCACGTGACCGGGTGCTATATAGTATTCCGGCCAGCCAATCACTGTAATGCCAGTAGAAAACATGTCTAATGGCATTACAGTGATGGCAATACTTACCAGCATGTTTATTGGCTGCTTAGAAGGCACCAATCGTCCGGGGAGGAGACTCGAGCATGGCGCTCGATCACATGTGGTACTCGGCAGAGCGCTCGGATCTGTCGAGCATAGCGATGCTCAAGCCGAACCGGTACTCGGCCGAGAATGCTCGATCATCACTACTCTAGACACCTAGAACAGATTATGGTAGGTTTGGACTTCCGGTAACCCCAAGCCACCTTCTGTCGGCTGCAGTGTTACTTGTCGAAACGTAAACCTAGCCCTTTTTCCGTTCCATAAAAATTTGGAGAACATAATCCGTAATTTTTTTAAATAAGTTGTCGGTATAGGGATAGGTAAGGCCTGTAAATAATAAAGAACCGCAGGCAATACAATAGTTTTTATAAGTGTACGACGGCCAAACCATGACACGTAAGATGTGTCCCAGGAGTACAGGTGTGAAAACTCCAGAGTAAGTTTGACCCCCAAAAACGTCACCGACTGAGTCGTCCATTGGAAAGATGTAAGCCTCTGTAACCTGGCCACATCTTGTGACGGGATTGATACATTCAACACTGTAGACTTGGAAATATTCACAGAGAAATTGGAAAGATCATGAAATGTTTGTAGAGTAGACATTATGGCTGAAAAAGTTGTGAGCTGATCTGTAAGAAACAATAATTCATCGTCCGCGAATGCCACCGTGTGATGTGCTACATTTCCCGTCATCATCCCTTTAATCTGTGAGTGCTGTCTAAACGACTGAAGTAGGGTTTCAATTACTAGTACAAACAGCAACGGGAATAAAGGGAACCCTTGGCGCGTACCGTTTGAGATGAAAAATCTGTTCGAAAGGGTGCCATTTACCAGTACCCATGCTGTAGGCTCCTGGTACATCGCCATGACTCCGGCTATGTAAGAGTCTGGGATGCCAAATTTCATCATGGTTTGTGTCATAAATAACCAGTCTACTCTAACGAACGCTTTTTCAGCATCCATACTCAATATCGCTAGTGGCGTTCGTGTTTTCTTAGCTATTTGCATAAGTTGTATGACTCTAATTATGTTATTTTTGCCTTCCCTACCAGGGATAAAGCCAACTTGTTCTGCTGCTATCAGGGACGGTAAGTACACTTTTAATCTGTTAGCCAGCATTTTCGCATATAGTTTTAAATCGTTGTTAAGAAGTGAAATTGGCCTGTAGTTGGAGCATAGAGAATGATCTTTGTTAGGTTTGGGAATAATAGCAATTTGTGCGGACAGCATGTCTTTAGTGAATGACTCACCCCCTCTTGTCACATTACCCACCGATAGCAATTTAGGTAAGAGAATATCTTTAAACGTGGAGTAATAAATGGTGGGCAGACCATCTGGTCCTGGGCTCTTGTTAACCGGAGTATTTTTTAAAGCTAACTGCAGTTTGGTTAGCGTAAACGGGAATTTGAAATCGTTTGTTTGTACTGCCGTCAAGGAAGGTAAGTTTAGTTTGTTTAACCATTTCTGTATACATTCTACTCTCTGCGTTGTTTGAGTGGCATCCGATACCTCCCTCAGATTATATAGTTTACTGTAATATTTACAGAACTGATTCGCTATAAACTCTGTCTTATGGACGAGTTGGGAATCTGCAGTCTTAATATGAGAGATATATGATGCCACTGTCCGTTTCTTTATCTGAGACAATAGGACTTTGGTTGCCTTGTTACCGTGAGCATAAAACTTATATTGAGTTGATAGAAAAAGTTTAGCCGTTCTAGTATTTAATACATTTTTCAATTCAGATCTCAGGGTGTCCAGATGTGTCAACGTGTCTGACGATAAAGTAGCTCTATGACGCCTTTCCAGTTGAGATATTTCGGAGGTAAGTTCAGAAATTTTATTTTTCTTTTGCTTTTTAATGAATGCCCCTAGGGCGATGAAATGGCCTCTGATTACCGGTTCGTAAGCGTTCCATAGCAGGAGCGTGGAAGTGTATGCAGTTGCATTCAGATGAATACTCTTCTAAATTCTCTGCTAGCCTTGGAATATGAGAGTTACGCAAAAGCGTCTCATTTAACCTCCATCGAAACTCTCCTCTAGGCATATTCGGAATAGCAAAGAGAAAATAAACCGGTGCATGATCTGATAAAAGAATATTTCCAATCTTAGATGAAACACAACTATGGAGGGAATGAGTTTGTAGAAATATATAATCTAGTCTATGGTAAGACTGATGTGTAGCCGAGAAAAAGGTATAATCCTTTTCCAAAGAATGCATCGCCCTCCATGTGTCAACCATTCCTATTTCAGAGAGTGCATTTTTGATTTTGCATAAAGAGGTCTTTGATAATGCAGATACTCCAGTTGACGAGTCTAAAGTGGGGAACATTGCAACATTGAAATCACCACCCAAAAATGGGATGCCTTCTGCAAAATCCCCGAACTTCTTCACAACATCTGACAGACAGGAAGCTTGGGCTGAATTTGGAGCATAGACATTACCAAATGTAAATAACTGAGGGCCAATCATTCCTTTCCCAAAAATATATCTTCCATCCTCATCTTTTATGGAATCATGGAAAGTAAATGGCATAGTTTTATGGAACGCGATACTGACCCCTTTAGAGGCAGTAGAGGGGGACGGGTTATGAAACCATTGATTAAATTAAATAGCATATGCTATAGTTTCGGTATATGGTTGGCCCTAAAGTGCGTCTCTTGAAGTAAAATTACATGTACTCTCATCTTGTGTAGAAGAGGACATATTTGGCTTCTTTTAGATGGCGCATTCAGGCCCTTAACGTTGTACGTACATATATGCAAATTAGTCATAATTAGCCAAGCAAATAATACTAAGTCTAACTCTTACCTGGACTGACGAGACCCACGAGAGGGAGAGGGAGAGGAAAGAGGAAGGAAAGACGTGTGGGGAGGTAAATGTGGGAGGTACAACGGTGAAAAACATCAACTTTTTTGACATGTTAAAAACAATGACTATCAAACTGTTCATATAACATTAAATCTAGATCTAAATCTAAACCTTGGGTGTGTGTCAACCATTAGTGACCACGAGATCCCCTGAGCCCGCTAAAGCATGGCATAACTGCTATTTAGATAAGTAGTGAGAAAGAAAAAAAAAAAAGAAAAGAGAGGAGGAAATAGGGATCAGCAAGAAAGGACAAATTTTGTCAAGAAGAAATGAGAGAGGAAGGAAGGGGGAGGTGAAAATAAGCTCATATAAATATATAGGTGAAAGATATGGCCTAGAAACGTAGAAAGAGATTTGAAAAGGTATCCAATAAGGTAAGAGGAGGCACAGTAAAGTAATAGACGTACGAGATGTAACAATCGTTCAGGACAGCAAGGTACAAAATGTATGGTACTTGGTCCCACAATTAGGAGTTAAATATCTCAACCCTGATCTGCTATGACTAATTGCAAGTTCAAGCGGTCCAATTAATCTCACCATCAAATGTAAGTGATACATCTCGATTAATGAGCATAAGTATAGAAGGGGCATCTTCTGTGAAGGATGGAAGAGATAGGAGAGACCCGAGTACAACCTTGATAAGGGTAAAGGACGGGTAACGGAGGCAGAGAAGAGAAAAATGTAGTGTAGTAGAGAACAACATAAGAAATAACACCGAAAGTGTTACATAGGGAATGAACTATGAACAATCCCCAACAGTAACTATAGGAACTGAACCTTTATAGATACACCATATACCCATCGATAGCTGCATCTGCAGTTCATATAACGGGATCTTCATCTTCATCCGGCGCCAATAAGAGGTCTGCCTTTATATTAACCCAATCAAGTGGGCGCATGGCGGGACATCTTTTTCATCCTCTGTTGCTTGGGTGGCATCTACTTCCATGTATTCTTGGTAGGTAGAGCTGGTAAATCTGTAAGGTTTTGGGCCGGACAACAATCCGGAATATCCAGAGTCTCAGCAGATCCACATGTCTCCTTACCACTAGCTTGCGATTCGGCATGTTGATCAGAAGGCCGAACGGGTGGAGCCAGCGGTACGACAATTTTTTATGGTGCAGAACTTCCAATAGGGGCTTAAGATGTCTCCTTTTCCGGAGGGTCATAGGCGATAGGTCTCGATATAGCGCCACAGTAGAGCCCTCGATCTCTACTGTTCTGGTCGTTCTCGCTGCCGCCATGATTGCTTCCTTTGCTGTGAAATTGGTCATATGGGATATGACATCCCTGGGCGCATCTTGCGGTTTTGGTGTCGGCCTGAGGGCCCTATGGATCCTATCCATTTCAAATGTGCTCGCTGGGCTGTCTGGTACTAGTCACATAAAAAGGTTAACGACTTCATCTTGCAGGGATTCTGGTGCTACAGACTCCGGGGCACCTTTTATCCTGATGTTGTTTCGTCGTCCCCTGTTATCTTGATCCTCGATCAGGGCGTATAAGTAATTAATATGGGCTTGCGCATTATCTAGGCTGCAAGATACTCTGTCAGTGATGAAGTGCTGTGCAGATTAAATTCCGTCCACCCTTTCTGATAACTGTTTCATGTCCTGTTTTATATCGAAAATAGAACAGAAAAAAAGCGGAAGTTAATTCAGACACTTGGGGATCACACCGTATCCCAAAGGAATGAAAAAATCTGGGCGCCGACAGGGGTGGTTCAAATCGTGTAAAAGAAAGAGGAAGAGGAAAAAGGGGGAGGCAGCTCAAACAAAGTGTTCGTGACTACAAACACCTCACAAATTCGTGAATACGTGTGTAGGGTGATATTTCTACAGTGTTGAACAGAGTCAGTCACTTACAATATAGACCCCAGGAATAAAACAAGGGAGAAGGAAAAAAGGGGAAAATGAGCGCCAATCCCCGTTAGGACACAAAGTCGCGGAGAAAAGGAAAGACAGGAATGGGAAATAAGAAGTAGGACTGGATGGCTCTATACCAAGATATACGGATAGTACTTGGTACTATAAGTTGTGAATGAACACAGCTATAAAAGAGGGATACAAATATATAAATGGATAGTATAATTAATGATAAAAATAAATAATAAAAATTAATGATAGAAATGGAACAGAACTCAATATCTTAAGACTAATGAAGGATTTCATCCGGAATGAGGTAGATGGTTATTTTTTGACAATCTATCTCTCCTTAGGCATTATACCTAGAGGCCTAAGGTCATCAATGAAACCATCCTTTCTTGATGATCTATCATTCACAATAAACTGGTTGAAAATTAGTGATGAACTTTCCACCAAAATCATCAAATTATTAATCACTGATCTGGTTACACTTCTTAAAAAGCTATTGTTTATAGAATCCAATAAACAGTATACTAACTATCCATTAAAAGGCAAGAGGGAAGAACTTAGATGTTTCGAATATGATGTTGTTAGGGACAAGTGTAAGAATCTCCTAAGAGACTTAACAGATTACTCTACTAATAAAATTAGGAGTTGGGAACGGATCAAATTCCGCTCCCCCCAAACCTATAATAAGAACCACGATTGTACTCGTTACGATCCCCTATTATATTCTCAGGCCCTTAAAATACCTCCAAAGGGACTCACTTATTTCAACAGAAACACGCGAACCTATGGACATGCGCATTCTAGAAAAATGGAAAACCAAACTACAAGAACCAATTCCGAACCCAATCGAAACATTCCACTAGCGCATTTGAATCTTCCGGTACCGCTTCCTTGCCCTAAGCCACGTCATGAGGTGTCCCTTTCTCAAACAACATTTGCAGCTGATACATTCCCACTAACTCCTTCACTGTCCATACCAGACCCTTTGAAAGTAACATCTGTTGACAATTCTGATATCCTGCCAGTAGTGCATAATCCTGTGACTGAAAAGTCACCTAATGATGCTATTGTTAATGTTGCACCTGATTTTGAGATCAGCTTACCTACGCCTACTTTTGATGGCACTGATTTTGACAATCTTAATATCTCCAATCACTCCTCAACACCTACTGAATCTGACCAATTTTTAGCCCTTCCTCCTAATCTGACAGAGGACTCTTTTTTAGACAGAGTCTCCCCTACAACCAGAACCCAGAATCCCACTCCACCATCCAGAAAAATTCTTACCAGCATTCTAGCTCTGAGCCCTTTCATCAGACCATTGGAAACACCACTTCCCAGCACTCCCTCCACACCGCAATCATTGAAAATAACCCACTTTTACACTCCTCTATCAAGCATAAAGAAAAAACTATCAAACGTAGATCGAGAGGATGCAGAGGAGGTCGAAATAAATGCACTACTGAACAAGAAATCCAAACCAAAAAACTTAGACAAATCACAGAACCCAACTCCGATTTGAAAACTTTTGAAAAATCTAATGGTATTTTTAATCTTTCCAAAAATATATTAAATCGGAATGAGATTGAACTCCTTGGTAAAGGTCTATTGTTTTGTCCTACTAACCGCCCTGACCTTTTTGAACTGTTTGTAGATAGTGATGAGCGGCAGGGGTCATATTCGAATTCGCAATATTTCGCTAATATTTTGTAGAATATTCGTCGAATATTTGCAAATTCGTTATATTCTACGATTTTTTTACTCGAAAAATCGGCAAGGTAATGATCGTGTAATATGCGTGTAATTTTTATTGCAAATTTTTCAACTTACAGCTATTAGACAAAGAAGATTATAGCATTATAGCACTATATTAGCTAAATTGCTCTATATTCTTTTTTTTTTTTTTTTGAATATTCTCTATATTGCTATAACTTAGTTTTTTTGAATATTCGTAATATTCTAAAACAAAAATATATAGCAATATAGCGAATATTCGAAAAAACGAATATAGAGCAATTTAGCTAATATAGTGCTATAATCTTCTTTGTCTAATAGTTGTAATTTTTTTCTCATCTGAAGTTCAGATTGGAAAAAAATTACAACCATTAAAAAAAAAGATCATAGCACTATATTAGCTAAATTGCTCTATATTCGTTTTTTTTAAATATTCGCTATATTTTATAACTTCGTTTTTTTTGAATATTCGTAATATTCTAAAACAAGAATATATAGCTATATAGCGAATATTCTAAAAAAAACGAATATAGAGCAATTTAGCTAATATAGTGCTACAATCTTCTTTGTCTAATAGTTGTAAGTTGAAAAATTATGAAAATTTGCAAACAACACTACTCCTAAAGTCAAATATACTGCAGCCTTCTCATTGGCCCACAAGCTAGAAGCAGGGAGGGCTCATGTGTACTGATTTTAAAAAAAATGATTTTTTTGAAATTACGAATATATATCACTATATTCGAAATATTCGCAAATTTTCAAAGTACCTATATTTGCAATAAAAATTTGAAATTCGAATATTCGTGATCAACACTATTTGTAGATCTCAATCAGTTCACAAGGAAACTCACACTACATAGACATTTCTCCATCAAAGATTAAATACAACATACAAATAATACCACAACCCTTTTGAATACTAGCTCAAACTCTGGTACTATCGTGTTAACCCCTGGCATCTCTGAATCCAATGGACCAAGACCTTGTTGTTGTTCTTCTTCTACTACCACCATCATTCCATCTAATATTCAACCTAAATCTAGTTTCTCCTCCCCTTGTGAGTAGAGGCTCACATGTAGAAACATTCTATAATATGGTTCTAGCGGATCTCAAACAAAACCTTTCAACACCTGGTATGCTAAGGACCACTAATTTAAGCTCTAAACAAAGAATAGCTACAAAAACATTAATGGAAAATAAAAATATTTTCATTAAGAGTGCAGACAAGGGAGGAGGGATAGTGGTTATGGACAGCAGTTATTATATTTCTGAATCCCTCTGTATACTATCTGATGAGGTGTATTATAAACGTCTAGCTATAGATCCTACAGCTACCTATAAGAAAGAGCTATACAACCTCATAGATGAGGGTTACTTTTTGGGCATTATTGATAAGAAAATAAAAACATATTTGAAAATACCTTATTCAACTATGGCAAAATTTTATTTCCGGCCCAAAATTCATAAGTCCCTAGTGTCACGACCGCTACCCCAGCAGCAGTCGTGTCGCACCAGACAGAGGGGAAGGGGGACCCTTATCTACGGATGGGAATATTATGGCCACCCCTGACTAACCCTAAGCTGGCACCTGTCTGCCCTGATACCCTAGACGGGGTGTGAACCCGTGCGGCGAGCAGGATGCCTAAAACCTTCAGTCACCCTAACAAGCCTAGAGTGGGGAAAGGCCGATGGGAGCAGTAGTCACCATCACTCATGTCTAGGAGAACAGCAGGGGAAGACAGCAACAAACAAACTATATCAGAGATAGACTTATCCAGTCACGAGCAGAGAAGGCGATCCCAATCACGACAGTCCACGCCGGACAAGAGCTCCACAGCAACACCATCAAACGATCTCCTTCAAAGGTCAGAATAGAACTGGAAGTAAGGACTATATCTGGCAATGACTGCAAGTGAAAGTGAAACTAATATAGTAGCTGGGAGTGGCAGATAGGACTCACCTGAGAAGGATGCCTACAAACTCCCAGTCAGGACAAAAAGGTTCACAAGGCAAAACCCAGATGACATACCCTGAACCACGGAGCAAACTCACAAGCTATCGCGAGTAGCAAGTCGCTGCGATCTTCTCCTCCCAGACCTGTCTGGATCAGTCACAGTAGTGACAGTACCCCCCCTTTCTACGAGGGGCCCCTGGACCCTCAAGACCAGGCCTCTCCGGATGGGAGCTATGAAAAGCCCGAATGAGTCTGTCCGCTTTTATCTCTGATGCTAGAACCCACATTCTCTCTTCGGAACCATAACCTTTCCAGTGCACCAGGTACTGAAGAGAGCGGCGAACATATCGTGAATCAACAATCTTTTCTACCTGAAACTCAAGACTGCCATCAACAACCACCGGTGGAGGCGGGTAGTGGTAATGGTTCAGGAGGTTCTACATATCTCTTAAGCAGAGATCTGTGGAAGACATTATGGATCCTTAGAGTCTGAGGTAGCTCCAGACGAAAAGCCACCGGGTTAATGATCTTAATTACCCTATAAGGACCAATAAATCTCGGACCTAATTTCCACGAGGGAACCTTCAACTTGATATTTCTGGTAGACAACCACACCAAGTCATTCACCCCAAGGTCCGGACCTTCAGAGCGCTTCCTATCAGCCGCACGTTTGTATCTACCACCAATTCTCTTCAAACTTTCTTGCACACTCTGCCACACTGAAGAAAGTGAAGACGCAAATCGTTCCTCCTCGGGAATCCCAGATGGCCCCCCCCTCACTAAACGTACAAAACTGAGGATGGAAACCATACGCACCAAAAAATGGTGACTTATCAGTGGATTCTTGACGACGATTATTAATGGCAAACTCGGCTAACGGTAAATAAGATGACCATTCCTCCTGATTTTCGGAAACAAAGCATCTCAAATATGTCTCTAGGTTTTGATTGGTACGTTCAGTCTGACCGTTGGACTGTGGATGGAAAGATGAAGAAAACGACAGATGAACCCCTAAACGAGAACAAAAAGCTTTCCAAAATTTAGAAACAAATTGGGTACCACGATCCGAAACAATATCGGAAGGGACCCCGTGAAGCTTTACAATGTGGTCAATAAAAACCTGAGCCAGTGTGTTAGCATTAGGCAATGCGGCAAGAGCAATAAAGTGCACCATTTTACTGAATCTGTCAACAACTACAAGAATAACAGTCTTCCCCGCTGATACTGGTAGATCCGTAATGAAATCCATTGACAGGTGCGTCCAAGGCCTGTTGGGGATGGCCAGAGGTAAAAGACGCCCTGCCGGACGAGTATGATCTACCTTAGAACGAGCACAGGTAGCACATGCAGACACAAAATTCAACACCTCCTGGCGCCATTTAGGCCACCAGAACCGACGAGACACTAACTCAGAGGTTGCCCTATAACCTGGGTGTCCTGCCAGTGTGGAGTTATGGTGTTCTTTTAGTATCTCCAGTCGTAAATTTTCTGGCACAAACAGTTTACCCGAGGGGCAGGAGGCCGGGGTGTCCCCCTGAGCTTCCAACACCCTCCCCTCCAAACCTGAGTGTAATGCAGAGACCACCACCCCCTTTTGGAAAATGGGCTCTGGTACCTCAACATCACCCCCTCCAGGAAAACTTCGAGACAATCCATCCGCCTTAGTATTTTTTGCCCCCGGGCGATAGGTTATTACAAAATTAAACCTAGTAAAAATTAACGACCACCGAGCCTGTCTAGGGGTGAGACGTTTAGCAGACTCCAGATATAATAAGTTTTTGTGATCAGTAATCACCGTGACGGGATGAACCGCCCCCTCCAAAAAATGACGCCACTCCTCAAAAGCCAACTTAATAGCCAAAAGTTCCCTGTTGCCAATATCATAGTTCCTTTCTGCAGTAGACAATTTCTTCGAAAAGAAAGCACACGGACGCCATTCACCAGGGGACGGGCCCTGAGATAGTACCGCTCCCACCCCCACCTCTGATACGTCGACCTCTACAATAAAAGGAAGCGAGACATCTGGCTGTACGAGAATAGGGGCCGAGGTGAATCTCTCCTTCAGAGATGCAAAGGCAGTTTTGGCTGCATGGGAACATTTGGAAAAATCGATCCCTTTCGGGTCATTCCGTCAGTGGTTTGACCACCAAGGAATAGTTTTGATATAACTTTCTATAAACATTGCAAACCCCAGAAGCGTTGCAATGCCTTCAGGTTCTCAGCAGATCCCAGTCTATAAGTCGCCCGGACTTTCTCTGGATCCATACGGAAACTGAAATCTGACAACACATACCCCAGAAAATGGCAGTTCTTTTACGGCGAACACACATTTTCTAACTAGCAAACAATTTGTTGGCCCTTAATATCTGCAGCACTTGTCTCACATGGATCTTATGTGTATCCAGATCCGGGGAATAGACCAGGATGTCATCAAGATATATCACAACAAATCTCCCGCTAAGGTGACTAAAAATATCGTATGACAAAATGTTGAATACCGCAGCGCGCATTAGTAAGACCCAATGGCATGACAGATTTTCATAATGCCCTTCCGGAGTATTAAAAGCCGTCTTCCACTCATCCCCCTCTTTGATGCGAACCAGGTTATAGGCTCCTCTGAGATCCATTTTGGAGAAACCATTTAGCACTCCAGCAACCTGATTAAAGAGGTCGGGAATGAGAGGAAGAGGATAGGGATCTCGGATAGTTATCCGTTTAATTCCCGGAAATCCAGGGCAAGGACGTAGGCCCCCATCTTTCTTTTTAATGAAAAAGAACCCTGCAGCCACAGGTGAAGAAGAGGGTCTGCTGTGTCCCTTACGCCAACTCTCCAAATAATAATCTTTCATAGCCTTCCTCTCCGGGCCGAAAGATTGGTATAAACCGGGGTTTAGGTAGTTTGGCCCCAGGTAGTAGATTAATCGGGCAATCATATGGACGATGAGGTGGTAACCCCTGACAACCCTTCTCAGAGAAACACATCCATAAAATCTTGACCAGAAAGGCAGGTAAAGATGTTACAGAGAGTGTGAGCACCTACTACTCAAGCAGTAGTCCTTACAATGTTCACTCCACTCCACAATATCCCCGGCCTGCCCAATCCACCACTGGGATTGTAAGTCACCAGCCAGGGAAGCCCCAATACCATAGGAGCCGGAAGACCGTCCAGGACATAACTACGAGATATGCTCTTTATGGAGGGTCCCCTACCTGCAGATGGATATTATGAATGATCTGAGTTAACACCTTG
Organism: Bufo bufo; assembly: GCF_905171765.1. Taxonomy (NCBI): domain Eukaryota; kingdom Metazoa; phylum Chordata; class Amphibia; order Anura; family Bufonidae; genus Bufo; species Bufo bufo. Next base: position 74,205,227 of record NC_053395.1, on the reverse strand, counting down.
CTCTTTCTGCGTAAGAGGGGAGGAGTCGATGGCAAAAACAGGAATAGTTCTGCGTATCGGTTCTGGAAGTAAAACCCAGAGCCTGAGCCAAACCGTGAATCCACCAAGTTGACCCCGCCCCACTTCCAAAAAGACGGAACAGATCTCAGTCTTATAGCCCGCCTCAACGGTAGCGGACAACAAAAACTGAGACAGGCTTATGGAGGTAAACGAATACGCCCAGACTGTTATCCTCCGCACAATCTGGGGACTCTAGTTTTCCGCGCGGCTCCTTTGTTTGTGGTCTCTTGGTACTGAGGGACAAACCATTTACAAAATGACCCTCCCCCCACAACGAAAACAAACCTCTGACCTACAGCGAACTTAGAGGAATCACCCGTCTAGTGGCGCCCCCTATTTGCATTGTTTTTCGACTGGATCATAACAAACCGATCCCTGCCCTATAGAGGCCTCCGTAAAATTTATTGTCTCTCCCTGAGTCGTCTGTCGATTCTTATAGACAGAGACATAGCAGCCTCCAGAGACCCAGGGACCGTCGTATACCGCCAGCGCGTCTTTTAATTTTTCAGACAACCCCTGGCAGAACTGACTCCTAAGGGCCGAGTCGTTCCATAACGTATCAGTAGCCCACCTACGGAATTCGGAACAATATAGTTCAGCAGACCGGTTCTCTTGCCGAAGTCTACATAGCTTAGACTCAGCCAGTGAGACCCTGTCCGGGGTCATCATTTACGAGACCCCAGGGCTTCAAAAAAACTCCTCCACTGATCGTAAGGCCAGAGAGTCTGATGGTAGGGAGAAAGCCCAATCCTGCGGATCTCCTTTGCAGAGAGAAATTACAATACCCACACCGTTGTTCCTCACCGCCGGAGGATCTAGGGCATAACCTGAAGAACAATTTGCAAGCTTCTCTGAAGGTTACAAATTGGTCTCTCCCTCCTGAGAACCAATCAGGTAAAGCCACTTTTGGCTCAGGAGTACCTTGGTTTCCCGTAGCAACGGGTGGAACCCAAGGATGGCTGCTGCTGCTGCAGAACTGTTGATTTTAATCCTGCCACTTCAAGGATAATCCCTGTAATTGTTTCGCCAAAACCGTAACCGGATCCATAGTGGAACAGAAAAATACAAAGCAAAACAGCAAGCAAAAAAAAAAAAAAAAAGAAATGTCACTTTATTATTATTATTTTTTTTAAAAGGCCAGATATACTGTCACGACCGCTACCCCAGCAGCAGTCGTGTCGCACCAGATGGAGGGGAAGGCGGACCCTTATCTACGGATGGGAATATTAAGGCCACCCCTGACTAACCCTAAGCTGGCACCTGTCTGCCTGATACCCTAGACGGGGTGTGAACCCGTGCGGCAAGCAGGATGCCTAAAACCTTCAGTCACCCTAACAAGCCTAGAGTGGGGAAAGGCCGATGGGGAGCACTAGTCACCATCACTCATGTCTAGGAGAACAGCAGAAAAAGACAGCAACAAACAAACTATATCAGAGATAGACTTATCCAGTCACGAGCAGAGAAGGCGATCCCAATCACGACAGTCCACGCCGGACAAGAGCTCCACAGCAACACCATCAAACGATCTCCTTCAAAGGTCAGAATAGAACTGGAAGTAAGGACTATATCTGGCAATGACTGCAAGTGAAAGTGAAACTAATATAGTAGCTGGGAGTGGCAGACAGGACTCACCTGAGAAGGATGCCTACAAACTCCCAGTCAGGACAAAAAGGTTCACAAGGCAAAACCCAGATGACATACCCTGAACCACGGAGCAAACTCACAAGTTATCGCGAGTAGCAAGTCGCTGCGACCTTCTCCTCCCAGACCTGTCTGGATCAGTCACAGTCGTGACACTAGTCAATCCCCGGGTAGACCTTTTATCTCGGGTATAGGCTCATTAACCACCAACCTTTCCGAATACATTGATGGTATATTGCAGAACTATGTCATCCAGTTGCCATCATATTTGAAAGATACATCCCATTTACTACATACCCTGAAGGTGGTCAAGTGGAAGGATGATTGTCAGTGGGTCACCTTAGATGTTGCTGCCTTATACAGGCAACATTACACATTCTCTAGGCCTTGAAGCTATTAGGGTAGCCCTCACCTCAGACCCTAAAATGCCATCATCACTATGTAATTTCATACTGAAATCTATCAATTTCATTTTGCAACATAATTACTTTTCTTTTCTTGATAAAAATCTATCTTCAGCAAAAAGGTACTGCGATTGGGACAAAATTTGCCCTATCGTATGCTAACCTATTTATGGGTCACTTTGAAGAAAAGATGGGCCTCCTCTCACATCCCAATATCCGACTTTTATAAACTATATATAGACAACATTATTTTCATTTGGGACGGTAATACAGAAAATCTATGCACTTTCATGGAAACATTAAACAAAAACAGCTGGAATCTTTCATTTTCAACTGAACACAACCCGAGAGAAATAACTTTCTTGGATCTCCACTTGAGTGCAAAGGATAACTGTAATCACAACCAAAACACATTTTAAGGCAGGTGGACACTAACAGTTATCTTGACTATAAGAGCTGTCATCATTACCGCTGGAAAAAACAACATCCCATACGGTCAAATGCGCAGAATACAGAGGAACTACTCAGACAAAAAAATACTACAGGGACAACTGGAAGACGATTGGGAAGAGATTTCTTGAAAAGAGGCTATCCTAAAGGCTTATTGCGGATTCAAAAAGAAGGACCCTTGAGATTAAACAAGACCCTGTCCCTATAACTAATATAGATACAGGAAAGAATTCAAAACAATTTCCTTTGAATTTTATCATTTGATTATAATACACAACATCTTGCCATTAAAGGGGTTCTGCACTTTCATTTAACTGATTATCTATCCTCTGGATAGATCGTCAGCTTCTGATCGGCGGGGGTCCGACACCCGGGACCCCGCCGATCAGCTGTTTTGAGAAGGCAGCGGCGCTCCAGCAGCGCTGCGGCCTTCTCACTGTTTACAGTCGGTCCGCCGGCCCACTGACTTCACGACTAGTATTAACTAGCGTGGCGCGGCTAAGCACCATTCAAGTGAACAGAGCTTAGCCACGCCCACGCTAGTTGATACTAGTCGTGACGTCAGTGGGCCGGCGGCCCGGCGGTAAACAGTGAGAAGGCCGCGGCGCTGCTGGAGCGCCGCTGCCTTCTCAAACAGCTGATCGGCGGGGGTCCCGGGTGTCGAACCCCCGCAGATCAGAAGCTGATGATCTATGCAGAGGATAGATCATCAGTTAAATGAAAGTGCAGAACCCCTTTAAGAAAACGTGACTCTGCGCAGGGCTGCCACCTCCGGAACGCGATCCTGCGTTAGGCGGTCCGGAGGTGGTTAAGGGTGTTTAAGCTAGGGGAGCTGAGGTGGTTAATTTCAATTGCCTCTGCAAAAATGCGTACGCCAATCATAGTGCTGTCCGAATCACAGAATCCGTTCCGTTTCCTATTTTTCGAGTATGCGGATCCTGAAAAAAATTATGCTTGTCCTACTTTCTGTCCGTTTTTCGGGTCCGTTGTCCATTCAAGTCAATGGATCCACATAAATGCGGATGACATGCACAAAACCTTCCGAATGTCATCCGATTTTGCGGATCCGTTGACAGGAAAATGGATGGAAAAAAAAACTGAATAACGGAAACACGGAACGCATTCGGAAGCACTTTAGTAAAAAAAAACGGAAGGTTGTACTGAAAAACGGATCCGCAAAAAAAAGGAACGTTTATCTGGAAAGGTAAAAATACTGACGTGTGAATGGACTCTAAGTCTTTTAACCTGTAGACTCATTCGATTCTTAGACTCCCTCCTGTTCAGTGTGTGACTCAGAGCTGCTTGCCTGAGCTCTGATTGGTTGCAGGCTGGGGTGGGGGGGGGGGGAAGGGGCTGGCTTCCACTCTAGGATCAGACTACGCTCCTCCCTGCTGTCAGCGTCTCTCTGCTCTGCTATCTGACTGAGCGGCTTCACACGGATCAGCTCAGTCAGAGGAATCGACTCCTCCGGTTCAGAGAACTGAATCGATTCAAAAGAATGATTCGTTTATGAACCGGACATCACTACCGAATAGTCTGAGACAAAATTCTGGAGAAAGAGCCCTAGTAACTGGCCGAACTTATATGTTCTAGGGGCTATTCCACTGGCTGTTTTGTCTTGTTCTGTTGTTAGTATTACCATTTACCATTTAAGATGCTTTTATTTACAACTATCAGGTGGAACTCATATGCGTTCCAAAATACCGGAAGTGATGCCATGCTACTTCCGGTCATTCGAAAAACACTCGCTTTTCGGGGATATCAAGGTATAAATTCTTGTGTTAAATTCTTGTGTTTACTGATATTCTGTTATGTAATGCTCCTGAAGAAGAGGAATTGTTATCCCCGAAACGCGTTGAGCCACATATTTGTATTAAAGATGATTGATCAGAAGCATTGGATTCCTGCTGCCTTCCATCACTACTACTCTACATGCGATCCTGGCCGGGGGGTTTAGTCACAGGTGTCATGTGCTTATCCTGTTGACTACCCCCCAGTGAAGTGAGTGTGACTTGTGGGCATTTCATTTATTATATTATATTTTTTATACCATTTATATTAGTGGTAAGTTAATGCCAACTGGGAAGTTGCCCTGAGGGGCATTTTCAACATTCTATCATAAATTTATATTTTAATTTTTATCATTAATTATACTATCCATTTATATATTTTGTATCCCTCTTTTATAGCTGTGTTCATTCACAACTTATAGTACCACGTGCCATCCAGTCCTACTTCTTATTTCCCATTCCTGTCTTTCCTTTTCTCCACAACTTTGTGTCATAACAGGGATTGGCACTCGTTTTCCCCCTTTTTTTTCCTTCTCCCTTGTTTATTCCTGGGGTCTATATTGTAAGTAACTGAATCTGTTTCAACACTGTAGATATATCACCCTACACACGTATTCACAGTTTTATATCGGACAGTCCAGAAGATGGGTTCTAAAGAGTCTCTCAAGAGATCTTTTATGAAAGATCTGGATAAAGGTAAGTCATCTGCAGGAGCTGTTGACTCTAAGTCGCTCTCTCTCTCACCCTCCGATTCTTCTCCTCTGTCATCTGTGAGCGCGGACACTTTTTGCAGTCACCATCTTGGATTCAGAACCGCAGTCGGTTCTCCTGACTAATATGTCCAGGTCGCTCTGGCTTCCAGCTGATTTAAGCTTCCCAGGAGTGTCTTTTGGCTTATCCTTGTTAGTTTGCCCATTTTGCCGTGATAAAGCAGGTTTAGAAAGGCTCAAGGGACTCGGTCTTACGACTGAGCTCTTCACAAGCCTGCATCCGGCCGGCCGCTATGACTCCTCCCTCGGCATTAACAGGGTTTATTTCAAGAAATATTTCTAAGTATTTGCCCTGTGTGGTGCAGTTATAGTTTTCTAAAGCATTTTTATTGCTTGTATTAGTGTGAAAAAAGGGCTTATTAGCTGTTGTGTGGTAAAGTGCTAAAAATACAGCCCTTTTTGTCCTGTATTAGTGTTAAAGGTAAAATATATTTGCTGCTCTGCGGTGCAGTTATCTGTTGTAAAGCATGTTTGGTGGCGTGTAGGGATGAGCGAACCCGAACTGTACCGTTCGGGTTCGTACCGAATTTTGGGGTGTCCGTGGACACAGACCCGAACCCAACGTTTCGTAAAAGTCCGGGTTCGGGTTCGTGTTCGGCGCTTTCTTGGCGCTTTTTGAAAGGCTGCAAAGCAGCCAATCAACAAGCGTCATACTACTTGCCCAAGAGGCCATCACAGCCTTGCCTACTATTGGCATGGCTGTGATTGGCCAGTTGCACCATGTGACCCAGCCTCTATTTAAGCTGGGAGTCACGTAGCGCTGCACGTCACTCTGCTATGATCAGTATAGGGAGAGGTTGCAGCTGCGACGTTAGGGCGAGATTAGGCAGATTAACTCCTCCAAAAGACTTCATTCTGTGATCGATCTGCAGCTGTGGATCATTGAAGTTCTATTATTGACTTGCTCACTTTCTTTTTGAGGCGCCCAGAGCGTTTTTAGATCACTTTTTTCTGGGGTGATCGCGGCCATTTTGTGACTTGTGGTGCGCCAGCACGAGCTATCACCAAGTGTATTTAACCATCGATAGTGTGGTTATTTTGTGCTATATCCTACATCAGCTGCAGGCTGAGCCTGTGTCACCGAAGTGCATTTAACCATCAACAGTCTGGTTATTTTTTGGCCATATACTACATCAGCTGCAGGCTGAGCCTGTTCACCCAAGTGCATTTAACCATCAACAGTCTGATTATTTTTGGCCATATACTACATCAGCTGCAGGCTGAGCCTGTGTCACCGAAGTGCAGTTAACCATCAACAGTCTGGTTATTTCTATTGGCCATATATTACATCAGGGCAAGTTGAGCCTGTCACACAGCGCAAAAAAAAAGACCTCACATCTCTATTCAACCAAATCTGCACAGTTTTAGCTGGTCAAGTTATTTGTAGTGACCGTCAAAGCAGACTTTTTGTTCTGGGTTGAAAAAGCATTCCCAAATTTGCCATTCTGAAAATAACTAGTTTGTGGTATTTCAGGCCTACTTGAAATCTATCCCAAAAAGAAAATCTTACATTAAAGTTATTGATAGTATCATTCAGAAAAACCTAAGACACACGCTAGCGTGCTGATAGAAGTGTCATTCTGTGATTAAACCTATAACTGTCACACAGCGCAAAAAAAAAACAGGTCTCACATCTCTATTCAACCAAATCTGCACAGTTTTAGCTGGTCAAGTTATTTGTAGTGACCGTCAAAGCAGACTTTTTGTTCTGGGTTGAAAAAGCATTCCCAAATTTGCCATTCTGAAAATAACTAGTTTGTGGTATTTCAGGCCTACTTGAAATCTATCCCAAAAAGAAAATCTTCCATTAAGTTATTGATAGTATCATTCAGAAAAACCTAAGACACACGCTAGCGTGCTGATAGAAGTGTCATTCTGTGATTAAAGCTATAACTGTCACACAGCGCAAAAAAAAACAGGTCTCACATCTCTATTCAACCAAATCTGCACAGTTTTAGCTGGTCAAGTTATTTGTAGTGACCGTCAAAGCAGACTTTTGTTCTGGGTTGAAAAAGCATTCCCAAATTTGCCATTCTGAAAATAACTAGTTTGTGGTATTTCAGGCCTACTTGAAATCTATCCCAAAAAGAAAATCTTCCATTAAAGTTATTGATAGTATCATTCAGAAAAACCTAAGACACACGCTAGCGTGCTGATAGAAGTGTCATTCTGTGATTAAACCTATAACTGTCACACAGCGCAAAAAAAAACAGGTCTCACATCTCTATTCAACCAAATCTGCAGAGTTTTAGCTGGTCAAGTTATTTGTAGTGACCGTCAAAGCAGACTTTTTGTTCTGGGTTGAAAAAGCATTCCCAAATTTGCCATTCTGAAAATAACTAGTTTGTGGTATTTCAGGCCTACTTGAAATCTATCCCAAAAAGAAAATCTTCCATTAAAGTTATTGATAGTATCATTCAGAAAAACCTAAGACACACGCTAGCGTGCTGATAGAAGTGTCATTCTGTGATTAAACCTATAACTGTCACACAGCGCAAAAAAAAAACAGGTCTCACATCTCTATTCAACCAAATCTGCACAGTTTTAGCTGGTCAAGTTATTTGTAGTGACCGTCAAAGCAGACTTTTTGTTCTGGGTTGAAAAAGCATTCCCAAATTTGCCATTCTGAAAATAACTAGTTTGTGGTATTTCAGGCCTACTTGAAATCTATCCCAAAAAGAAAATCTTCCATTAAAGTTATTGATAGTATCATTCAGAAAAACCTAAGACACACGCTAGCGTGCTGATAGAAGTGTCATTCTGTGATTAAACCTATAACTGTCACACAGCGCAAAAAAAAACAGGTCTCACATCTCTATTCAACCAAATCTGCACAGTTTTAGCTGGTCAAGTTATTTGTAGTGACCGTCAAAGCAGACTTTTTGTTCTGGGTTGAAAAAGCATTCCCAAATTTGCCATTCTGAAAATAACTAGTTTGTGGTATTTCAGGCCTACTTGAAATCTATCCCAAAAAGAAAATCTTCCATTAAAGTTATTGATAGTATCATTCAGAAAAACCTAAGACACACGCTAGCGTGCTGATAGAAGTGTCATTCTGTGATTAAACCTATAACTGTCACACAGCGCAAAAAAAAACAGGTCTCACATCTCTATTCAACCAAATCTGCACAGTTTTAGCTGGTCAAGTTATTTGTAGTGACCGTCAAAGCAGACTTTTTGTTCTGGGTTGAAAAAGCATTCCCAAATTTGCCATTCTGAAAATAACTAGTTTGTGGTATTTCAGGCCTACTTGAAATCTATCCCAAAAAGAAAATCTTCCATTAAAGTTATTGATAGTATCATTCAGAAAAACCTAAGACACACGCTAGCGTGCTGATAGAAGTGTCATTCTGTGATTAAACCTATAACTGTCACACAGCGCAAAAAAAAACAGGTCTCACATCTCTATTCAACCAAATCTGCACAGTTTTAGCTGGTCAAGTTATTTGTAGTGACCGTCAAAGCAGACTTTTTGTTCTGGGTTGAAAAAGCATTCCCAAATTTGCCATTCTGAAAATAACTAGTTTGTGGTATTTAGGCCTACTTGAAATCTATCCCAAAAAGAAAATCTTCCATTAAAGTTATTGATAGTATCATTCAGAAAAACCTAAGACACACGCTAGCGTGCTGATAGAAGTGTCATTCTGTGATTAAACCTATAACTGTCACACAGCGCAAAAAAAAACAGGTCTCACATCTCTATTCAACCAAATCTGCACAGTTTTAGCTGGTCAAGTTATTTGTAGTGACCGTCAAAGCAGACTTTTTGTTCTGGGTTGAAAAAGCATTCCCAAATTTGCCATTCTGAAAATAACTAGTTTGTGGTATTTCAGGCCTACTTGAAATCTATCCCAAAAAGAAAATCTTCCATTAAAGTTATTGATAGTATCATTCAGAAAAACCTAAGACACACGCTAGCGTGCTGATAGAAGTGTCATTCTGTGATTAAACCTATAACTGTCACACAGCGCAAAAAAAAACAGGTCTCACATCTCTATTCAACCAAATCTGCACAGTTTTAGCTGGTCAAGTTATTTGTAGTGACCGTCAAAGCAGACTTTTTGTTCTGGGTTGAAAAAGCATTCCCAAATTTGCCATTCTGAAAATAACTAGTTTGTGGTATTTCAGGCCTACTTGAAATCTATCCCAAAAAGAAAATCTTCCATTAAAGTTATTGATAGTATCATTCAGAAAAACCTAAGACACACGCTAGCGTGCTGATAGAAGTGTCATTCTGTGATTAAAGCTATAACTGTCACACAGCGCAAAAAAAAACAGGTCTCACATCTCTATTCAACCAAATCTGCACAGTTTTAGCTGGTCAAGTTATTTGTAGTGACCGTCAAAGCAGACTTTTTGTTCTGGGTTGAAAAAGCATTCCCAAATTTGCCATTCTGAAAATAACTAGTTTGTGGTATTTCAGGCCTACTTGAAATCTATCCCAAAAAGAAAATCTTCCATTAAAGTTATTGATAGTATCATTCAGAAAAACCTAAGACACACGCTAGCGTGCTGATAGAAGTGTCATTCTGTGATTAAAGCTATAACTGTCACACAGCGCAAAAAAAAACAGGTCTCACATCTCTATTCAACCAAATCTGCACAGTTTTAGCTGGTCAAGTTATTTGTAGTGACCGTCAAAGCAGACTTTTTGTTCTGGGTTGAAAAAGCATTCCCAAATTTGCCATTCTGAAAATAACTAGTTTGTGGTATTTCAGGCCTACTTGAAATCTATCCCAAAAAGAAAATCTTCCATTAAAGTTATTGATAGTATCATTCAGAAAAACCTAAGACACACGCTAGCGTGCTGATAGAAGTGTCATTCTGTGATTAAAGCTATAACTGTCACACAGCGCAAAAAAAAAACAGGTCTCACATCTCTATTCAACCAAATCTGCACAGTTTTAGCTGGTCAAGTTATTTGTAGTGACCGTCAAAACAGACTTTTTGTTCTGGGTTGAAAAAGCATTCCCAAATTTGCCATTCTGAAAATAACTAGTTTGTGGTATTTCAGGCCTACTTGAAATCTATCCCAAAAAGAAAATCTTCCATTAAAGTTATTGATAGTATCATTCAGAAAAACCTAAGACACACGCTAGCGTGCTGATAGAAGTGTCATTCTGTGATTAAAGCTATAACTGTCACACAGCGCAAAAAAAAACTGGTCTCACATCTCTATTCAACCAAATCTGCACAGTTTTAGCTGGTCAAGTTATTTGTAGTGACCGTCAAAGCAGACTTTTTGTTCTGGGTTGAAAAAGCATTCCCAAATTTGCCATTCTGAAAATAACTAGTTTGTGGTATTTCAGGCCTACTTGAAATCTATCCCAAAAAGAAAATCTTCCATTAAAGTTATTGATAGTATCATTCAGAAAAACCTAAGACACACGCTAGCGTGCTGATAGAAGTGTCATTCTGTGATTAAAGCTATAACTGTCACACAGCGCAAAAAAAAAACAGGTCTCACATCTCTATTCAACCAAATCTGCACAGTTTTAGCTGGTCAAGTTATTTGTAGTGACCGTCAAAGCAGACTTTTTGTTCTGGGTTGAAAAAGCATTCCCAAATTTGCCATTCTGAAAATAACTAGTTTGTGGTATTTCAGGCCTACTTGAAATCTATCCCAAAAAGAAAATCTTCCATTAAAGTTATTGATAGTATCATTCAGAAAAACCTAAGACACACGCTAGCGTGCTGATAGAAGTGTCATTCTGTGATTAAACCTATAACTGTCACACAGCGCAAAAAAAAACAGGTCTCACATCTCTATTCAACCAAATCTGCACAGTTTTAGCTGGTCAAGTTATTTGTAGTGACCGTCAAAGCAGACTTTTTGTTCTGGGTTGAAAAAGCATTCCCAAATTTGCCATTCTGAAAATAACTAGTTTGTGGTATTTCAGGCCTACTTGAAATCTATCCCAAAAAGAAAATCTTCCATTGAAGTTATTGATAGTATCATTCAGAAAAACCTAAGACACACGCTAGCGTGCTGATAGAAGTGTCATTCTGTGATTAAAGCTATAACTGTCACACAGCGCAAAAAAAAACAGGTCTCACATCTCTATTCAACCAAATCTGCACAGTTTTAGCTGGTCAAGTTATTTGTAGTGACCGTCAAAGCAGACTTTTTGTTCTGGGTTGAAAAAGCATTCCCAAATTTGCCATTCTGAAAATAACTAGTTTGTGGTATTTCAGGCCTACTTGAAATCTATCCCAAAAAGAAAATCTTCCATTAAAGTTATTGATAGTATCATTCAGAAAAACCTAAGACACACGCTAGCGTGCTGATAGAAGTGTCATTCTGTGATTAAAGCTATAACTGTCACACAGCGCAAAAAAAAACAGGTCTCACATCTCTATTCAACCAAATCTGCACAGTTTTAGCTGGTCAAGTTATTTGTAGTGACCGTCAAAGCAGACTTTTTGTTCTGGGTTGAAAAAGCATTCCCAAATTTGCCATTCTGAAAATAACTAGTTTGTGGTATTTCAGGCCTACTTGAAATCTATCCCAAAAAGAAAATCTTCCATTAAAGTTATTGATAGTATCATTCAGAAAAACCTAAGACACACGCTAGCGTGCTGATAGAAGTGTCATTCTGTGATTAAACCTATAACTGTCACACAGCGCAAAAAAAAACAGGTCTCACATCTCTATTCAACCAAATCTGCACAGTTTTAGCTGGTCAAGTTATTTGTAGTGACCGTCAAAGCAGACTTTTTGTTCTGGGTTGAAAAAGCATTCCCAAATTTGCCATTCTGAAAATAACTAGTTTGTGGTATTTCAGGCCTACTTGAAATCTATCCCAAAAAGAAAATCTTCCATTAAAGTTATTGATAGTATCATTCAGAAAAACCTAAGACACACGCTAGCGTGCTGATAGAAGTGTCATTCTGTGATTAAACCTATAACTGTCACACAGCGCAAAAAAAAAACAGGTCTCACATCTCTATTCAACCAAATCTGCACAGTTTTAGCTGGTCAAGTTATTTGTAGTGACCGTCAAAGCAGACTTTTTGTTCTGGGTTGAAAAAGCATTCCCAAATTTGCCATTCTGAAAATAACTAGTTTGTGGTATTTCAGGCCTACTTGAAATCTATCCCAAAAAGAAAATCTTCCATTGAAGTTATTGATAGTATCATTCAGAAAAACCTAAGACACACGCTAGCGTGCTGATAGAAGTGTCATTCTGTGATTAAAGCTATAACTGTCACACAGCGCAAAAAAAAACAGGTCTCACATCTCTATTCAACCAAATCTGCACAGTTTTAGCTGGTCAAGTTATTTGTAGTGACCGTCAAAGCAGACTTTTTGTTCTGGGTTGAAAAAGCATTCCCAAATTTGCCATTCTGAAAATAACTAGTTTGTGGTATTTCAGGCCTACTTGAAATCTATCCCAAAAAGAAAATCTTCCATTGAAGTTATTGATAGTATCATTCAGAAAAACCTAAGACACACGCTAGCGTGCTGATAGAAGTGTCATTCTGTGATTAAACCTATAACTGTCACACAGCGCAAAAAAAAACAGGTCTCACATCTCTATTCAACCAAATCTGCACAGTTTTAGCTGGTCAAGTTATTTGTAGTGACCGTCAAAGCAGACTTTTTGTTCTGGGTTGAAAAAGCATTCCCAAATTTGCCATTCTCAAAATTGTGGTGAACGGGAACAATGAGGAAAACATCTAATAAGGGACGCGGACGCGGATGTGGACATGGTCGTGGTGGTGTTAGTGGACCCTCTGGTGCTGGGAGAGGACGTGGCCGTTCTGCCACAGCCACACGTCCTAGTGAACCAACTACCTCAGGTCCCAGTAGCCGCCAGAATTTACAGGGATATTTGGTGGGGCCCAATGCCGTTCTAAGGATGGTAAGGCCTGAGCAGGTAGAGGCATTAGTCAATTGGGTGGCCGACAGTGCATCCAGCACGTTCACATTATCTCCCACCCAGTCTTCTGCAGAAAGCGCACAGATGGCGCATGAAAACCAAGCCCATCAGTCTGTCACATCACCCCCATGCATATCAGGGAAACTGTCTGAGCCTCAAGTTATGCAGCAGTCTCTTATGCTGTTTGAAGACTCTGCTGCCAGGGTTTTCCAAGGGCATCCACCTAGCCCTTCACCAGGGGTGGAAGAGATAGAATGCACTAACGCACAACCACTTATGTTTCCTGATGATGAGGACATGGGAATACCACCTCAGCACGTCTCTGATGATGACGAAACACAGGTGCCAACTGCTGCGTCTTTCTGCAGTGTGCAGACTGAACAGGAGGTCAGGGGTCAAGACTGGGTGGAAGACGATGCAGGGGACGATGAGGTCCTAGACCCCACATGGAATGAAGGTCGTGCCACTGACTTTCACAGTTCGGAGGAAGAGGCAGTGGTGAGACCGAGCCAACAGCGTAGCAAAAGAGGGAGCAGTGGGCAAAATCAGAACACCCGCCACCAAGAGACTCCGCCTGCTACTGACTGCCGCCATCTGGGACCGAGCACCCCAAAGGCAGCTTCAAGGAGTTCCCTGGCATGTCACTTCTTCAAACAATGTGCTGACGACAAGACCCGAGTGGTTTGCACGCTGTGCCATCAGAGCCTGAAGCGAGGCATTAACGTTCTGAACCTTAGCACAACCTGCATGACCAGGCACCTGCATGCAAAGCATGAACTGCAGTGGAGTAAACACCTTAAAAACAAGGAAGTCACTCAGGCTCCCCCTGCTACCTCTTCTGCTGCTGCCGCCTCGGCCTCTTCTGCTGCTGCTGCCGCCGCCTCGGCCTCTTCCTCTGCCTCTGGAGGAACGTTGGCACCTGCCGCCCAGCAAACATGGGATGTACCACCAACACCACCACCTGCGTCACCAAGCATCTCAACCATGTCACACGGCAGCGTTCAGCTCTCCATCTCACAAACATTTGAGAGAAAGCGTAAATTCCCACCTAGCCACACTCGATCCCTGGCCCTGAATGTCAGCATTTCTAAACTACTGGCCTATGAAATGCTGTCATTTAGGCTGGTGGACACACACAGCTTCAAACAGCTCATGTCACTTGCTGTCCCACAGTATGTTGTTCCCAGCCGCCACTACTTCTCTAAGAGAGCCGTGCCTTCCCTGCACAAACAAGTGTCCGATAAAATCAAGTGTGCACTGCGCAACGCCATCTGTGGCAAGGTCCACCTAACCACAGATACGTGGACCAGTAAGCACGGCCAGGGACGCTATATCTCCCTAACTGCACACTGGGTAAATGTAGTGGCGGCTGGGCCCCAGGCGGAGAGCTATTTGGCGCACGTCCTTCCGCCGCCAAGGATCGCAGGGCAACATTCTTTGCCTCCTGTCTCCTCCTCCTACTCAGCTTCCTCCTCCTCTTCTTCCACCTGCTCATCCAGTCAGCCACACACCTTCACCACCAACTTCAGCACAGCACGGGGTAAACGTCAGCAGGCCATTCTGAAACTCATATGTTTGGGGGACAGGCCCCACACCGCACAGGAGTTGTGGCGGGGTATAGAACAACAGACCGACGAGTGGTTGCTGCCGGTGAGCCTCAAGCCCGGCCTGGTGGTGTGCGATAATGGACGAAATCTCGTTGCAGCTCTGGGACTAGCCGGTTTGACGCACATCCCTTGCCTGGCGCATGTGCTGAATTTGGTGGTGCAGAAGTTCATTCGCAACTACCCCGAAATGTCAGAGCTGCTGCATAAAGTGCGGGCCGTCTGTTCGCGCTTCCAGCGTTCACACCCTGCCGCTGCTCGCCTGTCTGCGCTACAGTGTAACTTCGGCCTTCCCGCTCACCGCCTCATATGCGACGTGCCCACCAGGTGGAAATCCACCTTGCATATGCTGGACAGACTGTGCGAGCAGCAGCAGGCCATAGTGGAGTTTCAGCTGCAGCACGCACGGGTCAGTCGCACTGCGGATCAGACCCACTTCACCACCAATGACTGGGCCTCCATGCGAGACCTGTGTGCCCTGTTGCACTGTTTCGAGTACTCCACCAACATGGCCAGTGGCGATGACGCCGTTATCAGCGTTACAATACCACTTCTATGTCTCCTTGAGAAAACACTTAGGGCGATGATGGAAGAGGAGGTGGCCCAAGAGGAAGAGGAGGAAGAGGGGTCATTTTTAGCAACACCAGAGGCCAGGTACAAATGTGGCCAGACAGGGCCCACTACTGGAGGACGAGGAGGACGAGGATGAGGAGGAGGTGGAGGAGGATGAGGATGAAGCATGTTCACAGCGGGGTGGCACCCAAAGCAGCTCGGGCCCATCACTGGTGCGTGGCTGGGGGGAAACACAGGACGATGACGATACGCCTCCCACAGAGGACAGCTTGTCCTTACCTCTGGGCAGCCTGGCACACATGAGCGACTACATGCTGCAGTGCCTGCGCAACGACAGCAGAGTTGCCCACATTTTAACGTGTGCAGACTACTGGGTTGCCACCCTGCTGGATCCCCGGTACAAAGACAATGTGCCCACCTTACTTCCTACACTGGAGCGTGATAGGAAGATGCGCGAGTACAAGCGCACGTTGGTAGACGCGCTACTGAGAGCATTCCCAAATGTCACAGGGGAACCAGTGGAAGCCCAAGGCGAAGGCAGAGGAGGAGCAAGAGGTCGCCAACGCAGCTGTGTCACGGCCAGCTCCTCTGAGGGCAGGGTTAGCATGGCAGAGATGTGGAAAAGTTTTGTCACCACGCCACAGCTAACTGCACCACCTCCTGATACGGAACGTGTTAGCAGGAGGCAACATTTCACTAACATGGTGGAACAGTACCTGTGCACATCCCTCCACGTACTGACTGATGGTTCGGCCCCATTTAACTTCTGGGTCTCCAAATTGTCCACGTGGCCAGAGCTAGCCTTTTATGCCTTGGAGGTGCTGGCCTGCCCGGCGGCCAGCGTTTTGTCTGAACGTGTATTCAGCACGGCAGGGGGCGTCATTACAGACAAACGCAGCCGCCTGTCTACAGCCAATGTGGACAAGCTGACGTTCATAAAAATGAACCAGGTATGGATCCCACAGGACCTGTCCATCCCTTGTGCAGATTAGATATTAACTACCTCCCCTTAACAATATATTATTCTACTCCAGGGCACTTCCTCATTCAATACTATTTTTAATTTCATTTTACCATTATATTGCGGGGCAACCCAAAGTTGAATGAACCTCTCCTCTGTCTGGGTGCCGGGGCCTAAATGTGTGACAGTGGCCTGTTCCAGTGGTGGGTGACGTGAAGCCTGATTCTCTGCTATGACATGAATACAGATTCTGCGCTGACATAAGGCCAGATTCTCTGTTACGGGCCTCTCTCCTCTGCCTGGGTGCCTGGGCCTAAATGTGTGACAGTGGCCTGTTCCAGTGGTGGCTGACGTGAAGCCTGATTCTCTGCTATGACATGAAGACAGATTCTGCGCTGACATAAGGCCAGATTCTCTGTTACGGGACCGCTCTCCTCTGTCTGGGTTACGGGGCCTAAATGTGTGACAGTGGCCTGTTCCAGTGGTGGGTGACGTGAAGCCTGATTCTCTGCTATGACATGAATACAGATTCTGCGCTGACATAAGGCCAGATTCTCTGTTACGGGACCTCTCTCCTCTGTCTGGGTGCCGGGGCCTAAATGTGTGACAGTGGCCTGTTCCAGTGGTGGGTGACGTGAAGCCTGATTCTCTGCTATGACATGAATACAGATTCTGCGCTGACATAAGGCCAGATTCTCTGTTACGGGACCTCTCTCCTCTGCCTGGGTGCCTGGGCCTAAATGTGTGACAGTGGCCTGTTCCAGTGGTGGGTGACGTGAAGCCTGATTCTCTGCTATGACATGAATACAGATTCTGCGCTGACATAAGGCCAGATGCTCTGTTACGGGACCTCTCTCCTCTGCCTGGGTGCCGGGGCCTAAATGTGTGACAGTGGCCTGTTCCAGTGGTGGGTGACGTGAAGCCTGATTCTCTGCTATGACATTAAGACAGATTCTGTGCTGACATAAGGCCAGATTCTCTGTTACGGGACCTCTCTCCTCTGCCTGGGTGCCTGGGCCTAAATGTGTACAGTGGCCTGTTCCAGTGGTGGGTGACGTGAAGCCTAATTCTCTGCTATGACATGAATACAGATTCTGCGCTGACATAAGGCCAGATTCTCTGTTACGGGACCTCTCTCCTCTGCCTGGGTGCCTGGGCCTAAATGTGTGACAGTGGCCTGTTCCAGTGGTGGGTGACGTGAAGCCTGATTCTCTGCTATGACATGAATACAGATTCTGCGCTGACATAAGGCCAGATTCTCTGTTACGGGACCTCTCTCCTCTGCCTGGGTGCCGGGGCCTAAATGTGTGACAGTGGCCTGTTCCAGTGGTGGGTGACGTGAAGCTTGATTCTCTGCTATGACATGAAGACAGATTCTGCGCTGACATAAGGCCAGATTCTCTGTTACGGGACCGCTCTCCTCTGTCTGGGTGCCGGGGCCTAAATGTGTGACAGTGGCCTGTTCCAGTGGTGGGTGACGTGAAGCCTGATTCTCTGCTATGACATGAATACAGATTCTGCGCTGACATAAGGCCAGATTCTCTGTTACGGGACCGCTCTCCTCTGTCTGGGTGCCTGGGCCTAAATGTGTGACAGTGGCCTGTTCCAGTGGTGGGTGACGTGAAGCCTGATTCTCTGCTATGACATTAAGACAGATTCTGTGCTGACATAAGGCCAGATTCTCTGTTACGGGACCTCTCTCCTCTGCCTGGGTGCCTGGGCCTAAATGTGTGACAGTGGCCTGTTCCAGTGGTGGGTGACGTGAAGCCTGATTCTCTGCTATGACATGAATACAGATTCTGCGCTGACATAAGGCCA
The DNA here is from genome assembly GCF_905171765.1 of Bufo bufo. Taxonomy (NCBI): domain Eukaryota; kingdom Metazoa; phylum Chordata; class Amphibia; order Anura; family Bufonidae; genus Bufo; species Bufo bufo. The sequence continues at coordinate 74,187,273 of NC_053395.1, read as the reverse complement.
GATTCTCTGTTACGGGACCTCTCTCCTCTGCCTGGGTGCCTGGGCCTAAATGTGTGACAGTGGCCTGTTCCAGTGGTGGCTGACGTGAAGCCTGATTCTCTGCTATGACATGAATACAGATTCTGCGCTGACATAAGGCCAGATTCTCTGTTACGGGACCTCTCTCCTCTGCCTGGGTGCCGGGCCTAAATGTGTGACAGTGGCCTGTTCCAGTGGTGGGTGACGTGAAGCTGATTCTCTGCTATGACATGAAGACAGATTCTGCGCTGACATAAGGCCAGATTCTCTGTTACGGGACCGCTCTCCTCTGTCTGGGTGCCGGGGCCTAAATGTGTGACAGTGGCCTGTTCCAGTGGTGGGTGACGTGAAGCCTGATTCTCTGCTATGACATGAATACAGATTCTGCGCTGACATAAGGCCAGATTCTCTGTTACGGGACCTCTCTCCTCTGCCTGGGTGCCTGGGCCTAAATGTGTGACAGTGGCCTGTTCCAGTGGTGGGTGACGTGAAGCCTGATTCTCTGCTATGACATGAATACAGATTCTGCGCTGACATAAGGCCAGATTCTCTGTTACGGGACCGCTCTCCTCTGTCTGGGTGCCGGGGCCTAAATGTGTGACAGTGGCCTGTTCCAGTGGTGGGTGACGTGAAGCCTGATTCTCTGCTATGACATTAAGACAGATTCTGTGCTGACATAAGGCCAGATTCTCTGTTACGGGACCTCTCTCCTCTGCCTGGGTGCCTGGGCCTAAATGTGTGACAGTGGCCTGTTCCAGTGGTGGGTGACGTGAAGCCTGATTCTCTGCTATGACATGAATACAGATTCTGCGCTGACATAAGGCCAGATTCTCTGTTACGGGACCTCTCTCCTCTGCCTGGGTGCCGGGCCTAAATGTGTGACAGTGGCCTGTTCCAGTGGTGGGTGACGTGAAGCTTGATTCTCTGCTATGACATGAAGACAGATTCTGCGCTGACATAAGGACAGATTCTCTGTTACGGGACCGCTCTCCTCTGTCTGGGTGCCGGGGCCTAAATGTGTGACAGTGGCCTGTTCCAGTGGTGGGTGACGTGAAGCCTGATTCTCTGCTATGACATGAATACAGATTCTGTGCTGACATAAGGCCAGATTCTCTGTTACGGGACCTCTCTCCTCTGCCTGGGTGCCTGGGCCTAAATGTGTGACAGTGGCCTGTTCCAGTGGTGGGTGACGTGAAGCCTGATTCTCTGCTATGACATGAATACAGATTCTGCGCTGACATAAGGCCAGATTCTCTGTTACGGGACCTCTCTCCTCTGCCTGGGTGCCTGGGCCTAAATGTGTGACAGTGGCCTGTTCCAGTGGTGGGTGACGTGAAGCCTGATTCTCTGCTATGACATGAATACAGATTCTGCGCTGACATAAGGCCAGATTCTCTGTTACGGGACCTCTCTCCTCTGCCTGGGTGCCTGGGCCTAAATGTGTGACAGTAGCCTGTTCCAGTGGTGGGTGACGTGAAGCCTGATTCTCTGCTATGACATTAAGACAGATTCTGTGCTGACATAAGGCCAGATTCTCTGTTACGGGACCTCTCTCCTCTGCCTGGGTGCCTGGGCCTAAATGTGTGACAGTGGCCTGTTCCAGTGGTGGGTGACGTGATGCCTGATTCTCTGCTATGACATGAAGACAGATTCTGTTCTGACATAAGGCCAGATTCTCTGTTACAGGACCTCTCTCCTCTGTCTGGGTGCCGGGGCCTAAATGTGTGACAGTGGCCTGTTCCAGTGGTGGGTGACGTGAAGCCTGATTCTCTGCTATGACATTAAGACAGATTCTGTGCTGACATGAGGCCAGATTCTCTGTTACGGGACCTCTCTCCTCTGCCTGGGTGCCTGGGCCTAAATGTGTGACAGTGGCCTGTTCCAGTGGTGGGTGACGTGAAGCCTGATTCTCTGCTATGACATGAATACAGATTCTGCGCTGACATAAGGCCAGATTCTCTGTTACGGGACCTCTCTCCTCTGCCTGGGTGCCTGGGCCTAAATGTGTGACAGTGGCCTGTTCCAGTGGTGGCTGACGTGAAGCCTGATTCTCTGCTATGACATGAATACAGATTCTGCGCTGACATAAGGCCAGATTCTCTGTTACGGGACCTCTCTCTTCTGCCTGGGTGCCGGGCCTAAATGTGTGACAGTGGCCTGTTCCAGTGGTGGGTGACGTGAAGCTTGATTCTCTGCTATGACATGAAGACAGATTCTGCGCTGACATAAGGACAGATTCTCTGTTACGGGACCTCTCTCCTCTGCCTGGGTGCCTGGGCCTAAATGTGTGACAGTGGCCTGTTCCAGTGGTGGGTGACGTGAAGCCTGATTCTCTGCTATGACATGAATACAGATTCTGCGCTGACATAAGGCCAGATTCTCTGTTACGGGACCTCTCTCCTCTGCCTGGGTGCCTGGGCCTAAATGTGTGACAGTGGCCTGTTCCAGTGGTGGGTGACGTGAAGCCTGATTCTCTGCTATGACATGAATACAGATTCTGCGCTGACATAAGGCCAGATTCTCTGTTACGGGACCTCTCTCCTCTGCCTGGGTGCCTGGGCCTAAATGTGTGACAGTGGCCTGTTCCAGTGGTGGCTGACGTGAAGCCTGATTCTCTGCTATGACATGAATACAGATTCTGCGCTGACATAAGGCCAGATTCTCTGTTACGGGACCTCTCTCCTCTGCCTGGGTGCCGGGGCCTAAATGTGTGACAGTGGCCTGTTCCAGTGGTGGGTGACGTGAAGCTTGATTCTCTGCTATGACATGAAGTCAGATTCTGCGCTGACATAAGGCCAGATTCTCTGTTACGGGACCGCTCTCCTATGTCTGGGTGCCGGGGCCTAAATGTGTGACAGTGGCCTGTTCCAGTGGTGGGTGACGTGAAGCCTGATTCTCTGCTATGACATGAATACAGATTCTGCGCTGACATAAGGCCAGATTCTCTGTTACGGGACCTCTCTCCTCTGCCTGGGTGCCTGGGCCTAAATGTGTGACAGTGGCCTGTTCCAGTGGTGGGTGACGTGAAGCCTGATTCTCTGCTATGACATGAATACAGATTCTGCGCTGACATAAGGCCAGATTCTCTGTTACGGGACCTCTCTCCTCTGCCTGGGTGCCTGGGCCTAAATGTGTGACAGTAGCCTGTTCCAGTGGTGGGTGACGTGAAGCCTGATTCTCTGCTATGACATTAAGACAGATTCTGTGCTGACATAAGGCCAGATTCTCTGTTACGGGACCTCTCTCCTCTGCCTGGGTGCCTGGGCCTAAATGTGTGACAGTGGCCTTTTCCAGTGGTGGGTGACGTGATGCCCGATTCTCTGCTATGACATGAAGACAGATTCTGTTCTGACATAAGGCCAGATTCTCTGTTACAGGACCTCTCTCCTCTGTCTGGGTGCCGGGGCCTAAATGTGTGACAGTGGCCTGTTCCAGTGGTGGGTGACGTGAAGCCTGATTCTCTGCTATGACATTAAGACAGATTCTGTGCTGACATAAGGCCAGATTCTCTGTTACGTGACATCTCTCCTCTGCCTGGGTGCCTGGGCCTAAATGTGTGACAGTGGCCTGTTCCAGTGGTGGGTGACGTGAAGCCTGATTCTCTGCTATGACATGAATACAGATTCTGCGCTGACATAAGGCCAGATTCTCTGTTACGGGACCTCTCTCCTCTGCCTGGGTGCCTGGGCCTAAATGTGTGACAGTGGCCTGTTCCAGTGGTGGCTGACGTGAAGCCTGATTCTCTGCTATGACATGAATACAGATTCTGCGCTGACATAAGGCCAGATTCTCTGTTACGGGACCTCTCTCTTCTGCCTGGGTGCCGGGGCCTAAATGTGTGACAGTGGCCTGTTCCAGTGGTGGGTGACGTGAAGCTTGATTCTCTGCTATGACATGAAGACAGATTCTGCGCTGACATAAGGACAGATTCTCTGTTACGGGACCTCTCTCCTCTGCCTGGGTGCCTGGGCCTAAATGTGTGACAGTGGCCTGTTCCAGTGGTGGGTGACGTGAAGCCTGATTCTCTGCTATGACATGAATACAGATTCTGCGCTGACATAAGGCCAGATTCTCTGCTATGGCATGAAGAGACTGATTCTCTGCTGACATGAAGCCAGATTCTTTGCTATGGCATGAAGAGACTGATTCTCTGCTGATGTGAAGCCAGATTCTCTGCTATGGACCTCTGTCCAATTGATATTGGTTCATTTTTATTTTTTTAATTTTAATTTTAATTCTTTCCCTATCCACATTTGTTTGCAGGGGATTTACCTACATGTTGCTGCCTTTTGCAGCCCTCTAGCTCTTTCCTGGGCTGTTTTACAGCCTTTTTAGTGCCCAAAAGTTCGGGTCCCCATTGACTTCAATGGGGTTCGGGTTCGGGACGAAGTTCGGATCGGGTTCGGATCCCGAACCCGAACATTTCCGGGAAGTTCGGCCGAACTTCTCGAACCCGAACATCTAGGTGTTCGCTCAACTCTAGTGGCGTGTATTAGTGGAAAAAGAAAAAATATATTTGCCGCTCAGCGGTGCAGTTATCTGTTGTAATGCCTTTTGTGTCGTGTAGTAGCGTAAAAAGAAAACATATATTTGCCGGTCAGTGGTGCAGTTATCTGTTCTAAAGCCTTTTGCAGCCTGTATTAGTGGAAAAAGAAAAAATATATTTGCCAGGGCTAGCGCCGGACTAAGATAGCCGCTGAATACGAAGCTCCGCTGTGACGATCCCCCTAGCACGAGCCTACAGTTGTTATCAGTGGGGAGGATGGTAAAGATCGGGAACTCCAGACCTAACGAATACTCATCTATCAACAAATCACAGATTGCTAGTGGAGACATGGACAAATTTATCAAAAAATCTGCCTCCACGTTCGTGGCGCAGGAAACAAAGATGGTGCTGACACATCCCATAAGGCTCTTGAGCGCACTCCAGAAAGGTCAGACGAGGAGAGCAACACAGAGGAGCCCCAAGGCAAAGGCGCCTTGCTAATTACCAGGCACTACCTGAAGCAAGCCCTCTGCAAAGCCAGTCAAACGGTCCTCAGCGAAATCACAGCGCTTCGCCAGGAGATGAGGCAAGTTGGGGACTGGGTGCAGGCTCTGGAGACTCTTCAGGCCTCAATCTTGGATCACCAGGCGGCCACCACGCAATCTTTTCAAAGGTGCAGTACTTACCTAAATGAAATGCATAGCGCTCTGGAAGACCAAGAAAATAGGGGGGTGCTGCAATAACTTGCGCCTCAGAGGGATCCCAGAGATTGTGTCACCAGGGGATATCCCTTCAGCAGTTCACTCTATCTGCTGTTCTCTATTGGGCCCAGATTCGGCTTTTGACATAGTCATTGAGAGAGCCCACAGGACACTGCGCCCCAAACCAAAGTCAGAGGACCCCCCCTAGGGACGTGATATGCAGATTCGTCAAAATGGCGATCCAAGGGGCTGCAAGGAACCGCGCTGATTTGACTTATGAAGGTGCGCAAATTGTCGTAAACTAAGACCTAGCACCCTCTACGCTCAGGAAACGTAGAGCCCTGAAGACTTTTACCGACTGCTTAGATCTAACAAGACACAATATAGATGGAACTTTCCATTTGGACTTTCCTTTTCTGTACGGGGCGCCGCTTTAACATCTCGGCCTACACAGATTTAGAAGCAGTAAACGATCATCTGCAAATCCCACTGTTGAAGGTGGAGAACTGGGAACTTTTCCAAGACCTCGCTATGTTACCAGATGTACCTACGGTCCTTCCCCCCTGGCACCACTGTGGAGGGGGATCTTCTGCCTCAGGGGGGTGAGCATAGGTTTCCAGAGGAGAGTTCCCTTTAAGTATACTAACCACCTCCAAGATGCGAAGGGAGATACATTCTGGTTAAGGGGCAAATAGGCCCACAAGTGTACACCTTTATAAATCTCTATGTGCCAAACACTAGACAAGCATATTGGTTTTCTAATATTCTCCCTATCATCAATTCCTTTAAGGAGGCGATTGTGGTCCTGGGTGGGGACCTAAACGTGGCCTTGAATCCATAACTTGACTCTTCCTCACATAAATCTGCCCAATCTTTTGGGAACTTTACGTGCCATTAGAGAGGGCCTGTGGAGTTTACATCTAATAGATTATTGGCGAACTTTGCACCCCTACTCAATAGACTACACTTTCCACTCCCATGTCCATGGTACATATCACCGTTTGGACTATGTGTTTATCTCAAAGGATGTTCTGAGGCCAAAATCGGCTCCATTCATCTGTCTGACCATGCTCCTGCCATCCTCTTTCTCCGGGCGCCTTTACAATGTCCGAGGTTCTCTAACTGGTGCCTTAATGAATCCCTACTGGGCGATATGAAAACTAAAGATAAAATTGCTGCCCTGTTAGAAGAATATTTCTTTTTTAATGAACACTCTGTTATGTCGGCCCAATCATTATGGGACGCTCATAAACCTTTCATTAGAAGACACTTCATTTGTATAGGAACCCATCTGAAGAAAGAAAGAGGGGAAAAAATTGATGCCATTTATCTAAAGATACAAGCCCTTGAGTCTTTACCCAAACGTTCCTTCTCAGAGACCCAATTACATGAACTATCAGGTTTGAGAGCGGAATTAAAATCCTTACTACAAAATAAAGTGGCTAAATACTATCTAAACTCTCAACACAAGTACTTTGCACACTGTGATAAAGCCTCTAAATTCATGATGCACAGAATAAAAAATAGGAGATCAGTGAACTATGTTCACCAGTTAATTACCCAATCAGGAGTTTTTTCCGCCACACTAATAGCAGCCCAATTTCGAGATTTTTACGAAGACCTTTCATAATTTGCCCTCACCGCTTTTCCCGGAAGCCCATGCTTCTCTTATCTCCTCCTTCCTTGACTCCCTCTCCCTTTCAACTCTTTCGGACCCCCAGAAGCGAATGCTAGCCACTCCCTTCACTTACACGAGCTGTCTACTGCCCTTCATCAGATGCCAACAGGTAAAAGTCCAGGCCCAGACGGCCTGCCAGCCTCATATTATAAAGCCTTTCAGAAACAGCTACTGCTTTGCCTCCTTGAGGTCTATAATCTCTCTTTGAGGGGTGGCCCGCTCTCCAGAGACATGACGACTGCTCATATCACCCAGATCCCCAAAGAGGGAAATGACTTAAGACAGTGTTCCAATTATAGACCCATCCCACTTCTTAACTTAGACCTTAAACTCTTAGCAAAAATGTTGGCTAATCGCCTCGCCAATTTTCTTCCCCTGATAATACATGGGGATAAGGTGGGCTTTATTCACAACAGAGAGGGCAGAGAGAACACTTCTAGAGTGATAAATGTATTGTGTTATGCTACAAATTATTTCGAACAGTTGCTTTTCCTGAGTACTGACGCTGTGAAAGCGTTCGACAGGATCAACTGGGCTTTGATCTTCCTGATCCCTATGTACAGGCCGTCTTTGCTATGTATTCACAGGCCTCAGTTCTCGTCATGGTCAATGGAGATCTTCCAACCCCCTTTTGTATTTGTAATGGCACCCGACAGGGGTGCCCCCTCTCACCCTTACTCTTTGTTTTAGCTCTGGAGATGCTACTAGCCTCCCTGAGAGGGGATTCAGACATTAGAGGGGTGAAGCTGGGGGTACAAGAACATTAATTAGCTGCTTTCGCGAACAATGTCATGATAATAACCACTAACCCCTTAATCTCCCTCCCTATTATGCAAAAACACCTTTTTAATTATAGCACAATTTCCAACTTTAAAATTAATGCAAAAAAATCCCTAATACTGTGCTCTGGGATTCCCTTACCCACAAAACAATTATTAATAAAAGACTCACCGTTTGACAGGACGTCCCCCTACGTGATGTACCTGGGGGGTAAAGATCAGTCCTAATATTGCTGAACTCTCTCCCTTAACTATACCCCTTTACTCCAATCTATGCTTAAGACCATAAATAACCTTAATATCAATATTCCAACACTTTCCTGGTTTGGACGTAAGAACTTACTCACTTCACTGATCCTTCTTCGCCTCACTTACCTTCAACAAGTTCTTCCAATTCCTGTACCTAAGTCCTACTATGACTCAATTAGAAAATAATTAAGAACCTTTATTTGGAATGAGAAAAAATCAAGGCTTTCTCTCTCTCTCTTTCTCCTCTCTAAGCTGGTGCAAGCAGGAAGGATCAGTCTTCCAGTCCCAGAATTATATGGCAAAGTAATACTTTCTAGAGTTGTGGAATGGCTACTAAATAACCCTAACAAACTATGGGTCCCCTTGGAACAACACTTAATGGGTAGATCTCTACGGTCTCTTCTGCTGGGAAACCCAAGCCCACCTTTTAAACCTCTCCCCTCGACACATGGAAATGGCTACGATCCATACATTGCTCTGTCCCTTTCCCCTCTCCTCTCCTTCTAGTTAGCGATGTAGTAGGAACAGCCTCCTCCATTAGGAGAGACTCTACCCCACGGGAGATGCGGAATTCATCTATTTCCATAACTTCCTTTTTGGGACCTTCAGGTGAGATCATAGGTGCTAACGAAATAAAAGAGATTCTAAACCCTCAACCTAGTGGTCTAGCCCTAATCCCTTACCTTAGATCATTTCTGCTCCGTTACTTACCAGGAGGTGAGCTATATCGGCCTCTAGGATGGTTTGAGTCCTTAATTGCAGACTTGAAGCCACCTAAAAAGGTAGTATCGCAACTATATAATAGATTGAGATCTATTCCCCTACTTATAAAGCCAGCATTCATTCCAAACTGGGAGAAATATATAGGCAGAGAATTTCCCCTTCTCACACTTCCCAAATTCTTCCTGTCTACTCAGATGTCATCTAGGTGCGTGCGGATTCAAGAGAATAGTTACAAACCCTTAACAAGGTGTTACATTAGACCAGACAAGTCTTGCTTCTTTTCCGAGGAGGCCTTAGACAGATGATGGAGATGCCACGGAGACAGAGGAACGTTTTTCCACATGTGGTGGGAATGTCCCTTAATAAACAAATTGTAGAGAGGCATCTTTCGTATCAGCAATCAAATATGCCACACATCCATACAGGCCTCACCCAGTAAAGCTTTACTTACATACTTTGAAGAGGAGGAACTAACCCCTCCCCCTTACATCTTCAAACAGCTGCTTATAGCGGCCCGGCTAACTATTCTAAAATTCTGGTTGCAAACCTCCCTACCATCAATAGAACAATGGAAACAGAAGATAGATCAGCTTAATTGCCTTTAAAGAAATGTCTTCTTGCGAGGCCCGAACCCACATATAATTCTTGAAATAGTGGCGCTTGTGGTCAGCCTATAGATTTTCTGCTTCCTCAGTTAACCTTTTTGTCTAGAGCTCACACCCAGAATCTTTTTCTAAGGGCATATCTCATCCAAATCAGCTCCTCTCCTCACCATTACCTCTATTAAGCCAATTGGTAATCCATCTGACCCTTTCCTCTCCATCTGCTGGCGGGTACCAATGAGGATTTGATTTACAGTTTTACATGTTATGTAAATGCTTAATGTAGAATTCTAAATTGTCATTAGCCCATGTCTTTTACCATATTTGTCTTGCGATGTCTCTTACTTAGGTTGTTTCTGCCTGATTATTAGTGTTGAGCGCGAATATTCGAATTGCGAATTTTTTTCTCGAATATCGCAATTTCGAGATTTCGCGAATATTTTGAATATCGTTCTATATATTCGCGAAATCGAATATTCTTTTTTTTTCTTTTTTTTTTTATTATATTTTTTTCTTTCCCACTTCCCTAAAGTTGTTCTTACCTGTCCTTTGGATTCCTGGCTTCCTGGCTGCTCCAGTCAGTGGCGTTTTCAACTTACTGCTATATTCCATATTAGCTAAATTACAATCTAATCTATATGTGTATTTTACGAAATTTAGGCAATAGTCGTGATTGCGATGCGAGTAATATAACACGAAATATTCGCATGAAGATTTCAACTTAGCACTGCTATACTCCATATTCTAGCCTAATATGGAATATAGCTGTGCTAAGTTAGCACTGCTATATTCCATATTAGGCTAGAATATGGAGTATAGCAGTGCTAAGTTGAAATCTTCATGCGAATATTTCGTGTTATATTAGTCGCATCGCAATTCGACTTTTTTCAAATGTTCTTAATATTGCTCTAACTTCGTCTAATATGGAATATAGCAGTGCTAACTTAGCACAGCTATATTCCATATTAGGCTAGAATATGGAAAATAGCAGTGCTAAGTTTAAATCTTCATGCGACTATTTCGTGTTATATTACTCGCATCGCAATTTCGACTTTTGCAAATGTTCTTAATATTGCTCTAACTTCGTCTTTTAGAATATTCGTAATATTCTAAGAGACGAAGTTGAGCAATATTACGAAATTTCGTAAAATACACATATTAGCCTAGCCATAGTCATTAGCATAGGAACGTTGCCTTATACTATCAAGATAAATTTTCGCAATATGCGAAAAAAATATTTCGCGATAATTGGAATAATTGCGAATATTTGATTTCGACGAATATAACACGAATATTCGTGCGATATTCGCGAAATATATCGCGAAATCGAATATGGCACCTCCCGCTCATCACTACTGATTATATACCTTGTACCGTATTACACTGCTCAATTGTTAACGTGATTAATTATTTGGAAAATAAAAATTTTGGAATAAAAAAAATATATACAGGCAGGTCCATAAATATTGGGACAGCGACACAATATTAACATTTTTGGCTCTATACACCACCACAATGGATTTGAAATGAAACGAACAAGATGTGCTTTAATTGCAGACTGTCCGCTTTAATTTCAGGGTATTTACATCCAAATCAGGTGAACGGTGTAGGAATTACAACAGTTGTATATGTGCCTCCCACTTGTTAAGGGACCAAAACTAATGGGACAGAATAATAATCATAAATCAAACTTTAACTTTTTTAAACTTGGTTGCAAATCCTTTGCAGTCAATTACAGCCTGAAGTCTGGAACGCATAGACATCACCAGACGCTGCGTTTTATCCCTGGTGATGCTCTGCCAGGCCTCTACTGCAACTGTCTTCATTTCCTGCTTGTTCTTGGGCTTTTTCCCTTCAGTTTCGTCTTCAGCAAGTGAAATGCATGCTCAACCGGATTCAGGTCAGTTGATTGACTTGGCCATTGCATAGCATTCCACTTCTTTCCCTTAAAAAACTCTTTGGTTGCTTTTTCAGTATGCTTTGGGTCATTGTCCATCTGCACTGTCCGTCCAATGAGTTCTGAAGCATTTGGCTGAATATGAGCAGATAATATTGCCCGAAACACTTTAGAATTCACCCTGCTGCTTTTGTCAACAGTCACATCATCAATAAATACAAGAGAACCAGTTCCATTGGCAGCCATACATGCCCACGCCATGACACTACCACCACCATGCTTCACTGATGAGGTGGTATGCTTAGTATCATAAGCAGTTCCTTTCCTTCTCCATACTCTTCTCTTCCCATCACTCTGGTACAAGTTGAACTTGGTCTCCTCTGTCCATAAGATGTTGTTCCAGAACTGTGAAGCTTTTTTAGATGTCTAACTCTATCTGGCCTTCCTGTTTTTCAGGCTCACCAATGGTTTACATCTTGTGGTGAACCCTCTGTATTCACTCTGGTGAAGTCTTCTCTTGATTGTTGACTTTGACACACATACACCTACCTCCTGGAGAGTGTTCTTGATCTGGCCAACTGTTGTGAAGGGTGTTTTCTTCACTAGGGAAAGAATTCTTCAGTCATCCACCACAGTTGTTTTCTGTGGTCTTTTGGTGTTGTTGACCTCACCGGTGCGTTCCTTCTTTTTAAGAATTTTCCAAACAGTTGTTTTGGCCACGCCTAATGTTTTTGCTATCTCTCTGATGGGTTTGTTTTGTTTTTTCAGCCTAATGATGGCTTGCTTCACTGATAGTGACAGTTCTTTGGATCCCATCTTGAGAGTTGACAGCAACAGATTCCAAATGCAAATAGCACACTTGAAATTAACTCTGGACCTTTTATCTGCTCATTGTAATTGGGATAATGAGGGAATAACACACACCTGGCCATGGAACCACTGAGAAGCCAATTGTCCCATTACTTTTGGTCCCTTTACAAGTGGGAGGCACATATGCAAACTGTTGTAATTCCTACAACACGTCACCTGCATTAGTAGAAAAAGAAAATATATTTGCCGGTCAGAAGTGCAGTTATCTGTTCTAAAGCCTTTTGTTGCCTGTATTTGTGGAAAAAGAAAAAATATATTTGCCACTCAGCGGTGCAGTTATCTGTTCTAAAGCCTTTTGTTGCTTGTATTAGTGGAAAAAGAAAAAAATATCTTTGCCGCTCAGCGTTGTATTATTTGTTGTAAAGCCTTTAGTGGCCTGTATTAGTGGAAAAAGAAGAAATATATTTGCCACTCAGCGTGCAGTTATCTGTTCTAAAGCCTTTTGTTGCCTGTAATAGTGGAAAAAGAAAAAAATATCTTTGCCGCTCAGCGGTGAAGTTATCTGTTAGAAAAAATTTTGCGGACTGTATTAGTGAAAAAGAAAAATATATTTGCCGGTCAGCAGTGCAGTTATCTGTTCTAAAAACTTTTGGCGGACTGTATTAGTGGAAAATGAAAAAATATATTTACCGGTCAGCGTTGTAGTTATCTGTTGTAAAGCCTTTTGTGGCCTGTATTAGTGGAAAAAGAAGAAATATATTTACCGCTCAGCGGTGCAGTTATCTGTTCTAAAGCCTTTTGCGGACTGTATTAGTGGAAAATGAAAAAATATATTTGCCGGTCAGCAGTGCAGTTATCTGTTCTAAAGCCTTTGTGGCCTGTATTAGTGGAAAAGGAAGAATAACTTTGCCGCTCAGCGGTGCAGTTATCTGTTGTAAAGCCTTTTGTGGCCTCTATTAGTGGAAAAAGAAAAAAATTATTTGCCGGTCATCGGTGCAGTTATCTCTATTAGTGCCACCAAATATAGCAATCCAAGGGACTGCAATATGTGCGGAAATGTATAACAAAACACCAATTAAAAACGCACATATGATATTACACAAAAATGTATTAGTAGAACAAATCATACAACAAACAACATATCATAAATAAAATAAATAGCAGCAATAAATGAAGGTACTATGACAGTATTAGTTCACCCTGTTCATTTAAGGCCGCATTGTCACATCTACATAGGGTATACTGTGCCACTAATACTTGTTATACACATATCACTAAAATCTTTAAAAGTGCACCTATGTACCCATCTAGCTTCAATAAATATTGCACAAGTCCATAAGTAGCCATATCAGTAGCTCCTATAACCTTGCAGAGAGAAATCCCAACAGGAATTAACCTGATAAGTTAGAAAACCAACCCAGACGCGCGTTTCGCCTTGCTTCCTCTAGGGGGCGTATCATACCATCCAACCCACTCATCAATTATACCCTATCTAATTGGTTTACTCCTCCTATCCATGATTACAAAACAAGAATACCTGTGCAAAAGAGGGAAGGAAATCACATTTGTAGTTGTTATTGCCGAGTTCCTCCCCCAAAATGGGCACCAAAATCCCGCGAGATCATTTGCACCATAGCACTTTATTATGTAGGTATTTTCTTGTAAGAATTACCTTTTGGACTGAATGGGCTTGTAATGCCCAGTGAATATCTGTATATCATTGTTTGTTTTTTCGTTTGGGGATGTCTTGGTTTGTCTATAATATGAGGTTTATCCCTCTTTGGCCTCATGCACACGACCGTATTTTTTGGCGGTCCGCAAAAACGGGTTCCGTTTTTCCGTGATCCGTGACCGTTTTTTCGTCCGTGGGTCTTCCTTGATTTTTGGAGGATCCACGGACATGCGTTTTGGTGTCCGCCTGGCCGTGCGGAGCCAAACGGATCCGTCCTGAATTACAATGCAAGCCAATGGGGACGGATCCGTTTGACGTTGACACAATATGGTGCAATTTCAAACGAATCCGTCCCCCATTGACTTCAATGTAAAGTCAGGAGTTAATATACCATAGGATCGGAGTTTTCTCCAATCCGATGGTATATTTTAACTTGAAGCGTCCCCATCACCATGGGAACGCCTCTATGTTAGAATATACTGTCGGATATGAGTTAGATCGTGAAACTCAATCTGACAGTATATTCTAACACAGAGGCATTCCCATGGTGATGGGGACGCTTCAGGTTAGAATATACTAAAAGAACTGTGTACATGACTGCCCCCTGCTGCCTGGCAGGTGCTGCCAGGCAGCAGGGGGCAGCCCCCCTGTAGTTAACACATTGGTGGCCAGTGCGGCCGCCCCCCCCCCCCCCCCCCTGTAGTTAACTCATTGGTGGCCAGTGGGCCACCCTCCCTCCCCTGTAGTTAACTCGTTGGTGGCCAGTGTCCCCCCTCCCTCCCCTGTAGTTAACTCGTTGGTGGCCAGTGGGCCCTCTCCCCTCCCTCCCCCTCCTAAATAAAATCTCCGCCCCTATCATTGGTGGCAGCGGAGAGTACCGATCGGAGTCCCAGTTTAATCCTGGGGCTCCGATCGATAACCATGGCAACCAGGACGCTACTGCAGTCCCGGTTGCCATGGTTACTTACCTGCAAGCTGCGATGTCTGCGTCCGGCCGGGAGCTCCTCCTACTGGTAAGTGACAGGGCTGTGCGGCGCATTGCTTAATGACCTGTCACTTACCAGTAGGAGGAGCTCCCGGCCGGACGCAGACATCGCAGCTCGCAGGTAAGTATAATGCTTCTACAAATTGCTAAGTAACCATGGCAACCGGACAGCAGTAGCGTCCTGGTTGCCATGGTTACCGATCGGAGCCCAGCGATTAAACTGGGACTCCGATCGGTACTCTCTGCTGCCACCAATGATAGTGGGGGGAGATTTTAATTAAGAGGGGGAGGGAGGGGAGAGGGCCCACTGGCCACCAACGAGTTAACTACAGGGGAGGGAGGGGGGGGGCCCACTGGCCACCAACGAGTTAACTACAGGGGAGGGAGGGGGGGCCGGCCGCACTGGCCACCAACGAGTTAACTACAGGGGAGGGAGGGCGGCCCACTGGCCACCAACGAGTTAACTACAGGGGAGGGAGGGGGGCCCACTGGCCACCAATGAGTTAACTACAGGGGAGGGAGGGGGGGGCCGGCCGCACTGGCCACCAGTGTGTTAATTACAGGGGGGGGGCAGTCATGTACACAGTTATTTTAGTATATTCTAACTTGAAGCGTCCCCATCACCATGGGAACGCCTCTGTGTTAGAATATACTGTCGATCTGAGTTTTCACGAAGTGAAAACTCAGCTCTAAAAAAGCTTTTATGCAGACGGATCTTTGGATCCATCTGTATTAAAGTAACCTACAGCCACGGATCACGGACACGGATGCCAATCTTGTGTGCATCCGTGTTCTTTCACGGACCCATTGACTTGAATGGGTCCGTGAACCGTTGTCCGTCAAAAAAATACACAGATAGGATACACGGATCACGGTCTCGGCTGCAAAACGGTGCATTTTCCGATTTTTCCATGGACCCATTGAAAGTCAATGGGTCCGCGAAAAAAAAAAACGGAAAACGGCACAACGGCTACGGATGCACACAACGGTCGTGTGCATGAGGCCTTTTTCTGTCAGGCACTTTGTATGTTAATCCTTTTAACTGGGGGATTAAATTACATCTTCTATTACAAGTATTGGCACATTTCCCTTCACTAATATGGAGCTCAGAGTCATGTGATGGTGTAAGGTCACATGACCGAATTGGTCATGTGTTCATATATCTATCATGCGATCGCTATTAGATCATGTGATCACGAATGTGACTGCAAATGGGTCATGTGATTGGGTCAAGTGATTGCAAATGGGTCATGTGATTGCAAATCACATCTCGTGGGATTTTGGTGCCCATTTGGGGGAGGAACTCGGCAATAACTACTACAAATGTGATTTCCTTCCCTCTTTTGCACAGGTTTTCTTGTTTTGTAATCATGGATAGGAGGAGTGAACCAATTAGATAGGGTATAATTGATCAGTGGGTTGGATGGTATGATATGCCCCCTAGAGGAAGCAAGGTGAAACGCGCGTCTGGGTTGGTTTGCTCACTCCTGGCCTCTGGTCTGTATTGCTCTCTTATGCTACTTGTTGCACTTATTTCTCAATTGATGATGGTTTTGTCCTTACCAGGGTATGCGGGATAGTATTCCAACTTATCAGGTTAATTCCTGTTGGGATTTCTCTCTGTAAGGTTATAAGAG
The DNA here is from genome assembly GCF_905171765.1 of Bufo bufo. Classification (NCBI taxonomy): domain Eukaryota; kingdom Metazoa; phylum Chordata; class Amphibia; order Anura; family Bufonidae; genus Bufo; species Bufo bufo. Next base: position 74,171,036 of record NC_053395.1, on the reverse strand, counting down.
CTACTGATATGGCTACTTATGGGACTTGTGCAATATTTTTTTGTAGCTAGATGGGTACATAGGTGCACTTTTAAAGATTTTAGTGATATGTGTATAACAATTTTCACTGGCACAGTATACCCTATGTGACAATACGTGCTTGAATGACCAGGGTGAACTAATACTGTCACAGTACCTTCATGTATTGCTGCTATTTATTTTATTTATGATATGTTGTTTGTTGTATGATTTGTTCTAATAATAAATTTTTGTGTAATATCATATGTGCGTTTTTGAATTGGTGTTTTGCCCTCTATTAGTGGAAAAAGAAAAATATATTTGCCGGTCAGCGGTGCAGTCATGTGTTGTAAAGCCTTTTTTTGCCTGTATTAGTGGAAAAAGAAAAAATATATTTGCCGGTCAGCAGTGCAGTTATCTGTTTTAAAGCCTTTTGCGGCCTATATTAGTGGAAAAAGAAAAACGGCGGTGGAGTTATCTGTTCTAAAGTTTTTTGTGGCGTGTATTAGTTGGGAAAAAAAGGACTTATTAGCTGTTGTGTGGTGAAGAGAAAACAGACTTTTTTGGGATGTTTTAATTTCCTTTTTATTTTTTTATTTGATCTAGCGGTATGTCAGACAGAGAATTACTAGGCCCTGCACAGGGGAGTGGCAGAGGCGTAAATGTTTCTGGCGCAGGCAGAGGTCACAGCAGAGTAAGGGGCCGTGGCAGCAGGGGTCACTTCGACAGGCCTGAGCTCCCATTGTCAGTTAGCGGTTCTTGAGTGGTTGACTCGATCTTAGACTTCATCACAAGTTACATCAGATACCCCCAGCCAAGAGTCAGTGGGTTCGTCAGACACAACCCTTAGTTGGCATGGCCCGGGAGCAGGCCCTGTGCCCTTACCTGTCCACAACCTGCCTCTGTCCTTGTCTGTTCCCAGAGCTAGAGAAATATTGTATGCTGTGGGCTCAGCTCCACTATACAGTGAGGACGAGCTATTAGAAGACAGTCAGCAGCTACTGGCCAGCCAAAATGTGGAGGAGACATCCGCCAATTTCTCCACTAGGCGGGTAAGTAGTGATGATGAGAGTGGCATGGGAGCTGGTGTTGCGAGCGGTCAGAGATGGTTAAGGAGGACATCAGTGATGTGCAGACAGTACTCGATGATGATGTAGCTGATCACACTTGGGAACCAGGTGACGAAGGGGCTTAATATTTTTTTCTTTCTTTATATAATAATGCAATATTATAAAATCCAGTGTCTCCATGATAAATCTGCATTGTGGGGTCCCCGTGTGGCTTCTACACACTGTGACACAGTGAGAGGAATGGTCTGGAAAAACATGTATTTTCCTCCCAGCATGTGCTACTGGGATGATTTGCAGCTAGGTGGGGTCAAATACCGGACTGGATTTTAATTGCCGATCCAGGTTTTTGGCAGCACCTGGCTGTCCTTAAATAGGCAGCTGGGCTCAGCAGCAGGATCTTTGTGTTGGGATCTGAGGCTTGGTTGGAGGGCTGAGACACATGGGCCGAGGAAACAGGCCTCCTAAAGCCTGCCGTGGACTGCAGGAGGCAGAACTAACCTCAAGGTGACTTGTCTTATATAGAGTTGAGCGGACACCTGGATGTTCGGGTTCGACGGGTTCGGCTGAACTTTACAAAAAAGTTTGAGTTCGGGACCCGAACTTGACGTCGAACCCGAACCCCATTGAAGTCAATGGGGACCCGACCTTTTGAGCACTAAAATGGCTGTAAAAATGTCATGGAAAGGGCGAGAGGGCTGCAGATGGCATCAAAATGTGGTTAAGAGCATGGCAAGTGCTCGGCAAACACATGTGGATAGGGAAAAGACTTTAAATAACATAAAATACGTAAAAATGAAAAATATAAATCTTGATCTAGGAGGACGAGGTCCATATGGAGTAGGAGGTTGAGGAGGCGGTGGATGTGGCGGTGTAGGTGGAAGCGGCGGTGGAGGAGGAGGTAGTCTACATAGCTTTTTGGTTTTAAATTTATTAATATTTTTTTAAATTAGGGTACACACCAAAACATTGGGAAAAATAACCTGTGATAACCCCCTCCAGTCGTGCTAAACACACATTCAGACAATACACTGGCTGCAGGGCATGCCAGCACCTCCAAGGCGTAAAGGGCAATCTCAGTCCATGTGCTCAATTTGGAGACCCAGAAGTTGCAGAGGGCAGACCCATCAGTCAGTTCGTATAGGCATATGCAAACATACTGCCCCACCATGTCGCATGTCCCCGTGATGTTCACGATCCATTTGGATGTCTTCTCTATCAACTTTCAATGTTCTTTTCTGCGCCTACCATGTTGATCACGGTTAGCGGTGAATCCGAGTTCCACCCCAGAGAAGGAGCGTGAGAAAGAGAGACCACATCCAAGGGAGATTAATGGATGAAATTTAATTGTGATCGAGCGAAAATGTGGGAGAAGCTATTAAAATGGAAGTATTGAAGGAATGGAGGGGGCGCGCGGCAATTACCCACTCCCGACTCGGGGAGGTAGTGACGATAAATAACAATACAGTACTCTTAGGCTAAATGCACACGATCAGGATTGCGTGCGGATTTTCCGTGCGGATTTGCGTGCGGAAAATCCGCACTGTAGGTCATGTACATTTTATTCTATGAGAATTTGAAATTCTCAGTGCACACGATGCAGATTTTTTCTGTGCGGATTTTGACCTGCGGTGCAGATTTAAAAATCTGCAGCATGTCAATTTATTTTATTTTTCCTGACCGGATTTTTTTCATTCACTTAGTAAAATCCTCATGTGGAAAATCCGCACCGAAACTGCACCAAATCCGCACGAAAATCTGCATGCAAATCTGCACCAATTGATGCGGATTGACCGCACAGATTTGCCTGCGAACACCTGCGTATTTCAGTGCGGATGCTCCGCACATGAATCCTGAACGTGTGCATATACCCCTAAGATGCCCTGTTATTGGAATGATTAATAAAAAAATTATAGGGAATGTTACTGGGGTATTTTGGATTTGGAAACGTTAGACAGGAGAGACCCTGCTGCCGCTTTGCTGACTCTAGATAACTTCTGCCTGATCGCACGTCCCCGTGATGTCCACAATTCATTTGGATATCTTCTCTATCAACTTTCGATGTGTTTTTCTGAGCCTACCATGTTGATCACGGTTATCGGCGAATCAGGGTTCCACGCTGGAGAGGGAGCGTAAGAAAGGGATACAACGTCCAAGGGAGGTCAATGGCTGCAATGTGATCAAGCTGAAATGTGGGACAAGTTATTAAAGCAGAAGGATCGAATGAAAGGGCCAATTAAATACAAATTTTACTAATTTAATTCCCTGTCACCTATGCAGAGCAGGGGATTTTCATCACCAGAAATGGGTAATGTCACCCACCAATGGAACAGATTATTTTTTAAAAATTTCGGCCCTTGTCACCTATGCAGAGGTTTATTCAAGGCAAAAATGGTAAAATGTAACCCAATAATGTAACAGAAAATTAGTGAAATTTATTAACCTGTCCACTAGGTAGAGCAGTGGTATATCACACCCAAAAATTGGGGAATTTCTCCCGAATATGTAACAGACAAATTAATGAATTGTTTTTACCTGTGTAATAGGTATAGCAGTGGTAAATCACACCCAAACAGTGACAAAATGTAACAAACAAATTAGTGAAATAACATAAAATAAAATACATAAAAATAAAAAAATATAAACTTGATTTATGAGGTGGAGGTCCATATGGAGTAGGAGTTTTAGGAAGCGGTGGACGTAGCGGTGTAGGTGGAAGCGGCGGTGGAGGAGGACGAGGTAGCCAACACTGGTTTTTATTTTTTATTTTTTATTTTTTTTAATTAGGGTACACTCCAAAAGAGTGTGAAAAATCCAAAATACAAGAATGAGCAATTGCGCTGTACTATAACTGGTTAAGGCCGGTATACATGTCTATTCTGCACTGGCCAATCACAGCCATGCCATTAGTAGGCATTGCTGTGATGGCTTCTAAGGGCACAGAGCTAAACGCTTGTTAATTGACTGCTCTGCAGCCTTTCAAAAAGTGCCAATAAATCACCGAACCAAAACCAGAACTTTTACTGAAATGTTCGGGTCCGGGGTCCAAAAATCCTAACGTTCGGGACGAACCCGAACTTTACAGTTCGGGTTCGCTCAACCCTAGTCTTATATGAACCTTCCAATTTGTGTGAAGTAACACCAAGATGTACTTTCCATTGTGTGTGAAGAAAACACCAAGACTGCAAAGTAACTCATTGTTTTGTGCATTTGCCTGAAGTGTGAATAAACACTGACGTTTTGCGTTAAGAACTTGTCTTTTGCCTCTGTACTGCGTCCGCTTACCCTATCTACCAGAGTGAAATCCCACAATTGGTGGAGGATGTGGGCAAGCGCAGTGAGGCAGGCGTGATTGCCGAAGTATTGTTGTTTTTCACTTTTTGCTCCGGGCACGGTTGTATATCTTGCTTTAAACCCGCAAAATTTCAACCCATGACCCTCGACAAAATGGAGGCCATAATGAAGGCTCTTGTGGAGGCTAACCAGCAGCAGCGAGAAACCAACCTGCAACAACGGGAGACTAACAGGCAGCAGCAAGAAACAAACCAGCTGCTGTTACAACACATGATGGCTATAAAGACGGCAGGAACATCCCAAAGCGTCCATGATGTCCGGAAAGCGGTCCGTGCGGCGGTTCCCAAGATGACACCCATAGATGACATTGAAACCTACCTGGCGATGTACGAGAAGGTAGAGACATGGGAGAAACTACCCCGAGACTAGTGTTGAGCGCAAATATTAGAATCGTGAATTTTAATTGCAAATATCGCCACTTCGAGAATTTGCAAATATTTAGAATATAGTGCTATATATTCGTTTTCGTGAATAGTGTTAATCGCGAATATTCTAATCGCAAATTTATTGTGAATTTATCGTGAATATTGGCACTTAGCAACATCCCTAGCAACCAATGGGAAAGTTGCCTTCCCCTTAGTGTTGATCGCGAATATTATAATCTCAAATTTGTATCTCGAATATATTACATTGACAATTTTTCGCAATCAAGAAAATAATGACTGGAGATCACGAATTTGCGAATTTGTGAATTTGCGAATTTATGGCGAATTTTCATCCAAAAATTCGCAAAATATAGCAAATTTGAATATTGCCTATGCCGCTCATCACCACTACCTAAAACCAGTGGGCTGAAGTCGTCACTCCGTTCCTTGTATCCAATTCTCAGAGGGTGTATTTCAACTTGCCGGACGAACAAGCGGCCGACTACCAGAAAGTAAAGGGTGAGATACTGGCAAGACTGGGGTGAATGTGTTGGTCAGGGCCCAGCGGGTACATCAGTGGGGGTTTAAACCTAGCTGAGCCCGCAAGACACCAGTATTATGACTTATTTCACCTCTTGCAAAAGTGGCTACAGCCTGATGTGCTGAGTCCAGCAGCTATGCTGGATCGACTATTAGCTGATATGTTCTGGATGATTTTGCCACCCCCTCTCCAGCACTGGATCGGCCAGGTGTCTTCTGGCAATGCCGTGGAGATGGGGGACTTGGTGGAACACTATGAGGCTACTAAGAATCTATAGGGGGGATATTTTGGAAGGGGCAGTCAAACCCCGGAAATCTCCACCCCAGGCCCGGAGATTTGAGCCGATGAAACCCACCCGGGATGTACCCACTATGGGCCTGGCTCTGTTAGTCTGCTGGCAGTGTCAGGAGCCTGGCCATGTAAGGGCTGACTGTCCTTATTGAGTTGAGCCCATAGACACTAATTGTGGTTACCGTCAGTCGCTATATGCCAGGAAACTGTGTGCAACAGGTACCCCGGGAATCTCTAGACCCCTTGTGCCAGGTGTAAGTGGGAGACACTCAAGCGGAGGTGCTGCTGGACTCAGGAAGCCTGGTGACCCTAGTAAGGGCTAACCTAGTGCTGTCTACTGAGTATACTGGCCACAAATCTACACTACAAACTCATAATAGGGAGAGACTTTTCGGGCTTTCCGGCCCTATGGCCGGTTGTGAGAGTTACTGATAACCGTGAGTTAGGGGTAAACCCAGGAGATTGACCTTGTTCAGGAGGAAAGACAGAACCTTGGGAACCTGAGTCTGAAGGGCCAGCAGTAGGGGTGACCTCCACTTCTGTAGAAGAGGGGGAGACAACCCCGCTGAGTGTAATGGTGGGAGACGTGGAGGACTTGCCACCGTGTCCTGAGTTGGCAGACCTCAACGTCTCCGGAGAAAATTTCGGTACAGCATTACAATGGGACCCAACCCTATCCCGAAATTGGGAGAATGTGATAATAATTGTTGCTGAACCACAACAACCTGGGGCCGGGTCGATGTTTCCCCGTTTTGTGGTTCATCAGAATATGCTGTAACGGGTGAACCAGCTGCGGGGTGAACATATTGAACAGTTAGTGGTGGCTCACACTTATCGCAAACTCGTGTTACAGTTAGCCTACCAACATGTTCTCGGGGGTCATCTGGGAAAGCAGAAAACACAGGACCAGATATTACAATGGATTTACTGGCCCAGTGTGTTTAGAGAGGTGCACAAATTTTGCAATCTTGCCCGACCTGCCAAACAACTAGCCCCCAGCACCTTTTCCGCAGTCCCTTAGTAACTCTCCCGATCATCGAGGTACCATTTGAGCGAATCGCTATGGACCTCATAGGCCCAGTACCGAAGTCTGCTAGAGGACACCAACACATCTTGGTTGTCCTAGATTACGCCACTCGGTATCCAGAGCCGGTGCCACTGCAACATACATCGGCCAAACTTATAGCTAAAGAGTTAATGTATATGTTTTCCCGAGTGGGGCTACCTAAAGCAGGGGCAGACTGACAACACATGGGGCCCCCGGGCAATAGGAGATTATGGGGCCCCTGTGTCCCTGCCCACCCTCAAGCCACACCCACACACAGCCCCACCCACATCACCTACACTTTGTACAGAATTTCTCTTCACTGTGTTCAAAATAAATGTTTACTAATAAAAAAAAAAAAAATAATCAAGCCCTCCACCACAACACAAGCGTATCTCAGACTCAGTGTATCACATAGCGCCACAGCAATAAAACTCACAGTAATGTGCGATGTGCAAGTACATCACAGATCACTTCATCAATACAATGCACAGGAATGTGCAGTGTGCGATTACATCATAGCCAACCCACTGCTTTCCCATAGGTAAGCATTGGGAGGCTATTGCGCATGCGTGTCTTCATAGAGATGTTTGAATCAATGCATTTCTATGAAGAGTTTGAATGCACGTTGTGCAACACTGGACTAGGAAGCACCTCTGTCCGTCTGATGAGTGGCCACTAGAGGTGTTCCTTGGCAGTAATGTAAATACTGCCTTTTTTTCTGAAAAGGCAGTGTTTACAATAAAAAAGCTTGCAGAGACATGCTATAGCCTCCAGAACTACTACGTTTAGCTGTTGTGGTTCTGGTGACTATACTGTCCATTAATATATAGAGAGAAAAAAGAATTAGCAAAAAAGTATCAAATAAAATGGTATTAAATATAAAATGGTATTTATTATAATAAAATAGTATTTTGCAGACTCCTTTTTTACAATGTGCAGATAGTACTGTACCCCTCCCTCCCCCTTCTCCATCCCCCACCCCCTTCTTCTACCACCCAGCACCTGTCACAGGGTAGTAGGGGAGAACACCAAAAGACAACAAGACGGAAGGGAAAAGACACTAGGCCTCACCGCTAGGGAAGGAAAAGGGTCACCACCTATGAAACCCTGCTCCTGGCCCTAACTCCTATCCGTATGGGCACCTCTCGATGGTAGAGATGCCCATACACAGGAACCTAGAAAACCCTGGTGGCTCTCAGATGCCCTAGACTTAATGACAGGGCAGAGACAACCCACTCCTTCCCTGGTGAAGGAACCAGCGTCTCACTGAGGCCTAGTAAACAACAGAGGGTGGGGGGGAGGAATACAAAACACAACAAGCGGAACACTTAACTTCTAAGGATGATGGATGATCAGGACTTCAACTAGAACCACACTCCAGCTCTTCCAACACCAAATTAAGCTATCCAGAGCAAGGAGTGATGGGGGAAGTCAAACTAAATAGGGGGAGGTAAAGGTCACATGATCCACACCTGAACAGGAGGTGTGGACATACAAGCAACACACAGACAAAGTGTTGCTGTCAGATCACTAATGAGCAGATAATCTTTCAGACCTTCTCTGTGAAAATAAAAGAGTCCAATTGCCCCCCGAAACAATGCCAGAACAGGTCAGAAGCACAGAGGTTAAGAAATGATAAGCTCAGAGTCCTGTCTACAAATGCTTGCAGTTTAGGTAAAAAAATCAATGAACTTGGGTCAATAATGGCATCTGAGAATGTAGATTTAGTGGCTGTTACGGAGACATGGTTTAATGAAAGAAATGACTGGGACATAACCATACCAGGGTACTCTTTATACAGAAGAGACAGAGAAGGCAAGAAAGGAGGAGGAGTGGCCCTGTATGTGAAAGATAGCATTAAATCTAACCTAATACAAGTTGGTGAGGCCAACATAGAGTCAGTTTGGGTTACGTTGCAGTTTGCTAACCATGCAGTAACTCGTGTAGGTGTGATATATAGACCACCTGGTCAAGTTAAAGAACTAGATGATCTACTAGTTGAAGAAATAGCTAAAATGACAATGAAAGGAGAAGTTATCATTATGGGAGATTTCAATCTTCCAGATATAAACTGGAAAACCAAAATAGCAAGTTCTACCAGGAGTACAGATATTCTAAATTCCCTACTGGGGTTATCTCTACAACAAGTGGTTGAGGAGCCAACCCGGAGGGAGGCCATTTTGGATTTGGTATTCACAAATGGGGATTCGGTATATGATGTCATTGTAGGCGAAACCTTGGGATCTAGTGATCACCAGTCAGTGTGGTTTAATATAAGAACTGTGAAAGAGTCCCACCACACAAAAACAAAAGTTTTAGATTTTAGAAAAACAGACTTTTCAAAAATGAAATTAGTCATAAATGAGTCCTTATCAGACTGGAACGGATTACATGGAGTCCAGGAGAAATGGGACTACTTAAAAGGTGCATTATTGAAGGCAACAGAAAATTGCATTAGACTTGTCAGTAAAAGCAAAAAAAGGAAGAGACCACTGTGGTACTCAGCAGAAGTGGCCCAAATCATTAAAAATAAAAAGCTAGCATTTTGTAATTATAAAAAAAAACAGCTCAATGAAGATAAGGAAATCTACAAGATTAGGCAGAAAGAGGCCAAGCAAGTTATAAGAACTTCTAAAGCGCAGGCAGAAGAAAAACTAGCTCAGTCTATGAAAAAAGGGGATAAGACATTCTTCAGATATATAAATGAAAAAAGGAAATTAAAACAAGGAATAACTAAATTAAAAACAAAGGACGGAAGGTATGTAGAAGAGAATAAAGGGCTAGCCGACTGCCTTAGGCCTCATGCACACGACCGTTGTGTGCATCCGCGGCCGTTGTTCCGTTTTCCGGTCCGGTCAGTGGAAAAATCGGAAAATGCACCGTTTGGCTTCCGCGTCCGTGATCCGTTTTTCCAGTCCGTGAAAAAAATATGACCTGTCCTATTTTTTTGACGGACAACGGTTCACGGACCCATTCAAGTCAATGGGTCCGTGAAAAATCACGGATGCACACAAGATAGTAATCCGTGTCCGTGATCCGTGTCCGTAATCCGTGTCCGTTTTTCCTATCATTTTCAATGCAAACTTGACTTAGTTTTTTTTTTTCACTTTTCATGTCCGTGGATCCTCCAAAAATCAATGAAGACCCACGGAAGAAAAAACAGTCACTGATCACGGAACAACGGAAATCCGTTTTGCGGACCGCAAAAAAAAACGGTCGTGTGCATGAGGCCTTAATGAATACTTCTGTTCAGTTTTTACAAAAGAAAAAGAAGGAGAAGGACCTCCACTAGAAAGGATGACTAATAAATCGTTTGATGCATGTGTCTTTACAGAGGAAGATGTTCTAAGTTTGCTGTCTAAAGTGAAGACAAATAAGTCACAGGGGCCTGATGAGATACACCCAAAATTATTAAAAGAGCTTAGTGGTGAGCTGGCAAAACCATTAACAGATTTATTTAACCAATCATTAGTAACAGGAGTCGTCCCGGAAGATTGGAAATTGGCAAATGTCGTGCCCATTCACAAGAAAGGTAGTAGGGAGGAATCGAGCAACTATAGACCAGTGAGTCTGACATCAATAGCAGGCAAATTAATGGAAACCCTATTAAAGGATAGGATTGTGGAACATCTAAAATCCCATGGATTGCAAGATGAAAAACAACATGGGTTTACTTCAGGGAGATCATGTCAAACAAATCTTATAGATTTTTTTGACTGGGTGACTAAAATAATAGACGGTGGAGGTGCAGTAGACATCGCATATCTAGATTTTAGTAAGGCTTTTGACACTGTCCCACATAGAAGACTTATCAATAAACTGCAGTCATTGAGCATGGACTCCCATATTGTTGAGTGGATTAGGCAGTGGCTGAGTGACAGACAGCAGAGGGTTGTAGTCAATGGAGAACATTCAAAACAAGGTCATGTTACCAGTGGGGTTCCACAGGGATCTGTACTGGGACCAATTTTGTTTAATATCTTCATAAGTGATATTGCAAAAGGCCTCGATGGTAAGGTTTGTCTTTTTGCTGATGACACAAAGATATGTAACAGGGTTGATGTTCCTGGAGGGAAACGCCAAATGGAAAAGGATTTAGGTAAACTAGAAGAATGGTCAGAACTCTGGCAACTGAAATTTAATGTGGATAAATGCAAGATAATGCACCTGGGGCGTAAAAAACCCAAGGGCAGAATATAGAATATTTGACACAGTCCTGACCTCAGTATCTGAGGAAAGGGATTTAGGAGTAATTATTTCAGAAGACTTAAAGGTGGGAAGACAATGTAATAGGGCAGCACGAAATGCCAGCAGAATGCTTGGATGTATAGGGAGAGGTATAAGCAGTAGAAAGAGTGAAGTGCTTATGCCGCTGTACAGAACACTGGTGAGACCTCACTTGGAGTATTGTGCGCAGTACTGGAGGCCATATCTCCAGAAGGATATAGATACTCTAGAGAGAGTTCAGAGAAGAGCTACTAAACTAGTACATGGATTGCAGGATAAAACTTACTAGGAAAGGTTAAAGGACCTTAATATGTATAGCTTGGAAGAAAGAAGAGACAGAGGGGATATGATAGAAACTTTTAAATGCATAAAGGGAATCAACTCGGTAAAGGAGGAGAGCATATTTAAAAGAAGAAAAACTACCACAAGAGGACACAGTTTTAAATTAGAGGGGCATAGGTTTAAAAGTAATATAAGGAAGTATTACTTTACTGAGAGAGTAGTGGATGCATGGAATAGCCTTCCTGCAGAAGTGGTAGCTGCAAATACAGTGAAGGAGTTTAAGCATGCATGGGATAGGCATATGGCTATCCTTCATATAAGATAGGGCCAGGGACTATTAATAGGATTCAGATATATTGGGCAGACTAGATGGGCCAAATGGTTCTTATCTGCCGACACATTCTATGTTTCTATGTTTCTATGTTTCTCAAACCTGTCACCGGTGTGACAGCACCGTTACTCACATAAAACAAGTAATATATATATATAATATAGCTTACAGTGAATTCATGTAAATACTTACAGTTCTGAAGACTCCAGCAGGCTCATCAGTGCTCTGGGTAGTGGGCAGCTGGGCTCTGGGCTGGAAGTGGGCACCGCTCTGCAGTTCAGGAAGAAGACCTATAAGACGCACCTAGGTTTTAGAGGGGGACAATAAGAAAAATAATATTTTTCATTACACCTCAGGTCAGACCACCAATCAGACCCCCAATATTAATCAGACCTCAGCGGACAGCTCCAATCAGACCCCCAATGTTAATAAGACCCCAATAAGACCTCAAATCAGACCCCCAATCAGACCTCAGCTCAGACCCCAATGTAAATGACCCCCAATCAGACCTCAAATGAGAGCCCCATGCCTCTCATCACCCCCATATCAGCTACCATGCCTCACATTAGCCCTCATAATTAGCCCTTATGCCTCTCAGCCCTTATGCTTCTCATTAGCCCCCATTATGCCTCTCAGCCCCCATTTTGCCGCTCTCAGCCCCCATTATGCCTCTCAGGCCCCCCATTATGCCTCTCAGGCCCCACATTATGCCTCAACCCCTATTATGCCTCTCAGCCATTACCAAATATGCCTCTCAGCCCCCATTATGCTGATGTCAGGCCCCCCATTATGCCTCTCGGCCCCCCATTATGCCTCTCAACCCCCATTATGCGCCTCTCAGGCCCCCCATTATGCCTCTCGGCCCCCCATTATGCCTCTCAACCCCCATTATGCGCCTCTCAGGCCCCCCATTATGCGCCTCTCAGGCCCCCCATTATGCCTCTCGGCCACCCATTATGCCTCTCAACCCCCATTATGCGCCTCTCAGACCCCCCATTATGACTCTCAGGCCCGCCATTATGCCTCTCAGCCCTGGTAGCTATCAGAGGGTCATGGGCGGATTGGTGTTACCTGCCATAGTTCTTCTCCCATAGGCTTGGGGATTGGAGAAACATGGGGAGCGGCGGTAATCCAGGGGACCGCTTGTTCCTCAAGGAGGCAGGAGGTGTCGATCCTTCAGGTGAGGAAGATCACACCATTGGTGGAAGCGTGGCCAGAAGGCCCTAAAATGTTTGCAGAGTGACCGGTACGCCACAGGCCGGGACCGGAGGTAGACGCAGGCTGATGATGTCAGCAGGAAGAAGCATGCGTTTTACGGCCGGGCGCTTTCGGTCAGCTGACCGGAAGTTTGGCATTTGAATGCAGTAAAAGTGCCCGAAGAGGTATGTGTTGGTATCGGAAGGATAGAGGAATAAGGCGGCAATATCCCTATTCCAGGTGGCATCCGGTGCATGGTGGGTCTGCAGAGACAGAACAGAAGGACTCTCAGGTGAGAGAAAGATCTGATAACTGGTGGTAATGGATAATTTTGCTTACATACAGGTTTAGCTGCAGTTATGGAGGAAGAGAAAAGGTCTGAGAACACAGACATTGAAATTCTGCCACCGGTATTGAAGGGTTAACAAGAATTTAATGGTTGGTCCTTAAAAAGTTAAGGTTGTTTTCTTAGATATGGATATATTTTTTCTCTATAGATGGCGCCTAAGAAGGTGGTGGCCAAAGAGAAAAAATAGAGAGTGCGCTATCTGCAAATGTCCGCTGTCATCTTCGTATGCAAAGAAGCTCTGTCATCAGTGTATTGAAAAAAACTGTTGCGGAAGAGACACCGAGTTTTTTAAAGGATTTAAAATCTATTATAAGATCCGAAGTGAAAGGGTCCCTAAAAGCTTCTAAAAAGCTGAAAAAAACAGTAGAGAAGGAGTCTGAAATGGAGTCATCTGATGATAGCAAGACTCCCTGTAGAGATGGCGACTCTGACGATTCCTCCTCCTTGTACTTCATGACACTGGTAAAATGAAGTCAAAAAAATTATTTTTTTTGCACAAAAAAATACCTAATTTACCAAAAATTTGGAAAAATTAGCAAATTTCAAAGTTTCAGTTTCTCAACTTCTGTAATACATAGTAATACCCCAAAAAATTGTGATGACTTTACATTCCCCATATGTCTACTTCATGCTTGAATTATTTTGGGAATGATATTTTATTTTTTGGGGATGTTATAAGGCTTAGAAGTTTAGAAGCAAATCTTGAAATTTTTCTGAAATTTACAAAAACTCAATTTTTAGGGACCAGTTCAGGTCTGAAGTCACTTTGCGAGGCTTACATAATAGAAACCACCCAAAAATGACCCCATCTAAGAAACTACACCCCTCAAGGTATTCAAAACTGATTTTGCATACATTGTTAACCCTTTAGGTGTTGCACAAGTGTTATTGGCAAATGGGGAGGAAATTTGAGAATTTCATTTTTTGTCTAATTTTTCATTTTAACCCATTTTTTATACTAACAAAGCAAGGGTTAACAGCCAAACAAGACTGTATGTTTATTGCCCTGACTCTGCGGTTTACAGAAACACCCAATATGTGGCCGTAAACTACTGTACGGCCACACAGCGGGGCGTAGAGTGAAAGGTGCGCCGTTTGGTTTTTGGAAGGCTGATTTTTATGGACTGGTTTATTTACACCATGTCCCATTTGAAGCCCCCCTGATGCACCCCTAGAGTAGAACCTCCCTAAAAGTGACCCCATCTAAGAAACTACACCCCTCAAGGTATTCAAAACTGATTTTACATACGTCATTAACCCTTTAGGTGTTGCACAAGAGTTATTGGCAAATGGAGATAAAATTTGAGAATTTCATTTTTTTGCCTAATTTTCAATTTTAACCCATTTTTTCCACTAACAAAGCAAGGGTTAACAGCCAAACAAGACTGTATATTTATTGCCCTGACTCTGCTGTTCACAGAAACACCCTATATGTGGCCATAAACTACTTTATGGCCACACAGCGGGGCGTAGAGTGAAAGGTGCGCCGTTTGGTTTTTGGAGGGCTAATTTTGCTGGACTGTTTTTTTTACACCATGTCCCATTTGAAGCCCCCCGGATGCACCCCTAGAGTAGAAACTCCATAAAAGTGACCACATCTATGAAACGACACCCCTCAAGGTATTCAAAACTGATTTTATAAACTTTGTTAACCCTTTAGGTGTTGCACAAGATTTAATGGAAAATAGAGACACAATTTCAAAATTTCACATTTTTGGCAGATTTTCCATTTTAATATTTTTTTTCAAGTTACAAAGCAAGGGTTAACAGCCAAACAAAACTAATTATTTATGGCCCTGATTCTGTAGTTTACAGAAGCACCCCATATGTGGTCGTAAACTGCTGTACGGGCACACGGCAGGGCGCAGAAGGAAAGGAACACCATATGCTTTCTGGAAGGCAGATTTTGCTGGATTGTTTTTAGACACCATGTCCCATTTAAAGCCCCCTGATGCACCCCTAGGTTAGAAACTCCAAAAAAGTGGCCCCATTTTGGAAACTACGGGATAAGGTGGCAGTTTTGTTGGTACTATTTTAGGGTACATATGATTTTTGGTTGCTCTATATTACACTTTTTTGTGAGGCAAAGTAACAAAAAATAGAAATTCAGAAATTTCATCTCCATTTGCCATTAACTCTTGTGGAACACTTAAAGGGTTAACAAAGTTTGTAAAATCAGTTTTGAATACCTTGAGGGGTGTAGTTTCCAAAATGGGGTCATTTTTTGGAGTTTATACTCTAGGGGTGCATCGGGGGGGCTTCAAATTGGACATGGTGTCAAAAAACCAGTCCAGCAAAACTGCCTTCCAAAAACCATATGGCGCTCCTTTCCTTCTGCGCCCTGCCGTGTGGCCATACAGCAGTTTACGACCACATATGGGGCATTTCTATAAACTAAAGAATCAGGGCAATAAATATTGAGTTTTGTTTGGCTGTTAACCCTTGCTTTGTTATGGGAAAAAATGAATTACTGTAAAATGGAAAATTTGCCAAAAAATAGCTGTTTTGGCACTGTTTTTATTTTTTATTATTTACAACGTTCATCTGACAGGTTAGATCATGTGCTATTTTTATAGAGCAGGTTCTTACGGATGTGACGATACCTAATATGTATACTTTTTTATTTATTTAGGTTTTACACAATAATATCATTTTTGACACAAAAAAAAAACATATTTTAGTGTCTCCATAGTCTGAGAGCCATATTTTTTTCAGTTTTTTGGCGATTGTCTCAGGTTGGGTATCATTTTTGCGGGATGAGATGACGGTTAGATTGGTACTATTTTGGGGTGCATATGACTTTTTGATCGCTTGCTATTACACTTTTTGTGATGTAAGGTAACAAAAAAATAGCTTTTTTGACACCGTTTTTATTTAATTTTTTTTACAGTGTTCACCTGAGGGGTTAGGTCATGTGGTATTTTTATAGAGCAGGTTCTTACGGACGTGTCAATACCTAATATGTCTACCTTTTTATAATTTATCAGGGTTTTACACAATAATATCATTTTTGAAACAAAAAAAAATCATGTTTTAGTATCTCCATAGTCTGAGACCCATAGTTTTTTTATTTTTTGGGCCATTGTCTCATGTAAGGGCTCATTTTTTGCGGGATGAGGTGACGGTTTGATTGGTACTTTTTTGGCGTACATGCAACTTTTTTGATCACTTTTATTACCTTTTTTGGGAAGTAAGGTGGGCAAAATTTCAATTTCCTCATAGTTTTTATATTTTTATTTTTATGGTGTTCACCGTGCGGGGAAAGTAACAAGACCGTTTTATAGATCAGGTCGTTAAGGACGCGGCGATACCTAATATGTGTAGTGTATTTTATTCTTTTTATTTTTATTCAGTGATAAATGTGTTTTTTTGAAACTTTACTTTTTTCACTTTTTTTTACTTTTTTTTTTTGACCCAGACCCACTTGGTTCTTGAAGATCCAGTGGGTCTGATGTCTGTATAATACAGTACAGAACAATATATATTGTACTGTACTGTATTTTACTTACACTAAACAGATCTATGCTTTTAGCATAGATCTGTTCAGCACCATGGACAGCAAGACGCCTGAGAGGCGTCCTGTTGCCATGGGAACCTTCCCCGTCTGCTCAGTACTGGTCAGAACTGCGCAGATGGGGAAGGGTAAGCACAGGGCTGAGGGGGGCTCTCTGGGGGCTCTCTCCCTCTCCCATCGGGGGGCTGCAAAGGCACAGCAGCCCCCCGATGGGAGAGGGAGGGAGCTCCCTGCGCTGTTAACCTTTTCCATACAGCGCTTCATACGGACCGATGTATGGAAAGGGTTAAACGGCTGACATCGCATCGCAGATGTCAGCCGTTTATACCAGGGTGCCAGCAATGTGCTGGCACCCTGGTATAACCACTTACCACCAACGATCATTCAAGGGGAGGCGGACGGGGGATCGCGATCCCGCCTGCCACACCGCCCGCCTCCCGCACCTTACCGCACCTCCCACACCGCCTGCGACACCCCCCCTGCACCACCCGCCCACATATCATCATTCAGGGGTGAAAAATCTTTATTTTAGACATACTAAAGTTTCTGATCCCCGCGATCATAAACTGCAGAAAGCGCTACAAACCGCAGGTCTGAATTGACCTGCGGTTTGCAGCGATCGCCGACATGGGGGGGGTCACAGGACCCCCCTCGGCATTGACCCAAGGTGCCCGGCTGTGTGTGACAGCCGGGATCTCAGCGCTGTCACCATGTCTGCAGACATGGTGACAGTTAAATGCCATGACGTGTATACTCATCATGGCGCGCTAAGTAGCAGTGCGCCATGACGAGTATACTCGTCATAGGTCGGGAATATTTTCCCACTATCTCCTTCTCTGATCGCTTCCCTGACAGGAATTGGGGCGATCAGAGAAGGAGAAGCACATAGTCCCTCCCTAACCCCCCCTTACCTGCCCCGATGCGCTGCGATTGGTCCCTCTGCAGTAATGGACCAATCACAGCGATTGCGGGCGGGTCAGAGCGCCTATACAGTGCCTGCCGGCTTCTCTGGTTGCCTAGCAACCCCAGCACGCCGGCTTCACTGAAGCTTCAGCGCTTCGCTCCCTGCGCTGACAGTGAAAGCCGATCACGTACATGCACGTGGGGATGCGGTGAGGCACCACATTCCCCCACGTACATGTACGTGATGTTGCGTGAAGGGGTTAAAGATCCCTTAGACAAAAGGATAGACTCATCCCTTAAAAGTACTTCGGAGGCTTCAGCTGCTTCTTTCAGGCTCAGTATTGCCGCCATGGTAGCCGCCAGATCCATGTCGGTGTGGTTACATAGACTGGAGGGACAGATCAGAGACAAGTGTCCTAGGGAACAGTTGTTGGCCTCTATTCCTACATTCCAGAAGGCTGCGGATTTTATTGCAGATGCCTCCATGGATGCTGTAAGACTGGAGGCCAGAGCAGCCTCCCTTTCTAATTCTGCGTGCCGTGCTCTATGGCTGAAGAATTGGAGAGGTGGGGATATGCCCTCAAAGTTAAGGTTATGCAGTATTCCCTGTGAGGGTCAGTTTCTATCTGGGTCAGAGCTAAACACGTTACTTGAAAAAGCTGCAGATAAGAAGAAAAAATTTCCACAAGAAACCTTTGTTCAATTTAAAAAATATAAGCGGCCCTTTCGGACATCATCCAGGTTCCAAAGTAAAAGGCAAACGGGAGTTAGAGAGCAGGGACCTGGGAATAAAGGTTTTTTGTTCGGATCAGCCTCCGCGTGTCCGGATAAGCAATCCAAAAAATGACGCCATGATCCCAGTAGGGGGAAGATTAAAATTCTTCCTACCTGCTAGGGAAAAAATTGCAGGAACATAGCTGGTAGGACTCCTGCGGGATGGACTAAGGCTGGAGTTCAAAATATATCCACCAGAAAGGTTCATTATTTCAAACTCCTCATGTATTAATGGAAGAAATAAGAAAATTAACAAGCAAAAATGTGTTGCTTTCAGTTCCGGGGTCAGAGGAAGAGAAGGGATTCTATTCAACTCTGTTCCTGGTAAGGAAGCCGGATGGTTTGTATCAGACAATTATAAATCTAAAGCATCTGAAGAAATTTCTGAAGGTCAGGAGGTTCAAGATGGAGACTATCAGATCTGCGATTCATCTTTTGTCATATGGCGGTTCTGGATCTAAAGGATGCTTATCACCATATTCCGATACATCCAGACCACCAGAAATTTCTCAGAGTAGCGATAAGGACAGTGTTCGGGATCATTCACTTTCAGTTTCAGGCATTGCCGTTCGGCCTCTCTATGGCGCCGCAAATTTTTACCAAGATGGTGGCGGAGATGGCCTCCTTCATCCGGAGGGAGGATATCACGTTCCTACCTTACCTGGACGATTTCCTGGTAGTAGCCTAGTCTTGGGAGGCGTGTGTCAGAGGGGTAGAACATGTAGTGAGTATACCGAAGAAGCTGGGATGGTTGTTGAATATTCAAAAATCCAGAATGCAACCGTCTACAAGACAAGTGTTCTTAGGTCTAGTTGTCATGAGAGGCAGCCGAAGCGCTTCCGTTCCTCTGCGCTGCCGGCGCTCTCCTATCTCATTGCAGCCCGGACGTTCGCGGCGTCCGGCTGCGCTTCAGGGTTCCCGGCGTCTCCTTTGCCATGGTGACGGGGACGCTGTATGTCCGACCGCACTCCTTCTGCTGGAGCGGTCAGCGTTTCCTGTTGCCATGGGAACCAGGAGGGGCTGAGCGCCGAGCTGGGCACTCGGGGTTTGGCTAGAGTCAGGGAGGATGGGTCATGTGACACTGGCCACATCACATGATCCCTCTCCTCCATTATTTAAACAGGCAACCTGCTGCCACAGGTTGCCTGTGATTTTAGTCTCTTAGGCTGTGTGTATTGTAAGCTACTCTATTTATTGACCTCTGGAATTTGACCTTGACCGTTTCCTGACCTCCCTTTGCCTGCTCCCTTGGTTTTGACGCTACCTCTCGGATTTTGACCTCGGTTCGTTCTCGGATTTGCCACCTGCCTCTTCCCTTTTTATTGACGTGACCTCCCGGACTGACCTCGGCTAGCTGACCCGCCTTTGCCTTCTCCTTCACAGGGTACCTTTCTCTTGTCCATTTGTCTGCCTGCATCTGGCGTACCGTTATCTGCCTAGCTGTCCGGTACCCTCTCTGTTCCTTCCTCCCCTACCCAGCACTTACGGAGGTTAGGGACCGTCGCCCAGTTGTGCCCCGTCACCTAGGGCGGGTGGTGCAAATAGACAGGGTTGAGGGTGGCAGTCTAGGGGGTGCACTTCCTTCTACCTTCCCTTCCCGTGACATAATCACAGGCCTAATTAGCATGGACCCTCTACAGAGTCTTACCGAGCATGTGCAGGGTCTTGCTCAAATTGTGCAAGAATTAGAGGAAAGGTTACAGGCACAGGAGACAGGCGTTCCTTCGGATTGGAACAAACCAGCCCTTAAATGCCAATTTAGGGCAGGGTTGACAGAGAGGTTAAAGGATATGCTGGTCTGTTACCCTAGTCCTAACTCTTTAGAGGAAACCATGACGTTAGCCATCAGACTAGACAGACGGATTAGAGAGACACAGCGGGAGCATTTGTTTTATCCTCATAGCCTTCCAAGGTCTGAGGTTTCTCCTATTGAACCCAAGGTGGAGACTCAGATGGATGAACCAATGCAGCTCGGGATGACACGAAGAGAACTACGCTGTCGCCGGGGCTCTTGTTTTTATTGTGGCGATTCCGACCACTGGGTCCATCAGTGTCCCAAGGCTCCTCCTTCCGGAAGATCTTCCAAGTCAGAGGGATCCAAGGACAAGGTACTCCCGGAGGTGGAAAGAAGCAAACTATTGCTGCCTGTCTCAATTGCCTTTGGGGTCTTAAAGGGGTCAGGAAGTGCTTTTGTGGATTCAGGGTCAGCATTTAGTTTTATTGATCTCAAGTTTGTTGAACGGGTAGGGATCCCAATACTAAAATTGTCCACCCCGATTCAGGTAGTCGCCATTGACTCTACCCCCCTGCTGGGGGGCACGGTAAAGCTCCGTGCTCCAGAGATTATCCTGTCTGTTGGGGTATGCCACTCAGAGAAATGTTCCTTTTTTGTTCTAGAGAATCTAGAGTACTAGGCATGCCCTGGTTTCAGCAACATAACCCGGTCATTAACTGGAGTTCGGGTGAGTTAGAGAAATGGGGTTCCAACTGTAGTTCTTGCTTAACTGTTATTCAAGCTGGGGTTTCTTAAGATGTCATTCCTCACTTTATTGCTGACTTTCATGATGTTTTTTCCACTGCTGAGACAGAAATTCTTCCTCCCCATAGGTCTTATGACTGCGCCATTGAGTTGGTTCCTGAGTCTAAATTTCCTAAGGGGCAGATTTACAATCTTTCTGGCCCTGAACGCAGTGCTATGAGAGATTATATCCAGGAAAGTCTTAAGAAGGGGCATATTAGGCCCTCCACCTCTCCTCTGGGAGCAGGGTTCTTTATCGTTAAGAAGGACGGTGGTCTCAGACCCTGCATTGATTATAGAAACTTGAATAAAATCACTATTAGGAATCAATATTCCATCCCGTTGATTCCTGATTTATTCAACCAGGTCTTGGGTGCTTCTTGGTTTTCTAAACTTGATCTGAGGAGGGCTTATAACCTGATTCGTATTAAGGAGGGTGATGAATGAAAGACTGCCTTTAACACTCAAGAGGGACACTTTGAGTATCTTGTTATGCCATTCGGTCTCTGCAATGCCCCAGCTGTGTTTCAGAACTTTATGAACAACATTTTCAGAGAGCTTATCGGCAAGGTTTTGATTGTTTATCTTGATGATATTCTTGTCTTTTCATCGGATTGGAAGACCCATGTTTTGCACGTCAGATTGGTTCTTAAAATCCTCAGAGAGAATCATCTATCTGTTAAATTGGAAAAATGTGTATTTGGAGTTCAAGAGATTCCCTATCTCGGGTATATTCTTACTCCTCATTCATTTAAAATGGATCCCAGTAAGGTTCAGGCTATCCAAGACTGGGTAAGACCATCCTCCATAAAGGCACTTCAACGCTTTTTAGGATTCTCCAACTTTTATCGTAAATTCATTTAAAAAATTTGGTCATTGTCAAACCCCTTACTGATTTGACTAAGAAAGGGTTTGACCTTGTCAACTGGTTGTTGGAGGCCTGCCAGGCCTTTGAGACTCTAAAAATTTGTTTTCAAAGGGCCCCAGTCTTGGTTCAGCCTAATCCAGAGGAACCTTTTGTGGTGGAGGTGGATGCCTCGGAGGATGGCGTGGGGGCCATCCTCTCCCAGGGGTCTTCCAACTTCACGCATTTAAGACCGTGTGCCTTCTTTTCTCGCAAGTTCTCTCCCTCGGAGAGAAATTACGATATTGTAAACTGTGAGTTACTGGCCATTAAATGGGCATTCGAGGAATGGAGACATTTTTTAGAAGGGGTTAAACACTGTTTTACTGTTCTCACAGATCATAAGAATTTAGTGTTTCTTGAGGCGGCCAAACGCCTTAATCCTAGACAAGCCAGATGGGCCCTGTTTTTTACTCGTTTTAACTTCTTGGTTACTTTCAGACCAGGAAGTAAAAATATTAAAGCAGATGCCTTGTCCCGAAGTTTTAATGCCGTCCAACCTCCTGACACCCCTCCTGAACCCATCTTGCCGGCAAGCATCTTTATGGCAGCAATTTCTTTGCATCTTTCCTCGGAGATTCAATGGGCTCCGCAACTTGCTCCTCCACAAACACCTTCAGATAAGTTGTTCGTTCCCGAGCATTTTCGTTTTCAACTATTGGGTGAGTGTCATGACTCCATTCTGTGTGGTCATCCAGGCATCGCTGCCACTAAAGAATTATTGTTGAGGTCTTTCTGGTGGCCCACTTTATCTAAGGATGTGAGATCTTATGTTTTGGCTTGTGAGGTATGTGCCAGATCTAAAACCCTGAGGTCACATCCCGCTAATGAACTACAACCACTACCCATTCCCTGCAGGCCATGGTCACACATTTCCATGGATTTTATCTCTGACCTGCCCCCCTCTGAGGGGAGGTCAGCGGTTTGGGTGGTGGTTGACCGTTTTAGCAAGATGGTGCACTTTGTTCCCTTAAGTAAGCTCCCTGATACGAAAACCTTAGCATCCTTGTTTATTGAACACTTGGTACGCCTGCATGGTGTTCCTGAAAATATCGTCTCTGATAGGGGCGTTCAGTTTGTCTCTGGATTTTAGAGAGCCTTTTGCCAAAGATGCGACATCACTTTGTCCTTTTTGTCCGCCTTCCATCCAGAGACTAATGGGCAGACAGAACGGTTAAACCAGGCAGTGAAGATTTTTCTAAGGTGTTATGTATCGCACAATCAGCTCTTGTGGGTGAGATATCTCCCGTTGGCAGAGTTTGCCATCAACAATCGGGTTAATTCATCCACGGGGGTATCTCCTTTTTTTGTAATGGTGGTTTTCATCCTCGTTTTTGCTCTAATTCTTCTGTGTTCTCACTCAACCCGCAGGCAGATTCTTTTACCTCTAGACTGTGCACAGTCTGGGCACAGGTTCAAGCGAACCTGGAAAAGACCCAGGAGATTCAGCGTAAACAGGCCAATAAGAAACGCTCTAAGGGAGTAAATTTTGTACTCGGCGATAAAGTGTGGTTGTCGACTAAAAATCTTTCTTTGAAACATTTCATAGGACCATATAATATTATTGAGGTTATTAATCCGGTGTCTTTTAGAGTGAAACTACCCGACTCCCTTCGTATACATAATGTGTTCCATAAATCATTACTCAAGAGATATGTGTCACCAGTGGCTCCTTCCAAAAAACCTCCACCACCTGTGGAGGTTGAAGATCAGGAGGAATTTATCATCTCTAGAATTATTGATGTTAGAAAGGTTAGGAACTCCTTTCAATACCTGGTCCACTGGAAAGGTTTTGGACCTGAGGAGAGGTCCTGGGTTCCTGTGTCTAGGATGCATGCCTCCAAGTTAATTGCTAAATTTCACCGGGAACACCCTGAGAAGCCCTCTCCGCTATTGTTGGGTCCAGAGGCCCCTCGTGGAAGTGGGGGTACTGTCATGAAAGGCAGCCGGAGAGCTTCCGTTCCTGTGCGCTGCCGGCGCTCTCCTATCTCATTGCAGCCCGGACGTTCGCGGCATCCGGCTGAGCTTCAGGGTTCCCGGCGTCTCCGTTGCCATGGTGACGGGGACGCTGTACGTCCGACCGCACTCCTTCTGCTGGAGCGGTCAGCGTTTCCTGTTGCCATGGGAACCAGGAGGGGCTGAGCGCCAAGCTGGGCACTAGGGGCTCGGCTAGAATCAGGGAGGATGGGTCATGTGACGCTGGCCACGTCACATGATCCCTCTCCTCCATTATTTAAACAGGCAACCTGCTGGCCACAGGTTGCCTGTGATTTTAGTCTCTTAGGCTGTGTGTATTGTAAGCTACTTTATTGATTGACCTTTGGAATTTGACCTTGACCATTTCCTGACCTCCCTTTGCCTGCTCCATTGGTTTTGACGCTACCTCTCGGATTCTGACCTCTGCTCGTTCTCGGATTTGCCAACTGCCTCTTCCCTTTGTATTGACGTGACCTCCTGGACTGACCTCGGCTAGCTGACCCACCTTTGCCTTCTCCTTCACAGGGTACCTCTCTCTTGTCCACTTCCTTGTCCATTTGTCTGCCTGCATCTGGCATACCGTTCTCTGCCTAGCTGTCTGGTACCCTCTCTGTTCCTTCCTCCCCTACCCGGCAACTTACGGAGGTTAGGAACCGTTGCCCAGTTGTGCCCCGTCACCTAGGGCGGGTGGTGCAAGTAGGCAAGGATAGGATTGAGGGTGGCAGTCTAGGAGGAGCACTTCCTTCTACCTTCCATTCCCGTGACACTAGTGCTGGATTCCATAGGGGAGAGGACTTTCCTCACCGAGGAGAAGATTGTCCGGATTCAGCAGGGAGTGCACAGGGTGCAGTCAGGAGAAACCCTAACTATAAGAAAAGCGATGTCCCTGTGAGGAGTCCTAACGTCTTGTATACCAGCAGTACAGTTGGCTCAGAAGCACTCTCGCCAGCTACAGATGGAGATTTTAACCTCAATGAGACGGATAGGAACATCCCTGGAGACAGTATTTAACTTGTCAGATCAAACATTGTTAACCCTGAGTTGGTGGAAGGATGCAAGGAATCTAGCTCAGTGAGTGCCCTGGACTTATCTGGATCCAGTGATAGTGACTACGGACGCAAGTCCCTGGGGTTGGGGGGCTCACGTCAAAGACCAGATTTTTCAGGGAGAGTGGTCCCAGGGTCAGAGATGTTTTTCTTCCAACCGGAAAGAATTGCAAGCAGTCCTGCTGGCTCTAAGGACAGTTTTACCAGAGGTCCAGAACAAGCATGTCAGGAAAATGTCCGACAATCGAACAGTAGTCTCGTACCTCAATCACCAAGGGGGTACCAGGTCAAATTCCTTGCTAAAAGAGACAGAGTCGATTTTCAAGGAGATAGAAGAGAAAATATTGCATCTGTCAGGGGAGTCGACACAGATTACGACAAGGAGAATGGACACTAAATCCAGACGTTTTTTCCCAGATAGTAGATCTGTGGGGTCATCCATGTAGACATATTCGACACAAGGGAAAACAGGAAAGTTGAGAAATTATTTTCCCTCAATCCAGGGGAGTGCCCATCTGGGGTGGATGCATTTCTCCAGAGGTGGGACTTTCCTCTTGGGTATGCATTTCCCCCACTGCAGTTAATACCGCTAGTTATAAAAAAAGATCAGGTACGAAGGGGCGAGAATAATCCTGATAGCGCCTTTCTGGCCGAAAAGGGCATGGTTTTCACTGTTGAGAGCCATGTCAATTTCAGACCCCTGGATTCTGCCAGAGATCCCAAACCTGTTATCGCAGGGTCCAGTGTTTCACCCGACAGTGAAATCCCTACATGTTTTGGCGTGGAATTTAAGATGTAATTTCTAGCCAGCCAGGGGTTTTCAAAAGAATTAGTTTCCACATTCATGAAAAGTAGGAAGGAAGTGACTAATGTCATTTATGCCAGAGTGTGGAGAAAATTCTTGTCTTTTTTAGGTATAGACAGAGTTTCCTGGCCCTTTTGGTGGCGCAGGTGTTGGAAATCCTCCAGAAAGGATTATACTTGGGGTTAGCAGAAAGCACACTGAAGGTGCAAGTGTCTGCTTTTTGTGGTTTTAGGGGGGGGGGGGGATTAGCTATGAACCCATGGATAATAAGATTCTTTAAAGCGGTTGGCAGGATGGTACAAGTGAAGGGCCCCAGATTCCCTCCTTGGGATCTTAATTTAGAATTGAACGCCTTAACTAAACATCCCTTCGAGCCTTTGGAGTCCTGTTCAGTCAAACTGCTTACTCTAAAGTTAGTTTTGTTGGTGGCCTTAACATCAGCCAGGAGAGTTAGTGAGATCCAGGCTATTTCCATTAACCCTCCTTTCATGTCAATCAGAGAGGATAGAGTAGTATTGAGGCTAGATCCAGGTTTTTTGCCGAAATTTCCATCTAGAGCAAATAGGTCTCAGGAGATAGTTGTCACGGATGGTGTTGCAGATAGCTGGAAGTTATGGATAAACATTCGACTGGCTTGATCCCAAACTAAGGAGCATAAAGGTGACCCCTATAAAACCCTAAGAGCTCACCCTGACTGCTAAGCACATACAAGGGTCTCAGAGGTAGACGATTGCATGCCCTCGTACCTAGACTGTGTGACACCTGAAAACCCTATAATAGTGAGGGGACACGACCACCGGCTCCCTGCACTTAATACGGAGGGAGTCAGGGTCACCTAGAATCAAGCCAGCAAGGAAACACAAAACATGAAAGGACTTATCTGAACAAGCAGCAACAGAAGTCTCCAGCAGTGGCCACTTCAATCCAGGAAGTAGTATAAACCGCAAAGTGAGGCAGTATGGGAGGGAATATAAAGGAAAGAGGATTAGTCTAAATAGGTGACACCTGGGAGAAGGAAATGAGATGACAAAGTGAAACCAAAACAAAGAACATCATGCAAGAGGTAGAAAAAGACGTCTGTCAGACCTTCTCACAGAAGTGGCGGTGACAATAGTTCTTCCAGCTTTCTTTCCAGATCCAAAGAATGAGGCATTCTCTTGATGTCAAAAGATGTATCCTACAGTATTTAGAGGTCACTTAACACTGGAGAAAATCTTCTGCCCTATTTGTACTCTTTGGTGGGGCTAAAAGAGGTAATACGGCCTCAAAGGCATCTATTGCCCGCTGGATTAGAGAAGTAATTTCTTTGGCATATTCAGTATCTGGTGTTTCTCTGCCTATCTCTTTGGGAGCCCATTCCACAAGAGCGGTGTCAACCTCTTGGGCTGAGAGAGCCAGTGTATCGATAGAGCAGATTTGTTGTGCGGCTACCTGGTCTTCTATCTCTACTTTTTATAAGCACTACAGGCTTCAACTCGATTCTGTTTCTGATCTACTTTTTGGCAGCTGTTTCCCACCCTTGAGTTATCTCTGTAATCTCTCTCTGGCGTGGGCAAGGGGAAAAATGATGATTACACTTACCGGTAATCGGATTTTCCTGACCCCACGACAGCACCTCTTTATTCCCTCCCTATGGTAGTGGTTCTGTGTGTTCACGGGTGTCACAAAAAAAAAAAAAAAAGATATATATATATATATGCTTGTGAAATTAAACTAATATAAAGGGGAGTCCACCTTTTTTAATGCTGCAGGTTTCCTGTCCTGGAGGCGGAGCCATCTCTCTAAGGTGCTGTCGTGGGGTCAGGAAAATCAGATTACCGCTAAGTGCAATCATCATTTTCCTCCCAGCGTGTGCTGCTGAGCTGATTTGCAGCCAGGTAGGGTAAAATATCGGACTGGATTTTAATTGCCAGTCTGTGTTTTTGGCAGCACTTGGCTGTCCTTAAATAGGCAGCTGGGCTTAGCAGCAGGAACTCTGTGTTGGGATCTGAGGCTTGGTGCCAGGTTGGAGGGCTGAGACCCATGGGCTGAGGAAACAGGCCCCCTAAAGCCTGCCGTGGACCGCTGGAGGCAGAAGTGACCTCAAGGTGACTTGTCTTATATGAACTTTCCAATTTGTGTGAAGTAACACCAAGATGTACTTTCCATTGTGTGTGAAGTAAACACCAAGACTGCAAAGTAACGCATTGTTTTGTGCATTTGCCTCAAGTGTGAATAAACACTGAAGTTTAGCATTAAGAACTTGTCTTTTGCCTCTGTACTGTGTCTGCTTACCCTATCTACCAGATCAAAACCCCAGAACACTTTCAAAATAATCCTTCAGTGGGGCGGATGAGCGGGGCGCTCCATGACCTTCCTAGGATCTTCTGTCGGGAGCAGCGGTTCATTTCTGAGACGTCAGTATAGTGAGGGGGAATACTAAGACCCTCTCCATCTCCGTGCACAACAGGATGTCCTCCTTCCCATCCATGATGACTGGGAACTCATGATGTTTTCCCTGATGAATAGACCAGGGCTGGAAGTTATGGTTTGAATCTTGATGAACTTTGCGACTCTTCCCGGCTCCAAGCAATCTTTGTTTTCGTTGTGTTTCCAATCAGTTTTTTTCCGTATGGCATATACAGTATACAGTAATTACATAGAAAAAAATGGGCTTAAAAGTTTTAATAGATGGTTCCGCAAAAACAGAACGTATACGGAATACATACGGATGCATTTCCGTATGGAAAAACTGAAATACGGAAGCAGAATGCATACGGATTACATTCCGGTTTTCTTTGCGGAACCATTGAAATGAATGGTTCCATATACGGACCGTATATGGAAAGCAAAAAATGGGCCATACACGGGGAAAAAAAAACGGTTGTGTGTAAGAGGCCTTAGGAAAAAAGAAGTTGCCTTACTAGGAGGGGGTAGTGAAGACACATGGGATTCAACTGAGAAGGAACAGAAGGAATCCTGTGACCCCTGGCTCCAAGGCACAGTGTCAGACTCAGAGGTGACCTCCATGGCATCCTGCTGTGACTGAGAGGAGTCTACAATCTCCTCCGCTTTGTCCTGAATAATAATGTTTTGGAAACAGTGGAGAAGTGTGGCCAACTACTACTGCCTGGATGGCTGTTGCTGCACTATCCACATTCTGGTTCTGAAGACAAGGCCTTGGTCATTTGTTTTGAAATCTTCCATATGCCAAACATTTTATTATGAGGCCTAATGAAACAATTTTCCTGAATGAAATGTCACGGGTTTGGTACATAGTCAGAAAAATTATGGAACGGTTATAGCATAATTGATAGTGTCTTCTACAATTTAGACAGAGGCATAATTAAATATACTTCCCCTTTTATAAACCCACTCACTGCTATTGACAATTTACTTTGGTAATATTGCAGTATTAGCTCCAATAAAATTTCTGCCTACTGTGTTATTTCAAAAATGTATTTTCTTCACTATTAAGGCACACATTGTAAACTTATAATGTGATTATTCACCAAAAAAACACCAACACAACAATGCAGGAAATGATTTCTGACTGCTGTGCTATTTGCATTTAAAAACAAAGGTTAAAAAATAGCTTTCTTTACTATTAAGGCACACATTGCAGATTCAATTTACCCCACCCCTCCCTAAACCACTAATACAGTCCTGATCAAAAGTTTAAGACCACTTGAAAAATGGCAAAAAATCATATTTTACATTGCTGGATCTTATGAAGGTTTCAAGTAGAGCTTCAACATGCAACAAGAAGAAATGAGAGTGAGACAAAACATTTTTTGAGCATTCAGTTAATTGAAAATAACGATGAAACTGAAACAGGCTGTTTTTTCAGCTGATCCAAATTTTAGGACCACATGCCTTTAAAAGGCCAAATCTGTGCAAAGATGTGGATTCATTGTAATTTTCTGTCAGGTAGTCACACGTTGTGATGGCAAAGGCAAAAAAACTCTCCCTTTTTGAACGTGGTCGGGTTGTTGAACTGCATAACCAGGGTCTCTCACAGCGCGCCATCGCTGCTGAAGTGGGACGCAGTAAGACAGTCATATGGAATTTCTTAAATGATCCTGAGGGTTATGGAACAAAAAAGTCAAGTGGAAGACTCAAAAATATTTCATCAGCACTGAGCCGGAGGATCCAATTGGCTGTCCGAAAAGACACTGGATGATCCTCGACCCAAATTAAGGCCCTTACTGGTGCTGACTGCAGCCCCATAACCATCAGACAGCATCTAAGACTGAAGGGCTTCAAAAACAAAAAACGTCTTCAAAGACCTCGTCTCCTTGAACGCCACAGAACTGCTCGTTTGGACTTTCCAAAAGAGCACCAAACATAGGACATTCAAAGGTGGAAGAAAGTTTTATTCTCCGATGAGAAAAAATTTAACCTTGATGGTCCTGATGGTTTCCAACGTTACTGGCATGACAAGCAGCTCCCACCTGAGATGTTTTCTACGCGCCACAGTGGAGGGGGCGCCATAATGGTCTGGGGTGCTTTTTCCTTCAGTGGAACAATGGAGCTTCAGGAAGTGCAGGGGCGTCTGGCTATGTCCAGATGTTGCAGAGAGCATTCCTCATGACTGAGGGCCCTCGTCTGTGTGGTAACGACTGGGTTTTTCAACAGGACAACGCTACAGTACACAATGTCCGCAGGACAAGGGACTTCTTCCAGGAGAATAACATCACTCTTTTGGCCCATCCTGAATGTTCCCCTGATATAAATCCAATTGAGAACCTTTGGGGATGGATGGCAAGGGAAGTTTACAAAAATGAACAACAGTTCCAGACAGTAGATGGCCTTCGTTCCCACTCACCTCATGGAAACACTTGCATCAAGCATGCCAAAACAAATTTTTGAAGTGATAAACAAGAACGGCTGAGCTACTCATTAGTGAGTTCATGTTTGGAAGTTGGATTTCTGCTTGGGAGGGGGTTAGTTTTTTTTTTTTTGAAGGTGTGGTCCTAAACTTTTGATCAGCTGAAAAACAGCCTGTTTCAGTTTATTTGTTGTTTTCATTAAATTGAATGCTCAATAAATGTTTTGTCTCACTCCCATTTCTTCTTGTTGCATGTTGAAGCTCTACTTGGAACCTTAAGATCCAGCCATGCTAAATATGATTTTTTGCCAGTTTTTGAGTGGTCTTAAACTTTTGATCAGGACTGTATAACAATGCAGGAAAGGTCTGCAATATTTATGAAGTGTGAAGTGAGTCCACCAGGGTTGTACCCTGGTTTGCAGTGGCGTAGGGATCGCCATAGCAGCCATAGCAATGGCTATGGGGCCCTACGCCACTGGGGGCCCACCGCCGACTGAGGATAAAAAAATAAAAATAAAATATGTGGCAAGTGGGCCGGGCGTGGGTGGCGCTGTGATAGGGGGCGGTCGGACTCGGAGCCGGAGGGCGGAGGTAGAGAGGCAGTCTGGGCGGTGGTTTGTCGGAAGTGGAGGAGGCAGAGTCGCACATACAAGGAAGCTGCTGGAGTGTGGGTGGCTGGCTTGGCGGGCGGCGCACGTGCGCAGTACAGGTACGGTTCGGTCAGGTGTCGGTTGGTTCATCTTCAAGTGGCTGAGGTGAGGGCTGACTGGGGAGTGGGACTGAGTCTGTCACTGTCTGAGTCTGTCCGACCGAAACGGCAGGCGGCAGTGTCAGTCAGTGAAGAGACGTGTACTCCACACTGTAACTGGAGACTAGTGTAGTGGACAAGTGAGGAGACTGGAGTTATTTCATCTGTGTGTGTGAGGTACAGCCGGATCTCAGCATCTTCCCTACTAATCCCTATTCACACATATACCTGCTCAAGCCTGGCAGGCGCAGCTGCATTATTTAATAGTGTGGTGTGGTAATGGTTAATGATATTGGCGAAGACAGCCACCTAATCCTATCTGAGGGGTCTGTATTCGACCCCTTCAGATAGGATTAGGTGGCTGTGTCTGCCAAAATGCCATTAACCATTACCACACCACACTATTAAGTAATGCAGCTGCGCCTGCCAGGCTTGAGCAGGTATATGTGTGAATAGGGAAGATGCTGAGATCCGTCTGTACCTCACAGTGAGGTACAGCCGGATCTCAGCATCTTCTCTAATCCATATTCACACATATACCTGCTCAAGCCTGGCAGGCGCAGCTGCATTATTTAAAGGGATTCTGTCATCAGATTTAACCCCTCTAACCTAAACATATGCTCATGTCCAGACTAATAAGAAGAATCCTAAGCTGGCCTTATTAAACCTCACTGTGGGTCTATTTGCCCCCAAAAAAGTTTTTTTATAACCTGTTAATCACTTACTTAAGGTGCCCAAGGGGAGGTCCGTTAATACAGGGTGCCCGGCCGCACCCCTCGCCGTCTGGTGCCCAGCGGCGCTGAGCTGTAGAAGGCGGCGCAGAAGACAGGGAAGGCGGCGCTGGGCACCGGACGGCGAGGGGTGCGGCCAGGCACCATGTATTAACGGACCTCCCCTTGGGCACTTTAAGTAAGTGATTGACAAGTTATAAAAACCAGTTTTTTGAGCAAATAGAGCCACAGTGAGGTTTAATAAGGCCAGCTTAGGATTCTTCTTATTAGTCTGGACATGAGCATATGTTTAGGTTAGAGGGGTTAAATCTGATGACAGAATACCTTTAATAGTGTGGTGTGGTAATGGTTAATGGAATTGGCGAAGACACAGCCACCTAATCCTATCTGAGGGGTCTGTAACAGAAGAATGTGAAAGTACATATCATGGGGTGTGTATGTGTATTAGACAGAAGGTAGGGATATGTATCTTGTGTAGTCTTGTGTAGTATTAGGGAGAGTAAGGGGTATATATCTAGTGCTGATACAGAGCCGCTCTTCACCTACACATGTATCAGCGCTAGATATATACCCCTTACTCTCCCTAATACCCAAACTACACAAGATACATATCCCTACCTTCTGTCTAATACACATACACACCCCACGATATGTACTTTCACCTTCTGGTGTTACAGACCCCTGTACAATTTAACAATCTTCTTTAATACACAGACATTTAGATTCATACATTTCCTACACTGGCACAAATGCGTTGCCAGTGACCACCTGTCTGTGCTCAGTCCTACGCGTAACCGTCGCAAGTGCATGAGGAGCTGCGGATGTGGCGGCAAGGTCCGAGAGGTATGTGGGGGTGGGAGATCCGGGAGGGAGGGCCCATACATTTTTTTTGCTATGGGACCCAGTCATTTCTAGCTACGCCCCTGCTGGTTTGATTTTAATTTATCAAGTATCACTTTAAAAGTACGTGATACACGGTTCTAATTTTAATTTTATATCAAATGAGTGTATTTATTTAATTATTCATTTAATCACTTTTCTATATTCTTTCTCTTCTTTTGGTATATCCAAAAATATTTTAATTACATTACCATTACGGTATTTTTATTGTTACCATTTGGTTGTTTCATTAATCCACTCGGAGGCCTGCTGTATCGGTCTCTTGGGTTACTAATAATACTTTTTCCATCCTGATTACGTAGAGAGTGGCACTGACATTTGTTTGTTTGTCTTTTTTTGTTTTCATATAAGCTGGTTCGTCATGAGATGCCTTTTATTGACGTTTCAGCTGTTGACTGCCTAGTTTTGACCTATTACCTGTTCACTAAGTGTTTAGCCTCGCTAGCACCGATCACAGCTGCCTTCTCCATTGCATTCGCATATCCTTCTCCCTTCTCTCCTTTATTTATTTTCTTTCACTTCCATCACCCTTGGCGCCTCTGGTTCATTACTACCTTTGGGTTACTCCTTACCTAGGTAGTTTGTGTTAACCTCATCCTTCCTTTTTTCTCTCTTTTTTTTTTTTTACATATCCATTGTCTGGGCTATACAGGCAGTTTTTTCTTCCTCACGGTTTGGTTTTTGCTGTGATATACATTATATAAGGTCTTATACCTTACAAACAGTGGTAATGTAACACCCCAGAGTTGTGTTACTACACTCCTCTACCCCGCTACTATCTTCTAAGAGCTTTTACCCTGTCATCTAATATGATTTTGCTCATGTCTTCACAAATGTGCATGTAAAACCTATGTTAAACACAAATGTTTTTGTAATTTTCCAATT
This sequence comes from Bufo bufo, assembly GCF_905171765.1. Lineage (NCBI taxonomy): Eukaryota > Metazoa > Chordata > Amphibia > Anura > Bufonidae > Bufo > Bufo bufo. The sequence continues at coordinate 74,137,472 of NC_053395.1, read as the reverse complement.
TGACCAGCAGGTGGCAGCAATGCATTGGTAAGGAACTAGTTACAGTTTAGTGTATCTAGGCTGGAATGGATTATTCCAGCTTAGCTCCCCCTCTGTGGAGGTGTGGACTGTTCCAACATCCTGCAGCTTGGGTGGAGAAGGAAGTTAGAGTCAGTGTAGCCTCCCCCATGCTATGGGAAGGCTGTGTAATAGCCTTCAGGAGATACCCTGCATAGGGAAGAAATCCAGGATCTTGTCTCGGCTGAGACATTGATCACATGCCCAGTCTGAGAACCATCAGCCTGAGCTGGATGAAGAAAGCAGACAACCTCCAGAGTTCCAGGAAGAAAGCATCCCCTGTGAAACTTCCTCTGAGTAAAGTCCAGAGACTTAGGAGAAGCCATATCCTCCTCAGCTAGTCTGTCCCCTTACAGCAGAAGTACAGAAAAGTGCAGAAGTTGAATTCCTGCCACAGTTACAGAGCTACCAAGCAGACATCCTATCCTGCAAGCTCACATTTAAAGTGCAGAAGTGTTTATTCCTGCCAATGATTGCTAAAACCTGCTAGGACCAGAGACCAAAGCTGTATACTGCTTGGATGAGAGCTATCTTCAGTGAAGAAAAGTTTGAACTTCACCTAAAGGTCTGGACATCATTTCTGCTGAAAAATTCCTCTATTTGTAACAGTACAGCCTGGATCGCAATGGCTCCCTGTGACTCCGCCCACTTACCTCCGGGACTTAAATAGAAGACAGGTGCTAAGCAGGGTGTTCCACTAATGGAGTGCGCACCCTGCTAGCTCCATTGCATCTGAGGACTCTGTCCACATATCCAGACCTGGATCCCTAACAACATTGTGAAGGACTGCCTACCTTCTTGCCACTGGCTTCCCCACTGCTGGCTTCCTAGCCAGGACCAACTAACCGCAAGTATATGCCTGTTACCTGCTCTGATTAAGGTCCTGGAACTCAGAGTGGGGTGGTTCCTGCTGGTGTGAGGCGATATTCCCAAACCAACTCTGAACTCAGGACATGCTATACTAACTCTCAACCTGCTGCATATTATATACTAAACTGAGGACATGCTATACTAACTCTGAACCTGCTGCATATTATATACTAAACTGAGGACATGCTATACTAACTCTGAACCTACTGCATACTACATACTAAACTGAGGACATGCTATACTAACTCTGAACCTGCTGCATATTATATACTAAACTGAGGACATGCTATACTAACTCTGAACCAGCTGCATATTATATACTAAACTGAGGACATGCTATACTAACTCTGAACCTGCTGCATATTATATACTAAACTGAGGACATGCTATACTAACTCTGAACCTACTGCATACTACATACTAAACTGAGGACATGCTATACTAACTCTGAACCTGCTGCATATTATATACTAAACTGAGGACATGCTATACTAACTCTGAACCTGCTGCATATTATATACTAAACTGAGGACATGCTATACTAACTCTGAACCTGCTGCATATTATATACTAAACTGTGGACATGCTATATACTAACCCTGAACCTATGGCATACTATATACTAAACTGAGGGCATACTATATACTAACTCTGAACTGTGCACAAGCTTATACTAACTTGTGACTCCTGTAATACTGGGGGACCTTCCTTTCCAGCAGTAACTAACTAGATGGATAGGGGTAAATGATTTTCTTACCCCAAACTCTCCGCCCAAGACTGAGAGAGACGCCTGGGGTACATACTGAGTAACCGCGAATCCCACAGCCAAAAACAAGGGCGGTGGGATAATAGTGGATGTCCATTGCTTCCGCAGTTGAGATCCTAACTGATCAACTAGGTGCGTTACACTATTACTCCTACTATCACTACACTCAAATTTATTGCAAGTGAGCCATGCGCCAGGAGTCCAGCCATACCCAGGTAGGAGACATCTATGACACCACTATCACTATCCTTCAGAGACATTACAGGCCATTACACCACTCTGGCATTCCTAACCTGGGACGTGCGTTATAACACCTTGGAAGGGCCCTGTGATAGTACCCTGCGCATGCTGCAATTGGTGTCACGAACAAACTATAGACTATTAACCCCCCATATCCTGACCCACTGCATAAGTGGCATCAGCATACCCCGCTTTTGGTCGCTGTAAATTTGGCGTCACGAACAGGTTCGAACTGTCTGCCAACAGGATCAGATTGTGTGCCTATCCTTGCCATAACAGGATCGGATTGTGTGCCTATCCCTGCTACAAGGCCTACAGACTGTGCAAATCCCTGAAAATTTACTTTATTGCCTTTATTGTGGTGCCAGAAAGCTCTAAAAAGTGCGCAACGGCACTCCAAGGGTTAATCCGCCATATTCCTATAATGGCGTCGCTTCTTCATGCCCTTTGGAAGCGGGAAAGCTCAAGAACGTCCTCTCAGGAGCACGAAAATGATGACTACGCCACCCTAGAAGCGGAATGACTAAAGACTGCCCACCAAGAACTTTGCGATGTGAGCCAAGGGAGTGAAGACTCCTCCCGGAGATCCGGGTTTCCCAGTTAGTCCGGAGGAATAGCCCATCGATGATTTATATGATCCTGGAGGCGGTGGATCCCTTAGCGGCTGCTAAGCCAGCCACCAAGATAACCGCTGTTCTCATACCCGCTTCCGCGGAAGATGACGTCGAGATTACATTCCGAACCCCAGAGGCAGTGGATCCCTCCGCGTCAGCTGAACTCACCTACCAGATGTCTTCCAAGATAGCGCCTACATCGTCAAGCGCTTCACCGTCATCACCAGCGACTGACGTCCCGGCCCAGGAACCAGCTGCAGCGTCAGAGAAGTTGACCGCCATTCCAAAGACAGCCGCGACCGCCCAAGATGACAAGCAGGAGGCACCGGAACCGGCCGCACGGCCGCAACATCAGGTGGTAGCAAACCCGTTCCCTGAGGCCCCGGTCCAAACCATAGCTGCCCCTGCACCGCGCCTGGTGGGTCCCGACACTTTCACTAGGCCCGAACAGGCCCTGCTCCGCATGCCCGCTGGCGCGACGGAGGCTGCAGGGATTTCCACTCCGCCGCCCAGAAGAGACAGCCCCAGGGCCAGCCATCTTCACCCCGAAGTCCCGCTGGAGATCACCGGTCATGCCCAGACTCCTTTGGAATACAAGACCGCGGTAGAGGAGTGGATCAAGCAGGTCCTAGATGACCCTCGGCCCGGCGACCCTAAGCTTACCAGATGCACTGGGACAGTCCTCTGGTTTTCTGTGGAGTGAAGAGTGGGTTTTCTCCAGGAAAATTACTCCGGAGCCGAGATATTTGTGGGGCGCTGCTCTATTAAGCGCCCCTACCTGCCGCAGGCCCGCCACAGCCTGCATGTGAGCGATCAAGTGGAGTACACCTCAATGTGGTCCCTTCAGGGCCCCTTCGCTGCAGGAGTGACTTTACTGGCCAAGCCATTATCCCCTGCACTTACCCCAGAGACCTGGCAGGAAGATTCAGGCTCTGCAGGGAGGGCCCGTTGTTTGCAGGAGACCACAGATGGCAGGATGCGATTCAGGGAACGCGCCCAGCCAGAACCAGAACCTCTCATCCCTGACCTGGCCGCACCCCCAACATTACGGGTGGGCCAAATAAATAACTCCATTCTAACCTTCAACCCCAGGGGGCAACCCTACATTCTGCCTTGGAAGCTACCACAGGCACCCCCAGTTTGCCTGCCAGAACCCTTTCAGCCGGAGGTTTTGCCCACCTCTGCACTGGCTAGGGATCCCGGTTTGCAGCATGTTGCAGCTGCATTCTCCAGGCTGACTGCTCAGCCATTACCAAAGGACACCACAAGGGGGCAGTGGCGCACCACAACTGCTGCAACATTCAATTATCAAAAGCAAGAGCCCCCCTGATGAGCTTCAGCATCTCCAGCAGCGAGGAGATCCTGCACGTCCTTCTCTAAAATGCTCTGTTGCTAAAAATAAAAAACTTATGGGAGCCACAGTGTGGACTGGTCTTGAAGACTGAGAGACTGTTGGCCAGTCGTTGTTGTTTCCTGTTGCCACAAGTTACAGCCTCAGCTGGATGGCCACACTGGTGATGACTCCCACCATCTTCAACTACTGTCATACTTATCATACCCTCCTCCTGTGACTGCCAGAAGTGCATGGAGAAGCTGATACCTCTCCTTCTATGCCTTTGCCTAAGGTGTAGGCCTCAACCTTAGAGCCACTTTTAGCTACCCATAGTCACCATAGTGATTGTGCTATAAACCTTATATTTTGAATTTGGTGCAGGGAAGGGAATATAGGATAAAGCCACCCTTCCATTTGCGGGCATTTCATTACACAATGGTAGGGGTACAGAGTAAAGACACCCCCATGCTTCTTTTGGTGTTTACAGAGCTCAAAACACTTCAAAGTTAGTCAGTAGTAATTACTTAGTGCAGACCTTTGGTTCACTGGGTTTACTGAGAGGGAAACTGTTACTTAGGACACCCTACTCATGTGGGCAGGAACCTTAGGTTAGCCGTTTTGTGTTTGTCTTTGTTTGTCTTTATGTGTACTTCATGCAGCACTTTGTATTAAATTGGGTACCCCAGAGCTTTTTCTCTCCTCCTAAGCATAAGCCGAGGGCGGCTTAACTCAAAGTAAGGGGGAATGTAACAACCCAGAGTTGTTACTACACTCCCCTACCCCGCTACTATCTTCTAAGAGCTTTTACATTGTCATCTAATATGATTTTGCTCATGTCTTCACAAATGTGCATGTAAAACCCATGCTTAATACAAATGTTTTTGTAATTTTCCAGGTTGACCAGCAGGTGGCAGCAATGCATAGGTAAGAAACTAGTTACAGTTTAGTGTATCTAGGCTGGAATGGATTATTCCAGCTTAGCGTCCCCTCTGCGGAGGTGTGGACTGTTCCCACATCCTGCAGCTTGGGTGGAGAAGGAAGTTAGAGTCAGTGTAGCCTCCCCCATGCTAGGGGAAGGCTGTGCAATAGCCTTCAGGAGATCCCCTGCATAGGGAAGAAATCCAGGATCTTGTCTCGGCTGAGACATTGATCACATGCCCAGTCTGAGAACCTTCAGCCTCAGCTGGATGAAGAAAGCAGACAATCTCCAGAGTTCCAGGAAGAAAGCATCCCCTGAAAAAACTTCCTGTGAGTAAAGTCCAGAGACCTAGGAGAAGCCATATCCTCCTAAGTTAGTCTGTCCCCATATAGCAGAAGTACAGAAAAGTGCAGAAGATAAATTCCTGCCACAGTTACAGAGCTACCAAGCAGACATCCTATCTTGCAAGCTCACATTTAAAGTGCAGAAGTGTTTATTCCTGCCAATGATTGCTAAAACCTGCTGGGACCAGAGACCAAAGCTGTATACTGCTTGGATGAAAGCTATCTTCAGTGAAGAAAAGTTTGAACTTCACCTAAAGGTCTGGACATCATTTCTGCTGCAATTCCTCTATCACTCCTACTATCACTACACTCAAATTTATTGCAAGTGAGCCAGGAGTCCAGCCGTACACAGGTAGTAGACACCGTTGACACCACTATCACTATCCTACAGAGACATTATAGGCCATTACACCACTCTGGCATTCCTAACCTGGGACGTGCATTATAATACCTTGAAAGGGCCCTGTGATAGTACCCTGAGCACGCTGAAATTGGCGTCACAAACAAACTATAGACTATTAACCACCCATATCCTGACCCACTGCATAAGTGGCGTCAGTGTACCCCGTTCCTGGTCGCTGCAGTATGCCTTTCCAAATCATGTCCAAATAACTGAATTTACCAGGGATGGCATCCAGTCAATAGTAGAAACATCACAAAGAGAAATGTGAGGCTCTCAGAGCTAAATTTAAATTGCCATAGCAAAAGGTAAATTTAAAATTTCAATTGTTCCTTTTTATTAATTTAGCAAAAATTTCAAAAATTATGTTTTTGCTTTGTTGAAGTATTGAGAGACACTAGCTTGAGGGGGGGGGGGGGAGTCACAGATTGAGGCACAAGTAACCTTCTTGCTGCATTCTGTCAAAAATAGACAGATTTCTGTGAGTAAATGATACCCTAAATGTTGAAGGTCATAGAAGAGAAGATGAATTTGCAATGGTGTATATGGTACAGTGGGTGTATAGCAAGCAAGTAGATAACAAGTGAACAACATTTAACAGAAATGCAGCAATACTAAACTAAAGCTGAATTCCATACAGCAAAAACTTAGACAATACAACAGCACAGCAGCAGACAAATTTCAAACTCATCAGATAAAGATTATGGAACTATAGATCCCAGAATATACAGAAAACACACTAGACAAAAACAAAGTACAGTTATGCAACTACAAATCTCCAAATACAGAACAAAGTAAAAATGTCTGTAAGGGAATGCAGTTAGAAAATGCTAAAATACCCTCACCCTTCCTTTCCTTCCTTGTTTTGGCTTCCTTTTTCCGTTTTGTTATTTTTGAATATTTGCCACATATGATGCTACATCATGTATAGGATTTTTATTTTTATTACAATGTTATTTTTGTATCAATTTTGAGTGTTGAAACTCAACTATATTTTGATTTGTGATGCTACTGATTGTCGGAAATCAATAGCTGATAAAGTAAGGCGTCCCTAATAAATATGAATCACGGAAATTTTGGGATACGCTAAAATGTAACTTTTATTGGTATATCAATAAAATAGGGGGAAGAACGTGACCTAAAAAATCCCTAATAATTAATTATAGTCAGGTGTGGTGGCACTAACCAAGTGCTCAAACAAATAGTGACATGTGAACCCACCATTTGTATAGTGTCGCCACCTCCACTCTGTACCCAAAGGGATATGAAAATGTGTCCCAATATCAAACCACCTCCTTGAACCTGGAAGGCTATTCAGGTACAACTATGGAGAGGCATGATAGGAATCACATGCAAGTTAATCACCAACAGCTGATGCTATAGTGGCAGCATTAGAGCCAGGACACAAGAGCGTATTTGTGTGATAGACACTACAATGTCCCAGCGCTCTCAGACAAGCTGTGGTGATTAAATTGGGAAGAACAGGGTTGGGTGCAGATCAGGGTGCCCTGGTGATACGGCGTCCTGATACACTGTGTCAAGCATGGATCACCTCTGTGCTGTATGATTCAGGTTGTAGCAACACAGCCAAAGGTATCCTGCAGGATCGCACCCAATCCTACTTCCCAAGAGAACTGTCTTCTAGCTCATGCTATCGCAGTAATACTAGCTCAATGCGTTTGCTCTATGTAAGAATCATCAAGAGCAAAAATAACCTGCCTATCTAAGCTGAGCTATCACATTCATTCAGAGCAACAGCATGACAGCATATCCGGCGTTAGTACAGCTGTGAGGCGGCGGCCGAAAGCACTCTGATTTAAGGAGGAAAGCCCTCTCCCATTGATGACGCAGGGATCACATGTTAGCCAATCATGTGTGGAAGGGGCAGGGTGCCTATAAACCTCCCACATCACGCTGGCTAGACCAAAGTAAGCGATGCATGCATCTAGGTATAGTGTATATGTATAGAGGAACACTTGGCAAAACATTTAATAATGCTGGATGGAATATCGAGAAGGGATATGTGAAGGAAACTACGAAAATCAGCAGCAACCGCCTATGTAGATGTCATTATCCATAGGGAGCACACTACAAGCTGAAACTATCTGCATCACAAAAACAGTGAACAATCGCTATTGGTTACCATTGGTTACCACGGGAGGAAGAACGAAACAACGTTAAAAAAGTGCCATATATGTATCAGATCTGAATTTTAATCGGGGGGAGCATACAAAAAGTCAGCAATCATTAATCAAAAAAAAATAAAAAATGATGCTACTGATTGCTTTCATATATTTAAAATATGGGGGGTTGAGCCCGCACAACCTGCCTGTAGGTGCAGATCACTATGGCGAAATACATATACAAACGGAAAATGCAAATGTGATCGCACACTACATCCAGCACTCTGCCCTTCATGCTGGATGAGACATTGGTGTACATTTTGGCCAAAGCGTAATAAGCCACTCACCGCGTCAATGAGGGACCACTCAAATGAGACGACCTTGACGCGGTGAGTGGCTTATTACGCTTTGGCCAAAATGTACACCAATGTCTCATCCAGCATGGAGGGCAGAGTGCTGGATGTAGTGTGCGATCACATATATTTAAAATAAACTGAATTTACAAGACAATGCTATACCCAATAGCAAAAATGGAGCAAAGCTTGGATATCCAAACTCTCACCAATCAGCCATTCTACCCTTATTAAACAGGCAAAGCTAGGAAATAACCAAAACAAGATTCCGATACAATGTAGTTGCACTGCAACTAAAAACATTAAATTAGAAACATAACATTTATTTCTCAAACATATCTTCTGTGTAAACATTCTTAAATGGCTAAGTGAAAGCCCCAATCGAAATTCCATCCTTTTGGGAAGGTTTGAAATAGGCAACACATGCAAGAAACCTCTCAAACATCAGGACTAGGGTTGAGCAAACCCAAACTGCAAAGTTTGGGTTCATACCGAAGTTTGCGAGTTCGGGTAGCTGGACCCAAACCCTAACTTTTTCACTGAATTTCGGGTTCGGTGTTCGGGTGATTTCATTATTTTCCTTTATAACATGGTTATAACTAGTGTTGATCGAGCAACAAAGTACTTGTGTGCTCTGGTGATCGAGTAGAACACTTTGTGATAGGAGAACCCGAGCATTAAACCAGGAAACCCTGCTCTGAAGAGGGGAGGGTGTCGGGACTCTAGTTTGGCTTAGGAGTCCCTGCTCTGACTCCATATATAGCTATGTCCATATATGGAGTCAGTGCTTGGGGACAACCAGTGTATTTAAATCTAATTTAGCCTCTATTTCTATATAGCAGTAGTAAGTATTCCTATATAGCAAAAGTCTCATATATTTTAAAAACAAATTTAGCACCTGGCCATGCAGCTCTATAGTGTAGTCGTTAAGGTTCTTGGCTATAATGTAGAAGCTTGTGAGTTCAAATAGAGGCAAAATTTAATTTAAACATATATATATATATATATATATATATACACCCTGTACAGAATTATTAGGCAAATTAGTATTTTGACCACATCATCCTCTTTATGCATGTTGTCTTACTCCAAGCTGTATAGGCTCGAAAGCCTACTACCAATTAAGCATATTAGGTGATGTGCATCTCTGTAATGAGAAGGGGTGTGGTCTAATGACATCAACACCCTATATCAGGTGTACATAATTATTAGGCAACTTCCTTTCCTTTGGCAAAATGGGTCAGAAGAAGGACTTGACAGGCTCAGAAAAGTCAAAAATAGTGAGATATCTTGCAGAGGGATGCAGCACTCTTAAAATTGCAAAGCTTCTGAAGCGTGATCATCGAACAATCAAGCGTTTCATTCAAAATAGTAAACAGGGTCGCAAGAAGCGCGTGGAAAAACCAAGGCGCAAAATAACTGCCCATGAACTGAGAAAAGTCAAGCGTGCAGCTGCCAAGATGCCACTTGCCACCAGTTTGGCCATATTTCAGAGCTGCAACATCACTGGAGTGCCCAAAAGCACAAGGTGTGCAATACTCAGAGACATGGCCAAGGTAAGAAAGGCTGAAAGACGACCACCACTGAACAAGACACACAAGCTGAAACGTCAAGACTGGGCCAAGAAATATCTCAAGACTGATTTTTCTAAGGTTTTATGGACTGATGAAAAGAGAGTGAGTCTTGATGGGCCCATGGCTGGATTGGTAAAGGGCAGAGAGCTCCAGTCCGACTCAGACGCCAGCAAGGTGGAGGTGGAGTACTGGTTTGGGCTGGTATCATCAAAGATGAGCTTGTGGGGCCTTTTCGGGTTGAGGATGGAGTCAAGCTCCACTCCCAGTCCTACTGCCAGTTTCTGGAAGACACCTTCTTCAAGCAGTGGTACAGGAAGAAGTCTGCATCCTTCAAGAAAAACATGATTTTCATGCAGGACAATGCTCCATCACACGCGTCAAAGTACTCCACAGCGTGGCTGGCAAGAAAGGGTATAAAAGAAGAAAATCTAATGACATGGCCTCCTTGTTCACCTGATCTGAACCCCATTGAGAACCTGTGGTCCATCATCAAATGTGAGATTTACAAGGAGGGAAAACAGTACACCTCTCTGAACAGTGTCTGGGAGGCTGTGGTTGCTGCTGCACGCAATGTTGATGGTGAACAGATCAAAACACTGACAGAATCCATGGATGGCAGGCTTTTGAGTGTCCTTGCAAAGATAGGTGGCTATATTGGTCACTGATTTGTTTTTGTTTTGTTTTTGAATGTCAGAAATGTATATTTGTGAATGTTGAGATGTTATATTGGTTTCACTGGTAAAAATAAATAATTGAAATGGGTATATATTTGTTTTTTGTTAAGTTGCGTAATAATTATGCACAGTAATAGTTACCTGCACACACAGATATCCCCCTAAAATAGCTAAAACTAAAAACAAACTAAAAACTACTTCCAAAAATATTCAGCTTTGATATTAATGAGTTTTTTGGGTTCATTGAGAACATGGTTGTTGTTCAATAATAAAATTAATCCTCAAAAATACAACTTGCCTAATAATTCTGCACTCCCTGTATATATATATAAATATATTATGGCTACAACATCAGTAGTAGTTTCCCACATAGTAACATAGTACATAAGGCCGAAAAAAGACATTTGTCCATCCAGTTCGGCCTGTTTACCTGCAAGTTGATCCAGAGGAGGGCAAAAAAAAAAAAAACCCTGTGAGGTAGAAGCCAATTTTCCTCACTTTAGGGGAATAAAAAATTCCTTCCCGACTCCAATCAGAATAACTCCCTGGATCATATGTAAATTTAATTTAACCTCTATTTCTGACAGGATTTGAACTCACAACCTTTTACATTACAGCCCAGAAAGTTAACCACTACACTATAGAGCTACATAAAATACAGATATAGAGCTACATATTATGCACTCATATATATCAGAAGTATGATATTATATATATATATATATATATACATTTATTTTGGGCCATACATTTTTTACATTACTAAAAAAAAAGTATAAAATATATAAATTTAATTTAGCCTCTATTTCTAAAATGTTTCTGGCAGGATTTTAACTCACAACCTTCTACAATATAGGCAAGAACCTTAACCACTACACTATAGAGCTGCATGGCAAGGTGCTTAAAAAAAAATGTTTATATATAAACTTCTGCTACTACTATTAAGTATTACTATGCAGCAGAAATCACATTTATAATTTTTTTTTTAAGTAACTGGCCATGCAGCTCTATAATGTAGTGGTTACGGTGCTTGGCTATAATGTAGAAGGTTGTGAGTTGAAATCCCGCTAGAGACTTTTCACAAATAGAGGCTAAATTAGATTTAAATACACTGACTCAAGCATCGCGCTTGAGCACACGCGATATTCGACCAAGCATAGCGCTATATGAAATAGTATGGCCACAATAAGAAATTACATAGGTTATCTGTGGCATAACCTCTTGTTTTGTGTTCACTTTTATCATCTTTATATTCTGTTTGAAAAAAGTTCACATTTTAATATTTTCATATGCTGTATGTTAAAAAATAACTTTTACATTTCTGGGTTCTTTTTGTTTTAAGTAGAGCATTTTTTGAACATTTGAACACATTAAAGCACAGAAACAGCTTTCATTGGGGACCTTAAGCAGAAATTGAGAGACAAAACATTTTAAAGAAACTGAACGTTTTGTTATAATAAACCTGGAGTAATAGCGTGCAATGCATGCAAATGAATATACTTGCAGACTCTGAGGATTATTTGATTACCGATTATATGCTTTAAAGGATCTCTAAAGGATACCTTACATTAAAAGCCTCACAAATTGTCACATTAAAAGCCTTACAAATTATCACCAGGCACATTTAAAACGAACTAAAAATAAATTTCATAGCCACACAATCATTCTGCATATACAATAAAATGATTCAGAATTGCATTAATTAAATTCTGCAGTTTTTGTTTATCGAGCCCTGCAGTGACTTTTGTGTTCTTATTTTATAATAATAATATTTTTTGTGAACTACTATGAATAATGTGTGAACTCTATATTCTGTGATCATACTTTGTGTTTATTTTATGCTCGTGCATCTCGAGTTTCCCAGATAATTAGCATTAATTATCTTTACTAAGTCCCTTTCTTAAAAAATGAAATACAAATTATGTATAACTTCATACTCATAGAACTAAGGGTAAGGCCACACAGTCTGGTTTTCTGATGTAGTTTTGGAAGCCAAAACCAGGTGTGAATTCAAAAAAGAGAATTTGTATCTGTCCTATATACTTGCTCCCCTTTCATGATCCACTCCTGATTTTTGCTTGCAAATCTACATTAGGAACCTGAACATATAGTTGTACCCTAAGGCCCCTTTCACATGAGCGAGTTTTCTGCGTGGGTGCAATGCATGACGTAAACGCATTGCACCCACACTGACTCCTGACTAGGGATGAGCAAACCCGAACTGTATAGTTCGGGTTCGTACTGAATTTTGGGGTGTCCGTGACACGGACACGAACCCGAACATTTTCGTAAAAGTCCGGGTTCGGGTTCGGTGTTCGGCGCTTTCTTGGCGCTTTTTGAAAGGCTGCAAAGCAGCCAATCAACAAGCGTCATACTACTTGCCCCAAGAGGCCATCACAGCCTTGCCTACTATTGGTATGGCTGTGAATGGCCAGTGCAGCATGTGACCCAGCCTCTATATAAGCTTGGGTCACGTAGCGCTGCACGTCACTCTGCTGATACAAGCGTAGGGAGAGGTTGCTGCTGCGACGTTAGGGCGAGATTAGGCAGATTAACTCCTCCAAAAGACTTAATTCAGTGATCGATCTCCAGCTGTGGATCATTGAAGTGTTGATATTGAATTGCTCACTTTTTTTAGGCTGCCCAGAGCGTTTTTATATCACTTTTTTCTGGGGTGATCGGCGGCCATTTTGTGACTTGTGGTGCGCCACCACAAGCTACCACCAAGTGTATTTAATAGTGTGGTTATTTTTTGCTATATCCTACATCAGGTGCAGGCTGAGCCTGTGTCACCCAAGTGCATTTAACCATCAATAGTGTAGTTATTTTTTGCTATATCCTACATCAGGTGCAGGCTGAGCCTGTGTCACCCAAGTGCATTTAACCATCAATAGTGTAGTTATTTTTTGCTATATCCTACATCAGGGTCAAGCTTTCATCAAGTGCATTTAACCATCAATAGTGTGGTTATTTTTTGGCCATATACTACATCAGGTGCAGGATGAGCCTGTGTCACCCAAGTGCATTTAACCATCAATAGTGTGGTTATTTTTTGGCCATATACTACATCAGGGGCAAGTTGAGCCTGTCACCCAGCGCCTAAAAAATAGGCCTGACATTTCTATTCCTCCAAATCAGTACAGTTTTAGCTGGTCAAGTTATATTTAGTGACCGTAAAAGCACAGTTTTTGTTCTGGGTTGAAAAACTATTCCCAAATTTGCCATTCTCAAAATTAGTAGTTTCTGCTATATCAGGCCTACTTTAAATCTATCCCAAAAAGGATATTTTAGATTGAAGGTGCTGATAGTGTCATTCTGAAAAACTTAACACACACGCTACAGTGCAGATACAAGTCTAATTCTGTGATTAAAGGTATATCTGTCACACAGCGCGTAAAAAATAGGCCTCACATTTATATTCAACCAAATCTGTACTGCTTTAGCTGGTCAAATTATTTGTAGTGACCGTAAAAGCACAGTTTTTGTTCTGGGTTGAAAAACTATTCCCAAATTTGCCATTCTCAAAATTAGTAGTTTCTGCTATATCAGGCCTACTTTAAATCTATCCCAAAAAGGATATCTTAGATTCAAGGTGCTGATAGTGTCATTCTGAAAAAACTTAACACACACGCTACAGTGCAGATACAAGTCTAATTCTGTGATTAAAGGTATATCTGTCACACAGCGCGTAAAAAAAAGGCCTCACATTTATATTCAACCAAATCTGTCATTACTTGTGTGCCTGTATTAGTGTAATACGGTACCTAAATAGATAGCCAGACAGTGTTAGGTGTCTGTAAAAAAAGGCCTGAATTTTAATTCAATACATTGGCCCGAATAAAATTTTTCTTATTGTGGTGAACGGTAACAATGAGGAAAACAACTAGTAAGGGACGCGGACGTGGACATTGTCGTGGTGGTGTTAGTGGACCCTCTGGTGCTGGGAGAGGACGTGGCCGTTCTGCCACAGCCACACGTCCTAGTGTACCAACTACCTCAGGTCCCAGTAGCCGCCAGAATTTACAGGGATATTTGGTGGGGCCCAATGCCGTTCTAAGGATGGTAAGGCCTGAGCAGGTACAGGCATTAGTCAATTGGGTGGCCGACAGTGCATCCAGCACGTTCACATTATCTCCCACCCAGTCTTCTGCAGAAAGCACACAGATGGCGCCTGAAAACCAAGCCCATCAGTCTGTCACATCACCCCCATGCATATCAGGGAAACTGTCTGAGCCTCAAGTTATGCAGCAGTCTCTTATGCTGTTTGAAGACTCTGCTGCCAGGGTTTTCCAAGGGCATCCACCTAGCCCTTCCCCAGGGGTGGAAGAGATAGAATGCACTAACGCACAACCACTTTTATGTTTCCTGATGATAAGGACATGGGAATACCACCTCAGCACGTCTCTGATGATGACGAAACACAGGTGCCAACTGCTGCGTCTTTCTGCAGTGTGCAGACTGAACAGGAGGTCAGGGATCAAGACTGGGTGGAAGACGATGCAGGGGACGATGAGGTCCTAGACCCCACATGGAATGAAGGTCGTGCCACTGACTTTCACAGTTCGGAGGAAGAGGCAGTGGTGAGACCGAGTCAACAGCGTAGCAAAAGACAAAGAGGGAGCAGTGGGCAAAATCAGAAAACCCGCCGCCAAGAGACTCCGCCTGCTACTGACCGCCGCCATCTGGGACCAAGCACCCCAAAGGCAGCTTCAAGGAGTTTCCTGGCATGGCACTTCTTTAAACAATGTGCTGACGACAAGACCCGAGTGGTTTGCACGCTGTGCCATCAGAGCCTGAAGCGAGGCATTAACGTTCTGAACCTTAGCACAACCTGCATGACCAGGCACCTGCATGCAAAGCATGAACTGCAGTGGAGTAAACACCTTAAAAACAAAGAAGTGACTCAGGTTCCCCCTGCTACCTCTTCTGCTGCTGCCGCCTCGGCCTCTTCTGCTGCTGCCGCCGCCTCGGCCTCTTCCTCTGCCTCTGGAGGATTGTTGGCACCTGCCGCCCAGCAAACATGGGATGTACCACCAACACCACCACCCGCGTCACCAAGCATCTCAACCATGTCACACGGCAGCGTTCAGCTCTACATCTCACAAACATTTGAGAGAAAGCGTAAATTCCCACCTAGCCACCCTCGATCCCTGGCCCTGAATGCCAGCATTTCTAAACTACTGGCCTATGAAATGCTGTAATTTAGGCTGGTGGACACAGACAGCTTCAAACAGCTCATGTCGCTTGCTGTCCCACAGTATGTTGTTCCCAGCCGGCACTACTTCTCCAAGAGAGCCGTGCCTTCCCTGCACAACCAAGTGTCCGATAAAATCAAGTGTGCACTGCGCAACGCCATCTGTGGCAAGGTCCACCTAACCACAGATACGTGGACCAGTAAGCACGGCCAGGGACGCTATATCTCCCTAACTGCACACTGGGTAAATGTAGTGGCGGCTGGGCCCCAGGCGGAGAGCTGTTTGGCGCACGTCCTTCCGCCGCCAAGGATCGCAGGGTAACATTCTTTGCCTCCTGTCTCCTCCTCCTCCTACTCAGCTTCCTCCTCCTCTTCTTCCACCTGCTCATCCAGTCAGCCCCACACCTTCACCACCAACTTCAGCACAGCCCGGGATAAACGTCAGCAGGCCGTTCTGAAACTCATATGTTTGGGGGACAGGCCCCACACCGCACAGGAGTTGTGGGGGGGTATAGAACAACAGACCGACGAGTGGTTGCTGCCGGTGAGCCTCAAGCCCGGCCTAGTGGTGTGCGATAATGGGCGAAATCTCGTTGCAGCTCTGGGACTAGCCGGTTTGACGCACATCCCTTGCCTGGCGCATGTGCTGAATTTGGTGGTGCAGAAGTTCATTCGCAACTACCCCGACATGTCAGAGCTGCTGCATAAAGTGCGGGCCGTCTGTTCGCGCTTCCGGCGTTCACACCCTGCTGCACGCCTGTCTGCGCTACAGCGTAACTTCGGCCTTCCCGCTCACCGCCTCATATGCGATGTGCCCACCAGGTGGACCCCCACCTTGCACATGCTGGACAGACTGTGCGAGCAGCAGCAGGCCATAGTGGAGTTTCAGCTGCAGCACGCACGGGCCAGTCGCACTGCGGAACAGCACCACTTCACCACCAATGACTGGGCCTCCATGCGAGACCTGTGTGCCCTGTTGCGCTGTTTCGAGTACTCCACCAACATGCCAGTGGCGATGACGCCGTTATCAGCGTTACAATACCACTTCTATGTCTCCTTGAGAAAACACTTAGGGTGATGATGGAAGAGGAGGTGGCCCAGGAGGAAGAGGAGGAAGAGGGGTAATTTTTAGCACTTTCAGGCCAGTCTCTTCGAAGTGGCTCAGAGGGAGGTTTTTTGCAACACCAGAGGCCAGGTACAAATGTGGCCAGACAGGGCCCACTACTGGAGGACGAGGAGGACGAGGATGAGGAGGAGGTGGAGGAGGATGAGGATAAAGCATGTTCACAGCGGGGTGGCACCCAAAGCAGCTCGGGCCCATCACTGGTGCGTGGCTGGAAGGAAACACAGGACGATGACGATACGCCTCCCACAGAGGACAGCTTGTCCTTACCTCTGGGCAGCCTGGCACACATGAGCGACTACATGCTGCAGTGCCTGCGCAACGACAGCAGAGTTGCCCACATTTTAACGTGTGCGGACTACTGCGTGGCCACCCTGCTGGATCCCCGGTACAAAGACAATGTGCCCACCTTACTTTCTACACTGGAGCGTGATAGGAAGATGCGCGAGTACAAGCGCACGTTGGTAGACGCGCTACTGAGAGCATTCCCAAATGTCACAGGGGAACCAGTGGAAGCCCAAGGCGAAGGCAGAGGAGGAGCAAGAGGTCGCCAAGGCAGCTGTGTCACGGCCAGCTCCTCTGAGGGCAGGGTTAGCATGGCAGAGATGTGGAAAAGTTTTGTCACCACGCCACAGCTAACTGCACCACCACCTGATACTGAACGTGTTAGCAGGAGGCAACATTTCACTAACATGGTGGAACAGTACCTGTGCACACCCCTCCTTGTACTGACTGATGGTTCGGCCCCATTCAACTTCTGGGTCTCCAAATTGTCCACGTGGCCAGAGCTAGCCTTTTATGCCTTGGAGGTGCTGGCCTGCCCGGCGGCCAGCGTTTTGTCTGAACGTGTATTCAGCACGGCAGGGGGCGTCATTACAGACAAACGCAGCCGCCTGTCTACAGCCAATGTGGACAAGCTGACGTTCATAAAAATGAACCAGGCATGGATCCCACAGGACCTGTCCATCCCTTGTGCAGATTAGACATTAACTACCTCCCCTTAACAATATATTATTGTACTCCAGGGCACTTCCTCATTCAATACTATTTTTATTTTCATTTTACCATTATATTGCGGGGCAACCCAAAGTTGAATGAACCTCTCCTCTGTCTGGGTGCCGGGGCCTAAATGTGTGACAGTGGCCTGTTCCAGTGGTGGGTGACGTGAAGCCTGATTCTCTGCTATGACATGAAGACTGATTCTCTGCTGACATGAAGCCTGAATCTCTGTTATGGGACCTCTCTCCTCTGCCTGGGTGCCTGGGCCTAAATATGTGACAGTGGCCTGTTCCAGTGGTGGGTGACGTGAAGCCTGATTCTCTGCTATGACATGAAGACTGATTCTGTGCTGACATGAAGCCAGATTCTCTGTTACGGGACCTCTCTCCTCTGTCTGGGTGCCGGGGCCTAAATATGTGACAGTGGCCTGTTCCAGTGGTGGGTGACGTGAAGCCTGATTCTCTGCTATGACATGAAGACTGATTCTCTGCTGACATGAAGCCTGAATCTCTGTTATGGGACCTCTCTCCTCTGCCTGGGTGCCTGGGCCTAAATATGTGACAGTGGCCTGTTCCAGTGGTGGTTGACGTGAAGCCTGATTCTCTGCTATGACATGAAGACTGATTCTGTGCTGACATGAAGCCAGATTCTCTGTTACGGGACCTCTCTCCTCTGTCTGGGTGCCGGGGCCTAAATTTGTGACAGTGGCCTGTTCCAGTGGTGGGTGACGTGAAGCCTGATTCTCTGCTATGACATGAAGATTGATTCTGTGCTGACATGAAGCCAGATTCTCTGTTACGGGACCTCTCTCCTCTGTCTGGGTGCCGGGGCCTAAATATGTGACAGTGGCCTGTTCCAGTGGTGGGTGACGTGAAGCCTGATTCTCTGCTATGACATGAAGACTGATTCTCTGCTGACATGAAGCCTGAATCTCTGTTATGGGACCTCTCTCCTCTGCCTGGGTGCCTGGGCCTAAATATGTGACAGTGGCCTGTTCCAGTGGTGGGTGACGAGAAGCCTGATTCTCTGCTATGACATGAAGACTGATTCTGTGCTGACATGAAGCCAGATTCTCTGTTACGGGACCTCTCTCCTCTGTCTGGGTGCCGGGGCCTAAATATGTGACAGTGGCCTGTTCCAGTGGTGGGTGACGTGAAGCCTAATTCTCTGCTATGACATGAAGACTGATTCTGTGCTGACATGATGCCAGATTCTCTGTTACGGGACCTCTCTCCTCTGTCTGGGTGCCAGGGCCTAAATGTGTGACAGTGGCCTGTTCCAGTGGTGGGTGAAGTGAAGCCTGATTCTCTGCTATGACATGAAGACTGATTCTCTGCTGACATGAAGCCTGAATCTCTGTTATGGGACCTCTCTCCTCTGCCTGGGTGCCTGGGCCTAAATATGTGACAGTGGCCTGTTCCAGTGGTGGGTGACGTGAAGCCTGATTCTCTGCTATGACATGAAGACTGATTCTGTGCTGACATGCAGCCAGATTCTCTGTTACGGGACCTCTCTCCTCTGTCTGGGTGCCTGGGCCTAAATATGTGACAGTGGCCTGTTCCAGTGGTGGGTGACGTGAAGCCTGATTCTCTGCTATGACATGAAGACTGATTCTCGGCTGACATGAAGCCTGAATCTCTATTATGGGACCTCTCTCCTCTGCCTGGGTGCCTGGGCCTAAATATGTAACAGTGGCCTGTTCCAGTGGTGGGTGACGTGAAGCCTGATTCTCTGCTCTGACATGAAGACTGATTCTCTGCTGACATGAAGCCAGATTCTCTGTTACGGGACCTCTCTCCTCTGTCTGGGTGCCTGGGCCTAAATATGTGACAGTGGCCTGTTCCAGTGGTGGGTGACGTGAAGCCTGATTCTCTGCTATGACATGAAGACTGATTCTCTGCTGACATGAAGCCAGATTCTCTGTTATGGGACCTCTCTCCTCTGCCTGGGTGCCTGGGCCTAAATATGTGACAGTGGCCTGTTCCAGTGGTGGGTGACGTGAAGCCTGATTCTCTGCTATGACATGAAGACTGATTCTCTGCTGACATGAAGCCTGAATCTCTGTTATGGGACCTCTCTCCTTTGCCTGGGTGCCTGGGCCTAAATATGTGACAGTGGCCTGTTCCAGTGGTGGGTGACGTGAAGCCTGATTCTCTGCTATGACATGCAGACTGATTCTCTGCTGACATGAAGCCAGATTCTCTGTTACGGGACCTCTCTCCTCTGCCTGGGTGCCTGGGCCTAAATATCTGACAATGGACTGTTCCAGTGTTGGGTGACGTAAAGCCTGATTCTCTGCTATGACATGCAGACTGATTCTCTGCTGACATGAAGCCAGATTCTCTGTTACGGGACCTCTCTCCTCTGCCTGGGTGCCGGGGCCTAAATATATGACAATGGACTGTTACAGTGGTGGGTGACGTGAAGCCAGATTCTCTGCTATGGCATGAAGACTGATTCTCTGCTGACGTGAAACCAGATTCTCTGCTATGGGACCTCTCTCCAAATGATATTGGTTAATTTTGATATATTTTATTTTTATTTTAATTCATTTCCCTATCCACATTTGTTTGCAGTGGATTTACCTACAAGTTGCTGCCTTTTGCAGCCCTCTAGTTCTTTCCTGGGCTGTTTTACAGCCTTTTTAGTGCCGAAAAGTTCGGGTCCCCATTGACTTCAATGGGGTTCGGGTTCAGGACGAAGTTCGGGTCGGGTTCGGATGCAATGCGTTTTTCACTGATGGTTGCTAAGAGATGTATGTAAACCTTCAGTTTTTTATCACGAGTGTGAAAAACGCATCAAAACGCATTGTACCCGCGCAGAAAAAACGGAACAATTGAACGCAATCACAGACAAAACTGACTGAACTTGCTTGCAAAATTGTGCGAGTTTCTCTGAACGCATCCAGAACGCATCCGGACCTAATCCGTCATGCTCGTGTGAAAGGGGCCTAATGGTTTGAGTGTTCCGCCTGTTTTTTGATGTGGTATAGTCCTTAAAATGTGAAATTTTCTGAAGCTCGTTAAAGGGATTCTGTCATCAGAATTTAGGCCTATAACCAAAACATATGGCAATGTCCCTAGTAATACACTGAATCCTAAAGTGACTTTATCAAATGCGCCTGTGGCTCTATAATCATAAAAAACTGGTTTATATCACCTATCACTCACGTCAGAAATGTGTCCAAGGGGTCGTCTCATGATGCAGGGGGCCCGGCTGCAGCCTTCTCCTTTCGGTGCCCAGTGCCGCCTTCTGAATTGAAATCGCCGCCTTCCCTTTCATTAGATCCGCCTACCTTAGTTCATCGCCGCCTCTCTAATGTCCGCTCTCTTCAGCCATATCCCGCGTGTGCGCACTAGGTATAACCTGATGCGCCCATGCGGACTACTGGCAGCGGCCTCGTTTAGCGAAGTGCGCATGCGCCGGCCGGCGCACTTCGCTCGAACCTGCGGGATCTGGCTGTTGAGAGCGGACGTTAGAGAGGCGGCGATGAACTAAGGTAGGAGGATTTAATGAAAAAGAGGGCGGCGATTTCAATTCAGAATGCGGCGCTGGGCACCGAAAGGAAAAGGCTGCAGCCGGGCCCCCTGCATCATGAGACGACCCCTTGGACACATTTCTGACGTGAGTGACAGGTGATATAAACCTGTTTTTTATGATTATAGAGCCACAGGCGCATTTGATAAAGTCACTTTAGGATTCAGTGTATTACTAGGGACATCGCCATATGTTCAGGTTATAGGCCTAAATTCTGATGACAGAATCCCTTTAAGTACGGTATATAAATGACATCTTATTTGGGAACACTAGAAGAATATCATATGAAACAGAAAGACCAAAAATTATAATTGTTCTCTTTCACTGGAGCGATGGGAGAACATGGCACCCACTCGCACGTGCAGCAGGCATCATGGCCGGCGTGACTCTGCTGTTAATTACCGCGACCGGCAATAATGCCGATTAATGTTGGTCGAGCACCAAAGTGCTTGTGTGCTCGAGTAGAACACTGCCCGATGCTCGGGTGCTCTACAGAGCAACCAAACACAATAGAAGTCAATGGGAGAACCCGAGGATTAAACCAGGCAACCCCTGCTCTGAAGAGGGGAGAGTGTCGGGACTCTAGTTCAGGTTAGGAGTCCCTGCTCTGACTCCATATATAGCAATGTCCATATATGGAGTTAGTGCTTGGGGACACCCAGTGTATTTAAATCTAATTTAGCCTCTATTTCTGAAAAGTTTCTGGTGGGATTCGAACTCACAAACTTCTACATTACAGCCAAAATAAAATATGAGACTTCTGCTGTATAGAAATACTTACTACTAGGAAGTATTCCTATATAGCAGAAGTCTCATATTTTATTTTATTTTTTATTTTTAGTAACTACCCATGCATCTCTATAGTGTAGTGGTTAACATTCTTGGCTATAATATAGAAGGTTGTGAGGTTGAATCCCACCAGAAACTTTTCAGAAATAGAGGTTAAATTAGATTTAAATACACTCACTCGAGCATACGCGATATTCGGCCAAGCATAGTGATGCTCGCCCAACACTAATGCCGATCATGGTAATTAAAGCCTTCAGATGCCGTGACCGGGCTTCTTATTGGCATCCTCTGTGGGGAGTGAGGATGTAGGTAATTGATTTAAATATGTTGCATTTAAGCTGCAATTCTTATTTGGCCACCAGATGGCAGGCCAACATGAAATGAGCAATGCTCAGTAATAAATGGATTAGAAAAATCCATGATTGTTCAGAATAAAAAAATTAATAAATGTATTTTGTACACTTAGATACAAGCTTCAAAATCATAACAAAACAGTAAAAGAACTGTAAAAGAAAATATAAAAAAACAATTATAAAAGTTTAAATCACCCCCTTGCTTTATAATAAAGAAAATACATAAAAACAAAAAACATAAAAATTATGGGTATCATCGTGAATGAAAACACCCATACTATTAAAATCTAAAAATATTTTTCCAATACGGTGAAAGACATAACAGAAAAAAGGGTCAAATTGTCCAATTTTAAATTTTTTCATTGCTTCTCTCACCTAAAAATTTGCATAAAATTTGATCAAAAAGTCACACACACTCAAAATAGGACTATAAATTCTCAAATTTATTTTAACACTATTTAGACATTAAAAAAACCTACACATAGCTGGTATCGTTGTAATCGAACTGACCCAGAGAATGAAAGGCACAGGTCAGTTTTGGTGCAAATGGCACAGTGGGAACAAAACCTGTAAAACGGTGGAGGAACTGCATTTTTTTTCCAATTTCACCCCATTTGGAATTTTTCCCCCACTTTCCAATACATTGTATGCCAAATTAAATGGTGGCATTAGAAAGTACAACTTGTCCCGCAAAAATTAAGCCCCCATACAGCTATGTGAACAAAAAATAAATAAGTTATGACTCAAAAACTTAAAAACCTCCGGTATTCTAAGGGGTGGACCTCTTTCACACAAGCGTCACGGATTAGGTCCGGATACATTAAGGGTCCATTCAGTAAAACTCGCACCATTTTGCAAGCAAGTTCAGTCAGTTTTGTCTACAATTGCGTTCAGTTGTTCCTTTTTTTCGATGTGAGTGCAGTGCGTTTTGATGCATTTTTCACGAGCGTGATAAAAAACAGAAGGTTTATAAACAACATCTCTTAACCACCTCAGCTCCCCTAGCTTAAACACCCTTAATGACCAGGCCACTTTTTACACTTCTGACCTACACTATTTTAACCGTTTATTGCTCGGTCATGCAACTTACCACCCAAATGAATTTTACCTCCTTTTCTTCTCACTAATAGAGCTTTCATTTGGTGGTATTTCATTGCTGCTGACATTTTTACTTTTTTTGTTATTAATCGAAATTTAACGATTTTTTGGCAAAAAAATGACATCTTTCACATTCAGTTGTAAAATTTTGCAAAAAAAACGACATCTATATATAAATTTTTCTCTAAATTTATTGTTCTACATGTCTTTGATAAAAAAAAAATGTTTGGGTAAAAAAAAATGGTTTGGGTAAAAGTTATAGCGTTTACCAACTATGGTACAAAAATGTGAATTTCCGATTTATGAAGCAGCTCTGACTTTCTGAGCACCTGTCATGTTTCTGAGGTTCTACAATCGCCAGACAGTACAAACACCCCACATATGACCCCATTTCGGAAAGTAGACACCCCAAGGTATTCGCTGATGGGCATAGTGAGTTCATAGAACTTTTTATTTTTTGTCACAAGTTAGCGGAAAATGATGATTTTTTATTTTTTATTTTTTTCTTACAAAGTCTCATATTCCACTAACTTGCGACAAAAAATAGAAACTTCCATGAACTCACTATGCCCATCACGAAATACCTTGGGGTGTCTTCTTTCCAAAATGGGGTCACTTGTGGGGTAGTTATACTGCCCTGGCATTTTAGGGGCCCAAATGTGTGGTAAGTAGTTTGAAATCAAAATGTGTAAAAAATGACCTGTGAAATCCTAAAGGTGCACTTTAGAATTTGGGCCCCTTTGCCCACCTAGGCTGCAAAAAAGTGTCACACATCTGGTATTGCCATACTCAGGAGAAGTTGGGCAATGTGTTTTGGGGTGTCATTTTGCATATACCCATGCTGGGTGAGAGAAACATCTTGGTTAGAGTTGAGCGAACACCTGGATGTTCGGGTTCGAGAAGCTCGGCCGAACTTCCCGGAAATGTTCGGGTTCGGGATCCGAACCCGACCCGAACTTCGTCCCGAACCCCATTGAAGTCAATGGGGACCCGAACTTTTCGGCACTAAAAAGGCTGTAAAACAGCCCAGGAAAGAGCTAGAGGGCTGCAAAAGGCAGCAACATGTAGGTAAATCCCCTGCAAACAAATGTGGATAGGGAAATTAATTAAAAAAAAAAAAAAAAATAACCAATATCAATTGGACAGAGGTCCCATAGCAGCAGAGAATCAATTTCTTCATGCCATAGCAGAGAATCTGGCTTCAATATAGCAGAGAATCAGTCTTCATGTCATAGCAGAGAATCAGGCTTCACGTCACCCACCACTGGAACAGGCCACTGTCACATATTTAGGCCCCGGCACCCAGACAGAGGAGAGAGGTCCCGTAACAGAGATTCAGGCTTCAGGTCAGCACAGAATCAGTCTTCATGTCATAGCAGAGAATCAGGCTTCACGTCACCCACCACTGGAACAGGCCACTGTCACATATTTAGGCCCAGGCACCCAGGCAGAGGAGAGAGGTCCCATAACAGAGATTCAGGCTTCATGTCAGCACAGAATCAGTCTTCATGTCATAGCAGAGAATCAGGCTTCACGTCACCCACCACAGGAACAGGCCACTGTCACATATTTAGGCCCCGGCACCCAGACAGAGGAGAGAGGTCCCGTAACAGAGATTCAGGCTTCATGTCAGCGCAAAATCAGTCTTCATGTCATAGCAGAGAATCAGGCTTCACGTCACCCACCACAGGAAAAGGCCACTGTCACATATTTAGGCCCCGGCACCCAGACAGAGGAGAGAGGTCCCGTAACAGAGATTCAGGCTTCATGTCAGCACAGAATCAGTATTCATGTCATAGCAGAGAATCAGGCTTCACGTCACCCACCACAGGAACAGGCCACTGTCACATATTTAGGCCCCGGCACCCAGACAGAGGAGAGAGGTCCCGTAACAGAGATTCAGGCTTCATGTCAGCACAGAATCAGTATTCATGTCATAGCAGAGAATCAGGCTTTACGTCACCCACCACAGGAACAGGCCACTGTCACATATTTAGGCCCCGGCACCCAGACAGAGGAGAGAGGTCCCGTAACAGAGATTCAGGCTTCATGTCAGCACAGAATCAGTCTTCATGTCATAGCAGAGAATCAGGCTTCACGTCACCCACCACAGGAACAGGCCACTGTCACATATTTAGGCCCCGGCACCCAGACAGAGGAGGAAGGTCCCGTAACAGAAATTCAGGCTTCATGTCAGCACAGAATCAGTCTTCATGTCATAGCAGAGAATCAGGCTTCACGTCACCCACCACAGGAACAGGCCACTGTCACATATTTAGGCCCCGGCACCCAGACAGAGAGAGAGGTCCCGTAACAGAGATTCAGGCTTCATGTCAGCACAGAATCAGTCTTCATGTCATAGCAGAGAATCAGGCTTCACGTCACCCACCACTGGAACAGGCCACTGTCACATATTTAGGCCCAGGCACCCAGGCAGAGGAGAGAGGTCCCTAACAGAGATTCAGGCTTCATGTCAGCACAGAATCAGTCTTCATGTCATAGCAGAGAATCAGGCTTCACGTCACCCACCACAGAACAGGCCACTGTCACATATTTAGGCCCAGGCACCCAGACAGAGGAGAGAGGTCCCGTAACAGAGATTCAGGCTTCATGTCAGCACAGAATCAGTCTTCATGTCATAGCAGAGAATCAGGCTTCACGTCACCCACCACTGGAACAGGCCACTGTCACATATTTAGGCCCAGGCACCCAGGCAGAGGAGAGAGGTCCCATAACAGAAATTCAGGCTTCATGTCAGCACAGAATCAGTCTTCATGTCATAGCAGAGAATCAGGCTTCACGTCACCCACCACAGGAACAGGCCACTGTCACATATTTAGGCCCCGGCACCCAGACAGAGGAGAGAGGTCCCGTAACAGAGATTCAGGCTTCAGGTCAGCACAGAATCAGTCTTCATGTCATAGCAGAGAATCAGGCTTCACGTCACCCACCACTGGAACAGGCCACTGTCACATATTTAGGCCCAGGCACCCAGGCAGAGGAGAGAGGTCCCATAACAGAGATTCAGGCTTCATGTCAGCACAGAATCAGTCTTCATGTCATAGCAGAGAATCAGGCTTCACGTCACCCACCACAGGAACAGGCCACTGTCACATATTTAGGCCCCGGCACCCAGACAGAGGAGAGAGGTCCCGTAACAGAGATTCAGGCTTCATGTCAGCACAAATCAGTCTTCATGTCATAGCAGAGAATCAGGCTTCACGTCACCCACCACAGGAAAAGGCCACTGTCACATATTTAGGCCCCGGCACCCAGACAGAGGAGAGAGGTCCCGTAACAGAGATTCAGGCTTCATGTCAGCACAGAATCAGTATTCATGTCATAGCAGAGAATCAGGCTTCACGTCATCCACCACTGGAACAGGCCACTGTCACATATTTAGGCCCCAGCACCCAGACAAAGGAGAGAGGTCCCGTAACAGAGATTCAGGCTTCATGTCAGCACAGAATCAGTATTCATGTCATAGCAGAGAATCAGGCTTTACGTCACCCACCACAGGAACAGGCCACTGTCACATATTTAGGCCCCGGCACCCAGACAGAGGAGAGAGGTCCCGTAACAGAGATTCAGGCTTCATGTCAGCACAGAATCAGTCTTCATGTCATAGCAGAGAATCAGGCTTCACGTCACCCACCACAGGAACAGGCCACTGTCACATATTTAGGCCCCGGCACCCAGACAGAGGAGGAAGGTCCCGTAACAGAAATTCAGGCTTCATGTCAGCAGAGAATCAGTCTTCATGTCATAGCAGAGAATCAGGCTTCACGTCACCCACCACAGGAACAGGCCACTGTCACATATTTAGGCCCCGGCACCCAGACAGAGAGAGAGGTCCCGTAACAGAGATTCAGGCTTCATGTCAGCACAGAATCAGTCTTCATGTCATAGCAGAGAATCAGGCTTCACGTCACCCACCACTGGAACAGGCCACTGTCACATATTTAGGCCCAGGCACCCAGGCAGAGGAGAGAGGTCCCCTAACAGAGATTCAGGCTTCATGTCAGCACAGAATCAGTCTTCATGTCATAGCAGAGAATCAGGCTTCACGTCACCCACCACAAGAACAGGCCACTGTCACATATTTAGGCCCAGGCACCCAGACAGAGGAGAGAGGTCCCGTAACAGAGATTCAGGCTTCATGTCAGCACAGAATCAGTCTTCATGTCATAGCAGAGAATCAGGCTTCACGTCACCCACCACAGGAACAGGCCACTGTCACATATTTAGGCCCCGGCACCCAGACAGAGGAGAGAGGTCCCGTAACAGAGATTCAGGCTTCATGTCAGCACAAAATCAGTCTTCATGTCATAGCAGAGAATCAGGCTTCACGTCACCCACCACAGGAAAAGGCCACTGTCACATATTTAGGCCCCGGCACCCAGACAGAGGAGAGAGGTCCCGTAACAGAGATTCAGGCTTCATGTCAGCACAGAATCAGTATTCATGTCATAGCAGAGAATCAGGCTTCACGTCACCCACCACAGGAACAGGCCACTGTCACATATTTAGGCCCCGGCACCCAGACAGAGGAGAGAGGTCCCGTAACAGAGATTCAGGCTTCATGTCAGCACAGAATCAGTATTCATGTCATAGCAGAGAATCAGGCTTTACGTCACCCACCACAGGAACAGGCCACTGTCACATATTTAGGCCCCGGCACCCAGACAGAGGAGAGAGGTCCCGTAACAGAGATTCAGGCTTCATGTCAGCACAGAATCAGTCTTCATGTCATAGCAGAGAATCAGGCTTCACGTCACCCACCACAGGAACAGGCCACTGTCACATATTTAGGCCCCGGCACCCAGACAGAGGAGGAAGGTCCCGTAACAGAAATTCAGGCTTCATGTCAGCACAGAATCAGTCTTCATGTCATAGCAGAGAATCAGGCTTCACGTCACCCACCACAGGAACAGGCCACTGTCACATATTTAGGCCCCGGCACCCAGACAGAGAGAGAGGTCCCGTAACAGAGATTCAGGCTTCATGTCAGCACAGAATCAGTCTTCATGTCATAGCAGAGAATCAGGCTTCACGTCACCCACCACTGGAACAGGCCACTGTCACATATTTAGGCCCAGGCACCCAGGCAGAGGAGAGAGGTCCCCTAACAGAGATTCAGGCTTCATGTCAGCACAGAATCAGTCTTCATGTCATAGCAGAGAATCAGGCTTCACGTCACCCACCACAAGAACAGGCCACTGTCACATATTTAGGCCCAGGCACCCAGACAGAGGAGAGAGGTCCCGTAACAGAGATTCAGGCTTCATGTCAGCACAGAATCAGTCTTCATGTCATAGCAGAGAATCAGGCTTCACGTCACCCACCACTGGAACAGGCCACTGTCACATATTTAGGCCCAGGCACCCAGGCAGAGGAGAGAGGTCCCATAACAGAAATTCAGGCTTCATGTCAGCACAGAATCAGTCTTCATGTCATAGCAGAGAATCAGGCTTCACGTCACCCACCACAGGAACAGGCCACTGTCACATATTTAGGCCCCGGCACCCAGACAGAGGAGAGAGGTCCCGTAACAGAGATTCAGGCTTCATGTCAGCACAGAATCAGTCTTCATGTAAAAAGCAGAGAATCAGGCTTCACGTCACCCACCACAGGAACAGGCCACTGTCACATATTTAGGCCCTGGCACCCAGACAGAGGAGAGAGGCCCCGTAACAGAGATTCAGGCTTCATGTCAGCACAGAATCAGTCTTCATGTCATAGCAGAGAATCAGGCTTCACGTCACCCACCACTGGAACAGGCCACTGTCACATATTTAGGCCCAGGCACCCAGGCAGAGGAGAGAGGTCCCATAACAGAGATTCAGGCTTCATGTCAGCACAGAATCAGTCTTCATGTCATAGCAGAGAATCAGGCTTCACGTCACCCACCACAGGAACAGGCCACTGTCACATATTTAGGCCCCGGCACCCAGACAGAGGAGAGAGGTCCCGTAACGGAGATTCAGGCTTCATGTCAGCACAGAATCAGTCTTCATGTCATAGCAGAGAATCAGGCTTCACGTCACCCACCACAGGAACAGGCCACTGTCACATATTTAGGCCCCGGCACCCAGACAGAGGAGAGAGGTCCCGTAACAGAGATTCAGGCTTCATGTCAGCACAGAATCAGTCTTCATGTCATAGCAGAGAATCAGGCTTCACGTCACCCACCACTGGAACAGGCCACTGTCACATATTTAGGCCCAGGCACCCAGGCAGAGGAGAGAGGTCCCATAACAGAGATTCAGGCTTCATGTCAGCACAGAATCAGTCTTCATGTCATAGCAGAGAATCAGGCTTCACGTCACCCACCACAGGAACAGGCCACTGTCACATATTTAGGCCCCGGCACCCAGACAGAGGAGAGAGGTCCCGTAACGGAGATTCAGGCTTCATGTCAGCACAGAATCAGTATTCATGTCATAGCAGAGAATCAGGCTTCACGTCAACCACCACAGGAACAGGCCACTGTCACATATTTAGGCCCCGGCACCCAGACAGAGGAGAGAGGTCCCGTAACAGAGATTCAGGCTTCATGTCAGCACAGAATCAGTCTTCATGTCATAGCAGAGAATCAGGCTTCACGTCACCCACCACTGGAACAGGCCACTGTCACATATTTAGGCCCAGGCACCTAGGCAGAGGAGAGAGGTCCCGTAACAGAGATTCAGGCTTCATGTCAGCACAGAATCAGTCTTCATGTCATAGCAGAGAATCAGGCTTCACGTCACCCACCACAGGAACAGGCCACTGTCACATATTTAGGCCCCGGCACCCAGACAGAGGAGAGAGGTCCCATAACAGAGATTCAGGCTTCATGTCAGCACAGAATCAGTCTTCATGTCATAGCAGAGAATCAGGCTTCACGTCACTCACCACAGGAACAGGCCACTGTCACATATTTAGGCCCCGGCACCCAGACAGAGGAGAGAGGTCCCGTAACAGAGATTCAGGCTTCATGTCAGCACAGAATCAGTCTTCATGTCATAGCAGAGAATCAGGCTTCACGTCACCCACCACTGGAACAGGCCACTGTCACATATTTAGGCCCAGGCACCCAGGCAGAGGAGAGAGGTCCCATAACAGAGATTCAGGCTTCATGTCTGCACATAATCAGTCTTCATGTCATAGCAGAGAATCATAGTAAGATGATTGCAGCACACAATTTTTCTTGTTGCTATTAAGTTTTAATTTTCCAAAAAAATATTTTTCATCACATAATTAGAGTTCCGGTGCACTAATCACAGCTATGGGCATAGAAGAAAACGACCAGACGTTTCGGCCTTTCACGGCCTTCCTCAGTGGTCTTAAATCTACAAAGATAATGTATATTTGTATGAGTTACATAATATATGCATTGGGATCTTCGTTATACGACGAAAAAATTATTATTTAGAGAGAGTTTTTTTATATACATACATTTGAACATAAGGGAAAAATTATTTACAAAGAACATAGTATAAAAACAATTGACAGCTCCTTGTCATCTGGAAGTAAATATGATCTAATCAGCGATTGTGGTTGAAGCCAATAGTCTTTAGTATACTACTGTTGGTAAATGGGTTAATACATGTGGTGTATCGCAGTCTCATGGTTGCACCCATGGGGGGAGCCTGTCCAGCGTGGGACACACTGGCACTAATGTCAAGGCATTTATTATAGATGATCCAAAATAGGTCAAGGGATCATATGAAGTATTTGTATATATATTGTAAGCCATATATAGGGTCAGTGCAATATGTCTATGGCTGGGCAGCCCCATGAGTGCATGAAACCTGGACCATTGTGGAGAAATCATACAATTGTTATTGTTGTTGCCAACATCCCCAGCGTCCTGATTAAGCATGTAAAAGCCCCATGGGAATACATATCCAGACACATAAGAAAACAATATCACCAAAATAGGATAGAGATTCAGTGGTTACCTTTTGTGCTGTGTGTCAGGGGTTCTGCGCCGGATGCACTGCAAAGGCGCTAGCTTGGCGCCTTATAAAGTGGCGAGGAACGCCACTGATCTATGGGTTATGGAGTATGTCCGGTCACATGACCTTGTTGGGGCGTGTGCGTGCGTTCCACTTGCGTGCCAGGCACGCAGATCGGCCGTTCGCTATGTTGTAGTGCGCATGCGCGAGCAGAGTGGAACTGTTATGCGTTCCACCTGCGTGTCACTCGCTAACTCCGTGCATCTATTTGACAGTCAAGGGGCGGAAGTGTTATGTCATGTGACACTGTAGTGTATTATGGAGCAGGGCTGCGCTAGACACCCTTAAGTGTCCAGATAGTGGGGGCCTGATATATACTATTATTATATTATTATGTATTGGTACAGATACTTAGTGGAACCAGTGACTGGGGATGAATTGGCACATTCAAATACACTGAAATACACGGCGGTGTACCACATATAATACCAGAGTATACTTATATAGGAATGAAATCAATATCAAGACATATTGGTTAGTGGTTAATCTATAATGTCCCTGACGTAATTGATGGTTAGTGGGGTGGATAACGGGAAAGGGGGGGGGGGAAATAGGGAAGAGATCAGGAGGGGGGAGGAAGGACAGGGAGGGGAGAGAGGGAGGGAAAGGGAAAAAAAGGGGGGGTGGGGGTTGTGGGGGGGGGGAGGTTTTGGTTATCTCACCCTCGCAGGTCGTAATATCAACGGGTCTGTAAGGAAAGATAAAACTTTGTTAATCACACATAGAAATGGTAATCATCACTGTTATACTAGAAATTAATAGAAAAATCACATTCCCGATTGAGGCCATGTGGTGAGAGAGTCCCGAGTGTGTGGATCCAGTACGCCTCTCTTTGTTTTAGATGTAGGATCCGGTTTCCGCCGCGTCTTGGAGAATCGACTTGTTCCAATACCTGGAACCGTAGTTGCGATACCCGATGGTTATTTTCGTTAAAATGGTATGGGACGGGTAGCAGGGTCTGTTTGAGTCTAATGGTGGATTTGTGTTTGCTTACACGATCGCGAACATGTTGGGTTGTCTCGCCCACATACGCCAGTCCGCATGGGCATTTCAGTACATAAACTACAAAGCTGGAATCACATGTAAAAAATCCCTTGATCTGGTATGGTCGTCCAGTTCTTGGGTGGGTAACGTGTTCTAAGGTGTTACACCTTACCAAAAATTCATAAAAACCTACAAGATCCTCCAGGACGCCCCATTGTCGCCTCCACAGATTCCATATTTTCCCCTTTGGCCATTTACCTTGAAAAAATCCTTACTCCTCTGATTAAAACATCCAGATCTTTTCTCCTCGACACAACAGATTTCATTTCCAAATTACAACAGATAGACAAACCACCTGATTGTACATTAATCACTTTAGACGTAAACAGCCTGTACACATCGATCGAACACGAAAAGGGTATTCAAGATACAGCCAGATTACTATTTACCCATTCAAATCTCGACATGATACAACAGGAATTCTGTATGGAATTATTGACAACTATACTGACAAAAAACTACTTTATGTTTGGGGACACATATTACGGTCAGAAAAGAGGTACCGCTATGGGATCAAATGTGGCCCCACCATATGCAAATGCCTACATGATAGCCTTTGAGGAAGATCACGTATACACTCATCCCTTGTTCAATCAATTTTCAATTACGTGGCTACGATTCATTGATGATATTTTTTGCATATGGTGGGGCCCCGCCACCGCCATTGACAAATTTTGTTCAGGACCTCAATTCTGTCTATCCAGAATTATGCTTTACCATACAGACAAGCAAAGAAAAAATAAGCTTCCTAGACACAATAGTCAAACTTGACCCAGCAGGTAACATAACATTGGATCTATACAATAAACCAACCGACCGTAACAGTCTCCTCCACTATAACAGCTGTCACCCCAGGGCCACAAAAAACTCTCTGCCCAAATCTCAGTTTATAAGGGTCAACCGTATTGTCACCGACATTGATGTGAGAGAAACTAGATTGAAGGAGATGACTGAGAAATTCCAGACAAGAGGTTATCCACAAACACTTCTTGACTCCACATTAAACAACATCACTGAGATAGTCCAACCACGTAAAAAGGAACCTAAAAGGCTAGCCTGCGTTACTACATACCATCCCTTGATACCTAAAATCCATCAGGCATTGAGAAAGCACTGGCCAGTACTCATAAAGGCATACCCCAACATTCCGGAATTTAGTGAACCTCCAATTACTTGTTATAAGAGACCCCACAATGTCAGAGACAAATTGGTCAAAGCTGACATAGGTAGCCTTACTAAGCTACCGAAACAAACTTTCCTAAAGAGTCAACGACAAGGGACATTTCCTTGTTTACATTGCTCACAATGTTCAAGTGTGACTAGAGGCGAACACGTTACCCACCCAAGAACTGGACGACCATACCAGATCAAGGGATTTTTTACATGTGATTCCAGCTTTGTAGTTTATGTACTGAAATGCCCATACGGACTGGCGTATGTGGGCGAGACAACCCAACATGTTCGCGATCGTGTAAGCAAACACAAATCCACCATTAGACTCAAACAGACCCTGCTACCCGTCCCATACCATTTTAACGAAAATAACCATCTGGTATCGCAACTACGGTTCCAGGTATTGGAACAAGTCGATTCTCCAAGACGCGGCGGAAACCGGATCCTACATCTAAAACAAAGAGAGGCGTACTGGATCCACACACTCGGGACTCTCTCACCACATGGCCTCAATCGGGAATGTGATTTTTCTATTAATGTCTAGTATAACAGTGATGATTACCATTTCTATGTGTGATTAACAAAGTTTTATCTTTCCTTACAGACCCGTTGATATTACGACCTGCGAGGGTGAGATAACCAAACCCCCCCCCCCCAACCCCCACCCCCCCTTTTTTTCCCTTTCCCTCCCTCTCTCCCCTCCCTGTCCTTCCTCCCCCCTCCTGATCTCTTCCCTATTTCCCCCCCCCCCTTTCCCGTTATCCACCCCACTAACCATCAATTACGTCAGGGACATTATAGATTAACCACTAACCAATATGTCTTGATATTGATTTCATTCCTATATAAGTATTGAATGTGCCAATTCATCCCCAGTCACTGGTTCCACTAAGTATCTGTACCAATACATAATAATATAATAATAGTATATATCAGGCCCCCACTATCTGGACACTTAAGGGTGTCTAGCGCAGCCCTGCTCCATAATACACTACAGTGTCACATGACATAACACTTCCGCCCCTTGACTGTCAAATAGATGCACGGAGTTAGCGAGTGACACGCAGGTGGAACACATAACAGTTCCACTCTGCTCGCGCATGCGCACTACAACATAGCGAACGGCCGATCTGCGTGCCTGGCACGCAAGTGGAACGCACGCACACGCCCCAACAAGGTCATGTGACCGGACATACTCCATGACCCATAGATCAGTGGCGTTCCTCGCCACTTTATAAGGCGCCAAGCTAGCGCCTTTGCAGTGCCTCCGGCGCAGAACCCCTGACACACAGCACAAAAGGTAACCACTGAATCTCTATCCTATTTTGGTGATATTGTTTTCTTATGTGTCTGGATATGTATTCCCATGGGGCTTTTACATGCTTAATCAGGACGCTGGGGATGTTGGCAACAACAATAACAATTGTATGATTTCTCCACAATGGTCCAGGTTTCATGCACTCATGGGGCTGCCCAGCCATAGACATATTGCACTGACCCTATATATGGCTTACAATATATATACAAATACTTCATATGATCCCTTGACCTATTTTGGATCATCTATAATAAATGCCTTGACATTAGTGCCAGTGTGTCCCACGCTGGACAGGCTCCCCCCATGGGTGCAACCATGAGACTGCGATACACCACATGTATTAACCCATTTACCAACAGTAGTATACTAAAGACTATTGGCTTCAACCACAATCGCTGATTAAATCATATTTACTTCCAGATGACAACGAGCTGTCAATTGTTTTTATACTATGTTCTTTGTAAATAATTTTTTCCTTATGTTCAAATGTATGTATATAAAAAAACTCTCTCTAAATAATAATTTTTTCGTCGTATAACGAAGATCCCAATGCATATATTATATAACTCATACAAATATACATTATCTTTGTAGATTTAAGACCACTGAGGAAGGCCGTGAAAGGCCGAAACGTCTGGTCGTTTTCTTCTATGCCCATAGCTGTGATTAGTGCACCGGAACTCTAATTATGTGATGAAAAAGATTTTTTGGGAAAATTAAAACTTAATAGCAACAAGAAAAATTGTGTGCTGCAATCTTCTTACTATTATAGTACGACTGAATAAGTCCTTGCACGCACCAGTGAACCCAACAGGAGTGCGGTACTCCAAAACTCACTACTAATAGCAGAGAATCAGGCTTCACGTCACCCACCACAGGAACAGGCCACTGTCACATATTTAGGCCCCGGCACCCAGACAGAGGAGAGAGGTCCCGTAACAGAGATTCAGGCTTCATGTCAGCACAGAATCAGTCTTCATGTCATAGCAGAGAATCAGGCTTCACGTCACCCACCACTGGAACAGGCCACTGTCACATATTTAGGCCCAGGCACCCAGGCAGAGGAGAGAGGTCCCATAACAGAGATTCAGGCTTCATGTCAGCACCGAATCAGTCTTCATGTCATAGCAGAGAATCAGGCTTCACGTCACCCACCACAGGAACAGGCCACTGTAACATATTTAGGCCCCGGCACCCAGACAGAGGAGAGAGGTCCCGTAACAGAGATTCAGGCTTCATGTCAGCACAGAATCAGTCTTCATGTCATAGCAGAGAATCAGGCTTCACGTCACCCACCACTGGAACAGGCCACTGTCACACATTTAGGCCCCGGCACCCAGACAGAGGAGAGGTTCATTCAACTTTGGGTTGCCCCGCAATATAATGGTAAAATGAAAATAAAAATAGGATTGAATGAGGAAGTGCCCTGGAGTACAATAATATATTGTTAAGGGGAGGTAGTTAATGTCTAATCTACACAAGGGATGGACAGGTCCTGTGGGATCCATGCCTGGTTCATTTTTATGAACGTCAGCTTGTCCACATTGGCTGTAGACAGGCGGCTGCGTTTGTCTGTAATGACGCCCCCTGCCGTGCTGAATACACGTTCAGACAAAACGCTGGCCGCCGGGCAGGCCAGCACCTCCAAGGCATAAAAGGCTAGCTCTGGCCACGTGGACAATTTGGAGACCCAGAAGTTGAATGGGGCCGAACCATCAGTCAGTACGTGGAGGGGTGTGCACAGGTACTGTTCCACCATGTTAGTGAAATGTTGCCTCCTGCTAACACGTTCCGTATCAGGTGGTGGTGCAGTTAGCTGTGGCGTGGTGACAAAACTTTTCCACATCTCTGCCATGCTAACCCTGCCCTCAGAGGAGCTGGCCTCCTCTGCCTTCGCCTTGGGCTTCCACTGGTTCCCCTGTGACATTTGGGAATGCTCTCAGTAGCGCGTCTACCAACGTGCGCTTATACTCGCGCATCTTCCTATCACGCTCCAGTGTAGGAAGTAAGGTGGGCACATTGTCTTTGTACCGGGGATCCAGCAGGGTGGCAACCCAGTAGTCCGCAACCCAGTGTGGGCAACTCTGCTGTCGTTGCGCAGGCACTGCAGCATGTAGTCGCTCATGTGTGCCAGGCTGCCCAGAGGTAAGGACAAGCTGTCCTCTGTGAGAGGCGTATCGTCATCGTGTATTTCCCCCCAGCCACGCACCAGTGATGGGCCCGAGCTGCTTTGGGTGCCACCCCGCTGTGAACATGCTTCATCCTCATCCACCTCCTCCTCATCCTCGTCCTCCTCGTCCTCCAGTAGTGGGCCCTGTCTGGCCACATTTGTACCTGGCCTCTGGTGTTGCAAAAAACCTCCCTCTGAGTCACTTCGAAGAGACTGGCCTGAAAGTGCTAAAAATTACCCCTCTTCCTCCTCTTCCTCCTGGGCCACCTCCTCTTCCATCATCGCCCTAAGTGTTATCTCAAGGAGACATAGAAGTGGTACTGTAACGCTGATAACGGCGTCAACGCCACTGGCCATGTTGGTGGAGTACTCGAAACAGCGCAACAGGGCACACAGGTCTCGCATGGAGGCCCAGTCATTGGTGGTGAAGTGGTGCTGTTCCGCAGTGCGACTGACCCGTGCGTGCAGCAGCTGAAACTCCACTATGGCCTGCTGCTGCTCGCACAGTCTGTCCAGCATGTGCAAGGTGGAGTTCCACCTGGTGGGCACATTGCATATGAGGCGGTGAGCGGGAAGGCCGAAGTTACGCTGTAGCGCAGACAGGCGTGCAGCCGCAGGGTGTGAACGCCGGAAGCGCAAACAGACGGCCCGCATTTTATGCAGCAGCTCTGTTATGTCGGGGTAGTTGCGAATGAACTTCTGCACCACCAAATTCAGCACATGCGCCAGGCAAGGGATGTGCGTCAAACCGGCTAGTCCCAGAGCTGCAACGAGATTTCGCCCATTATCGCACACCACCAGGCCAGGCTTGAGGCTCACCGGCAGCAACCACTCGTCGGTCTGTTGTTCTATACCCCGCCACAACTCCTGTGCGGTGAGGGGCCTGTCCCCCAAACATATGAGTTTCAGAATGGCCTGCTGACGTTTATCCCGGGCTGTGCTGAAGTTGGTGGTGAAGGTGTGTAGCTGACTGGATGAGCAGGTGGAAGAAGAGGAGGAGGAAGCTGAGTAGGAGGAGGAGTAGACAGGAGGCAATAAATGTTGCCCTGCGATCCTCTGCGGCGGAAGGATGTGCGCCAAACAGCTCTCCGCCTGGGGCCCAGCCGCCACTACATTTACCCAGAGTGCAGTTAGGGAGATATAGCGTCCCTGGCCGTGCTTACTGGTCCACGTATCTGTGGTTAGGTGGACCTTGCCACAGATGGCGTTGCGCAGTGCACACTTGATTTTATCGGACACTTGGTTGTGCAGGGAAGGCACGGCTCTCTTGGAGAAGTAGTGGCGGCTGGGAACAACATACTGTGGGACAGCAAGCGACATGAGCTGTTTGAAGCTGTCTGTGTCCACCAGCCTAAATTACAGCATTTCATAGGCCAGTAGTTTAGAAATGCTGGCATTCAGGGCCAGGGATCGAGGGTGGCTAGGTGGGAATTTACGCTTTCTCTCAAATGTTTGTGAGATGGAGAGCTGAACGCTGCCGTGTGACACGGTTGAGATGCTTGGTGACGCAGGTGGTGGTGTTGGTGGTACATCCCATGTTTGCTGAGCAGCAGGTGCAAACGTTCCTCCAGAGGCGGAGGAAGAGGCCGAGGCGGCGGCAGCAGCAGAAGAGGCCGAGGCGGCAGCAGCAGAAGAGGTAGCAGGGGGAGCCTGAGTGTCACGACTGTGACTGATCCAGACAGGTCTGGGAGGAGAAGGTCGCAGCGACTTTCTACTCGCGATAGCTTGTGAGTTTGCTCTATGGTTCAGGGAATGTCATCCGGGTTTTGCCTTGTGAACCTTTTTGTCCTGACTGGTAGTTTGTAGGCATCCTTCTCAGGTGAGTCCTGTCTGCCACTCCCAGCTACTATATTAGTTTCAGTTTCACTTGCAGTCATTGCCAGATATAGTCCTTACTTCCAGTTCTATTCTGACCTTTGAAGGAGATCGTTTGATGGTGTTGCTGTGGAGCTCTTGTCCGGCGTGGACTGTCGTGATTGGGATCGCCTTCTCTGCTCGTGACTGGATAAGTCTATCTCTGCTATAGTTTGTTTTTTGCTGTCTTCCCCTGCTGTTCTCCTAGACATGAGTGATGGTGACTAGTGCTCCCATCGGCCTTTCCCCACTCTAGGCTTCTTAGGGTGACTGAGGGTTTAGGCATCCTGCTCGCCGCACGGGTTCACACCCCGTCTAGGGTATCAGGGCAGACAGGTGCCAGCTTAGGGTTAGTCAGGGGTGGCCATACTATTCCCATCCGTAGATAAGGGTCCCACTTCCCCTCCGTCTGGTGCGACACAACTGCTGCTGGGATAGCGGTCGTGACACTGAGTGACTTCTTTGTTTTTAAGGTGTTTACTCCACTGCAGTTCATGCTTTGCATGCAGGTGCCTGGTCATGCAGGTTGTGCTAAGGTTCAGAACATTAATGCCTCGTTTCAGGCTCTGATGGCACAGCGTGCAAACCACTCGGGTCTTGTCGTCAGCACATTGTTTAAAGAAGTGCCATGCCAGGGAACTCCTTGAAGCTGCCTTTGGGGTGCTCGGTCCCAGATGGCGGCGGTCAGTAGCAGGCGGAGTCTCTTGGCGGCGGGTGTTCTGATTTTGCCCACTGCTCCCTCTTTTGCTACGCTGTTGGCTCGGTCTCACCACTGCCTCTTCCTCCGAACTGTGAAAGTCAGTGGCACGACCTTCATTCCATGTGGGGTCTAGGACCTCATCGTCCTCTGCATCGTCTTCCACCCAGTCTTGATCCCTGACCTCTGCACAGTCTGCACACTGCAGAAAGACGCAACAGTTGGCACCTGTGTTTCGTCATCATCAGAGACGTGCTGAGGTGGTATTCCCATGTCCTCATCATTAAGAAACATTAGTTGTTGTGCGTTAGTGCATTCTATCTCTTCCACCCCTGGGGAAGGGCTAGGTGGATGCCCTTGGGAAACCCTGGCAGCAGAGTCTTCAAACAGCATAAGAGACTGCTGCATAACTTGAGGCTCAGACAGTTTCCCTGATGCATGGGGGTGATGTGACAGACTGATGGGCTTGGTTTTCATGCGCCATCTGTGCGCTTTCTGCAGAAGACTGGGTGGGAGATAATGTGAACGTGCTGGATGCACTGTCGGCCACCCAATTGACTAATGCCTGTACCTGCTCAGGCCTTACCATCCTTAGAACGGCATTAGGCCCAACCAAATATCGCTGTAAATTCTGCTGGCTACTGGGACCTGAGGTAGTTGGTTCACTAGGACGTGTGGCTGTTGCAG
Organism: Bufo bufo; assembly: GCF_905171765.1. Taxonomy (NCBI): domain Eukaryota; kingdom Metazoa; phylum Chordata; class Amphibia; order Anura; family Bufonidae; genus Bufo; species Bufo bufo. Next base: position 74,097,166 of record NC_053395.1, on the reverse strand, counting down.
AACGGCCACGTCCTCTCCCAGCACCAGAGGGTCCACTAACACCACCACGACCATGTCCACGTCCCTTATTAGATGTTTTCCTCATTGTTCCCGTTCACCACAATTATGAAAATGGCAAATTTGGGAATAGTTTTTCAACCCAGAACAAAAACTGTGCTTTTACGGTCACTACAAATAACTTGACCAGCTAAAACAGTACAGATTTGGTTGAATAGAAATGTGAGGCCTATTTTTTTTTGCGCTGTGTGACAGGTATACGTTTAATCACAGAATTAGACTTGTATCTGCACGGTAGCGTGTGTGTTAAGTTTTTCTGAATGACACTATCAGCACCTTGAATCTAAGATATCCTTTTTGGGATAGATTTCAAGTAGGCCTGATATAGCATAAACTACTTATTTTGAGAATGGCAAATTTGGGAATAGTTTTTCAACCCAGAACAAAAACTGTGCTTTTACGGTCACTACAAATAACTTGACCAGCTAAAACAGTACTGATTTGGAGGAATATAAATGTCAGGTCTATTTTTTAGGCGCTGGGCGACAGGCTCAACTTGCCCCTGATGTAGTATATGGCCAAAAAAAAAACACACTATTGATGGTTAAATGCACTTGGGTGACACAGGCTCAGCCTGCACCTGATGTAGTATATGGCCTAAAATTAACCACACTGTTGATGGTTAAATGCACTTGGGTGACACAGGCTCAGCCTGCACCTGATGTAGTATATGGCCAAAAATTAACCACACTGTTGATGGTTAAATGCACTTGGGTGACACAGGCTCAGCCTGCACCTGATGTAATATATGGCCAAAAAATAACCACACTGTTGATGGTTAAATGCACTTGGGCGACACAGGCTCAGCCTGCACCTGATGTAGTATATGGCCAAAAAATAACCAGACTGTTGATGGTTAAATGCACTTCGGTGACACAGGCTCATGTAGGATATAGCAAAAAATAACCACACTATTGATGGTTAAAAGCACTTGGTGGTAGCTTGTGCTGGCGCACCACAAGCCACAAAATGGCCGCCGATCACCCCAGAAAAAAGTGATATAAAAACGCTCTGGGCAGCATAAAAAAAGGGAGCAATTCGATATTAGCACTTCAATGATCCACAGCCTGAGATCGATCACAGAATGAAGTCTTTTGGAGGAGTTAATCTGCCTAATCTCGCCCTAACGTCGCAGCAGCAACCTCTCCCTATGCTTGAATCAGCAGAGTGACGTGCAGCGCTACGTGACCCAAGCTTATATAGAGGCTGGCTCACATGCTGCACTGGCCAATCACAGCCATGCCAATAGTATGCAAGGCTGTGATAGCCTCTTGGGGCAAGTAGTATGACGCTTGTTGATTGGCTGCTTTGCAGCCTTTCAAAAAGCCCCAAGAAAGCGCCGAACACCGAACCCGAACCCGGACTTTTACGAAAATGTTCGGGTTCGGGTCCGTGTCACGGACACCCCAAAATTCGGTACAAACCCGAACTATACAGTTCGGGTTCGCTCATCCCTAATCTTGGTCAAATGCCAACTTTGTATAAAAAAAATGGGAAAAGTTGTCTTTTGCCAAGATATTTCTGTCACCCAGCATGGGTATATGTAAAATGACACCCCAAAACACATTCCCCAACTTCTCCTGAGTACGGCAATACCAGATGTGTGACACTTTTTTGCAGCCTAGTTGAGCAAAGGGGCCCACATTCCAAAGAGCACCTTTCGGATTTCACCGGCCATTTTTTACAGATTTTGATTTCAAACTACTTTGCACGCATTAGGGCCCCTAGAATGCCAGGGCAGTATAACTACCCCACAAGTGACCCCATTTTGGAAAGAAGACATCCCAAGGTATTTCGTGATGGGCATAGTGAGTTCATGGAAGTTTTTATTTTTTGTCACAAGTTAGTGGAATATGAGACTTTGTAAGAAAAAAAAATAAAAAATCATCATTTTCCGCTAACTTGTGACAAAAAATAAAAAATTCTAGGAACTCGCCATGCCCCTCACGGAATACCTTGGGGTGTCTTCTTTCCAAAATGGAGTCACTTGTAGGGTAGTTATACTGCCCTGGCATTCTAGGGGCCCTAATGTGTGGTAAGTAGCTTGAAATCCTAATGGTGCTCTTTGGAATGTGGGCCCCTTTGCCCACCTAGGCTGCAAAAAAGTGTCACACATCTGGTATTGCCGTACTTAGGAAAAGTTGGGGAATGTGTTTTGGGGTGTCATTTTACATATAACCATGCTGGGTGAGAGAAATATCTCGGTCGAATGCCAACTTTGTATAAAAAAATTGGAAAAGTTGTCTTTTGCCGAGATATTTCTCTCACCCAGCATGGGTATATGTAAAATGACACCCCAAAACACATTGCCCAACTTCTCCTGAGTACGGCGAAACCACATGTGTGACACTTTTTTGCAGCCTAGGTGGGCAAAGGGGCCCACATTCCAAAGAGCACCTTTAGGATTTCACAGGACATTTTTTACACATTTTGATTTCAAACTACTTCTCACGCATTAGGGCCCCTAAAATGCCAGGGCAGTATAACTACCCAACAAGTGACCCCATTTTGGAAAGAAGACACCCCAAGGTATTCAATGAGGGGCATGGCGAGTTCATAGAATTTTTTTTTTTTTGCCACAAGTTAGCGGAAATTGATTTTTTGGGGTTTTTTCTCACAAAGTCTCCCGTTCTGCTAACTTGGGACAAAAATTTCAATCTTTCATAGACTCGATATGCCCCTCAGTGAATACCTTGGGGTGTCTTCTTTCCAAAATGAGGTCATTTGTGGGGTGTTTGTACTGCCCTGGCATTTGAGGGTTTCCGCAATCATTACATGTATGGCCAGCATTAGGAGTTTCTGCTATTCTCCTTATATTGAGCATACGGGTAATGAGATTTTTTTTTTTCCGTTCAGCCTCAGGGCTGAAAGAAAAAATGAACGGCACAGATTTCTTCATTCGCATCGGTAAATGTGGATGAAAAAATCTCTGCCAAAAAAAAAAAAAGGAGGGGAAAGGCGTCTGCCAGGACATAGGAGCTCCGCCCAACATCCATACCCACTTAGCCCGTATGCCCTGGCAAACCAGATTTCTCCATTCACATCAATCGATGTGAATGAATAAATCATTGCCCGGATTATTTTTTTTTTATATACAAAGTGTTTGCCAAAGTATATGAACACCGCCGCCTCCTCAGCTCATATGCCTCGGCAAACGTATCTTTTACTGCAGAGGAGAAATCTCGTCTTGCAGCGCCGCATACACCGACTTTTGTGTAATCTGACAGCAGCGCAACGCTTCTGTCAGAATGCACATCAGTGCTGCAGCTGGTCAATCGGTTGGTCCACCTGGAAGGTAAAAAAAAAAAAAAAAAAGAAAAAACCAGGCCGCAACGCAATAAATTTATTAACTTTATAATAACTTTTGAACATAACATAGAAATTTTATTGAACTGAACGTTAACTTTTTTTGCTTACCGGTGTTTTTTTTTATTTTTTTTTTACCTTTATAGGACAAACCTCTCCTTCCCCATGGGACTATGTGCAAAGCGCAAATCGCCCAAAGATGTGGCGAAGTACATTATGCACTTTATCCCAGGTGAAAGGAGAGGTTTGCAGCAGCTGTGAGAGAAAGGGCCCTAATAGCCCTGTGTACCTGTCCTGTGAGATGCAATCCCTATGCTAAGTGTACCTGTGTGTGGTACTTCCGGAAACACTCCCCTAAGCATAGGGCAGGGTGGTCAGGGCAGTCAGGACAGAAATAGCGGGTGTCACGCCTTATTCCACTCCTGCTACAGACACAACATTTTTTTCGGGGTGACGGTTGGGTTGAGGTACCAGCAACGACATTGGGGAAATGTCGCTCGTGTAGACGGCTCACTACACTGGTGGTTGGGGCCACGGAACCTCCTGGATACAGGAGGTTCTCGATGATCTCTTCCTGAAATTTGAGGAAGGATCCTGTTCTCCCAGCCTTACTGTAGAGAACAAAACTATTATAGGCAGCCAATTGAATTAAATATACAGACACCTTCTTATACCAGCGTCTGGTGCGTCGGGAAACTAAATAGGGAGCCAACATCTGGTCATTGAAGTCCACCCCTCCCATGAGCGCATTATAGTCGTGGACTGAGAGGGGCTTTTCAATGACACGGGTTGCCCGTTCAATTTGTATTGTCGTGTCTGCGTGAATGGAGGAGAGCATGTAAACGTCACGCTTGTCTCTCCATTTCACCGTGAGAAGTTCTTCGTTACACAAGACAGCCCTCTCCCCCCTTGCAAGACGGGTGGTAACGAGCCGTTGGGGGAAGCCCCGGCGACTAGGTCGCACGGTGCCACAGCAGCCAATCTGTTCTAGGAACAAATGCCTGAAGAGGGGCACACTTGTGTAAAAATTGTCAACATAAAGATGGTACCCCTTGCCAAATAAGGGTGACACCAAGTCCCAGACTGTCTTCCCACTGCTCCCCAGGTAGTCAGGGCAACCGACCGGCTCCAGGGTCTGATCTTTTCCCTCATAGATCCGAAATTTGTGGGTATAGCCTGTGGCCTTTTCACAAAGCTTATACAATTTGACCCCATACCGGGCGCGTTTGCTTGGGATGTATTGTTTAAAGCCAAGGCGCCCGGTAAAATGTATTAGGGACTCGTCTATGCAGATGTTTTGCTCAGGGGTATACAAATCTGCAAAATTTCTGGTTGAAGTGGTCTATGAGGGGCCGAATTTTGTGGAGCCGGTCAAAAGCTGGGTGGCCTCTGGGACGAGAGGTGCTGTTGTCGCTAAAGTGCAGGAAACGCAGGATGGTCTCAAAACGTGTCCTGGACATAGCAGCAGAGAACATGGGCATGTGATGAATTGGGTTCGTGGACCAATTTGACCGCAATTCATGCTTTTTGGTTAGACCCATGTTCAGGAGAAGGCCCAGAAAAAGTTTAATTTCGGAAACTTGGACTGGTTTCCACCGGAAAGGCTGGGCATAAAAGCTTCCCGGGTTGGCGGATATAAATTGTGTGGCATACCGATTTGTTTCTGCCACGACTAAGTCCAAGAGCTCCGCAGTCAAGAACAGCTCAAAAAATCCCAGGGCCGAACCGATCTGAGCTGTCTCAACCCGAACTCCAGACTGGGTGGTGAAAGGGGGAACTACAGGTGCGGCTGGAGTTGGGGACTGCCAATCAGGGTTTGCCAGCACCTCAGGGACTCTAGGGGCTCTACGGGCCTGACTTTGCGGTGGCTGCGACGGGGTAACTATTGCACGTGCCACCGTACCAGCTTCAACTGCCCTTCTGGTGCTCGCCACTTCACCATGTTGTACGGCAGTGCTGGTATTAGGTCCAGGATGGGCTGCGCTGCTGGTGTATGCCTCACCACGTAATCCGACAGCGCCAGCCCCACTCTGCTGCCCTTGAAACGGATCCTGCACAACCTGTGGTCTAGCGACACGGGGCCGGGTACGCCTGGTGCTATCAGGGACCTCAACCTCCTCATCCGAACTTTGGGTCAGACTGCCATTGCTTTCTACAGGTTCATATTCTGACCCGCTAGATTCGTCAGATGAGGGTTCCCATTCCTCATCCGACTGGGTCAGAATCCTGTAGGCCTCTTTAGAAGAATACCCCCTGTTTGACATTTGGACTACTAAATTTAGGGGTATTCCCTGAGACTATCCAAGAAAAAAAGCAAGCCTGTCTTACAAATGGGAGGCTAGCGAAGTACCGGAGGCCGCTGCGATTGATAAAAAATATCAAAACTGATTTTTTGATCGCCGCAGAGCTTGTAAAGTGATTGTGCAGTGATAAAAAAATAATAATAATTTTGTCACTGCGGTGGGGCGGGCGTGGGTGAACGCACGTGTGGGCGACCGATCAGGCCTGATCGGGCAAACACTACGTTTTGGGTGGAGGGCGAGCTAAGGTGACACTAATACAATTATAGATCTGACTGTGATCAGTTTTGATCACTTACAGATACTATAAAAGTACAAATGCTGATTAGCGATACGCTAATCAGCGAATAAGTGACTGCGGTGCGGTGGGCTGGGCGCTAACCGATCGCTAACTACCTAACCAAGGGACCTAAACTATACTAAACCTAACAGTCAATACCAGTGGAAAAAAAAAAGTGACAGTTTACACTGATCACTTTTTTCCCTTTCTTTAGGTGATTGACAGGGAGCGATCAAGGGGTTAATTGGGGTGATGGGGGTGATGGAGGGTGATCTGGGGCTAAGTGTGGTGTTTGGTGGGTACTCACAGTGATGTCTGCTCCTCTGCTGGAACCAACCGACGAAAAGGACCAGCAGAGGAGCAGACAAGCCATTTAACACCTTATATTTATAAATATAAGGTGTTAGATGGCTTCTGATTCTATTTTTAAAAAATCAGCAACCTGCCAGCAACGATCATTGGCTGGCAGGTTGCTGACGAAATACTCCTCAAACTTTTGCCGGCCCGCGATGCACATGCGTGGGCCGTCTCTGACCGAAATCTCGCGTCTCGCGAGAGGACGTGTATATGCGTCCAGGAAGAATCAATCGACCCCCTCCAGGACGCGTCGCTGCGTTCGGCGGTCCGGAGGTGGTTAACAACCATCAGTGAAAAACGCTTCCTATGCAATGCGTTTTTCACTGAAGCCCCATTCACTTCTATGCAGAACATGCTGCATTTTCTACGCAACGCAGAACTGATGCGTGAAAAAAACGCTAATGTACACGGACCCATTGAAATAAATGGGTCAGGATTCAGTGCGGGTGCTATGCGTTCACGTCACGCATTGCACCCGTGTGAAAAACTCTGCTTGTGTGAAAGGGGCCCTAATAAATGGTATCATATGTAATACACCTGACAATGTTAATTAAGCTAATTAAAATTAGGTTAGCAGATGAATTCAAGTGATTTTATTTTGAGGTTTCAATAAATTTGGAGTAACTTGCTAGACAATTTAGATACATTTTATGGCTTTCATGCTACTTCTTGACTTCTCTGCATCCATTCTAAATTGAAACTGCACAACGCTAAAGGTAGGTGTAAAAAGTAACTAAACAAAAAAAATACCTGTTGCACATCATGTGCTGAATTTTGTATGCAATTAGCAGCATCATTTTCCACATCATGCTTAGTATATCTACACCAATAAGTTGTTATAGTTTACTTAAATAAAATTCAAAACATTTTAAAATAAATGACACATATATATTTTATTATTCAATGTTTATCCCAGGGCCTGGGTGACAGGTAAGCAAGGTTAGGTGCCCTCAGCAGCACGAGAGGTTGCAAAACCTGGCACAGAAGCTGGGATGTCATGTGGCCCATCTGCGCCGGGACACGTCAACACAAGTCACAGATCTGAACAGGTTTGTGGCCTGGTGACGGGGAAACTGAGCGAGTTTATTTTTTTAATTATGCAGTGTCCTACTAGCACTAAGGGGAGGGAATGAGAGCATTATATACTTCCACTAAGTGGGGGGGAGCATTATATTATGGCACTAAGGGGGAGAGGCATTATATACTGGCACTGAATGGGGGGCACAAAGGAGCATTATATAATTCCACTATGGGGGGCATTATGAATTGGCACTAAGGGGACAACATTATATACTGGCACTGGGGTGCAGCATTAAATACTAGCACTTGGGAGCAGAATTATATAGTGGCATTAGGGGGGGGGGCAGCATTATATATTGGTACTGGGAGGCAGAATTATATACTGGAACTTGGGGGGCAGCATTTTATACTGGCATTGGAGCGCAACATTATATACTGGCACTTGGGAGCAGGATTATATACTGGCACTAGGGGGGCAGCATTATATATTGGCACTGGGAGGCAGCATTACATACTGGCACTGGGGGCAGCATTACATATTGGCACTGGGGGGGCAGCATTATACACTGACACTAAGGGGGCATTATATATTGGCACTAGGGGGAGCATTATATACTGAAACTAGGGGGAGAATTATATAATGGTACTACAGTAAATACACTCACCTAAAGAATTACTAGGAACACCTGTTCTATTTCTCACTAATGCAATTATCTAGTCAACCAATCACATGGCAGTTGCTTCAATGCATTTAGGGGTGTGGTCCTGGTAAAGACAATCTTGAACTCCAAACTGAATGTCAAAATGGGAAAGAACGGTGATTTAAGCAATTTTGAGCGTGGCATGGTTGTTGGTGCCAGACGGGCCGGTCTGAGTATTTCACAATCTGCTCAGTTACTAGGATTTTCACGCACAACCATTTCTAGGGTTTACAAAGAATGGTGTGAAAAGGGAAAAACATCCAGTATGCGGCAGTCCTGTGAGTGAAAATGCCTTGTGGATGCTAGAGGTCAGAGGAGAATGGGCCGACTGATTCAAGCTGATAGAAGAGCAACGTTGACTGAAATAACCACTCGTTACAACCGAGGTATGCAGCAAAGCATTTGTGAAGCCACAACACGCACAACCTTGAGGCGGATGGGCTACAACAGCAGAAGACCCCACGGGGTACCACTCATCTCCACTACAAATAGGAAAAAGTGGCTACAATTTGCACGAGCTCACCAAAATTGGACTGTTGAAGACTGGAAAAATGTTGCCTGGTCTGATGAGTCTCGATTTCTGTTGAGACATTCAAATGGTAGAGTCCGAATTTGGCGTAAACAGAATGAGAACATGTATCCATCCTCTGATGGCTACTTCCAGCAGGATAATGCACCATGTCACAAAGCTTGAATCATTTCAAATTGGTTTCTTGAACATGACAATGAGTTCACTGTACTAAAATGGCCCCCACAGTCACCAGATCTCAACCCAATAGAGCATCTTTGGGATGTGGTGGAACGGGAGCTTCGTGCCCTGGATGTGAATCCCTCAAATCTCCATCAACTGCAAGATGCTATCCTATCAATATGGGCCAACATTTCTAAAGAATGCTATCAGCACCTTGTTGAATCAATGCCACGTAGAATTAAGGCAGTTCTGAAGGCAAAAGGGGGTCCAACACCGTATTAGTATGGTGTTCCTAATAATTCTTTAGGTGAGTGTATATATATAAATAAGAAAAAAAGCAGCACACATTAAAAATGGGTGCAAATTCTTTCAAGGACCTGTGACCAAGGTCCCATATACATATGTTGAAGAAAGACGGCAGCACTCCAAATTGTGATGAAAAAAAGTGGATGGTTTATTAACCCATCTGACAGCAATGTTTCAGCTCTCTCAAAGGAGCCTTTGTCCAGCTGAATAACATGTGCACGGTGTCATACATAAATAGTGCAAGCAATTTACATAATAGACATCCATAATTAATTAATAAAGTGCTATAAAAATATAAAAGTGACTTTAAAAACATAGTTCATCTGTCAAAACATAGTGATATCATGATTCTTCAATCATAAAATTTATGATAATACATATACAGTGCATATAGTGTAAAAATTAAAGGTAGTGTTAATACATATACATGATTATCAATAAATATACTGTATAAAAAACAGTGCTCAGTGGATATCAATTGCAACTTGATTAGAACCTTAAAAACATGTGGAATTGTCACGCTTGATCATGATGGCATGTTGGAACCAGCTTGGCGTCCGGAAAAGCGGCTTAGTCATGCTCCACTGTCCGTTCTCTCGCGAGACACGAGAATATGTCAAAGGGTATGGGAACCACATCAAAGATGGCCGCTCGCTCGACTGTGTTCAGGGCGCATGCTCATGCCAATACTGGCCGGCACGCCCCTTATCCTCCGTACGAGCAATATAGAGATATACAAGTGAACCAAAATGAACTTAGTAACTCATTGCCCCGCACTTCACAATAGATCCAGCTGGTGGGTACACTGTGATCACGTCTGCCTGTGATGGTCTCGACCATAAGAAAAGGGAAGTGATAATCAACTGAAATCCGTAGAGATGTCACCTTTAAGTCACTGGATCTTCCCCTGACTACTTATTTTAAATGTGTTTTGATCTCTTTATTAGTCATGAGCGGCATAGGCAATATTAGTTTTTTGCAATATTTCACATTTTAGCATAATATTCGCAATAAATTGGCAAATTTTAGAATTCGTGATCTCGTCATTATTTTCGCGATTGCGCAAATCGGCACTAATGATGCGCATATTTTTTGTGCAATACATGCAACTTCACATTTTATCAGGTCTGAGAAGATATTACTGATTGGTGCACTAAGTATTGTTGTGACATCACAGCACTATGTCTGTAGCATGTATGTATGGACAGCAGAGAAACAGTAATTCCTATCACAGTACCTAACACCCTGTACTGGAACCTATCAGCTACACTATATCACAATCTAACCTACACTGACTCCCACTAGCTATCTGTATTATATAGATATGAGCTAAATAACTATCTAATGTAATTGGATAAGGAATAGGATCCAAATGAAAGCATAGAGCATAGCAATGTCACTGCTCTCTCTCTCAGAACTGCAAAAAGCAGCAGAAAATGGCTGCTGGGGAGTTTCTTATATAGTAAAGTTGTAGGCAACTTTCCTATTGGTTGCTAGGGATGTTGCTAAGCTCTGACAAAGATATTGCAGCCTTCTCATTGGCCCACAAGCAAGAAGGGAGGTTACTGATGAAAAAAAAATCTAGAATATTCGCGATTACGAATATATAGCACTATATTCTACATCTTCGCGAATTCTCAAAGTGCTGATATTTGCGATAAAAATTTGCAATTAGAATATTCGTGATCAACACTGCTCTTTATTAGTAAGTAGGGTCACTTTAAATAGTTTTTTTTTTTTAAGGGGTGGGCATAATTTGCCTGCTCAGGTTAGGGCGCTGAAATACCTCATCCTAGCCCTGATTTATCCCTTAAAATTCAATATTAATTTATTCTGGGACCATTGTAATTTGAAAATCTAGCTAACTGATCAGGGGTGTAACGGCGGGCGGAGGGGGCCCGCTGCACTCACATATAACGAAGCGTTCTGACGGGGCCCGGCATGAAGTACAGTGACAATGCCGGGCCCCATCAGAGCTCTCTTCAAACATGTGTATTATGCGTCCCGGCGCAGAGGCAAGGGGGGGGCGCAGAGGCAAGGGGGGGCGCAGAGGCAAGGAAAGGGGGAGCGCACTCACCCGGCAGTTCTTGTCACTGCCGGGCTGTTTCAAGAGTGAAGCAGGGAGCCCACTCCGCTCCCTGCTTCACTGTTCTTCTGAGCTCCGGCGCTCTCCCTGCAGGCCGCACATTGCTCTGACGACGTGCTCCCACACTCACATCGTGCTGCTGGCTGTACTGGAGGCCAATTCCCGAGCTTTCAGTGCTCCTCTCACAGCCAGCAGCACGATGTGAGTGTGGGAGCACGTCGTCAGGGAAGAAAGTAAGTATGTTTTTTTTTTTCCATAAAGCTGCAGACTGGAGGCAAAAGGGGGGCTACAACTAGAGTAAGGGGGCACAAAAGTGGGTATCTTTACTGAGAGGGCACCTAATCTGGCATGACTACTTTGAGGGGGCACCTAATCTGGCACAACTACTTTGAGGGGGCACATAATCTGACATAACTACTGTGAGAGAGCATATCATCTGGAATATCTGATGTGAGGGGGCACTTAATCTGGCATAACTACTGTGAGGGGGCACATAATCTGGCATAACTACTGTGGGGGGGGGGCACATATCTGGGCATAACTACAGTGAGAGGGCACAAAAGTGGGCATAACTACTGTGACCGGAACAAAGGTGGGCATAACTGCTGTGAGGGACCACAAGGAGGACATAACTATTGTGAAGGGCCACAAGGTGGGCTTAATTACTGTGAGGGGCCACAATGTGGGCATTAGTACTGTGTGGTAGCATTTAGGGGAAATGTTTTAGATTACCCTGCTATACCACATTGGCATGGCTCAGTCTTATAGGCCAGCACAGCACCCCCTGCTGGTGATTTCACAGGGTCAGTCACCATCCCTTCCTTGTGTGTTATTCTTTTTTTCTCTATCACCACAGGGACCTTGTTCTAGATCCAGTGGACATCACGCAGACGCCAGAGACACCTTGGCTGACGTAGAACCAGATTTTATTAGTTAGGACTGGGTGAGTGTAGCCATGCATTGGGCTTAGTGTAAAAAAATTATTGTCACCTCTTTGTATAAATTGGAGGGGGGGGGGGGGGGGCGATCCAAAGTTTGCACTGGGGCCCATAACACTCTAGTTACGCCACTGTAACTGATGATAACATCATTGCAAGCTTTTACGGCTATTGACTCTCTTCCTCTCTCTTAACCCCTTAGTAACCACCCATATGTGTTTTTTACACCGGTTACTTAGGGGTCTTTGGCTGGGCCGATGCTTTTTTAAGGCGGCCCAGTCTAAGCACTGCACGGGTCCCCCGCGAGCTGCGGCCCTGCTCTAACAGCCCGGACCGGCAGGAGTGCCAACACTTTACATGCCACGGGCAATGGAGCCGGCTGCATGTTAAGTGCTAAGAGAGGGAGCCGTCTCCGTCTGTCTCCTGTCGTACCTCACTCTGGCGCAGCCTGCTGGTCAATGTCAGAATAGCATTGGGATATATAGGGATAGTGCATTGCATTTTAAAAGCATTCAAAATACTGTCTGTTATAGTCCCCTTGTGGGATTATTAAGTGGTAAAAAAAAAAAACATTTATTAAATAAAAATAATTCCATTAAAAAAAAAATATTCCCATTAGGGTACATTCACACGACCGTATGTGTTTTGCGGTCCGCAAATTGCGGATCCGCAAAACACGTATACCGGCCGTGTGAATGTAGCCGGCACCATGATAGAAATGCCTATTCTTGTCCGCGATTGCGGACAAGAATAGGACATGCTCTATCTTTTTTGAAATGAATGGGTCCAAACGGATGCGGAGCCAAAAATACGGTCGTGTGAATGTACCCTTAAAAATACTCTTTTCAATGATTTTTTTTTTTACAGAATTGCTAATTTATTCTTAGTGGCCACCAAAAAAACTCAATAACAAGTGATCAAAAAGCGTTATTTACTCCAAAATTATACCAATGAAAAATACAAATTGTCCAGCAAAAATCAAGCCCTCACACAACTCCATAGAAAGAAAAATAAAAAAGCTATGGGTCTTGGGAATCGGCAATGCAAAAACATTTTTTCCTTTTAAAGGGCTTCTGTCACCCCACTAAAGTCATTTTTTTTTTTTGGGCTAGTTAAATTACTTATACTGCGATATATGAAAATATAATGGTCTTACTTACTTTGATTAAGCAGTTTCTTCTAAAAACTAAGTTTTATAATATGTAAATTAGGTCTCTACCTTCAAGTAGGGCGGCTACTTGCTGGTAGCAGCTGCAGAAAACCGCCCCCTCGTCGTGTTGATTGACAGGGCCAGCCGGGATCTCCTCCTCCGGCCAGCCCTGTCGGCATTTAAAAAATTGCGCCGAATGAACACAGGCGCGCAATTTTTGAAATGCCGACTAGAGTTGAGCAAACACCGGGATGTTCGAGTTCGAGAAGTTCGGGAACCCGACCCGAACTTCGTCCCGAACCCCATTGAAGTCAATGGGGACCCGAACTTTTGGGCACTAAAAAGGCTGTAAAACAGCCCAGGAAAGAGCTAGAGGGCTGCAAAAGGCAGCAACATGTAGGTAAATCCCCTGCAAACAAATGTGGATAGGGAAATGAATTAAAATAAAAATTAAAAAATAAAAATTACCCAATATCAATTGGACAGAGGTCCCATAGCAGAGAATCTGGCTATACGTCAGCAGAGAATCAGTCTCTTCATGCCATAGCAAAGAATCTGGCTTCATGTCAGCAGAGAATCAGTCTCTTCATGCCATAGCAGAGAATCTGGCTTCATGTCACCCACCACTGGAAGAGGCCACTGTCACATATTTAGGCCCAGGCACCCAGGCAGAGGAGAGAGGTTGCGTAACAGAGAATCTGGCTTCATGTCAGCACAGAATAAGTCTTCATGTCATAGCAGAGAATCAGGCTTCACGTCACCCACCACTGGAACAGGCCACTGTCACACATTTAGGCCCAGGCACCCAGGCAGAGGAGAGAGGTCCCGTAACAGAGAATCTGGCCTTATGTCAGTGCAGAATCTGTCTTCATGTCATAGCAGAGAATCAGGCTTCACGTCACCCACCACTGGAACAGGCCACTGTCACACATTTAGGCCCAGGCACCCAGTCAGAGGAGAGAGGTCCCGTAACAGAGAATCTGGCCTTATGTCAGCGCAGAATCTGTCTTCATGTCATAGCAGAGAATTAGGCTTCACGTCACCCACCACTGGAACAGGCCACTGTCACATATTTAGGCCCAGGCACCCAGGCAGAGGAGAGAGGTCCCATAACAGAGAATCTGGCCTTATGTCAGCGCAGAATCTGTCTTCATGTCATAGCAGAGAATCAGGCTTCACGTCACCCACCACTGGAACAGGCCACTGTCACACATTTAGGCCCAGGCTCCCAGGCAGAGGAGAGAGGTCCCGTAACAGAGAATCTGGCCTTATGTCAGCGCAGAATCTGTCTTCATGTCAAAGCAGAGAATCAGGCTTCACGTCACCCACCACTGTAACAGGCCACTGTCACATATTTAGGCCCAGGCACCCAGGCAGAGGAGAGAGGTCCCGTAACAGAGAATCTGGCCTTATGTCAGCGCAGAATCTGTCTTCATGTCATAGCAGAGAATCATGCTTCATGTCACCCACCACTGGAACAGGCCACTGTCACACATTTAGGCCCCGGCACCCAGACAGAGGAGAGAGCTCCCGTAACAGAGAATCTGGCTTCATGTCAGCAGAGAATCAGTCTTCATGTCATAGCAGAGAATTAGGCTTCACGTCACCCACCACTGGAACAGGCCACTGTCACATATTTAGGCCCAGGCACCCAGGCAGAGGAGAGAGTCCAGTAACAGAGAATCTGGCTTCATGTCAGCAGAGAATCAGTCTTCATGTTATAGCAGAGAATCAGGCTTCACGTCACCCACCACTGGAACAGGTCACTGTCACATATTTAGGCCCCGGCAGCCAGACAGAGGAGAGAGCTCCCGTAACAGAGAATCAGTCTTCATGTCAGCAGAGAATCAGTCTTCATGTCATAGCAGAGAATCAGGCTTCACATCACCCACCACTGGAACAGGCCACTTTCACATATTTAGGCCCAGGCACCCAGGCAGAGGAGAGAGGTCCTGTAACAGAGAATCTGGCTTCATGTCAGCAGAGAATCAGTCTTCATGTCATAGCAGAGAATCAGGCTTCACGTCACCCACCACTGGAACAGGCCACTGTCACAAATTTAGGCACCCAGACAGAGGAGAGGTTCATTCAACTTTGGGTTTCCCCGCAATATAATGGTAAAATGAAATTAAAAATAGTATTGAATGAGGAAGTGCCCTGTAGTAGAATAATATATTGTTAAGGGGAGGTAGTTAATATCTAATCTGCACAAGGGATGGACAGGTCCTGTGGGATCCATGCCTGGTTCATTTTTATGAACGTCAGCTTGTCCACATTGGCTGTAGACAGGCGGCTGCGTTTGTCTGTAATGACGCCCCCTGCCGTGCTGAATACACGTTCAGACAAAACGCTGGCCGCCAGGCAGGCCAGCACCTCCAAGGCATAAAAGGCTAGCTCTGGCCACGTGGACAATTTGGAGACCCAGAAGTTGAATGGGGCCGAACCATCAGTCAGTACGTGGAGGGGTGTGCACAGGTACTGTTCCACCATGTTAGTGAAATGTTGCCTCCTGCTAACACGTTCCGTATCAGGTGGTGGTGCAGTTAGCTGTGGCGTGTTGACAAAACTTTTCCACATCTCTGCCATGCTAACCCTGCCTTTAGAGGAGCTGGCCGTGACACAGCTGCGTTGGCGACCTCTTGCTCCTCCTCTGCCTTCGCCTTGGGCTTCCACTGGTTCCCCTGTGACATTTGGGAATGCTCTCAGTAGCGCGTCTACCAACGTGCGCTTGTACTCGCGCATCTTCCTATCACGCTCCAGTGTAGGAAGTAAGGTGGGCACATTGTCTTTGTACCGGGGATCCAGCAGGGTGGCATCCCAGTAGTCCGCACACGTTAAAATGTGGGCAACTCTGCTGTCGTTGCGCAGGCACTGCAGCATGTAGTCGCTCATGTGTGCCAGGCTGCCCAGGGGTAAGGACAAGCTGTCCTCTGTGGGAGGCGTATCGTCATCGTCCTGAGTTTCCCCCAAAGCCACGCACCAGTGATGGGCCCGAGCTGCTTTGGGTGCCACCCCGCTGTGAACATGCTTCATCCTCATCCTCCTCCACCTCCTCCTCATCCTCGTCCTCCTCGTCCTCCAGTAGTGGGCCCTGTCTGGCCACATTTGTACCTGGCCTCTGGTGTTGCAAAAAACCTCCCTCTGAGTCACTTCGAAGAGACTGGCCTGAAAGTGCTAAAAATTACCCCTCTTCCTCCTCTTCCTCCTGGGCCACCTCCTCTTCCATCATCGCCCTAAGTGTTTTCTCAAGGAGACATAGAAGTGGTATTGTAATGCTGATAACGGCGTCATCGCCACTGGCCATGTTGGTGGAGTACTCGAAACAACGCAACAGGACACACAGGTCTCGCATGGAGGCCCAGTCATTGGTGGTGAAGTGTGTCTGATCCGCAGTACGACTGACCCGTGCGTGCTGCAGCTGAAACTCCACTATGGCCTGCTGCAGCTCGCACAGTCTGTCCAGCATATGCAAGGTGGAGTTCTACCTGGTGGGCACGTCGCATATGAGGCGGTGAGCGGGAAGGCCGAAGTTACGCTGTAGCGCAGACAGGCGAGCAGCGGCAGGGTGTGAACGCCGGAAGCGCAAACAGACGGCCCGCACTTTATGCAGCAGCTCTGACATGTAGGGGTAGTTGCGAATGAACTTCTGCACCAAAAAATTCAGCACATGCGCCAGGCAAGGGATGTGCGTCAAACCGGCTAGTCCCAGAGCTGCAACGAGATTTCGCCCATTATCGCACACCACCAGGCCGGGCTTGAGGCTCACCGGCAGCAACCACTCGTCGGTCTGTTGTTCTATACCCCGCCACAACTCCTGTGCGTTGTGGGGCCTGTCCCCCAAACATATGAGTTTCAGAATGGCCTGCTGACGTTTGCCCCGGGCTGTGCTGAAGTTGGTGGTGAAGGTGTGTGGCTGACTGGATGAGCAGGTGGAAGAAGAGGAGGAGGAAGCTGAGTAGGAGAAGGAGGAGACAGGAGGCAAAGAATGTTGCCCTGCGATCCTTGGCGGCGGAAGGACGTGCGCCAAACAGCTCTCCGCCTGGGGCCCAGCCGCCACTACATTTACCCAGTGTGCAGTTAGGGAGATATAGCGTCCCTGGCCGTGCTTACTGGTCCACGTATCTGTGGTTAGGTGGACCTTGCCACAGATGGCGTTGCGCAGTGCACACTTGATTTTATCGGACACTTGTTTGTGCAGGGAAGGCACGGCTCTCTTGGAGAAGTAGTGGCGGCTGGGAACAACATACTGTGGGACAGCAAGTGACATGAGCTGTTTGAAGCTGTGTGTGTCCACCAGCCTAAATGACAGCATTTCATAGGCCAGTAGTTTAGAAATGCTGGCATTCAGGGCCAGGGATCGAGGGTGGCTAGGTGGGAATTTACGCTTTCTCTCAAATGTTTGTGAGATGGAGAGCTGAACGCTGCCGTGTGACATGGTTGAGATGCTTGGTGACGCAGGTGGTGGTGTTGGTGGTACATCCCATGTTTGCTGGGCGGCAGGTGCCAACGTTCCTCCAGAGGCAGAGGAAGAGGCCGAGGCGGCGGCAGCCGCAGCAGAAGAGGCCGAGGCGGCGGCAGCAGCAGAAGAGGCCGAGGCGGCAGCAGCAGAAGAGGTAGCAGGGGGAGCCAGAGTGACTTCCTTGTTTTTAAGGTGTTTACTCCACTGCAGTTCATGCTTTGCATGCAGGTGCCTGGTCATGCAGGTTGTGCTAAGGTTCAGAACGTTAATGCCTCGCTTCAGGCTCTGATGGCACAGCGTGCAAACCACTCGGGTCTTGTCGTCAGCACATTGTTTGAAGAAGTGCCATGCCAGGTAACTCCTTGAAGCTCCTTTGGGGTGCTCCGTCCCAGATGGCGGCGGTCAGTAGCAGGCGGAGTCTCTTGGCGGCGGGTGTTCTGATTTTGCCCACTGCTCCTTCTTTTGCTACGCTGTTGGCTCAGTCTCACCACTGCCTCTTCCTCCGAACTGTGAAAGTCAGTGGCACGACCTTCATTCCATGTGGGGTCTAGGACCTCATCGTCCCCTGCATCGTCTTCCACCCAGTCTTGATCCCTGACCTCCTGTTCAGTCTGCACACTGCAGAAAGACGCAGCAGTTGGCACCTGTGTTTCGTCATCATCAGAGACGTGCTGAGGTGGTATTCCCATGTCCTTATCATCAGGAAAAATAAGTGGTTGTGCGTTAGTGCATTCTATCTCTTCCACCCCTGGGGAAGGGCTAGGTGGATGCCCTTGGGAAACCCTGTCAGCAGAGTCTTCAAACAGCATAAGAGACTGCTGCATAACTTGAGGCTCAGACAGTTTCCCTGATATGCATGGGGGTGATGTGACAGACCGATGGGCTTGGTTTTCATGCGCCATCTGTGCGCTTTCTGCAGAAGACTGGGTGGGAGATAATGTGAACGTGCTGGATCCACTGTCGGCCACCCAATTGACTAATGCCTGTACCTGCTCAGGCCTTACCATCCTTAGAACGGCATTGGACCCCACCAAATATCGCTGTAAATTCTGCTGGCTACTGGGACCTGAGGTAGTTGGTTCACTAGGACGTGTGGCTGTGGCAGAATGGGCACGTCCTCTCCCAGCACCAGACGGACCACTAACACCACCACGACCATGTCCACGTCCGCGTCCGCGTCCCTTATTAGATGTTTTCCTCATTGTTCCCGTTCACCACAATTTTGAGAATGGCAAATTTGGGAATAGTTTTTCAACCCAGAACAAAAAATGTACTTTTACGGTCACTACAAATAACTTGACCAGATAAAACAGTACAGATTTGGTTGAATAGAAATGTCAGGCCTGTTTTTTTTTTGCGCTATGTGACAGGTATAGGTTTAATCACAGAATCAGACTTCTATCTGCACGGTAGCGTGTGTCTTAGGTTTTTCTGAATGACACTATCAGCACCTTCAATGTAAGATATCCTTTTTGGGATAGATTTCAAGTAGGCCTCAAATACCAGAAACTAGTTATTTTGAGAATGGCAAATTTGGGAATAGTTTTTCAACCCAGAACAAAAAGTGTGCTTTTACGGTCACTACAAATAACTTGACCAGCTAAAACAGTACAGATTTGGTTGAATAGAAATGTCAGGTCTATTTTTTAGGGGCTGCGTGACAGGCTCAACTTGCCCCTGATGTAGTATATGGCCAAAAAATAACCACACTGTTGATGGTTAAATGCACTTGGGTGACACAGGCTCAGCCTGCACCAGATGTAGTATATGGCCAAAAAATAACCAGACTGTTGATGGTTAAATGCACTTCGGTGACACAGGCTCAGCCTGCAGCTGATGTAGTATATGGCCAAAAAATAACCAGACTGTTGATGGTTAAATGCACTTCGGTGACACAGGCTCAGCCTGCAGCTGATGTAGGATATAGCACAAAATAACCACACTATTGATGGTTAAATACACTTGGTGATAGCTTGTGCTGGCGCACCACAAGTCACAAAATGGCCGCCGATCACCCCAGAAAAAAAGTGATCTAAAAACGCTCTGGGCAGCCTCAAAAAAGTGGGCAAGTCAATAATAGCACTTCAATGATCCACAGCTGCAGATCGATCACAGAATGAAGTCTTTTGGAGGAGTTAATCTGCCTAATCTCGCCCTAACGTCGCAGCTGCAACCTCTCCCTATGCTGGAATCAGCAGAGTGACGTGCAGCGCAACGTGACCCAAGCTTATATAGAGGCTGGGTCACATGCTGCACTGGCCAATCACAGCCATGCCAATAGTAGGCAAGGCTGTGATGGCCTCTTGGAGAAAGTAGTATGACGCTTGTTGATTGGCTGCTTTGCAGCCTTTCAAAAAGCGCCAAGAAAGCGCCAAACACCGAACCCGAACCCGGACTTTTACGAAAATGTTCGGGTCCGTGTCACGGACACCCCAAAATTCGGTACGAACCCGAACTATACAGTTCGGGTTCGCTCATCCCTAATGCCGACAGGGCCGGCCGGAGGAGGAGATCCCGGCTGGCCCTGTCAATCAACACGACGAGGGGGCGGTTTTCTGCAGCTGCTACCAGCAAGTAGCCACCCTACTTGCTGGTAGAGACCTAATTTACATATTATAAAACTTCGTTTTTAGAAGAAACTGCTGAATCAAAGTAAGTAAGACCATTATATTTTCATATATCGCAGTATAAGTAATTTAACTAGCCCAAAAAAAAAAAAAGACTTTAGTGGGGTGACAGAAGCCCTTTAAAAAACGGATTTTATTGCAAAAAGTAGAAAAACATAAAAAAACTATATGTATTTGTTATCACTGTACTTGTACTGACCCAGACAATAAAGATATTATGTTATTTATACCGAAAAATGAATGCCATAAAATTCATAACGTAAACACGCAGTGGCAGAATTGCTATTTTTCCAATCTCCCTCCCAGAAAGAGGTAATAAAAGTTCACTAGAAAGTTATGTGTACCCCAAAATGGCACCATTAAAAATGACAACTTTTCCTGCAAAAAACAAGCTATACAGCTATATAGACGGAAAAATAAAAAAGTTATAGCTCTTGGAACACAAAGATAAAAAAAGGAAGAAAAACACTTGGTCAGAAAGGCCAAAAACAGGCTGGTCACTATGGGGTTAAGACAGTATCTGAGGATTCACATAAATACATGAGACAATTGAATTTAACCCATAGAGGAACCGCACCATACTTGTACGGCACAGATGTCCGTAACTTCAGGACCAGCGCCAAACATGAACGGCGCTGTAATCGGGCAGGTGCAGGAGATGCACCCGCCCGATCCGCGGCAGGGGTCCGGCAGTCATTGATAGCCAGACCCCTGCTGCATGCGCCGGCATCAGTGAAATCACCAATGCCAATGCATTAACCCTTGATGTGACGTGGTCAGCACTGATTGCGGCACATGCGATGTCCTTGCTGGTATCGGAGCTGTCATCGGGTCCCCGTGCTGATGTGATGGGGACCCGATGGCATGGAAGGCAGCCCGATGCCTTCCTTAGGCATCGTGACTGCCATCCGGGAGAGCCCGTGAGATCCAGCCCCCTGGATCTCACAGGAAAGCAGGCTGTAAGCCAGAAGTATTGTGATGCATTGTAAAGGGGACCAAACCCCCAAAACTTAAAGTCCCAGAGTGGGGGGAAAAAAAAGTGCAACAAAAAGTAAAAAAAAAATGAAATAACCACTTAAATAAACACCGCCCAAAAAATAAAATAAACTATGACTCTCAGAATATGGAGACACTAAAACATGATTTTGTTTTGTTTCAAAAATGATATTATTGTGTAATAAAAAAATTAAAAATATACATATTATGTATCGCCGCGTACGTAACAACATGCTCTATAAAAATACCACATTACATAACCCCTCAGTTGTAAACCGCAAAAAAATAAATAAAATGAAAACGGTGTCAAAAGCCATTTTTTGTCACCTTACATCACAAAAAGTGTAATAACAAGCGATCAAAATATCATGTGCACCCCAAAATAGTGCCGATCAAACCATCATCTCATCCCACAAAAATGATACCTTACCTAAGACAATCACCCAAAAACTGAAAAAACTATGGGTGTCAGAATATGGAGACACTAAAACATCATTTGTTTTGTTTCAAAAATGATATTATTGTGTAAAACTTACATAAATAAAAAAGTAGACATATTAGGTATTCCGACGTCTGTGAGAACCTGCTCTATAAAAATATCACATGACCTAACCCCTCAGGCGAACACCGTAATAAAATAAAAATTAAAACGGTGTTAAAAAAGCAATTTTTTTGTCACCTTATATCACAAAAAGTGTAATAGCAAGCGATCAAAAAGTCATATTAACCCTAAAATAGTACCAATCAAACCATCATCTCATCTCCAAAAAAATTAGCCCCTACACAAGACAGTCACTCAAAAAATAAAAATAAACTAAGGCTTTCAGAATGCTTTATTATGTAAAACTGGAAAAAAAAAAAAAAAAAATATTTGGTATTGTTGCGTCCGTAACAACCTGCTCTATAATAATAACACATGATCTAATCAAAGGGTGCAAAACCTTTTTTTGGTCTGAAGGCCACATTGTCACATTGCTCTTTTTCAAGGGGTTGCAAATAATTAAAAAAATGTTAATCGGTGCTCATTTGCATCAGCCTATTATACAGGCCAATGTAAAGAGACTTGGGAGGAGTGATCGTTATCACAGTCATTCCTCCTTCATTTAGTTATATTGATTATCAGTAGCACATCCCTAATTACATAGATAGATGTGCGGCACGATTATACCGGTTATCATGTTATCATGATTGAGCGTTCCTGTGAACACTTGTTCCCAGTAATTTACCTGAATATCTCACAGCGTATTAGGGGCTTAAAGGGATTTCCCAGTAAAAATGAATTTCTAACACATTCCCACAGCATGGCCCCTGAAACCAAAGAGTTAAACTTACCTGCTCCCCGCCGCTTCGGTCCTCTGCACCTGCTGCCTCCTTCCTCCGATCCCCGTGCTATTATCACCTGGCAGTGTATGGTCATGGTCACATGCACCTCTCAAGCCAATGACTGGCTTCAGTGGTGATGTGGCCACAAGCAGCATGTCACCCCTGAAGCCAGTAATTGACTGGAGCGGTGTATGTGACCATGGCCATGCACTGCCAGGTGTAAAAGTGCAGGAACCGGAAGATGGAGGCAGAGGGGGCAGCGCAAAGGACCAGGGCGGCATGGAGCAGGTAAGTATAAATCTTCTGATATAGGGGCAATGCTGCAGGAACTTGTTAAAAAATAATTTTTACAGGAAAAATCCGGAAAAGTGGCAACATTTCATTCCATCCTGCTTCCTATTTATAAATCAGAGCTTTCCTTCACTGCAGAGCCTGGCACTCATTGGTTATTAACGCCTCCTGCCCGCAGTTACTGGCGCCATGTTATAACCAGTAAGCACTTTCCCTTACTGTAAGGAAATTGGACCCTTGTTAGATACCCCAGGTACCGGACTTCGGTGGTCAGCTTGGTTTAAGTCTTATCTGGCGCCAGGAGAATGAACTTGTCAAATACAACACAAACACGGGTCTGTTCAAATTCACTCTGATTTTATTGTCCTTCAGTTCAGCCTTTTATTAGGCAGAGAGTATAATTTACATAGTAACAGCATTAACCAATCATATGTAGACACATATAGGCCGGTAAACATTAAGCCGGAATGACCTTGTAAAGCGTGACTGTCTTCACTAAAATTTTGGAATTTCAAGAAACTGTCCAAGGACAGGGAAAGAAACCCAAATTCCAGTGGGGGAACTTGAAACAGTGCATGAACAAGATGCTATCACAATACATATTGTTAGAATAGACAAAATGGAGTCACATATATCCCTTCAATCCCCTCTTAGAACCTTATATATTTTATACACTGCTCAAAAAAATTAAGGGAACACAAAAATAACACATCCTAGATCTGAATTAACTAAATATTCTTCTGAAACACTTTGTTCTTTACATAGTTGAATGTGCTGACAACAAAATCACACAAAAATAAAAAAATGGAAATCAAATTTTTCAACCCATGGAGGTCTGGATTTGGAGTCCCACTCAAAATTAAAGTGGAAAAACACACTACAGGCTGATCCAACTTTGATGTAATGTCCTTAAAACAAGTCAAAATGAGGCTCAGTAGTGTGTGTGGCCTCCACGTGCCTGTATGACCTCCCTACAACGCCTGTGCATGCTCCTGATGAGGTGGCGGACGGTCTCCTGAGGGATCTCCTCCCAGACCTGGACTAAAGCATCTGCCAACTCCTGGACAGTCTGTGGTGCAATGTGACGTTGGTGGATAGAGCGAGACATGATGTCCCAGTGCTCAATTGGATTCAGGTCTGGGGAACGGGCGGGCCAGTCCATAGCATCAATGCCTTCGTCTTGCAGGAACTGCTGACACACTCCAGCCACATGAGGTCTAGCATTGTCTTGCATTAGGAGGAACCCAGGGCCAACCGCACCAGCATATGGTCTCACAAGGGGTCTGAGGATCTCATCTCGGTACCGAATGGCAGTCAGGCTACCTCTGGCGAGCACATGGAGGGCTGTGCAGACCCCCAAAGAAATGCCACCCCACACCATTACTGACCCAATGCCAAACTGGTCATGCTGGAGGATGTTGCAGGCAGCAGAACGTTCTCCACGGCGTCTCCAGACTCTGTCACGTCTGTCACATGTGCTCAGTGTGAACCTGCTTTCATGTGTGAAGAGCACAGGGCTCCAGTAGCGAATTTGCCAATCTTGGTGTTCTCTGGCAAATGCCAAACGTCCTGCACGGTGTTGGGCTGTAAGCACAACTCCCACCTGTGGACGTCGGGCCCTCATATCACCCTCATGGAGTCTGTTTCTGACCGTTTGAGCAGACACATGCACATTTGTGGCCTGCTGGAGGTCATTTTGCAGGGCTCTGGCAGTGCTCCTCCTGTTCCTCCTTGCACAAAGGCGGAGGTAGCGGTCCTGCTGCTGGGTTGTTGCCCTCCTACGGCCTCCTCCACGTCTCCTGATGTACTGGCCTGTCTCCTGGTAGCGCCTCCATGCTCTGGACACTACGCTGACAGACACAGCAAACCTTCTTGCCACAGCTCGCATTGATGTGCCATCCTGGATAAGCTGCACTACCTGAGCCACTTGTGTGGGTTGTAGACTCCGTCTCATGCTACCACTAGAGTGAAAGCACCGCCAGCATTCAAAAGTGACCAAAACATCAGCCAGGAAGCATAGGAACGAGAAGTGGTCTGTGGTTACCACCTGCAGAACCACTCCTTTATTGGGGGTGTCTTGCTAATTGCCTATAATTTCCACCTGTTGTCTATCCCATTTGCACAACAGCATGTGAAATTGATTGTCACTCAGTGTTGCTTCCTAAGTGGACAGTTTGATTTCACAGAAGTGTGATTGACTTGGAGTTACATTGTGTTGTTTAAGTGTTCCCTTAATTTTTTTGAGCAGTGTATTATATGGTTCTTTCTTCTTTCTTTCTTCTGTCTATATATCTTCAGATATTTCATGTATCCACTGGGTGTGTTATCCTTATTATTTGGGGTTGGTGGGGGGATGGCCTGGTAGAAAGAGGCTGTGGCGTTAGTTGCACCTTGTTCTAACAAGTTCCTAATACATGGTACTACCCATAATGAAAATGCAGCAATGACCATAATACAAGGATAATAATGCCTAGTTGTGCTAACGCCTGCTTCCAATTAGTAAACCAATCAAAATACTGATCCCAGGGATCTGTAATACCTGAGTTCTTTTTCAATTCAACAGACAGATCTTCCAACTTTTGTATAGCCTCAGTTACCTTACCATTGGGACCTGTGTTATTAGGTATGAAGGTGCAGCATGATGTGGGATCCGTGAGCACCTTGCATACCCCACCTTTTTCTGCCAATATCATATCTAAAACCATTCTGTTCTGGAATGTCATTATGGAGTCAGCTTGGAGCTGCTCTGCAATCCCTTGCATTGCATCCCTTGTGTAATTTACAAACCTTTGCTGGTTGTAGTAGATGTAATTAATCCAGTCTACATTTTTATTTACGGTGATTATAGGAATGATAGATTCAAAACCTGCAGCTACTTGATCTCTGTCCTTGAACTCATCAGGGACCCCTCTTGGGACCCCTATTGCATCTATGTACACATGTGGATCGAAACTACCTTTAGGTATTGATCTCCTTAACCTATTTGTAGCAAAGTCTACGTGTCCCTCCACTTCAGTAAATATGTGAATGTTCATAATAGCTTTGGCCAGGGCGCACTCTCCTTTCCATTTTCTCTCCAATCTGGACCTTATTTTACCATCGACGCAGATCCAGTAGATGTCCCCTATTGAAAATATCTGGTTTTGAGTGAGTGACATATTTACAGAACTATAATTAGCACAATACCCCTCTGTAAAAAAAAATTGATTCACACCTTCATTTCCTCCCTTATAACAGGTGTAGTTGCCTGGGTAAATATGTATACCCGCCCCCGGGTGTGGGGTTTTCGTCAACAAAGGGTATTTTGCTTTCCAGGTCTTACAGACAGTGTCATTTGTGGAGATGTTTAAAAAAAGACTTAGAAAGCATTCCTCTACTGTTAGGGGTAATGTAAGTGGAACTGTTCCTAGGTGTGGTTTTGCGGCTCCACAAATATAACAGTTACTTTTATTGACAGATGCTGCAGTGTACTTTATCCACTCTACCCAGAGATTGGCATCAGAAAACCCTGTCTCCAGTGTCCTCATATGTGGGATCAGATATGGCCTTTAAATCTTTAAGGGTGACAATGTGGGGCATCAAAGTTTTTTTGGGTTTATACTCTTGCGAGTTATCCATATCCTCTAGCTTGAAGGGGATTGTTTCACTATCCCACCCCCTCCCTGCTGGAAGTAAAGACCAAGGACATATAGTCCACTGTCTATAGGGGAGGGATTTTCTATATTCAGTACCAGTTTTGCATGAAGTACTGAGGTTTGTATGCCAAGTCCCCGACAGTCTCCTGTTGTAGTAAGAGACATTCTAGAAATTAAGGATTTCCCATTTTTATCCTTCTTTTCTAGTGCGCTCTGTGGTTTGTACCCCCAGTCTTTCCCTGTGTTCCATCCTACTGATCCCCAATAGGCACACTGGTTCCCCCAATATGTATCAGTAACACAGATATATGCTTGTACTGTCTTATGGGAGTATTCCCCCTTGGATAAACCATAGATCCGACATGGCATGAAATCACACAGACAGAAGGTGTATGTGGCAACATGGGTGTTCGACGAGTTATACCATAGCATGTCCACTTCTGCTTGGCTACTTGTCAGAAAAGTCAATAGGATCATTGACAGGGTGATCAAAGGTGTAATTTTTATCAATCAACTGCCAGAACTCGGGGAGAGCTTCGTCCAGTTGGGGGTCGGGGCTGTCTGCCCCCGTTTGTAGCCCTTCTGTGTCCTCTTCGAGGTCAAGGCTTTCTGCCTCCGTTAGTACCTCTCTTTTCTTCACCAGCTTAATCCTTGTGGCGTGGATCCACGTGGGTGACTGTTCAGTGAGGACTGCTGTTCTGGTGATCGCGACTACCTCAGTGGGTGGTCCGTAGGTGAAGCTAACTGGTTCCTTTCCCTTCTTTAAGATCTTGACTATCACCTGGTCGCCTACCCGGAATGGATGAGTTGGTTCCTGTGAAAGAGAAGGAGACTTACAAGCAACTTTTTCTTCAATTTTACTGAGGACCTTGATCAGATTGGTAACATACTCATCTCTGATCAGGTCCAGGTCTTCCTGCACTACCAGGGGGCGTTTTGTCCATGGTGTGAGGAAAGGCCTACCCATTAGGATTTCAAATGGTGACATCCCTAACTTCTTATTAGGCGTCATTCTAATTTCTGCAAGTATTATGGGTAGGATTTGTTTCCATTTTTCAAATGTACCAGCAGTGGCTTTCCTGAGTTTGTCTTTCACTGTCCTGTTCATTCTTTTCACAATGCCTGAGCTTTGTGGATGGTATGGAATATGAAATTTCCATTCCACCTGTAACAGTCTGGCAACCTCCTTGTTAATTTTTAAGGTGAAGGCTGGCCCCTGGTCTGACTCAATAACCAGAGGACAGCCCCAACTTGGGATTCTTTGCTGAGTCTGAATTTTGGCTGTAGTTTTAGCATCTTCTGCCTTTGTAGGGAAGACTTCTGGCCACCTTGAGAACATGTCCATTATCACTAATGCATACTCTTGTTTCCCTTTTGTTTTAGGTACATGCGTGTAATCCACCTGCAAGTGGGTGAATGGTGTAGTGGGGTAGTCAAGGTGTTGGTGAGGTATTTTCAGTGGGTTGTTAGGGTTGTTTCTCAAGCACATAATACATCTGTGTATGTATTCTGTGACAAGCTGCTTGCTATCAGTGATGTAAAAACTTTGGCTCAACAACATGTGGGTAGTTTGTATGCTGTTGTGTCCCACCCCATGAAAGTGTGCAATGAAGATGGATGCACTATGCTGAGGTATGCATGGCTTCCCCTCTTTGCAGACCAATCCAGACTGTGGATTTTTCTGCAAAATTGGATAGCACCAATCCTTTTCCTCTGTTTCAGTTGCATACCTTTGTAGGTCTGTTAGCATGTGTGTCAAATCAAGTGAGGGTGGGTGTAGGACTGCCACTTCCCAGTTGTCGGGATTCATTCTGTTTGGGTTTCTCTTGGCTGTGCCTTTAGCTACACTATCTGCAAGTGCATTTCCTCTTGAAATTCTGTCTTTTCCATTTGTGTATGCCCTGCAATGTACTATAGCTAGATCTGAAGGCAATCTGATTGCGGCCAAGAGGTCCGTGACTAGCTGTGCATGTGAGATTCTCTTACCATCTTCTGCAGTGAATCCTCTCCTCTGCCAAATCATTCCATAATCCCATACTACACCATGAGCATATCTACTGTCTGTGTAAATGGTGAAGGGTTTATTGGTGTGTAGTATGCAAGCCCTTGTGAGAGAAATGAGTTCAGCTGCTTGTGCGGACTGGATGGGAATTGGGCTTGTTTCCAGGACTATGTCTGGCAGCATGACAATAGCATATGCTGCACAGAATATGGTGTCAGTGGGACGAGAACATGATCCATCAACAAAGACTTCTGGTGCGTCAAGTATGGGAACAGTCGATAAGTCAGCCCTGGGTGACGTCTCGTGATTGAGCACCTGTAGGCAATCATGTGTGTCAGGAAGGACGTCTTCTGTTCCTTTTAGTCCTAGTTATGCATTTAGAACAGGCGCTGGTCCTGTAATATTGGATGCATATTTAATTTGGAGTGAAGGGTTACTGAGCAACAGGATCTCATATCCAGATAATCTTTGCGCTGACATGTGTTGTGTATGTACGCCTCTGAGCAAGCCTACAACATCATGTGTAGTGTGCAAAAAGGTCCGATGTCCCAGGGTGAAAGTGGTTGCTAATTCTACCATCATTGCACAGGCTGCAAGGGAACGCAGACATGCCAGCATCCCCTGAACAGAGGTGGGCATAACCTTTGAGAAAAATGCACAAGGACGCAACTTGCCTCCGTGTTCTTGTGTCAGTACACCCGCCATGGTTTTACAATTTTGGCGTGCAAACATGTGGAAGGGCATATTATAGTCAGGAAGGCCCAGCCCTGGACTTGACATGAGTGAACATTTCAGATAATCAAATGCATTGTACATCTCAGAAGACCATTTTATCAGATCTGGATTTTCTTCCAGAGTGGCTTGCCTCAAAATATTGTCATAGTAGGAGCAATCAGGAATCCATTGTCTGCAGTAGTTAATCATACCAAGGAAAGATAGCATTTCTTTCTTGGTGTGCGTGGTGACCAGGCCCGCAATAGACTGGACTCTTTCTGTGCTAATTCTCCTTTCACCTTTTGTGAGGACAAAGCCCAAGTATTCAACCTGCATTTTACACCATTGCATTTTCTTGAGTGCCACTTTGTGACCACATCCTGACAACCATTGTAACAGTGATAAACCATCCTGAATGCTGGCCTCCGCTGACATTCTACACAGTAACAAATCATCGACATATTGCAGCAGCACAGAACCTTGGGGGGGGGGGGTACCATGGTTTTAACGTGGTTTGGAGGACTATGCTGTACACTACAGGTGAATCAGCATAACCCTGAGGCATTCTGCACCAGGTCAGTTGACGTCCCTCAAAGGAAAAAGCAAAAAGTAGTCTGGTTGCCTTATCAACTGGGATAGAGAAGAAAGCATTCTTCAGATCTATCACACTGAAATAGACAGCGTCTGCAGAAATTGCAGAAAGAAGTGTGTTGACATCTGGGACAATTGGAGCAATAGGCACAATGATATTCTTTATTGCCCTTAAATCCTGTACAAAGCGGGTAGTACCATCTACCTTTGTCACTGGATTTATGGGTGTGCTGTAGGGTGAAATCACCTCTTCCAGAATTCCCTTTTGTAGGAATTCTTTTATCATTGGCCTAAGTCCGTCGAGTTTCTCTTTTGACAGCGGGTATTGTTTCTTATATACGGGTGTACTGCCTTCTTTGATGTTTGCTTTGTATGGTGTGCAGTCAATGAATCCTGTGTCATAGTCCCCTTCTACCCATAATGATGGGTCTATATCCCCCAATTCTGAGTGATCATGTAAGCTTGTAAAGATTAGAGGCACAGGGGTTACTATGGGCAGAGCATCAGAGTGTACACTGATGCCATTGTTTTCGACAGTAATTTGCAACTCTAACTTGATGAACAAGTCTCTTCCCAGAAGGCTCACAGGACATTCACGTATGATGCTAAAAGCATGATCTGTAATGTATTCCCTATCAATGGTTTCTACTGGTAAGGAATCCGTTCTGTATGTTCTTGTCAATACCCCATTTATTCCCATAGAGGGCTCAGACTTTCTTAAAGGTCCTTTGTACATTGAACTGTTTAACACACTAGAAGTGTCTACCATGAATCCCACTCTCCTTCCTCCTACTCTAAGTCATCTTAGTCTACCCCTTTTAGTCGGACGCTGTGGTCCTCCTACTGTCCGTCAGTAGTGTCCCAGCTGTCCGTGAGAACAGAGCTCTGATGTTAAGCACAACACTTAACATGTAACACGTAAATTCAAACATTGAAACAAACAGATCTGACAATACAGACATGAACACACAAAAGGGCCCATAAGAAACTTTTCATTGACTTAAATAAATAAAAAAATGTACAGCTCAATCAACACTGTTGGCACCAAAAAAAACCAAAAATCTTCCAAGAAAAATAAAATAAAATTCTCAATGCGCATATTATATGAAACAAATTTCATACTCCATACACATTCACATTTTCATGTACTCCTTTTCACAAACAGCTCATAACCACGCCCTTATACATAAAATATGAATTGCATACACAGCTCTGCTAAAAACATCCACCAGTCTTCACACATTTTCGACTCAACTACAACTCAAAGCCACACCCATTCACATTCCAATGAATCATTTATGTCTTCCAACCCAGCCACACAGTTTTCTTTGTTTCATCCCAAAACTTGCAGCACAGACAAACACAGCTTTCCTGGAAACAGATAGCCACACCACACCCAGAATTGCTGATGGTCTATATCGCTGTTGTGCTGTGTTTTCCAATGTCTTCTGGTCTTCACTCTGTGATTAATCAACTCTTATAAGAAGACAATATACATGTTATAATCATACAGTAATTTTGTTAAACCCAAATCATCTTATATGCCATGTGGTCTTAGTTAGTGTTGCACATATCTATAATAATTTTTGTTAAAAGCTGGATTCCCACATTACACTGCTTGGGAAAGAAAGAAAATAATTAAACAATTCTTTGTCTTCTATAATGTTATTACACATATAACATCACTTACTCTGCATGATTCCCTCCCCCCCTTTTTTCTTTGCCTGCTTCTCTTATCTCAGGAATGTTTCTCTGTTAAGGCAGGGAAGTGAATCAGCCCATCACAGGACGTTCAACCGTCTTAAATATTCCACAAACTTTTTGCAAATACTGCACCAGACAATACTGCGTCTTCTCACACTAGGTACAGTACTTATCCATTAACTGACCATCTTTTACTGCTCTAATCTCTAATGCTAGGGCTACGGATCTTCCCTACTTAAACACACACATATCATTAGGGTAACAAAACTTAACCAATTCATTTCTGAACATTTAACACAAGCGCCTTTCTGATTGCAGACACTGGGGCACTTTCTTTCTTGCTAGTGCCATCAATTAACTTCCTGACACTGCTCTGTTTTCTCACTCATTAGAACCCCCCCTCAACATCACAGGAGTTCTGATATCCACACTTCACAGATTCTTACAGATTTTCATCCCTGTTGCCAGCCGGGCAACCTGCTGTCCGGGGCCACACTTTTTCTATAACATTCTTTTTCACATTTTAACTTTCAATTCTCCATAGTAATTTGTGGGACTACACTGTGCAACATAAACTTTACATGTTTCTCCCGTCTCAGGTTTGGGGTAATCTGTTTTTGACCCTTGTGCCCCCATTCCGTCCCATATTTTAATGATGCCACTTCTCTAGGACTGGCTGTACTGAATCGTAAAGGCTCTGACAAATCCTGTCAACTTAGACGAATGACTCAGGTCTGATCACAAATAGAGTTGAGCGAACACCTGGATGTTCGGGTTCGAGAAGTTCGGCCGAAATTCCCGGAAATGTTCGGGTTCGGGATCCGAACCCGACCCGAACTTTGTCCCGAACCCAAACCCCATTGAAGTCAATGGGGACCCGAACTTTTCGGCACTAAAAAGGCTGTAAAACAGCCCAGGAAAGGGCTAGAGGGCTGCAAAAGGCAGCAAAATGTAGTTAAATCCCCTGCAAACAAATGTGGATAGGGAAATGAATTAAAATAAAAATAAAATAAATAAAAATTAACCAATATCAATTGGAGAGAGGTCCCATAGCAGAGAATCAGGCTTCATGTTAGCAGAGAATCAGTCTTCATGTCATAGCAGAGAATCAGGCTTCACAACACCCAAAACTGGAACAGTCCATTGTCAGATATTTAGGCCCCGGCACCCAGGCAGAGGAGAGAGGTCCCATAACATAGAATCTGGCTTCATGTCAGCAGAGAATCAGTCTTCATGTCATAGCAGAGAATCAGGCTTCATGTCATAGCAGAGAATCAGGCTTCACGTCACCCACCACTGGAACAGTCCATTGTCAGATATTTAGGCCCAGGCACCCAGGCAGAGGAGAGAGGTCCCATAGCAGAGAATCTGGCTTCATGTCAGCAGAAAATCAGTCTTCATGTCATAGCAGAGAATCAGGCTTCACGTCACCGACCACTGGAACAGTCCATTATCAGATATTTAGGCCCAGGCAGAGGAGAGAGGTCCCATAGCAGAGTTTCAGGCTTCATGTCAGCAGAGAATCAGTCTTCATGTCATAGCAGAGAATCATGCTTCACGTCACCCAACATTGGAACAGTCCATTGTCACATATTTAGGCCCAGGCACCCAGGCAGAGG
Organism: Bufo bufo; assembly: GCF_905171765.1. Classification (NCBI taxonomy): domain Eukaryota; kingdom Metazoa; phylum Chordata; class Amphibia; order Anura; family Bufonidae; genus Bufo; species Bufo bufo. The sequence continues at coordinate 74,064,013 of NC_053395.1, read as the reverse complement.
AGAGAGGTCCCATAGCAGAGAATCTGGCTTCATGTCAGCAGAGAATCAGTCTTCATGTCATAGCAGAGAATCAGGCTTCATGTCACCCACCACTGGAACAGGCCACTGTCAGATATTTTTAGGCCCCGGCACCCAGACAGAGGAGAGAGGTCCCATAACAGAGATTCAGGCTTCATGTCAGCAGAGAATCAGTCTTCATGTCATAGCAGAGAATCAGGCTTCATGTCACCCACCACTGGAACAGGCCACTGTCAGATATTTTTAGGCCCCGGCACCCAGACAGAGGAGAGAGGTCCCATAACAGAGATTAAGGCTTCATGTCAGCAGAGAATCAGTCTTCATGTCATAGCAGAGAACCAGGCTTCACGTCACCCACCACTGGAACAGTCCATTGTCACATATTTAGGCCCAGGCACCCAGGCAGAGGAGAGAGGTCCCATAGCAGAGAATCTGGCTTCATGTCAGCAGAGAATCAGTCTTCATGTCATAGCAGAGAATCAGGCTTCATGTCACCCACCACTGGAACAGGCCACTGTCAGATATTTTTAGGCCCCGGCACCCAGACAGAGGAGAGGTTCATTCAACTTTGGGTTGCCCCACAATATAATGGTAAAATGAAAAAAAAAATAGGATTGAATGAGGAAGTGCCCTGGAGTACAATAATATATGGTTAAGGGGAGGTAGTTAATGTCTAATCTGCACAAGGGATGGACAGGTCCTGTGGGATCTATGCCTGGTTCATTTTTATGAACGTCAGCTTGTCCACATTGGCTGTAGACAGACGGCTGCGTCTGTCTGTAATGACGCCCCCTGCCGTGCTGAATACACGTTCAGACAAAACGCTGGCCGCCGGGCAGGCCAGCACCTCCAAGGCATAAAAGGCTAGCTCTGGCCATGTGGACAATTTGGAGACCCAGAAGTTGAATGGGGCCGAACCATCAGTCAGTACGTGGAGGGGTGTGCACAGGTACTGTTCCACCATGTTAGCGAAATGTTGCCTCCTGCTAACACGTTCCATATCAGGTGGTGGTGCAGTTAGCTGTGGCGTGGTGACAAAACTTTTCCACATCTCTGCCATGCTAACCCTGCCCTCAGAGGAGCTGGCCGTGACACAGCTGCGTTGGCGACCTCTTGCTCCTCCTCTGCCTTCGCCTTGGGCTTCCACTTGTTCCCCTGTGACATTTGGGAATGCTCTCAGTAGCGCGTCTACCAACGTGCGCTTGTACTCGCACATCTTCCTATCACGCTCCAGTGCAGGAAGTAAGGTGGGCACATTGTCTTTGTTCAGTGGATCCAGCAGGGTGGCAACCCAGTACTCCGCACACTTTAAAATGTGGGCAACTCTGCTGTCATTGCGCAGGCACTGCAGCATGTAGTCGCTCATGTGTGCCAGGCTGCCCAGAGGTAAGGACAAGCTGTCCTCTGTGGGAGGCGTATCGTCATCGTCCTGCGTTTCCCCCCAGCCACGCACCAGTGATGGTCCCGAGCTGCGTTGGGTGCCACCCCGCTGTGAACCTGCTTCATCCTCATCCTCCTCCACCTCCTCCTCATCCTCCTCCACCTCGTCCTCTAGTAGTGGGCCCTGTCTGGCCACATTTGTACCTGGCCTCTGCTGTTGCAAAAAAACTCCCTCTGAGTCACTTCGAAGAGACTGGCCTGAAAGTGCTAAAAATGACCCCTCTTCCTCCTCCTCCTCCTCCTGGGCCACAATCTCTTCCATCATCGCCCTAAGTGTTTTCTCAAGGAGACATAGAAGTGGTATTGTAACGCTGATAACGGCGTCATTGCCACTGGCCATGTTGGTGGAGTACTCGAAACAGCTCAACAGGGCACACAGGTCTCGCATGGAGGCCCAGTCATTGGTGGGGAAGTGGTGCTGTTCCGCAGTGCGACTGACCCGTGCGTGCTGCAGCTGAAACTCCACTATGGCCTGCTGCTGCTCGCACAGTCTGTCCAGCATGTGCAAGGTGGAGTTCCACCTGGTGGGCAAGTCACATATGAGGGGTTGATCGGGAAGGCCGAAGTTACGCTGTAGCGCAGACAGGCGAGCAGCGGCAGGATGTGAACGCCGGAAGCGCGAACAGACGGCCCGCACTTTATGCAGCAGCTCTGACATGTCGGGGTAGTTGTGAATGAACTTCTACACCCCCAAATTCAGCACATGCGCCAGGCAAGGGATGTGCGGCAAATCGGCTAGTCCCAGAGCTGCAACGAGATTTCGCCCATTATCGCACACCACCAGGCCGTGCTTGAGGCTCACCGGCAGCAACCACTCGTCGGTCTGTTGTTCTATACCCCGCCACAACTCCTGTGCGGTGTGGGGCCTGTCCCCCAAACATATGAGTTTCAGAACGGCCTGCTGACGTTTACCCCGGGCTGTGCTGAAGTTGGTGGTGAAGGTGTGTGGCTGACTGGATGAGCAGGTGGAAGAAGAGGAGGAGGAAGCTGAGTAGGAGGAGGAGGAGACAGGAGGCAAAGAATGTTGCAGCTCTCCGCCTGGGGCCCATTTACCCAGTGTGCAGTTAGGGAGATATAGCGTCCCTGGCCGTGCTTACTGGTCCACATATCTGTGGTTAGGTGGACCTTGCCACAGATGGCGTTGCGCAGTGCACACTTGATTTTATCGGATACTTGGTTATGCAGGGAAGGCACGGCTCTCTTGGAGAAGTAGTGCCGGCTGGGAACAACATACTGTGGGACAGCAAGCGACATGAGCTGTTTGAAGCTGTCTGTGTTCACCAGCCTAAATGACAGCATTTTATAGGCCAGTAGTTTAGAAATGCTGGCATTCAGGGCCAGGGATCGAGGGTGGCTAGGTGGGAATTTACGCTTTCTCTCAAATGTTTGTGAGATGGAGAGCTGAACGCTGCCGTGTGACATGGTTGAGATGCTTGGTGACGCAGGTGGTGGTACATCCCATGTTTGCTGGGTGGCAGGTGCCAACGTTCCTCCAGAGGCGGAGGAAGAGGCCGAGGCGGCGGCAGCAGCAGAAGAGGCCGAGGCGGCAGCAGCAGAAGAGGTAGCAGGGGGAGCCTGAGTGACTTCCTTGTTTTTAAGGTGTTTACTCCACTGCAGTTCATTCTTTGCATGCAGGTGCCTGGTCATGCAGGTTGTGCTAAGGTTCAGAACGTTAATGCCTCGCTTCAGGCCCTGATGGCACAGCGTGCAAACCATCTTATATACCCTTTTAGGGATAGATTTAAAATAGGCCTGATACAGCAGAAACCACTAATTTAGAGAATTGCAAAATTGGGAATTGTATTTCAACCCAGAACAAAAACTGTGCTTTGACGGACACTAAATAACTTGACCAGCTAAAGCAATAATGACAGATTTGGATAAATATAAATTTGAGGCCTATTTTTTAGGCGCTGGGTGACAGGTATACGTTTACACACAGAATTAGACTTGGAATTGCACTGTAGCGTGTGTGTGAAGTTATTGAGAATAACTTTATCTGCACCTTTAATCTTATATACCCTTTTAGGGATAGATTTAAAGTAGGCCTGATACAGCAGAAACCACTAATTTAGAGAATTGCAAAATTGGGAATTGTATTTCAACCCAGAACAAAAACTGTGCTTTGACGGACACTAAATAACTTGACCAGCTAAAGCAATAATGACAGATTTGGATGAATATAGATTTGTGCGTGAAGTTATTGAGAATAACTTTGTGACAGGCTCAGCTTGACCCTGATGTAGGATATAGCCAAAAAATAACCACACTATTGATGGTTAAATGCACTTTGTGACAGGCTCAGCTTGCCCCTGATGTAGTATATGGCCAAAAAATAACCACACTATTGATGGTTAAATGCACTTGATGACAGCTTGACCCTGATGTAGGATATAGCCAAAAAATAACCACACTATTGATGGTTAAATGCACTTGGTGACAGGCTCAGCTTGCCCCTGATGTAGTTTATGGCCAAAAAATAACCACACTATTGATGGTTAAATGCACTTGATGACAGCTTGACCCTGATGTTGGATATAGCCAAAAAATAACCACACTATTGATGGTTAAATGCACTTAGTGACAGGCTCAGCTTGCCCCTGATGTAGTATATGGCCAAAAAACAACCACACTATTGATGGTTAAATGCACTTGATGACAGCTTGACCCTGATGTAGGATATAGCCAAAAAATAACCACACTATTGATGGTTAAATGCACTTCGTGACAGGCTCAGCTTGCCCCTGATGTAGTATATGGCCAAAAAACAACCACACTATTGATCTTTAAATGCACTTGATGACAGCTTGACCCTGATGTAGGATATAGCCAAAAAATAACCACACTATTGATGGTTAAATGCACTTGGTGACAGGCTCAGCTTGCCCCTGATGTAGTATATGGCCAAAAAACAACCACACTATTGATGGTTAAATGCACTTGGTGACAGGCTTAGCTTGCCCCTGATGTAGTATATGGCCAAAAAATAACCACACTATTGATGGTTAAATGCACTTGGGTGACAGGCTCAGCTTGACCCTGATGTAGGATATAGCCAAAAAATAACCACACTATTGATGGTTAAATGTACTTGGTGGCAGCTTGTGCTGGCGCACCACAAGACACAAAATGGCCGCCGATCAACCCAGAAAAAAGTGAATAAAAAACGCTCTGGGCAGCCTAAAAACAGTGAGCAGATGAATAGCAGCAGTTCAATGATCCACAGCTGTAGATCGATCACTGAATGAAGTCTTTTGGAGGTGTTAATCACTGCCTAATCTCGACCCCTAACGTCGCAGCTGCAACCTCTCCCTACACTTGTAACAGCAGAGTGACGTGCAGCGCTACGTGACCCAAGCTTATATAGAGGCTGGGTCACATGCTGCATTGGCCAATCACAGCCATGCCAATAGTAGGCATGGCTGTGACGGCCTCTTGGGGCAAGTAGTATGACGCTTGTTGATTGGCTGCTTTTCAGCCTTTCAAAAAGCGCCAAGCAAGCACCGAACACCGAACCCGAACCCGGACTTTTACGAAAATGTTCGGGTCCGTGTCACGGACACCCCAAAATTCGGTACGAACCCGAACTATACAGTTCGGGTTCTCTCATCCCTAATCACAAAATATCAGAGAGTTTTATCAAACATATAATTTGTTGTTTTGGTCTGCCACTTGCGTTCACCTATTCCCGGGTCAACGGATTGCTCCTAGCCGGGGGGTGAGGCGTCTTGCAGACCTCCGCAACACAGTAAAACAACAATACAATGTCCTTAATATTCTATGCAAATAGTGAACTTCAGTCCGTACACTTACCACAATATCTCACATAGACAGATAATCTTATCACTTATAAGACACTTATACTACAGTATATATACATATATAAGAGTTAATCCAAACTTGTAACCTTCTGTTTTCTGAACAGTATTTTTTTTTTGTTTGAAGTGCACTTTTATCTATCTGTGGTGATGTGGACTCCTGGAGTCCCCTTTTAATCACCCTTGGCTCCCTGAACCTTGTCTCCTGTGTCCCTGACACAGTGACCTCCCGAAGTCTTAAGTAGATTATTCAACTTACTTGGGTCGAGACGTGGCCAGTGCCCTCGGATCAGACGGAGGACAAAATTGATGTCTTTCTCACCGGACCCAAGGATGACCCTCTCGATCCCGGACACGAGCCCCCAAAGCTGTAAGGAAATTGGACCCTTGCTAGATACCCCAGGTACCGGACTTCGGTGGTCAGTCTTATCTGGCGCCAGGAGAATGAACTTGTCAGATACAACACAAAGACGTGTCTGTTCAAATTCACTCTGATTTTATTGTCCTTCAGTTCAGCCTTTTATTAGGCAGAGAGTATAATTTACATAGTAACAGCATTAACAAATCATATGTAGACACATATAGGTTGGTAAACATTAAGCCGGAATGACCTTGTAAAGCGTGACTGTCTTCACTAAAATTTTGGAATTTCAAGAAACTGTCCAAGGACAGGGAAAGAAACCCAAATTCCAGTGGGGGAACTTGAAACAGTGCATGAACAAGATGCTATCACAATACATATTGTTAGAACAGATAAAATTGAGTCACATATATCCGTTCACTTACTAGTGGGGAAAGAGATTATTGGTTAACACTTTAATAACCAGACCTGAACAGACACTTTTTTGTGTCATTTAGCGCATATGGTGGTTCAAACTTTTGGAACTGTTTTATGCTTGTGTTGGGACTACCAATATAATTTTTTTAACAATTTTTAACTTGACAAATAAGACCTTATAATTTATTTTTACGTTTTATTTGGGGAAAAAACTGTACAAAACATTGTTTTTAAATATTTTTTCCAAACTATAGCTCCTTATTCTTTAATTATGTAAACTGACACCAAAATAAATTATTATAATTATTTCCCTATTTTATGTCAGTCATTTTGTTATATAATATGTATGGCTTCAAGTGAATGGGGTGATAAGGGTGACGGTTTTGGTTGATGTGTTTTTTCTTTTATGTATTATTTTTTTAAACTTAATTGTTAATATATTTCTGCTACAAAATATATCCCCCAAGAGGTAATAAAAATACTGTTGGAGGACAATGAACACAATTTCTTTGCACTTTTTTTTTTTCTTTTATTTGTATTTTATTATTTTTTTAAATTTTTTTGGAATCATTTTCTATTGTTTTTTTAAAATATATTTTTGCCACATAAAATGTCCCCCAAGGGATCATAAAATTCCTATTGGGAGACAGTGAACACTCTTGTATAATGCAATTTTTAATTTTTTTTTTTCTGTATTTTACTTTTTCAATAATTTTTTAAATTTTTGCCACATCATATTTTATTTCTTTTTTTTCTTTTATCTTTGTTTTTTTTATATATATATATATATATATATATATATATATATATATATAAAGGATAAGGCAGCACTCCGGTCTTCTAGTGAAAAAGTGGATACTTTATTACACCCAACAGCAATGTGCAGCATTTCAGCTCTCTCAATGGAGCCTTTGTCAAGCTATATATAAATGTTATTCAGCTAGACAAAGGCTCCAATGAGAGATCTAAAACATTGCTGCTAGATGGGTGAATAAACCATCCACTTTTCTTCACTAATCTGGAGTGCTGCCTTTTTTGTTCTGTGTATATACAGTACAGACCAAAAGTTTGGACACACCTTCTCATTTAAAGAGTTTTCTTTATTTTCATGACATTTTCATGACTAAGGCATCAAAACTATGAATTAACACATGTGGAATTACACTGCTCAAAAAAATAAAGGGAACACTTAAACAACACAATGTAACTCCAAGTCAATCACACTTCTGTGAAATTCTGTGAAATCAAACTGTCCACTTAGGAAGCAACACTGAGTGACAATCAATTTCACATGCTGTTGTGCAAATGGAATAGACAACAGGTGGAAATTATAGGCAATTAGCAATACACCCCCAATAAAGGAGTGGTTCTGCAGGTGGTAACCACAGACCACTTCTCAGTTCCTATGCTTCCTGGCTGATGTTTTGGTCACCTTTGAATGCTGGCCGTGCTTTCACTCTAGTGGTAGCATAAGACGGAGTCTACAACCCACACAAGTGGCTCAGGTAGTGCAGCTTATCCAGGATGGCACATCAATGCGAGCTGTGGCAAGAAGGTTTGCTGTGTCTGTCAGCGTAGTGTCCAGAGCATGGAGGTGCTACCAGGAGACAGGCCAGTACATCAGGAGACGTGGAGGAGGCCAGAGGAGGGCAACAACCCAGCAGCAGGACCGCTACCTCCACCTTTGTGCATAGAGGAACAGGAGGAGCACTGCCAGAGCCCTGCAAAAGGACCTCCAGCAGGCCACAAATGTGCATGTGTCTGCTCAAACGGTCAGAAACAGACTCCATGAGGGTGATATGAGGGCCCAACGTCCACAGGTGGGGGTTGTGCTTACAGCCCAACACCGTGCAGGACGTTTGGCATTTGCCAGAGAACACCAATATTGGCAAATTCGCCATTGGTGATCTGTGCTCTTCACAGATGAAAGCAGGTTCACACTGAGCACGTGACAGATGTGACAGAGTCTGGAGACGCCGTGGAGAACGTTCTGCTGCCTGCAACATCCTCCAGCATGACCGGTTTGGCATTGGGTCAGCAATGGTGTGGGGTGGCATTTCTTTCGAGGGCCGCACAGCCCTCCATGTGCTCGCCAGAGGTAGCCTGACTGCCATTAGGTACCGAGATGAGATCCTCAGACCCCTTGTGAGACCATATGCTGGTGCGGTTGGCCCTGGGTTCCTCCTAATGCAAGACAATGCTAGACCTCATGTGGCTGGAGTGTTTTAGCAGTTCCTGCAAGACGAAGGCATTGATGCTATGGACTGGCCCGCCCGTTCCCCAGACCTGAAACCAATTGAGCACATCTGGGACATCATGTCTCGCTCTAACCACCAACGTCACATTGCACCATAGACTGTCCAGGAGTTGGCAGATGCTTTAGTCCAGGTCTGGGAGGAGATCCCTCAGGAGACCGTCCGCCACCTCATCAGGAGCATGCACAGGTGTTGTAGGGAGGTCATACAGGCACGTGGAGGCCACACACACTACTGAGCCTCATTTTGACTTGTTTTAAGGACATTACATCAAAGTTGGATCAGCCTGTAGTGTGTTTTTCCACTTTAATTTTGAGTGTGACTCCAAATCCAGACCTCCATGGGTTAAAAAATTTGATTTCCATATTTTTTTTGTGTGATTTTGTTGTCAGCACATTCAACTATGTAAAGAACAAAGTATTTCAGACAAATATTTAATTAATTCAGATCTAGGATGTGTTATTTTTGTGTTCCCTTTATTTTTTTGAGTAGTGTATATACATAACAGACAAGTGTGAAACAACTGAAAATATGTCATATTCTAGGTTCTTCAAAGTAGCCACCTTTTGCTTTGATTACTGCTTTGCACACTCTTGGCATTCTCTTGATGAGCTTCAAGAGGTAGTCCCCTGAAATGGTCTTCCAACAGTCTTGAAGGAGTTCCCAGAGATGCTTAGCACTTGTTGGTCCTTTTTCCTTTACTCTGCGGTCCAGCTCACCCCAAACCATCTCGATTGGGTTCAGGTCCGGTGACTGTGGAGGCCAGGTCATCTGGCGCAGCACCCCATCACTCTCCTTCATGGTCAAATAGCCCTTACTTTCAAAGTTTTCCCAATTTTTCGGCTGACTGACTGACCTTCCTTTCTTAAAGTAATGATGGCCACTCGTTTTTCTTTACTTAGCTGCTTTTTTCTTGCCATAATACAAATTCTAACAGTCTATTCAGTAGGACTATCAGCTGTGTATCCACCTGACTTCTCCTCAACGCAACTGATAGTCCCAACCCCATTTATAAGGCAAGAAATCCGACTTATTAAACCTGACAGGGCACACCTGTGAAGTGAAAACCATTTCAGCGGACTACCTCTTGAAGCTTATCAAGAGAATGCCAAGAGTGTGCAAAGCAGTAATCAAAGCAAAAGATGGCTACTTTGAAGAACCTAGAATATGACATATTTTCAGTTGTTTCACACTTGTTTGTTATGTATATAATTCCACATGTGTTAATTCATAGTTTTGATGCCTTCAGTGTGAATCTACAATTTTCATAGTCATGAAAATAAAGAAAACTCTTTGAATGAGAAGGTGTGTCCAAACTTTTGGTCTGTACTGTATATATATATATATATATATATATATATATATATATACTTAATTTTTTTTTACTATTTTTTAAACTTATTTTCTTAATATATTTTTCCCACATAATTTGTCCCCAAGAGGTAACTGAAAGACCTTTGGGAGACAATAAGAGGCACTATTTCCACTGTAACTGGGGCATCCAAAGGAGCCCCAGTTACAGGGGAAACCAGCCTGCTGTGGGGGCTGAGCAAGGTCTCCTGATCCTGCAGCTCTGCGGTCGTCTGCCCCCAAGCTGGGTACACCCTGCCTAGCACACCACTAACCTATTTGAGGAGAAGGCAGAAGCGCTGATACACTGCTTCTGTCTTCTACTCGGCTCCCCCGCTGTCACTGACAGCCGGGAGCAGACCTGCTTCTGCTACAGTGCCAGAGGAGGAGCTGTAATGTTCTGTCCTGCGACGCTCATGGCAGAAACACAGCTGATCGCATGATCATCCATGTTTCTGTCCAGGAGGACGGGGGCTGCAAACTTTGGCTCTGGGGGCCGCATTCGGCCCTTGGGCCACGGGTTGTGCACCTCTGATCTAATCTATCAGATGAAAGTTGTAAATAACAAAAAATAAAAACGGTGCCAAAACAGCTATTTTATGTTACCTTGCCTCACAAAAAGTGTAATACAGAGCAACCAAAAATCATATGTAACCTAAAATAGTACCAAGTAAACTGCCACCTTATACCGTAGTTTCCAAAATGGGGTCACTTTTTTGGAGTTTCTACTCTAGGGGTGCTTCAAATGGGACATGGGGTTAAAAAATTAGTCTTGCAAAATCTGCCTCCCAAAAACCATATGGCGTTCCTTTCATTCTGTGCAATACAGGTGTGCCCATACAGTAGTTTACGACCACATATGGGGTGTTTCTGTAAACTACAGAATCAGGACCATAAATATTGAGTTTTGTTTGGCTGTTGACCCTTGCTTTGTAAATGGAAAAAATTGAATAAAATGGAAAGTCTGCCAAAAAAGTGAAATTTTGAAATGTTATCTCTATTATCCATTAATTCTTGTGGAACACCTAAAGGGTTAACCAAGTTTGTAAAAATCTGTTTTGTATACCTTGAGGGGTATAGTTTCTAAAACCTTTTTGGGAGTTTCTACTCTAGGGGTGCATCAGGGGGTCTTTAAATGTGACATGGCAGCTTAAAATTATCCCAGTGAAATCTGCTTTTCAAAAACCGTATGGCGTTCCTTTCCTTCTGCGCAATACCGTGTGCCCGTACAGCAGTTTATGACCACATATGGGGTGTTTCTGTAAACTACAGAATCAGGGCAGGTAAATAAAAATAAATTTTTTTGACTCAATTTTACCACTGTCATGAAGTACAATATGTGACAAGAAAACAATCTCAGAATGGCCTAGATAAGTAAAAGCGTTTTAAAATTGTCACCACGTAAAGTGACACATGACAGATTTGCAAAAAATGGCCTGGTCCTTAAGGTGAAAAATGACAGGGTCCTGAAGGGGTTAAATAGATCAGTACGAGTGAAAGAGTAAACAAAGCGTTAACTGGCCATGCAGCTCTATAGTGTAGTGGTTAACATTCTGGGCTGTGATGTAGAAGGTTGTGAGTTTGAATCCCTTCAGCAATAGAGGCTAAATTTACTTTTAACACATATATATACAGTTGCAAGAAAAAGTATGTGAACCCTTTGGAATGATATGGATTTCCGCACAAATTGGTCATAAAATGTGATCTGATCTTCATCTAAGTCACAACAGTAGACAATCATAGTCTGCTTAAACTAATAACACACAAAGAATTAAATGTTACCATGTTTTTATTGAACACACCATGTAAACATTCACAGTGCAGGTGGAAAAAGTATGTGAACCCCCTAGACTAATGACATCTCCAAGAGCTAATTGGCGTGAGGTGTCAGCCAACTGGAGTCCAATCAATGAGATGAAATTGGAGGTGTTGGTTACAGCTGCCCTGCCCTATAAAAAACACACACCAGTTCTGGGTTTGCTTTTCACTAGAAGCATTACCTAAAGTGAATGATGCCTCGCACAAAAGAGCTCTCGGAAGACCTACGATTAAGAATTGTTGAATTGCATAAAGCTGGAAAGGGTTATAAAAGTATCTCAAAAAGCCTTGCTGTTCATCAGTCCACGGTAAGACAAATTATCTATAAATGGAGAAAGTTCAGCACTGCTGCTACTCTCCCTAGGATTGGCCATCCTGTAAAGATGACTGCAAGAGCACAGCGCAGACTGCTCAATGAGGTGAAGAAGAATCCTAGAGTGTCAGCTAAAGACTTAAAAAAGTCTCTGGCATATGCTAACATCCCTGTTAGCGAATCTACGATACGTAAAACACCAAACAAGAATGGATTTCATGGGAGGATACCACAGAGGAAGCCACTGCTGTCCAAAAAAAACATTGCTGCACGTTTACAGTTTGCACAAGAGCACCTGGATGTTCCACAGCTGTACTGGCAAAATATTCTGTGGACAGATGAAACCAAAGTTGAGTTGTTTGGAAGAAACACACAACACTATGTGTGGATAAAAAAAGGCAGCACACCAACATCAAAATCTCATCCCAACTGTGAAGTATGGTGGTGGGGGCATCATGATTTGGGGCTGCTTTGCTGCGTCAGGGTCTGGACGGATTGCTATCATCGAAGGAAAAATGAATTCCCAAGTTTATCAAGACATTTTGCAGGAGAACTTAAGGCCATCTGTCCACCAGCTGAAGCTCAACAGAAGATGGGTGTTGCAACAGGACAACGACCCAAAGTAAATCAACAACAGAATGACTTAAACAGAAGAAAATACGCCTTCTGGAGTGGCCCAGTCAGAGTCCTGACCTCAACCCGATTGAGATGCTGTGTCATGAACTCAAGAAAGCGATTCACACAGATATCTCAAGAATATTGCTGAACTGAAACAGTTCTGTAAAGAGGAATGGTTAAGAATTACTCCTGACCGTTGTGCACGTCTGATCTGCAACTACAGGAAACGTTTGGTTGAAGTTATTGCTGCCAAAGGAGGTTCAACCAGTTATTAAATACAAGGGTTCACATATTTTTTCCACCTGCACTGTGAATGTTTACATGGTGTGTTCAATAAAAACATGGTAACATTTAATTCTTTGTGTGTTATTAGTTTAAACAGACTGTGATTGTCTATTGTTGTGACTTAGATGAAGATCAGATCACATTTTATGACCAATTTGTGCAGAAATCCATATCATTCCAAAGGGTTCACATACTTTTTCTTGCAACTGTATATATATATATATATATATATATATATATATATACACACAGGTGAAACTCGAAAAATTAGAATATAGTGCAAAGTTCATTTATTTTCGTAATGCAACTTAAAAGGTGAAACTAACATATGAGATAGACTCATTACATGCAAAGCGAGATATTTCAAGCCTTTGTTTGGTATAATTTGGATAATTATGGCTTATAGCCAAAGTCACAATTTTGAGGTACCCTTTGCTCAGGGGGTATGGATTAATTAGCTGACTAGAGTGTGACACTTTGAGCCTAGAATATTAAACCTTTTCACAAAACTCTAATTTTAAGCTGCATTAATGCAATTCCTTTTAATTTGCTTTACTGAAATAAATGGACTTTTGCATGATATTCTAATTTTTTGAGTTTCACCTGTGTATATATATTGAATTTTTTATTTAGCCTCTATTTCTGAAATGCTTCTGGTGGGATTTGAACTCACAACCTTTTACATTACAGCTAAGAACCTTAACCACTACACTATTGAGCTGTATGGACAGTTAGTTAACAAAAAAAAAAAAAAAAAATATGAGACTTCTGCTGTATAGAAATACTTACTACTAGTAAGTATTCCTATACAGCAGAAGTATCATATGTATTTTTTATTTTTTTTTAAAGCATTTGGCCATGTAGCTCTATAGTGTAGTGGTTAACATTCTTGGCTGAAATGTAGAAGAGTTCGAATCCTGCCAGAAACTTTTCAGAAATAGAGATTAAATTAGATTTAAATACACTGACTCAAGCATTGTGCTCGAGCCAAACTGGTGTTTGGCCGAGCATGCTCGCCAAACACTAGTCATTATGTATAGACAGGCCCTACATTGTTTTTTTTGCTGGGGAATGTTCTAGTTGTTGTTGGGGGGAGAGTGAGCTTCTGACAATGTTTTTGAGATTATGGGGTTGTCTATAGCATAGGAGTAAAGGGTCTGGAAATATGGATTTCAAATGGTCATCTTTTTGTAGTATTGTATGTAGTGTCTGAACAACCCTCCTTAGAATTTATACATTTGGGTTGTAGGTGACTACTAAAGGTACCCGATGATTTTTTTGTTTTGTATTGTAGTAGACCACTCCTTGGTAATCTGGTGGCTCTGGTAATTTGGTTTTCCACTGTAGCTGGATGGTATCCCAGACTCAAAAATTAATTTTGGAGCTTTCCAAGGTGTTCATCCCTGTCTGTAGAGGATTTGCATCTGATAGCTTGACTGTAGATGATAGAGTTGTTTATGAGTTTGGGGTGGAAACTGTCCTATCTGAGGTATGTTGTGCAGCCAGGTGGTTTCTGGTAAACAGTTAATTCTATTTTATTGTTCTTGATGAGTGTGTCCAAAAAGTTTATTTCAGTAAAGGGGTAGTTGAGTGTTAAATTGATTGTTGGATGAAATTGATTGAAGCGTTCATGGAATGTTTTAATGTTTTTATCTGTTGATCAGATCCAGTCCAGATGGTTATGGTGTCATCAATGCAATGGGTTTGATGGGGCAGGAGGACATAAAGTCATGTTAAAGCTTAGCCATGAACAGATTTACATATTGTGATGCCATCTTGTTCCCCATTGCCACACCAGTCTTCTGTAGGTTTATGTTTTCACCAAATGAAAAGTAAATATGGATAAGGATTAATTTTGTCAGTTCCACCACAGATTTGGTATAAATTCCTTTATCTTTCATAAAAACCTCAAAGGCTTTTAATCCATCTTGGTGTGGAATGTTAAAATATAAAGATTATATCCATGGTAGCCAGGATAGTTCTTGACAATTGACAATTTATTCAGTAGGTCAGTGGTATCCTGGAGGTATCAGGCTTTATCTCTCACTAGGGGTTTAAGGACACCTGCCACTCATCTGCGCACACAATTTTATTGGTCTCCCTGTAGTTCCAGGTTTGTGAATCTTGGGAAGCATGTGAAATGTCCCTGTTCTTGGAGAGATTCCAGTATTAGAAGAGTTTGGGATTACAAGCTCATGACCACCTTTGACAAACTCAGGAATCCGGAATAAATGTGTCTCTTAGATTTATGTTCTTCTACATCTCTTAAGTAATGTGCCCTTCAAACCACTTGGGTTCATCTCATTCATGGACTGGATATCTATTAAATGACAATAAAACTTTCACACTCCTTATCTATAATCCTCACCGATAAGTGCTCCAATAATTTACAAAATAGAGTTACAACTCTTTGTTTACTCCTTCACTCACATTAATCTGTTTAAAATCACTTGTCCTATCTACGTCATTATTCATTAGTGATGAGCTGCAGGGGTCATATTCGAATTTGCAATATTTTGCAAATATTTTGTAGAATATTTGTCGAATATTCCCGAATTCGAATATTCGTTATATTCAAATTTTTTTTTACTCAAAAAATTGGCAAGGTAGTGATCACGTAATATGCGAATATTACGCAAACAATACAGGCGTGGGTCAAAAAATTATATATAGCACTATAGTGCTATATATTAGTATTATATATTTGTTTTTTAGAATATTCGTCTTTTTTTTCCATCTGAAGTCATGATTCCTCCCTGCTTAACCACCTCCGGACCGCCTAACGCAGATTCGCGTTCCGGAGGTGGCAGCGCTGCGCACAGTCACGCATATACGCGTCATCTCGCGAGACGCGAGATTTCGCTCCAAGCCGGCCCGCGCATGCGCATCGCGGGCCGGCAAAAGTTAAAGAACAAGTTAGTCACCAGCCTGCCAGCAACGATCATTGGCTGGCAGGCTGGCGATTTTTAAAAAATCCAATCACAAGCCATATAACAGATCATATTAGTAAATATGATCTGTTATATGGCTTCTCTGCTCCTGTGCTGGTCCTTTTCGTCGGTTGGATCCAGCACAGGAGCAGACTGAACTGTGAGTAGCACCAACACTTCACTGTAGCCCCTGATCACCCCCCTGCACCCCAATTAACCCTTTGATCACCCCTTTGATCGCCCCTGTCAATCACCAGTGAAAGGAAAAAAAGTGATCAGTGTAAACTGTCACTTTTTTTTTTTCACTAGTATTGGCTGTTAGGTTTTAGGGATAGTTTAGGCCCCTTGGTTAGGTAGTTAGCGTCAGTTAGCGCCCACCCCACCGCACCGCAGTCACTTTTATTCGCTGAATAGCGTATCGCTAATCAGCATTTGTACTTTTATAGTATCTGTAAGTGATCAAAACTGATCACGGTCAGATCTATAATAGTATTAGTGTCACTTTAGTTCGCCCTCCACCCAAAACGCAGTGTTTGCCCGATCAGGCCTGATCGGTCGCCCACACGTGCGTTCACCCACGCCCGCCCCACCGCAGTGACAAAAAATATATATTTTTTGATCACTGCACATTCATTTTACACGCACTGCGGCGATAAAAAAATCAGTTTTGATATTTTTTATCAACCGCAGCGGCCTCCGGTACTTCGCTAGCCTCCCCTTTGTAAGACAGGTTTGCTTTTTTTCTTGGGTAGTCTCAGGGAATACCCCTAAATTTAGTAGTCCAAAATGTCAAACAGGGGGTATTCTTCTGAAGAGGCCTACAGGATTCTGACCCAGTCGGATGAGGAGTGGGAACCCTCATCTGATGAATCTAGCGGGTCAGAATATGAACCTGTGGAAAGCAGTGGCTCTCTGACCCAAAGTTCGGACGAGGAGGTGGAGGTCCCTGGCAGCACCAGGCGTACCCGGCCCCATGTCGCTAGACCACAGGTTATGCAGGATCCGCTTCAAGAGCAGCAGAGTGGGGCTGTCGCTGCCGGATCACGTGGTGAGGCATACACCAGCAGCGCAGCCCTCCCTGGACCTAGTACCAGCACTGCCGTACAACATGGTGACGTGGCGAGCACCAGAAGGGCAGTTGAAGCTGGTACGGTGGCACGTGCACTAGTTACCCCGTCGCAGCCACCGCAAAGACAGGCCCGTAGAGCCCCTAGAATCCCTGAGGTGCTGGCAAACCCTGATTGGCAGTCACCAACTTCAGCCGCACCTGTAGTTCCCCCTTTCACCGCCCAGTCTGGAGTTCGGGTTGAGACGGCTCAAATCGGTTCGGCCCTGGGATTTTTTGAGCTGTTCTTGACTGCGGAGCTCTTGGACTTAGTCGTGGCAGAGACCAACCAGTATGCCACACAATTTATATCCGCCAACCCGGGAAGCTTTTATGCCCAGCCTTTCCGGTGGAAACCAGTCCAAGTTTCCGAAATTAAAATTTTTTTGGGCCTTCTCCTCAACATGGGCCTGACAAAAAAGCATGAATTGCGGTCATATTGGTCAACGCACCCGATTCATCACATGCCCATGTTCTCTGCTGCTATGTCCAGGGCACGATTTGAGGCCATCCTCCGTTTCCTGCATTTTAGCGACAACACCACCTCCCGTCCCAGAGGCCACCCAGCTTTTGACCGGCTCCACAAAATTCGGCCCCTCATAGACCATTTCAACCAGAAATTTGCAGATTTGTATACCCCTGAGCAAAACATCTGCGTAGACGAGTCCCTAATACATTTTACCGGGCGCCTTGGCTTCAAACAGTACATCCCAAGCAAGCGTGCCCGGTATGGGGTCAAATTGTATAAGCTCTGTGAAAGGGCCACAGGCTATACCCACAAATTTCGTGTCTATGAGGGAAAAGATCAGACCCTGGAGCCGGTCGGTTGCCCTGACTACCTGGGGAGCAGTGGGAAGACAGTCTGGGACTTGGTGTCACCCTTATTCGGCAAGGGGTACCATCTTTATGTGGACAATTTTTACACAAGTGTGGCCCTCTTTAGGCATTTGTTTCTAGAACGGATTTGCGCCTGTGGCACCGCGCGAACTAGTCGCGTGGGCTTCCCCCAACGGCTTGTAACCACCCGTCTTGCAAGGGGGCAGAGGGCTGCCTTGTGTAACGAAGAACTGCTCGCGGTGAAATGGAGAGACAAGCGTGACGTTTACATGCTCTCCTCCATTCACGCAGACACGACAATCCAAATTGAGCGAGCAACCCGTGTCATTGAAAAGCCCCTCTGTGTCCACGACTATAATGCGCTCATGGGAGGGGTGGACTTCAATGACCAGATGTTGTCTCCGTATTTAGTTTCCCGCAGAACCAGACGCTGGTATAAGAAGGTGTCTGTATATTTAATTCAATTGGCGCTGTACAATAGTTTTGTTCTCTACAGTAAGGCTGGGAGAACACGATCTTTCCTCAAATTCCAGGAAGAGATCATCGAGAACCTCCTTTACCCAGGAGGTTCCGTGGCCCCATCCCCCAGTGTAGTTAGCCGTCTACACGAGCGACATTTCCCCAGTGTCGTTCCTGGTACCTCAACCCAACCGTCACCCCGAAAAAGATGTCGTGTCTGTAGCAGGAGTGGAATAAGGCGTGACACCCGCTATTTCTGTCCTGACTGTGCTGACCACCCTGCCCTATGCTATGGAGAGTGTTTCCGGAAGTACCACACACAGGTACACCTAGCATAGGGATTGCATCTCACAGGACAGGCACACAGGGCTATTAGGGCCCTTTTACTCTCAGCTGCTGCAAACCTCTCCTTTCACCTGGGATAAAGTGCATAACGTACTTCGCCACATCTTTGGGCGATTTGCGCTTTGCACATTGTCCCATGGGGAAGGAGAGGTTTGTTCTATAAAGGTAAAAAAAACTAAACAAAAAAAAAATTACCGGTAAGTAAAAAAGTTAAAAAAGTTTAAAAAAGTTAATATGTTCTGTTCTAAAGTTAATAAAGTTATTGCTTTGCGGCCTGGTTTTTTCTTTTTTGTTTTGTTTTTTTTACCTTCCAGGTGGACCAACCGATCGACCAGCTGCAGCACTGATGTGCATTCGGACAGAAGCATTGTGCTGCTGTCAGATTACACGCAAGTCGGTGTATGCGGCGCTGCAAGACGAGATTTCTCCTCTGCAGTAAAAGATATGTTTGCCGAGGCATATGAGCTGAGGAGGTGGCGGTGTTCATATACTTTGGCAAACACTTTGTATATATAAAAAAAAAATCCCGGCAATGATTTATTCATCCACATCGATTGATGTGAATGGAGAAATCTGGTTTGCCAGGGCATACGAGCTGAAGTGGGTATGGATGTTGGGCGGAGCTCCTATGTCCTGGCAGACGCCTTTCCCCTCCTTTTTCTTTTTTTGGCAGAGATTTTTTCATCCACATTGATCGATGCGAATGAAGAAATCTGTGCCGTTCATTTTTTTCTTTCAGCCCAGAGGCTGAACGGAAAAAAAAAATCTCATTACCCGTATGCTCAATATAAGGAGAATAGCAGAAACTCCTAATGCTGGGCATACATGTAATGATTGCGGAGACCCTCAAATGCCAGGGCAGTACAAACACCCCACAAATAACACCATTTTGGAAAGAAGACACCCCAAGGTATTTGCTGAGGGGCATATTGAGTCCATGAAAGATTGAAATTTTTGTCCCAAGTTAGCGGAAAGGGAGACTTTGTGAGAACAAAATCCAAAAAATCAATTTCCGCTAACTTGTGCCAAAATTTTTTTTTTTCAATGAACTCGCCATGCCCCTCATTGAATACCTTGGGGTGTCTTCTTCCCAAAATGGGGTCACATGTGGGGTATTTATACTGCCCTGGCATTTTAGGGGCCCCAAAGCGTGAGAAGAAGTCTGGTATCCAAATGTCTAAAAATGCCCTCCTAAAAGGAATTTGGGCCCCTTTGCCCACCTAGGCTGCAAAAAAGTGTCACACATGTGGTATCTCCGTATTCAGCAGAAGTTGGGGAATATGTTTTGGGGTGTCATTTTACATATACCCATGCTGGGTGAGATAAATATCTTGGTCAAATGCCAACTTTGTATAAAAAAAATGGGAAAAGTTGTCTTTTGCCAAGATATTTCTCTCACCCAGCATGGGTATATGTAAAATGACACCCCAAAACACATTCCTTACCTTCTCCTGAGTACGGAGATACCAGATGTGTGACACTTTTTTGCAGCCTAGCTGGGCAAAGGGGCCCACATTCCAAAGAGCACCTTTCAGATTTCACAGGTCATTTACCTACTTACCAGACATTAGGGCCCCTGGAAAATGCCAGGGCAGTATAACTGCCCCACGAATGACCCCATTTTGGAAAGAAGACACCCCAAGGTATTCCGTGAGGGGCATGGCAAGTTCCTAGAATTTTTTATTTTTTGTCACAAGTTAGTGGAAAATGATGATTTTTTTTTTTTTTTTTTTTTCATACAAAGTCTCCTATTCCACTAACTTGTGACAAAAAAAAAAAATTTCCATGAACTCACTATGCCCATCAGCGAATACCTTGGGGTCTCTTCTTTCCAAAATGGGGTCACTTGTGGGGTAGTTATACTGCCCTGGCATTCTAGGGGCCCAAATGTGTGGTAAGGAGTTTGAAATTAAATTCAGTAAAAAATGACCTGTGAAATCCAAAAGGTGCTCTTTGGAATATGGGCCCCTTTGCCCACCTAGGCTGCAAAAAAGTGTCACACATCTGGTATCTCCGTACTCAGGAGAAGGTGGGGAATGTGTTTTGGGGTGTCATTTTATATATACCCATGCTGGGTGAGAGAAATATCTTGGCAAAAGACAACTTTTCCCATTTTTTTATACAAAGTTGTCATTTGACCAAGATATTTATCTCACCCAGCATGGGTATATGTAAAAAGACACCCCAAAACACATTCCTCAACTTCTCCTGAGTACGGCAATACCACATGTGTGACACTTTTTTGCAGCCTAGGTGGGCAAAGGGGCCCATATTCCAAAGAGCACCTTTCGGATTTCACTCGTCATTTTTTACTGAATTTGATTTCAAACTCCTTACCACACATTTGGGCCCCTAGAATGCCAGGGCAGTATAACTACCCCACAAGTGACCCCATTTTGGAAAGAAGAGACCCCAAGGTATTCGCTGATGGGCATAGTGAGTTCATGGAAGTTTTTATTTTTTGTCACAAGTTAGTGGAATATGAGACTTTGTATGAAAAAAAAAAAAAAAAAAAAAATCATCATTTTCCACTAACTTGTGACAAAAAATAAAAAATTCTAGGAACTCGCCATGCCCCTCACGGAATAGCTTGGGGTGTCTTCTTTCCAAAATGGGGTCACTTGTGGGGTAGTTATACTGCCCTGGCATTCTAGGGGCCCAAATGTGTGGTAAGGAGTTTGAAATCAAATTCTGTTAAAAATGACGAGTGAAATCCGAAAGGTGCTCTTTGGAATATGGGCCCCTTTGCCCACCTAGGCTGCAAAAAAGTGTCACACATCTGGTATCTCCGTACTCAGGAGAAGGTGGGGAATGTGTTTTGGGGTGTCATTTTACATATACCCATGCTGGGTGAGAGAAATATCTTGGCAAAAGACAACTTTTCCCATTTTTTTATACAAAGTTGTCATTTGACCAAGATATTTATCTCACCCAGCATGGGTATATGTAAAAAGACACCCCAAAACACATTCCTCAACTTCTCCTGAGTACGGGGATACCAGATGTGTGACACTTTTTTGCAGCCTAGGTGGGCAAAGGGGCCCATATTCCAAAGAGCACCTTTCGGATTTCACTCGTCATTTTTTACAGAATTTGATTTCAAACTCCTTACCACACATTTGGGCCCCTAGAATGCCAGGGCAGTATAACTACCCCACAAGTGACCCCATTTTGGAAAGAAGAGACCCCAAGGTATTCGCTGATGGGCATAGTGAGTTCATGGAAGTTTTTATTTTTTGTCACAAGTTAGTGGAATATGAGACTTTGTATGAAAAAAAAAAAAAAAAAAAAATCATCATTTTCCACTAACTTGTGACAAAAAATAAAAAATTCTAGGAACTCGCCATGCCCCTCACGGAATAGCTTGGGGTGTCTTCTTTCCAAAATGGGGTCACTTGTGGGGTAGTTATACTGCCCTGGCATTCTAGGGGCCCAAATGTGTGGTAAGGAGTTAGAAATCAAATTCTGTAAAAAATGATGAGTGAAATCCGAAAGGTGCTCTTTGGAATATGGGCCCCTTTGCCCACCTAGGCTGCAAAAAAGTGTCACACATCTGGTATCTCCGTACTCAGGAGAAGGTGGGGAATGTGTTTTGGGGTGTCATTTTATATATACCCATGCTGGGTGAGAGAAATATCTTGGCAAAAGACAACTTTTCCCATTTTTTTATACAAAGTTGTCATTTGACCAAGATATTTATCTCACCCAGCATGGGTATATGTAAAAAGACACCCCAAAACACATTCCTCAACTTCTCCTGAGTACGGGGATACCAGATGTGTGACACTTTTTTGCAGCCTAGGTGGGCAAAGGGGCCCATATTCCAAAGAGCACCTTTCGGATTTCACTCGTCATTTTTTACTGAATTTGATTTCAAACTCTTTACCACACATTTGGGCCCCTAGAATGCCAGGGCAGTATAACTACCCCACAAGTGACCCCATTTTGGAAAGAAGAGACCCCAAGGTATTCGCTGATGGGCATAGTGAGTTCATAGAACTTTTTATTTTTTGTCACAAGTTAGTGGAATATGAGACTTTGTAAGAAAAAAAAAAAAAAAAAAAAAATCATCATTTTCCGCTAACTTGTGACAAAAAATAAAAAGTTCTATGAACTCACTATGCCCATCAGCGAATACCTTAGGGTGTGTACTTTCAGAAATGGGGTCATTTGTGGGGTGTTTGTACTGTCTGGGCATTGTAGAACCTCAGGAAACATGACAGGTGCTCAGAAAGTCAGAGCTGCTTCAAAAAGCGGAAATTCACATTTTTGTACCATAGTTTGTAAACGCTATAACTTTTACCCAAACCATTTTTTTTTTACCCAAACATTTTTTTTTTATCAAAGACATGTAGAACTATAAATTTAGAGCAAAATTTCTATATGGATGTCGTTTTTTTTGCAAAATTTTACAACTGAAAGTGAAAAATGTCATTTTTTTGCAAAAAAATCGTTAAATTTCGATTAATAACAAAAAAAGTAAAAATGTCAGCAGCAATGAAATACCACCAAATGAAAGCTCTATCAGTGAGAAGAAAAGGAGGTAAAATTCATTTGGGTGGTAAGTTGCATGACCGAGCAATAAATGGTGAAAGTAGTGTAGGTCAGAAGTGTAAAAAGTGGCCTGGTCTTTCAGGGTGTTTAAGCACTGGGGGCTGAGGTGGTTAAGTAACTTAAACAGGGAAGAATCATGACTTCAGATGGAAAAAAAAAGATGAATATTCTAAAAAACAAATATATTCGATATACAGTTGCAAGAAAAAGTATGTGAACCCTTTGGAATTATATGGATTTCTGCACAAATTGGTTATAAAATGTGATCTGATCTTCATCTAAGTCACAACAATAAACAATCACAGTCTGCTTAAACTAATAACACACAAAGAATTAAATGTTACCATGTTTTTATTAAACACACCATGTAAACATTCACAGTGCAGGTGGAAAAAGTATGTGAACCCTTGGATTTAATAACTGGTTGAACCTCCTTTGGCAGCAATAACGTCAACCAAACATTTCCTGTAGTTGCAGATCAGACGTGCACAACGGTCAGGAGTAATTCTTGACCATTCCTCTGGGATGTCTGGTGTGAATCGCTTTCTTGAGGTCATGCCACAGCATCTCAATCGGGTTGAGGTCAGGACTCTGACTGGGCCACTCCAGAAGGCGTATTTTCTTCTGTTTTACCCATTTTGTTGTTGTTTTACTTCTATGCTTTGGGTCATGGTCCTGTTGCAACATCCATCTTCTGTTGAGCTTCAGCTGGTGGACAGATGGCCTTAAGTTATCCTGCAAAATGTCTTGATAAACTTTTGAATTCATTTTTCCTTTGACGATAGCAATCCGTCCAGGCCCTGACGCAGCAAAGCAGCCCCAAATCATGATGCCCCCACCACCATACTTCACAGTTGGGATGAAGTTTTGATGTTGGTGTGCTGTGTCTCTTTTTCTCCACACATAGTGTTTGTGTTTCTTGCAAACAACTCAACTTTGGTTTCATCTGTCCACAGAATATTTTGCCAGTACTGCTGTGGAACATCCAGGTGCTCTTGTGCAAACTGTAAACATGCAGCAATGTATTTTTTGGACAGCAGTGGCTTCCTCTGTGGTATCCTCCAATGAAATCCATTCTTGTTTAGTGTTTTACGTATCGTAGATTTGCTAACAGGGATGTTAGCATATGCCAGAGACTTTTGTAAGTCTTTAGCTGACACTCTAGGATTCTTATTCTCCTCATTGAGCAATATGTGCTGTGCTTTTGCAGTCATCTTTACAGGAAGGCCACTCCTAGGGAGAGTAGCAGCAGTGCTGAACTTTCTGCATTTATAGACAATTTGTCTTACCGTGGACTGATGAACAGCAAGGCTTTTGGAGATACTTTTATAACCCTTTCCAGCTTTATGCAAGTTAACAATTCCTAATCGTAGGTCTTCTGAGAGCTCTTTTGTGCGAGGCATCATTCACATCAGGAAATGCTTCTTGTGAAAAGCAAACCCAGAGCTGGTGTTTGTTTTTTATAAGGCAGGGTAGCTGTAACCAAAACCTCCAATCTCATCTCATTGATTGGACTCCAGTTGGCTGACACCTCACTCGAATTAGCTCTTGGAGATTTCCTTTGTCTAGGGGTTCACATACTTTTTCCACCTGAACTGTGAATATTTACATGGTGTGTTCAATAAAAACATGGTAATATTTAATTCTTTGTGTGTTATTAGTTTAAGCAGACTGTGATTGTCTATTGTTGTGACTTAGATGAAGATCACATTTTATGATCAATTTGTGCATAAATCCATATCATTCCAAAGGGTTCACATACTTTTTCTTGCATTTGTAGTGCTATATATTAGTTTTTTAGAATATTCGTAATATTCTAAAACAAGAATATATAGCAATGTAGCGAATATTCAAAAAAAAAGAAAAGAAAAAAAGCTACCTTTACAGATTAACAGGCCCTACCAAACCACTGTATCATGAATCCTCTGGTGACCCTGACAGAGCACGTTTCTAACCTGACGCAGATAGTACAGGAGCTAGGGGAGAAACTCCATTCCCTTGAGTTAGGACAAGGCTCTTCCACTCCTCGTGCCTCCAGTCCGCATATGGAGCCGCAGATTAAGCTTCCAGAACCCTTCTCTGGAGACCGAAGGAAGTTTCATTCTTTTAAGGAGACTTGTAAACTTTATTTCCATTTGCCCCCTTGTCCTCCGGCTCTGAGAGTCAATGCGTGGGCATTGTCATTTCCCGATTACAGGGTGATCCCCAGGAGTGGGCGTTCTCTTTACCAGCTGACGCCAGTTGTACTCCCCTGGTGGGTGATACGGTGAGGTCATGTACCTCAGAGATTTTTTTAACTGTGGGGGTATCTGAGAAATGCTCCCGGTTAGTCCTGGAGAACTTACCGGTCGAGGTAGTACTGGGGATGCCTTGGCTCCAATTACACAACCCCACTATAGATTGGAACAGAGGTAAGTTGCTTAGATGGGGACCTAAGCGCGACTCGTGCTTGTCTGTGGTACAGGTTGGGGTTTCAGTAGAATCTGATACATTTCCCGCAGTGATTTAAGAATATATAGATCTGTTCTCATTATCGACTCCGGAGGTTCTACCACCCCATAGACCTTATGATTGCGCCATAGAATTAGTAGAGGATGACAGGTTTTTCTAAGGGGAATATTTATAATCTTTCCAAGCCCGAACGCAAGGCTATGGAGGATTATATTAGAGAAAGTCTCATTAAGGGACACATTAGACCCTCTGTCTCTCCGATGGGGCCAGGTTTTTCTTTGTTAAGAAGAAGGATGGATGTCTCATACCTTGTATCGATTACAGTAAATTAAATAAGATTACTATCCGGAATAGATACTACCTCCCATTGATTCCTGATTTGTTTAACCAGGTACTAGGGGCGGCCTGGTATTCTAAGATTGACCTGAAAGGGGCATATAACTTAATCTGAATCAAGGAGGGCGACGAATGGAAGACAGCGTTCAATACTCCAGCTGGACACTTTGAATATCTGGTTATGCCTTTTGGACTCAGCAATGCCCCAGCTGTGTTTCAAAACTTCATGAACGATATTCTCAGGGAGTTCTTGGGTAAATTTATCATTGTCTACCTTCACGACATTTTGATTTTTTCCCCCTGATTTCGAATCTCATGTGTTTCATGTTAGACAAGTGTTGGAGATTTTGAGGGAGAATCAGTTATCCGCTAAACAAGAGAAATGTGTCTTCGGGGTACAGGAGATACTATTTCTAGGTTATGTTCTGACTACTCACACCTTCAAAATGGATCCTAGTAAGGTACTAGCAATTAAGGAATGGGTAAGACCATCATCCTTAAAGGCCTTACAACATTTCCTAGGGTTTGACAATTACTAAATTACTAAATTTATAAAGAATTTTTCGGTAATTGCTAAACCGTTGACCGACCTCACTAAGAAAGGGGCGGATTTGGAGGATTGGTCTACTGAGGCCTTAACTTCATTTGAAACCCTAAAGAAGGCATTCAGTAGCGCTCCAATTCTGATCCAGCCAGATCAGGAGCAACCTTTTATTGTGGAGGTGGATGCCTCCGAGGACAGGGCAGAGGCTTTCCTCTCACAAGGTCCCGCTAGCCTTACTAACCTGAGGCCTTGTGCCTTCTTTTACCGAAAATTTTCCCCCACCGAGAGAAACTATGACATAGGGAATCGTGAATTGCTGGCCATTAAATGGGCTTTTAAGGAGTGGAGGCATTTTCTGGAGGGGGCAAAACATTGTGTCACTGTTGTCACTGATCATAAGAACCTAATGTTTCTCGAGTCTGCTAAGAAGTTAAATCCCCGTCAGGCCAGATGGGCATTGTTTTTTACACGTTTTGATTTCTCCATCACTTTCAGGCCAGGAAGTAGAAACGTGAAGGCTGACGCATTGTCTCGGAGCTTCTGTGCGTTTCAGCCTACAGATGCACCACATGAATGCATTCTACCAGCTAATATCTTCATATTCTGCCAATGACATAGGGAATCGTGAATTGCTGGCCATTAAATGGGCTTTTAAGGAGTGGAGGCATACTGGGTTACAGTATCGTTTAGGTTGGAACTGCCCGATTTATTCCACATTCATGATGTGTTTCACAAATCTCTGCTTAAAAAAATATATTGAACCTGTTGTACCATCGCAAGCCGCGCCTCCGCCGGTTCTTGTTTATGATTCTGTGGAGTATGTGGTGTCTAAGATTGTGGATGTCAGGAGAGTGCGTAATTCTTTACAGTACCTGGTCCACTGGAAGGGCTATGGACCTGAGGAAAGGTCTTGGGTACCAACTAGGGAAGTTCATGCCCCTAGACTGGTTAGAAAATTCCATGCAAAACATCTTGAGAAGCTACAGTCAGGTCCATAAATATTGGGACATCGACACAATTCTAACATTTTTGGCTCTATACACCACCACAATGGATTTGAAATGAAACAAACACGATGTGCTTTACCTGCAGACTGTCAGCTTTAATTTGAGGGTATTTACATCCAAATCAGGTGAACGGTGCAGGAATTACAACAGTTTGCATATGTGCCTCCCACTTATTAAGGGACCAAAAGTAATGGGACAATTGGCTTCTCAGCTGTTGTATGCCCAGGTGTGTGTTATTCCCTCATTATCCCAATTACAATGAGCAAATAAAAGGTCCAGAGTTCATTTCAAGTGTGCTATTTGCATTTGGAATCTGTTGCTGTCAACTCTCAAGATGAGATCCAAAGAGCTGTCACTATCAGTGAAGCAAGCCATCATTAGGCTGAAAAAACACAGCAAACCCATCAGAGAGATAGAAAAAACATTAGGTGCGGCCAAAACAACTGTTTGGAACATTCTTAAAAAGAAGGAACGCACCAGTGAGCTCAGAAACACCAAAAGACCCGGAAGACCACGGAAAACAACTGTGGTGGATGACCGAAGAATTTTTTCCCTGGTGAAGAAAACACCCTTCACAACAGTTGGCCAGATCAAGAACACTCTCCAGGAGGTAGGTGTATGTGTGTCAAAGTCAACAATCAAGAGAAGACTTCACCAGAGTGAATACAGAGGGTTCACCACTAGATGTAAACCATTAGTGAGCCTCAAAAACAGGAAGGCCAGATTAGAGTTTGCCAAACAACATCTAAAAAAGCCTTCACAGTTCTGGAACAACATCTTACGGACAGATGAGACCAAGATCAACTTGTACCAGAGTGATGGGAAGAGAAGGAAAGGAACTGCTCATGATCCTAAGCATACCACCTCATCAGTGAAGCATGGTGGTGGTAGTGTCATGGCGTGGGCATGTATGGCTGCCAATGGAACTGCTTCTCTTGTATTTATTGATGATGTGACTGCTGACAAAAGCAGCAGGATGAATTCTGAAGTGTTTCAGGCAATATTATCTGCTCATATTCAGCCAAATGCTTCAGAACTCATTGGACTGCGCTTCACAGTGCAGATGGACAATGACCCAAAGCATACTGTAAAAGCAACCAAAGAGTTTTTTAAGGGAACAAAGTGGAATGTTATGCAATGGCCAAGTCAATCACAGGACCTGAATCCGCGTGAGCATGCATTTCACTTGCTGAAGACAAAACTGAAGGGAAAATGCCCCAAGAACAAGCAGGAACTGAAGACAGTTGCAGTAGAAGCCTGGCAGAGCATCACCAGGGATGAAACCCAGCGTCTGGTGATGTCTATGCGTTCCAGATTTCAGGCTGTAATTGAGTGCAAAGTATTTGCAACCAAGTATTAAAAAGTGAAAGTTTGATTTATGACTATTATGTCCCATTACTTTTGGTCCCTTAACAAGTGGGAGGCACATATGCAAACTGTTGTAATTCCTGCACCGTTCACCTGATTTGGATGTAAATACCCTCAAATTAAAGCTGACAGTCTGCAGGTAAAGCACATCTTGTTCGTTTCATTTCAAATCCATTGTGGTGGTGTATAGAGCCAAAAATGTTAGAATTGTGTTGATGTCCCAATATTTATGGACCTGACTGTACATATTTTGTGTGAGTGGTGGTGCTTGACACTCCGTTCATGCATTTAATTAATATAATGACCACTGCTGTACTGACCTTCAATGTGATGCACTGATCAGCTGTTCACTGTGGCCAATAACAGCCATTTTACTGTAAAATGTGCCTTTTGTCTGGCTGGATGTTCCAGCCATTTGCATTTGCCACAGGTTGGCAAAACCTTGTTGAATATGTATTTAATCATAATAGGATCGGAAAAAGGCGGTAATAATGATAAACCATTGTAAGATAAAAATATAATGACCTGACTTGATTATCACCTCAAATACCACTGTACATTGTACGCATTTCTCAACGAGTGATTATTAGTCTATATTTATTAAGAAATTAAAGAAAGAACGTGCGAATAGAAAATGTTGTATAGCAGAATGAAATATTTGGAATTTGCAATGTAAGAGTTTATGGAAATGCAAATATTGATGAAAAACAATTAGTTAAAAATATAAAAATTTAAATTGCAAAGCAATGAAAAGTTATGACAACATATGATTTCAACAGGGAGAGTTGAGGTAAATATGGAGTTGAAATTTTCTGAAATTTGCAATTTGCAAATAAAAAAATTGATATCTGGGGAGCTCTTGTGGGTGAAGAAATCCATAAATTTGAGACCTCTTGAGTAAAATGATTAACTTCATGTACAGTGTGGCTCACATCAGAGAAACAGATATATTTGAAAACTGTTCGTAGCAAGCTTTAGAATAATTTTAGATCACAGGCTAGAAAAGATTTGGATTTCCCTATACAGTAAGCTCTTCCAAGCAGCAATATGCCAATGCACAAATTTATCAGCACATCAAAGGCATTATATTTATCAAGGGTTGCCACTGTACATTTAATAGCATGATGATAGATGCTGTTGTAGCAAGCAAGGAACACTTTGATGTGCATGTCCTTCTTTGATTAATGAGAGCTCCTACTGAGAAGCTGCATATGGTGTAATTTACTCCTTTTTGAAATGGCTGTTTTGTACCATAATACTAATTATTTCATAAGCCTCTGGTAAGTTCCAATTCCTATTCAATAAAGGAAGCAAAGAAAAATATACTTTTTTAACTAAAGGGGCTTTTTTTATATTACTAAAGGAAGAAAGTTTAAAATATATTTCCTAAAGAAAAATTGACTTGAATAATTTCCATTTGAAAAAAAATAGTTTAAAAATTGTAGACACTACACATGGAACCTTGCATAAATGTACATAGTTATGTACATAGTTACATAACATACATAGTAATAAAACAAAAATAAAACATGTATCATGGAGGCTACTTTGGAGAGAGAAAATGTTAATCTGGTGACAGAGAAAAAGACAGGCAAGATTGGTAGTAAGCCTGGTAGAAGAACCTGGTTCCTTGATTTAGGAGAGAGTGGTGGTTTCCCACTTCATCTACGTAGCAAGGAAGTTCAAGTTTTGAGCTGTCTACTGAGTCTAATTATGGGTGACCTATGTTGGCCCTTTAAAAGAGTGTGATTGTTTCTGAATGTGTTCCTGTGTAACTCTGTCAGGTGTTTAAACTAGACATGAGAAGATTTCCTGAAATTCATTTTGGATTTGATTTGGCTGAATTAGTAGGGGATTAAACTTTGATCCAAATAAATTTGACCCCAATCAAAAGAGCTCCAATTGCCCTGAAAATTTTAAGATGACATGCTCTGATCTTCTTGGACTGTATGCAACTCATTTCAAGCACATTAATGCCAAGCCAGCTTAGTAATCTTAAAGTTACAGCAACGGATATTTCTATGGATAAATGCACGGCCGAAAAAAAAAAAACTGGCAAAAATAAGGCTCTTTAAACTCTTCCTAGCTTGGCAAATTTCTGTTTTTGTGTTTTCATTTTATGTCTTCTCGGAGCCACAACTTTTTTTTTTTTTAATTCACATAACTGTACAGGACTTGTTTTTTGCAGGAAAAGTTGTAGTTTCTAATAGCATCATTTAATATTCCATATGATGTAGTGGGTAGCTGGACAAAAATTCCTAAATGTGGTGGAATTGGAAAAAAAAAAGCAATTTTACAGTATTCACTATGCGGTAAAACTGACTTGGGCTCTTCATGCTCTCCGTACAATTATTATTATACCATATACTGTATGTATAGTTTTTCTTATGTTTTAACATTAAAAAAAGTTTGAATTTTTTTCTTTCCATCACCGTATTCTGACCTCCCATAACTTATTTATGTCTTTGGAGCTGTGTGAGGTCTAATTATTTGTGGGATGATCTGTAGTTTTTTATTATACCATTTTGGGGGGTGTATGACATTTTTTTTGCTTTTAATACTTTTTTATGGAGGCAAAGAAGGAAAATTGGCTATTTTGAGTGTTCATTTATTTTTATTTTGAGTAAAGGGGTGATTAGAATTTTAATATTTTTTTAAAATTGTTATATTTTTAAAAAAACTTTTCAAAGTTTTTCTTTTCTTTTTTTAGGTCCCCAAGTGAACCTCAATATGCAATCATTAGATTTCAATTTGTATAGAGTAATGGAATTTTATTCATTACCCTATGCAGAGATCGCAATATTACAATTCATTTCTGCCACCTGCTGGCTCATTACTTCTATGGAACACCTTCCCCAATCTCAACATTGGGAGGCATTCCTATCTGGAAAGCATGCATTTCCGGGTTTACGGCCTCTCAGATGACATGGCACCCAGTTTCTATGGTGCTCGCTTCGCTCTAGAGAGGGCACCATTTTAAAAAATTTGACATCTGGCATACTACACTGCCTGTCAAAAAAAAAAAGTTGCCACCAAAACAAAAAGGTCACACACGCCTTTAGCTTTGATTACGGCACGCATTCGCTGTTGCATTGTTTCGATAAGCTTCTGCAATGTCACAAGATTTATTTCCATTCAGTGTTGCATTAATTTTTCACCAAAATTGATGATGGTAGAGCCTTCTCCAGCACATCCCAAAGATTCTCAATGGGGTTAAGGTCTGGACTCTGTGGTGGCCAATCTATGTGTGAAAATGATGTCTCATGCTCTCTGAACCACTCTTTCACAATTTGAGAACGATGAATCCTGGCATTGTCATCTTGGAATATACCCGTGCCATTAAGGAAGAAAAAATTCATTGATAGAATAACCTGGTCATTCAGTATGTTCAGGTAGTCAGCTGACCTCATTCTTGGAGCACATACTGTTGCTGAACCTAGACCTGACCAACTGCAGCAACCCCAGATCATAGCACTGCCCCCACAGGCTTGTACAGTAGGCACTAGGCATGATGGTATATCACTTCATCTGCCTCTCTTCTTACCCTGATGCGCCCATCACTCTGGAGCAGGGTAAATCTGGCCTCATCAGACCACATGACCTTCTTCCATTGCTCAAGAGTTTAATCTTTATGCTCCCTAGCAAAGTGAAGCCTTTTTCTGGTTTGCCTCACTGATTAGTGGTTTTCTTATGGCTACACAGCTGTTCATTCCCAATCCCTTGAGTTCCCTTCGCATTGTGCGTGTGGAAATGCTCTTAGATTCAAACAATTTTTATTGTTCATATTTGTCCCATAAGTACAGAAATATTGTAAATATCTCTACAAAAGTCAATGAAAATGATAATGACATCTTATACTTTATAAGACAGCTTTTCCTCTTGATTTACAAACCAGAGATAAAGAGTAAATCACAGCATTAGAGTGAAGCACAAATTAAATATGTATAAATGGGGGGGGGGGGAGGATAAAGGGAGAAAGGGGGGGGAATTGGATGTTGCAGCACACGTTTCAGTTTTCTCATATAGACAGGTCTCAGACCTCTTCAGCCCTATGGCCAGAAGGTGTTATAAGTATTACTTTACAGAGATTGGAAGCCTCTGTATGTTACCCATGGACTCCACACTTTTTGGAATACATGAGTGGATCTGTTTTCCCATCCTGCTATTTGCTCCATCCTATATATATTGTCACATTTAATTTCCCAAGTACTCAATGAGGGAGGGGAGGTATTTCGCCATTTTACAGCAACTAAGACTCGTGCGGCAGCAAGCAGGTGGGAGATGAGACGTTTGGTCGACCCACAACACTTTAATTTGTCCAGTAGATTCAATAGGCAAATCTGTGGAGATGGTAGGACCAAGCATTTACTTATCTTTGTGATTGTTGAGCAGATTTGAATCCAATAATCCCCAATCACCTCGCATTTCCACCATATGTGAAAAAAAGTTCCAATCTCTCTATTACATCTCCAGCAACTTTCACTAACATCTGGATACATTTTATGTAAGATTTCTGGTGTGTAATACCATCTGGTGAGTATTTTAAAATAATTTTCTTGTAATCTCACACAAGTTGAGATCTTTGGGGTCATGGATAGACACTTGATAAGTGATTTATCTTCCTTATCTAAACTTAAATCTAGTTCCCATTTCGCTAAATATGGATTAATCTCTGCGCTTGAAAAGGTAAGTATCATAGAATACAATATAGAGATTTTTTTAATAGGCTCTTGTTTTTGGAGAGCTATTTTCTCAAACCTTGTTTGATCTATCTTATGTAATGGGGTCATTGGTTTTAGATAGTTTCTTATATGCATTTTATGCAAAAATGATAAAGGAGAGATATTGTCCTCTTTATCCCAATCTTCTCTTAATGCACCCCAAGCATCTAACAGATCTACAACTGGTGCGGTAAAAGTTTTTGCCTTTTCAGGTAGAGTTTGAATAAATTGTGGAGATGCATCTTGTAGGATATCTCTCAGTTGTATCAAAGGGGAAATTGTGGCAGTAAGAAAGTGAGAGCACAATTTTTGTTTCCAAAGCCGTATCGTATTCTTAGTAGTGGGGTTTTCAATATCTGTTTCAGTGGTATAGTTACCAAGTAAAAGTAACGGTCGGATAGCAGAGTGGCTAATGGCAAACTCAGATTGTATATCAAGCCTGTCGCCTTTATAACGCAGCCATTCTAAGCAGAAATGCTCTTACTTTGACTATTAAACATAGCCCTGAGTTCTACTGTTGCTTTTCTTCGATTTGATTTCACCAAACATTTAAGCGATCACCGATCACGATCATTCAGGATTTGTTTCCCGCCACATTTCTTCCTTGAATACGATGGGTCCCCACTATCCTTTCAGTTTTTAATAATGCATTGGACAGTTCTTAACCCAATTTTAGTAATTCTGCAATCTCCTTAGATGTTTTCTCTACTTGATGCATACCTATGATTTGACCCTTCTCAAACAGACTAACATCTTTTCCATGACCACAAGATGTGTCTTTCGACATGGTTGTTTAAGAAATGAGAAGCAACTCATTGCACCAGTTGGGGTTAAATAACTTGTTGCCAGCTGAAAGATAATCGCCCATGCAGTAATTGTCCAATAGGAGGCTCATAACTATTTGCTTAGTTAAATCCAGGTGGCGATTTTTTTTTTTTTTTTGGACAGGCAGTGTATTATGGCAGACCTTGGGAAGGGGTTAAAAACAAACTGCACTGTATGATTTTTTTAAACTTTTTTTTTGAAAGCTCAAAGAAATTTAGCTTTTAACAAAAGCCTGCTGGTCTGTATACAGTCAGGTCCATAAATATTGGGACATCAACACAATTCTAACATTTTTGGCTCTATACACCACCACAATGGATTTGAAATGAAACGAACAAGATGTGCTTTACCTGAAGACTGTCAGCTTTAATTTGAGGGTATTTACATCCAAATCAGGTGAACGGTGCAGGAATTACAACAGTCTTGCATATGTGCCTCCCACTTGTTAAGGGATCAAAAGTAATGGGACATAATAATAGTCATAGTCATAATAATAGTCACTTTCACTTTTTAATACTTGGTTGCAAATACTTTGCACTCAATTACAGCCTGAAGTCTGGAACGCATAGACATCACCAGACGCTGGGTTTCATCCCTGCTGATGCTCTGCCAGGCTTCTACTGCAACTGTCTTCAGTTCCTGCTTGTTCTTGGGGCATTTTCCCTTCAGTTTTGTCTTCAGCAAGTGAAATGCATGCTCACGCGGATTCAGGTCCTGTGATTGACTTGGCCATTGCATAACATTCCACTTCGTTCCCTTAAAAAACTCTTTGGTTGTTTTTACAGTATGCTTTGGGTCATTGTCCATCTGCACTGTGAAGCGCAGTCCAATGAGTTCTGAAGCATTTGGCTGAATATGAGCAGATAATATTGCCCGAAACACTTCAGAATTCATCCTGCTGCTTTTGTCAGCAGTCACATCATCAATAAATACAAAAGAAGCAGTTCCATTGGCAGCCATACATGCCCACGCCATGACACTACCACCACCATGCTTCACTGATAAGGTGGTATGCTTAGGATCATGAGCAGTTCCTTTCCTTCTCTTCCCATCACTCTGGTACAAGTTGATCTTGGTCTCATCTGTCCGTAAGATGTTGTTCCAGAACTGTGAAGGCTTTTTTAGATGTTGTTTGGCAAACTCTAATCTGGCCTTCCTGTTTTTGAGGCTCACTAATGGTTTACATCTAGTGGTGAACCCTCTTTATTCACTCTGGTGAAGTCTTCTCTTGATTGTTGACTTTGACACACATACACCTACCTCCTGGAGAGTGTTCTTGATCTGGCCAACTGTTGTGAAGGGTGTTTTCTTCACCAGGGAAAAAATTCTTCGGTCATCCACCACAGTTGTTTTCCGTGGTCTTCCGGGTCTTTTGGTGTTTCTGAGCTCACTGGTGCGTTCCTTCTTTTTAAGAATGTTCCAAACAGTTGTTTTGGCCGCACCTAATGTTTTTTCTATCTCTCTGATGGGTTTGTTGTGTTTTTTCAGCCTAATGATGGCTTGCTTCACTGATAGTGACAGCTCTTTGGATCTCATCTTGAGAGTTGACAGCAACAGATTCCAAATGCAAATAGCACACTTGAAATGAACTCTGTACCTTTTATTTGCTCATTGTAATTGGGATAATGAGGGAATAACACACACCTGGGCATACAACAGCTGAGAAGCCAATTGTCCCATTACTTTTGGTCTCTTAATAAGTGGGAGGCACATATGCAAACTGTTGTAATTCCTGCACCGTTCACCTGATTTGGATGTACATACCCTCAAATTAAAGCTGACAGTCTGCAGGTAAAGCACATCTTGTTTGTTTCATTTCAAATCCATTGTGGTGTTGTATAGAGCCAAAAATGTTAGAATTTTGTCGATGTCCCAATATTTATGGACCTGACTGTACATGTACACCAACTGGGATTGAGTGATCCTCCTTCCTCTCCCTTCCAGTGCTCTGTTCAGAAAAATGTTTAATACTATTTTTAGAAACTCCCAAGACTAAATCGCCAAAAATTCGGATTTAGATTTGATCAAATTTTTAGAAAATTATTGAATTGGATTTGTTCAGAATTGATTTGTTCATCTTTAGTTGTAGCCTGATGAAGAAGCAATTCCCCTTTGAAACATGTTGTACCGTTCAATAAAACTCCAGCTACAAGCAGTTATTTTGAAGGCCCAGATCCAAGGTGGCAGTCCAGGAGAAGCAAACATATTCTCACTTACAAAGGCAAGGATGCACATAAATTT
Source organism: Bufo bufo (assembly GCF_905171765.1). Taxonomy (NCBI): domain Eukaryota; kingdom Metazoa; phylum Chordata; class Amphibia; order Anura; family Bufonidae; genus Bufo; species Bufo bufo. The sequence goes on along the minus strand of NC_053395.1, from coordinate 74,027,597 downwards.
CATACATCCACATAGCAAAACTTAGTTTGGGCCCCCCTACCCCAATACTTCTGCGGCAATTACTCCCAGACAACAAAAAGCTAAACTCCCAAGATTTCTGCCAAATTTAAATTTTTTTTATTATGCAGAAGAAATTTTAATTAAAAAAATTGTTAGAAAAAAGTTGCTTAGGAATTTTTACAGTTACCATTTACTGGAATGAAAGTTGAAATAATCTCTTTACATTGAGCTCCCCTTAGTGATGGCTACATAAAAATGATGTGTTGTCCTTTTGGGAAAAAAAGAAGGAATTCAGTGTTGGACCCCCCTCCCTCAGGCCCCGTAGCAGTTGCATGGTCTGCCTCCATTGAATGTTTGCCACTGTACAAAGGTATTATGCCTGATACACACCACCAGCTGAGTGCAATATCAGCTGTTTGCTCACATAGTCAATGTTTTATTACTATCCTACATATGAAGCATGCCTCTCTTCTTTTTCTATGTTTAACCCAGGAGACTACAAGGAAATTTAGACTGGCACATTCTTATTCATAGTCATAGGTGCATAACCATAAAGCAAACATGGTTGATAAAAAAAATAATAGCTGCACATACATATAAGCAGTAAAGCTGAGAAATGGGGCTCATTCTAAATTTAAGTGGTGTTATACCTACTATAAATGGATTAATGGAAGCTCTTAGCGCACATTTTGATCAAACTTGTGTCGGGCCCATCTACCAAGCGTCAAAGTGGCTTCCGCAGACGGGTACCTATCACTAATATACCGCCTCTCTTGGACTTATCCAAGTCCACATTTTCAGGGCAGTGTAGGAACCAGTTACATTTGTACTTTGCTCAGGAGCCTCAGGCAGATGGGCGTTTGCTCAGTCTAAAAGAGGCACTACCATCAATAAATACTACAAGAAAATTTAGACTGGCACATTCTTATTCATAGTCATAAGTGCATATCCATAAAGCAAACATGGTTGATAAAAAAAATTATGGCTGCACACACAATACCAATACCTATGGCCCACTGGGTGTCCACCTCTGCCTCCTCATCCTCCATGGTGTCCTGAGTCTCCACTGCAGGGACAATTCACAGTGCCCCTCCAGCATACCACATGTGCAGGGAACCGCAGTGTCACGCTGTTTTGCACCTTGTTTGCCTTGGCGAACGGAGTCACACAGGAAAGGAACTGCTCCTTGTCCTTCATCAAGAAATCGAATCCTGGCTTTTCCACAACATCTCAAAATCAGAACCACGGTGACTGACAAAGAGAAGAACATGGTGTCGGCGCTGCAACAAGGAGGGCTGAGCCATGCGACCTGCGTGGCGCACGTGTTCAATCTGGTTGTCAAGCGGTTCCTGAAGTCTTCCACCCATCTGCAACACATCCTAAAAATGGCCAGAAAACTTTGCATGCACTTCAGCCACATGTACACTACCAAGCACACCCTCCTTGAGCTGCAGTGGCAGAACGGCATCCCCCTACATAGGCTGATATGCAACGTTTACACCCGTTGGAATTTCATCCTCCATATGCTGGACCGACTATACGAACAGAGAAAGGCCATAAACGATTTCTTGATGATCCAAGCAGACAGGAGTATTCTCCTGTGTAACTTTGATGTCAGCCAGTGGCAGCTCATGCATGACACCTGCCGATTCCTCAGGCCCTTTGAGGAGGCCAAATTATTTGTCCGTCGCCAGAACTGCAGGATGAACAACGTCATTCCACTACTTTATGTCCTGGAACAGATGCTGGTAAATCTGGCTGGTCAGAGAACTGGAGCCTAGATCTTACGGCCCCCTGTGGGGGCTGAACTGGAGGAGGAGGAGGACATTGGAGCACAAGCAATGTGTAGCGAAATAGGTGGTTTTTACACACAGGTGACAGGAGAGTAGGAGCAGGCAGAGGAGCTACAAGGTGATGAGGAAGATGAGGCAGACGACCCAGACACACAGTGGCAATATGCAGTGGAGATGGAGGCAGGGAGTCCCTCTGAGTCACTTGCACAAATGGCCTGATGCATGATCACTTGCTTCCGTAGTGACAGCCAAATTGTCACAATTTGGCAGAGGGATGACTTCTGACCATCCACCTTGTTGGAGGTTTGCTTCCAGTGTAAAATGGGGGCCTTTTTTACACCCGCTGAGAGGGAGGACAAATTGAACTACTATAGCGACATCCTATGTAGTCAGTTGGCCGATGCCGATCTGCGCCATCGTCTATCCTCTTGCAGGTCTAACCGAGGGCGCCCTCTGCGTTCACGTTCCTCTGCCATGGCTGCTGTGGTGGGGGGGGGGGAGCAGTTCCATATCCATCAGCAGAAAAGAGTCTAGAGTTGCTGATGAGCAGCTTTCTTCACCCGCCTAGTGAAGAAACTACTCACCAGCAGCAGCAACTAGACCTGGAGCAGGTGGTGGCATATTTGGACAGTACCCTGCCACCCCACATTGAAGATCCACTGGACTACTGGGCAGCCAAACTGAATTTGTGGTGTAACTGGCTGAGTTTACCCTGGAAAAAGCTGTCCTGCCCGGACAGTAGTGTGGCATCAGAGCGGGTGTCTAGTGTGGCAGGGGCCATATTTACCCCAAGAAGAACTCACCAGTCCAGCCAAAATGTGGAGAGACTGACCTTTGTCAAGATGAAACAGGCATGGATCAGCCAGGATTTCCACCCACCAATTCCTGAAGCACCAGACTAGATCATCTATGGAGCCACACCAACAGTTGACACTTTGATAAAAGAGACCAGTTTCTTCTGGCTACCTGCCTCAGCTACTATTCTGATGCTGCCACACGCCTGATGCCACACATCTGATGCCAAGTGCTCCTTCTTTCACCCACCATCTTCAGCTGGTACTGGTATTGCCACCCACCTCCACACTCTGTCAACGGGTCACTCTGTGGTCTCCTGATGGTGCTGCCACCTCACCACTTAGGTCTCCTGATGCTGCTGTTGCCACCTTCACACTGTCATTGTGCCACCTTGTGGCATCCTCCTGCTGCTGCTGCTACCTTCACACTCTGTCATTGTGCCACTCTGTGGCCTCCTGATGCTGCTGCTGCCACATTCATGCTGTCATTGTGCCACCCTGTGGCCTCCTCCTGATGTTGCTGCTGCCGCCTCCTCCACGCTTTGTTGTTGTGCCACATAGTGGCCTCCTAATGCTGCTCCCACCTCCACACCATGTTTGTGCCACTCTGTGGCATTCTCCTGATAGTGCTGCCATCTCCAGTCTCTGTCATTGGGCCACTCTGTGGTGTCCTCATGCTGCTTCCATGTCACCACTATGGCTAAAACTGAACAAAAAAACCTAAAATATAACTTTTATTAATATGCAAATAAAATAATGAACCCCAAGTTTATATCTAATAAAAGTAGGTATGATGACCTATATCCGATGTCTGTACTAAAGATATAGTGTCATTACAGTAAAATAATACAGTCGCAGCAAGGGAAGGGTAACCAGCCTCACATATGCATCTCTGATAAACCCTATAGATATATACACAATAACCAGCAGTTGTTTGATAAAGACTCATGGTTACTTGCATACAGATGATCTCATGATTTTAGGAGACTCACGGTTACATATCACCAGGTAGTCTGTTGGTCTGCAGCCAGGAACATGGGGTGGGGAAGATCTTCTTTCCCTAAGTTGTCCCTGCCGGCTATCCCTGCCTAAAAGCAGAGCACCCGCACCGAAAGGGGTGACCCCACTTCTCGGTGGCTAAACCCTCAGACGTCCTAGATGTCCCTGCTGAATGAAAAGTCTTCCAGACGCGTTTCCCCAAGTGGAGATATCCAAATGGTTCATCAGGGGACAGCGTTTTGTTGATACAAAGTAGCTGCAAATAATCAGACACATGTGATAAGGGGACCAAGATAAAAAGGACCGCACCAGTGATTGAGAGTGTTTCCTTTTAAAAGCCGCGCATCTGACGTCACTTTCGGTCTTGTGATCAGACACAAACTCGCATTGATCTATAGTATGTTTATAATTCTCTGTTCGGAGTCATACATACTTAGATTCATGAAGAAATCGATGCTACTGGTGGTAATATGACCCCACTTCTCGGTGGCTAAACCCTCAGACGTCCTAGATGTCCCTGCTGAATGAAAAGTCTTCCAGACGCGTTTCCCCAAGTGGAGATATCCAAATGGTTCATCAGGGGACAGCGTTTTGTTGATACAAAGTAGCTGCAAATAATCAGACACATGTGATAAGGGGACCAAGATAAAAAGGACCGCACCAGTGATTGAGAGTGTTTCCTTTTAAAAGCCGCGCATCTGACGTCACTTTCGGTCTTGTGATCAGACACAAACTCGCATTGATCTATAGTATGTTTATAATTCTCTGTTCGGAGTCATACATACTTAGATTCATGAAGAAATCGATGCTACTGGTGGTAATATTCGCAAGTGCTTTAAAATACATATCGATTAGGGCGGAAACAGCTCACCCAGGCGCCATAGGAGCGCATCAGGGAAGCGCCGACCGGCGGTGGAATGCACAATGTGTTCCCAAAACCGGAAGTGAGGTACATAGAATATGCACCTCTTTAGTATACCTCTTTAGAACAGCGCAGATGCCGCAGAGTGCTGCCATAGTTACATGACGCTACTCTCGTGCTACAATAGTTCTTCCTACTATACAGCACCTAAGTTCAAAAGAATCAATCACTAGCAGGCTAACTTATGGTGCCCCATGGGGAATGTCGGAAGGGACAAATTATATTAATAAAATCCCTGGTTTAATCACGCCATAGATAAGGTGATCCAAGGTGTCCCTATATAATAGTGTACAACAGTTGGCCATTTTTTTGGCTATGGTATAAAGGCAGTATTTTAGTCTGTACACCTACTTGATGCCCAGATACTTTTTTATATATTGTCAAAACACTGTTATTTAGATCGTACAGGCTACAGGAAGCAGGAGTAGGAGATCTGTTCATTGAGACCCATTGGATTCACAGTTTTTACTGATGAATCCACTGGGCTACGAAGTATCATTTTATCCCAATCCCCGCCTCTGGGGGATCTTCGTACCACCTCAATGACCTGAAACTGTAGGGCACTGACATCACCAGAATGGTATTCCAGGACGTGCCTAGCTACCGGTTTATCTCTATGATGTTTTACATCTCCAATATGGTCTCCCACCCGTCTTCTCAGTTCCCTTTTTGTTTTACCCACATAGTTAAGTGGGCAGGGGCAGGTACATAGATAGACAACTCCCTCAGTTTTGCAGTTGGCAAAGTCTTTCATAACATAACTTGTTCCGGTAGAGATGCTGCAGAAATGTTTACACTTCAAGATGAATGGACAACAAATACAGTTATTTCCACATCTGAAAGTTCCACAGACTTTCCGACTGAGCCAGTTAACAATCTGGGGTGACGCTTTGTAGTGGCTATGAATTAACCTATCCCTAAGTGATCTGCCCCTGCTGTATGTTATCATTGGTCTTGGGGGCAAAAACACCTTTAAATCTGAGTCAGATAGTAAGATACCCCAAAATCTTCTCAAGATCCCCATAATTTTCTGATTCTGGACATCATAAGTGCCAATGATTCTCATTATGTTTGTCTCAGGGGCAGGCTGTTCATGTGGGGACAGTAAGGATTGTCTATCCCTATGGAGGGAGAATTAAAAAGCCTCCTTTACTCATTGTGCGTTCCACTGCCAGTCGGCGCTTCCCTGATGCACTCCTATGGTGCCTGGGTGACATGTTTCCACCCTAATCGATATGTATTTTAAAGCACTTGCGAATATTACCACCAGTAGCATCGATTTCTTCATGAATAAATATACTATAGATCAATGGGAGTTTGTGTCTGATCACAAGACCGGAAGTGACGTCAGACGCGTGGCTTTTAAAAGGAAACACTCTCAATCACTGGTGCGGTCCTTTTTATCTTGGTGTCCTTATCACATGTGTCTGATTATTTGCAGCTACTTTGTATCAACAAAACACTGTCCCCGATGAACCATTTGGATATCTCCACTTGGGGAAACGCGTCTGGAAGACTTTTCATTCAGCAGGGGCATCTAGGGCGTCTGAGGGTTTAGCCACCGAGAAGTGGGGTCGCCCCTTTCGGTGCGGGTGCTCTGCTTTTAGGCAGGGATAGCCGGCCTGGGACAACTTAGGGAAAGAGGATCTTCCCCACCAAATGTTCCTGGCTGCAGACCCACAGACAACCTGGTGATGTGTAACCGTGAGTCTCCTAAAATCATGAGATCATCTGTATGCAAGTAACTGAGTCTTTATCAAACAACTGCTGGTTATTGTGTATATATCTATAGGGTTTATCAGAGATGCAGATGTGAGGCTGGTTACCCTTCCCTTGCTGTGACTGTATTATTTTACTGTACTGACACTATATCTTTAGTACAGACATCGGATATAGGTCATCATACCTACCTTTATTAGATATAAACTTGGGGTTCATTATTTTATTTGCATATTAATAAAAGTTATATTTTAGGGGTTTTTGTTCAGTGATAGCCTTATTGTTTCCCCTACGTAAATGCACCTTGCATGTCAGTGACACATCACGACTATGTCATAGGGCCACTCTGTGGACTTCTCATACTGTTCCAGCCCTCCCCACTTCATGACTGGGCCACTATTTTGTCTTTCGGCCTTGCATCATTTATTTGACCCTTCTTCTGATCTGTCAGAAGGAAGGAAAAATGAGACGTACAATGGATCCTGTCTATGCAACAGCTATAACTCCTGCATGACATGGTCCCTATTTTGCTGACCGAGTGGGGGCAGATGCTCAACAGACAGGATCAGTTTTTTGGGAGTTATTGTTCTGATGGATCAGAGGAAGGGCAAAATACTCAGTGACTTCAACAGAAACTTACTGCTGACACGCACCCCACACTGTCGAGGGGCTCTACTTAATTGTGTAAGAGTTAAATAGAACAGGTTCTGTAGAAATCTATGTGGAATCAGTGATTGGTGTAAAAGGAGTGCGATCTTTCACGTTATAGTAGGATCTTTAGCCTCTGCACGGTTCTTTATACATGGCACTAACATTGATCTGTAAGGCTTTACACTTGAGTTATTTGGTCAGTTTTGGCACCGTAACTGCCCAAATAAGTGAAGTTTGCAGTGATTCTAAGAGCGACGCCTAATATCTACATGTCATACTGACTCACAGTTTTTTTTCTCTACCACAGCAGACTCCCTATGCGTGTTACTGCAAGGCACAATGTTCTACACTACTATAAAGGCTCTCTACAGCCAGGAGCTAGCCATTTTAACGCAATTTGCTACAAATAAATTTGGATCGAACAGATTTTTTGGGGGAAAATTCGGCGAATCGGCCAAATTGAATCTTTGAGAAATTCGCTCATCTCTACTTATAGTTTAATAATAATAGCTTCCTGCTGTATTTGGATAAAACAAGAATGATACCGTCGGCTAAGCTTCAAATTTATCCTTTATTGCCTTCATATTATTTTCAAAGAACCATCTTTTTACACTGATAACATAGTTGATAAATTAGCACAGACCAATATAAAATTGCTTTGTACCTGCTTAGCTTCTATTTGTGATGATAATAAAAGCCAAGCACAGCTACAATCACCATAGTGTAAATGGATTTAACAATATAAATTAATTCTCTCACAATCAGATTATCTTGTTGAATTACTTGTTTTCCAAATTGAAACTTGCAATGTCACTATGATAAATCTTCTACATTGTTCTGTTTTTCACTGGAAATGCTGTTATTTCCATTTGGCAATTACGTGTATGCTTTGGCTTGGTGTATTTTCTGCACAGTCATGAACTTCAGTACAGATACTCTATGTTGTATGTTCCTGTAAAAATCCTGTAGGCTGATGTCACATGTCTTTTTCTGGTGTTCTTAAGGGGTTTTGTGTTTGGTACTTTTATTACAGACATTTTTTGCTGCATTTTATAGGCAAAAACCACCAGTCCCAGATGTTTATGGAAGTTTATGGGAATTTTAAAAGCAGGAAAAACTGGCGATTTGTGTGTGTGTGTGTGTGTGTGTGTAGTGGCTTTTTTTTCACCCTTGAAGTGTCTGTTGTTTTTAGCTCAGTGGTGTTTTTTTCAAGTCACAGCATGCTGTGGATCGGTATTTTTACTCATATTGCCTGACGTTTTCCTTTCGTAGACCCTGATTTTGGCAGTTTAAAAAAATTGAGTGTGTATTGTGTGTTTTGTCTTGGCTTTTTAACCCCTTAAGGACCCTGCCATTTTTCACCTTAACCACCTCCCGTCCACCCATTGAATAAAAACGTCCGGGAGGTGGTTGTCTATCTCCTAATGGACGTTTTAAAACGTCCTTTCAGAGATCGCAGCTGCACGCTAATCGTGCAGCTTCTGATCGGGTTGCCCGCTGTCAGTAACAGCAGGGCAACCCTTAGGGAAGGCAGGGACAGTGCCCAGGTGTCCCTGCCTCTAGATCGCTGTATACACAGCGCTCATGGAGAGTGCAGGAGCTGTGTGAGGTCTTTCAGAGACCTCGATGAGCCCTGCACTGAGGCTGTACAGCGCTGTATTATAATATGGTTATAATGGGAGGAAAAGGACCTTTGATGACGTCACTACGCTCATCACAGGATCCATCGCCATGGTGATGGATCATGTGAATGATCATGTGATGAGCGTAGTGACGTCATCAAAGGTCCTTTTCCTCACAGATGAAGACAGAAGAGATGCCGGCTGCGCGAACAAGTGGATTAAGGTGAGTTAAATTATTTTATCTTTTTTTTTAACCCCTCCAGCCCTATCGTACTATGCATTCTGTATTCAGAATGCTATTATTTTCCCTTATAACCATGTTATAAGGGAAAATAATACAATCTACACAACCTTGAACCCAAACCTGAACTTCTGTGAAGAAGTTCGGGTCTGGGTACCACAGTTCGTTTTTTATCACGCTCGTGCAAAACACATTGGACCCGCGCGATAAAAACTGAACAACGGAACGCAATCGCAGTCAAAACTGACTGCAATTCCATACCTACTCGCATGGGTTTGCCGCAATGCACCGGGACGCATCCGGACCTAATCCGGACACGCTCGTGTGAAAGAGGCCTTACAAATAAAAGAGGTGGCGCGCGTCAATTAAATTAAATTCCCTGTCACCTATGCAGAGCAGGGGTTTAATGACAGCAAAAATGGTCAAATGTCACCCAAGAATGGAACAGACAAATTAGTGAAATGTTTTTACCTGTCTACTAGGTATAGCAGGGGTATATCACAGCCAAAAATTTGAGAATTTTACCAGAGAATGTAACAGACAAATTAGCATTTTTTTTTACCTGTCTACTAGGTAGAGCAGGGGTATATCACAGCCAAAAATTTGTGAATTTCACCCAAAAATGTAACAGACAAATTAGTGAAATGTTTTTACCTGTCTACTAGGTAGAGCAGTGGTATATCACACCCAAAAATTGGTGAATTTAGCCCGAAAATGTAACAGACAAATTAGTTAAATGACATAAAATAAAATATGTACAAATAAAAAAAATATATCTTGATTTATGAGGTGGAGGTCCATATGGAGTAGGAGTTTGAGAAGGCTGTGGACGTAGCGGTGTAGGTGGAAGCAGCGGTGGAGGAGGACGAGGTAGCCAACACTGTTTTTTGGCTTTAATTTTTTGTATATTTTTTTTATTAGGGTACACTCCAAAAGAGTGGGAAATATCAAAAATACAACAATGAGCAATTGAGCTGTAGTATAACAATGGTTGGGTAAGGCCGGTATACATGTCTGTTCTGCGCAAGGTAAGGACAAGTCCTGTGGGATCCATGCCTGGTTCATTTTAATGAACGTGAGCTTGTCCACATTGGCTGTGGACAGGCGGCTGCGCTTGTCTGTGATAACGCCCCCTAACGTGCTAAACACACGTTCAGACAATACACTGGTTACAGGCCAGGCCAGCACTCCAAGGCGTAAAGAACCCAAACCTGAACTTCGCTGTATTATAATATGGTTATAAGGGGAGGAAAAGGCCATGTGCTCAATTTGGAGACCCTGAAGTTGAATGGGGCAGACCCGTCATTCAGTACGTGTAGGTGTGGGCTCACATACTGCTCCACCATGTTGCTGAAATGCTGCCTCCTGCTAAGACGTTCCATATCAGCTGGTGGTGCTGGTTGTTGTGGCGTGCAGACAAAGCTTTGCCACATTTCGGCCATGCTAACCCTGCCTTCTGAGGTGCTGGAGGTGCCCCAGCTACATTGATGACCTCTTCCTCCTCCTCTCCCGACACCTTGTGCTTTCACTGTGCCCACGCTGTCAGGTGGGAATACCACCAGCAGCGCGCCTACCAGTGTGCGCTTGTACTTGCGCATCTGACGATCACGCTCCAGTGATGGAATTAAGGACGGTACGTTGTCCTTTTAATGAGGATCCAGCAGCGTGGCCACCCAGTAATCAGCACAAGTTAGAATGTGGGCAACTCGACGGTCGTTGCGGAGACACTGCAGCATGTAATCACTCATGTGTGCCAGGCTGCCCAGAGGCAACGACAAGCTATCCTCTGTGGGAGGTGTATTGTCTGTGTCCTCTGTTTCCCCCCAGCCACGCACCAGTGATGGCCATGAGCTGGTTTGGGTGCGTCCCTGCTGTGAACACGGTTCCTCCTCTTCCATCTCCTCATCCTCCAACTCGTCATCCTCCAGAACTGTGTCCTGGCTGGACAATTGTGTACCTGGAGTTTGTGGGTACAGGAACCCACCCTCGGAGCCACTTGTAAATGACTGGCCGGAAACCCTATGAAATGATCCCTCTTCCTCCTCCTCCTCCTCCTGTGCCAAATCCTCTTCCATCATCGCCAGAAGCGTTTTTTCAAGGAGGTATAGTAGTGGGATAGTAACGCTGAGAATGCTGTTATCGGCATTGGCCATGTTGGTGGAGTACTCGAAACAGCACAACAAGGAACACAGGTTTCGCATAAAGGCACAGTCAGTGGTGGTGAAGTTGTGCTGTTCCGCAGAGCGACTCATCCGTGCGTGCTGCAGCTGAAACTCCACTAGAACCTGCTGCTGCTCACACAGTCTGGCCAGCATGTGCAAGGTGAAGTCCCACCTTGTGGGCACGTTGCATATGAGGCGGTGAGCGGGAAGGCCGAAGTTATGCTGCAGCGCTGACAGGCGGGCAGCAGCAGGGTGAGAACGCCAAAAGCACGCACAGATGGCCCTCACTTTCTGCAGCAGCTCTGACATATATGCACCACCAAATTCAGCACATGCACCAGGCAAGGGATGTGCCCAAACCGTCTAGTACCAGAGCTGCTACGAGATTTCGCCCATTATTGCACAGCACCAGGTCGGGGTTGAGGCTCACTGGCACCAACCACTCATCGGTCTGTTGTTCAAGGCCCGTCCACAGCTCCTGCGTGGTGTGGGGTTTATCCCCCAAACAGATAAGTTTTAAAACTGCCTTCTGTCGTTTACACCCCTCGATGTGCTGAAGTTGGTGGTGAAGGTGTTACACTGACCGGATGAGGAGGCGGTAGAAGATGAGGAAGCGGAGGAGGAAGCAACAGGAGGCAAAGAGAAGCGCCCTTCAATCCTAGGTGGTGGAAGGACATGCGCCAAACTGCTATCCGCCTCAGGCCCAGACACCACTGCATTTACCCAATGCGCTGTTAGGGAGATATAACGTCCCTGACCGTGCTTACTGGTCCACGTATCCGTAGTTAGGTGGACCTTGCCACAGATGGCGTTGCGCAGTGCACACCTGATTTTGTCCCCCACTTGGTTGTGCAGGGAAGGGATGGCTCGCCTGGAAAAGTAGTGGCGGCTGGGTACTACATATTGTGGGACAGCCACCTCCATAAGGCTTTTAAAACTCTCTGTCTACACCAGATGGAATGACAGCATTTCAAAGGCTAGTAATTTAGAAATGCTGCAATTCAGGGCCAAGGATCGTGGGTGTGAAGAGGGGTACTTCCTCTTCCACTCCAGTGTTTGGGAGATGGAGAGCTGAATGCTTCCGTGGGACATTGTGGAGAATCTTGGTGACCCAGGTGGTGGTGTTGCTGGCAGATGCTCTGTTTGCGGGGTGGCAGGTGCCACTGTCACTCAAGAGGTGGATGAAGAAGCCAAGACTGCAGCAGAAGAGGAAGCAGGAGGAGCCAGAGACCTTTCTTTGTTTTTGAGGTGTCTACTCCACTGCAGCTCGTGCTTTGCACTTAGATGCCTGGTCATGCAGGCTGTGCTCAGGTTGAGAATGTTTATGCCTCGCTTCAGGCTCTGAATGCTTAGCGTGCAAAGCACTCGTGTCTTGTCGTCAGCACATTGTCTGAAGAACTGCCACGCCAGAGAACTCCTTGGAGCTGGCTTTGGTGTGCTCGGTCCCTTGCTGCGTTGGGCAGTAGCAGGCGTACTGTCTAGTAGATGGTCGCTCCGCTTTTGCACCCTGCTCCCACTTCTGCTGTGTCTATGCTCTATGCGACCACAGCCTCTTCCTCCGAACTACACAGGTCACTCGCATAACCTTGATTCCATGTGGGGTTGAGGACCTCATCGTTCTCCACATTATCTTCCACCCAGTCTTCACCCCTGCCCTCCTTGTCAGTCTGCACACTGCAGAAAGCCACAGCAGTTGGCACCTATGTTTCGTCATCATCCGAGATGTGCTGCGGTAGTCCTCCTATGTACTCATCTTGAACATAAGTGTTTGGGCATCGGTGCCTCACTTCTGGGGCAGGGTTATGTGGATGGACCTGGGAAACCCTGCTAGCAGAGTCATCAAAAAGTAGAAGAGACTGCTGCATGATTTGGGGCTCAGACTGCTTGGCTGATTTGCAAAGGGGTGAAGTGAAAGACTGATGGACATAGGCTGCAAGTGCTAACTCTGATCTTTCAGCAGGAGACTGGGTGGGAGACAATGTGAATGAATTGGAGGCACTGTCAGCAACCCAATCTACTATCGCCTGTACTTGTTCTGGCCTCACCATTTGTAGAGCCGCATTAGGCCCGACCAAATAACGCTGAAGGTTCTGTCGCCTATTCTCACCTGAGGAAGGTGTTTCACTTGTGTGTACAGCTGGCACAGATCGACCACGTCCTCTCCCTGCAACAGGAGCTCCACCAGCAGCACCACAACGGGGGCCATGTTTCTTATTCGACCCTCTCCTCATTCTCCGCAAATTTTGGATCTTGCCCAAAATGGGTGTTTTTTTTTATAACGGAATAGAACAACAGTATCTAACACATGTATTTCACACTGACAGTTGAAGCCAAGGCCGCAAATTTCGTACGGCTCAGGCGATGTACGGCTCAGGCGGCGCGATAACGTCATTGCGCCACCTGCGCCGGCCTCTAATAGGCTGCAGGCACTAGGCCGGCAGCCTATCATAGGAAGGGGAAGGGACACACCTCTCCCTCCCCTGCCCTGCTGCACAGCCATCTGTATCACTGTCCTGAGGACGGCGATACAGATGACTGGAGATGAGCACTTCCACAATGGAAGCGCTCATCTCAGTGTGACACGTGTTCTGCCTATAGTTAGATGCGGGCCGATGCGGGGGTGCCCCTAAGTACTCTATGGAAGCGCCGGCCCTGCTTACTAGAACGTTTTTTTTGTTTTTTTAAACCGCATGGTTCCGGCGCCCCCTGCTAAATTGCGCCCTAGGCGGCTGCCTAGGTCGCCTTACAGGTGGCGCTGGCCCTGTCTATGCGTTCCAGACTTCAGGCTGTAATTGACTGCAAAGGATTTGCAACCAAGCATTGAAAAGTAAAAGTTTGATTTATGATTATTATTCTGTCCCATTACTTTTGCTTCCTTAACAAATGGGAGTCACATATGCAAACTGTTATAATTCCTATACCGTTCACCAGATTTCTATGTAAATACCCTCAAATTAAAGCTGACAGTCTGCAGTTAAAGCACATCTTGTTTGTTTCATTTCAAATCCATTGTGGTAGTGTATAGAGCCAAAAATGTTAGAATTGTGTTGATGTACCAATACTTATGGACCTGACTGTATATTTTATGTGCCATGTCACATTAAATACATTTCCTGAGGTACCCAGAAAAAAAGCAAAAACAAGAAGTGACCCCATTTTATAGCACCTTTTTTACGAACATTTTAAGGGGTGGAAAGGGCACTTTTGACCTAACAGTTGTTTCACAGAAATGAATATGTAGTGGTTGGTGAAAAGTGGATATGTAAGCTATGCGGACTAAATTAAAGATATAAGGTGGTAAAACTACAGGGTACATCATGGATGAAATTTAATTAATACTCCATGGATTAGTGGTAGATTCTGAAGCACTCCTGCATGCAGAGGCCAGGTTTTTCAGGGCAGTTTTGGCTTTGAAAAATTAGGGCCTTGATAACCAACTCTGGGAACTGAAGGAAAGTTTCTCTGTGGCCTGCAGAATGAAATAGCACGTACGCATTGTACATTGCCATCTGTACAATGTGTACGGCCAGCTTTTTGTACCACACTTAAATTTTTTGTGTGGCACTGTAGGGCTTCATATGTTGATCTGCAAGATCCACCCCTCCCATGTGCCTGTTGTAGTCCAGGATACAAACTGGTTTTGGGGTAGTGGTTGTGGTACCTCGTACAGGAGCAGGGGAGCTGGCATTAGTGTGAATGGTGGTCAGTACAGGGATATCTCTATTATCCTTGTACTTAACCACTAGCATGTTCTCTTTGCGGAGAGCCCTACTTTCACCCATTTTTAGAGGTTGCACTACCAGGGATCTAGGGAGGCCTCTCAGATTTTTGTGCACTGTGCCGCAAGCCACAGTACCTCTGGCAGTTAGGGACCTGAATAGGGGTATGCTGGTATAATAGTTATCTACATAGAGGTGGTAACCCTTATCCAGCAGTGGGTGCAGTAAGTCCCACACAATCTTCCCACTAGCTCCTAGGATGAGGGGGCATTCTGGGGGTTCCATACTGGAATCTTTCCCTTCACATATGCAGAATTTGTTTGTGTACCCGGAGCAACTCTCACAGAGTTTGTATATTTTTATGCCATACCTTGCCCGTTTGTTAGGCAGGTACTGGCGGAATCTAATCCTCCCTTTGAACAGTAATAGGGATCATATACACATACATTTTTCTCTGGGTTGTACACCTCAGCAAACTTGGTGCTGAAGTGGTCAATGACAGGCCTAACTTTGAACAGACGTTCAAATGTTGTGTCATTTTGGGGTGGGCACTGTGCATTGTCATTATATTGTAGGAATTTCCTAATCGACTCAAATCGCTTTCGGGTAATTGTCTGACTGTAAATTATAGTCTGGTAGAAAATGTCCGAACTCCAATATTGCCTAACATTTGTTTTTTTTTTACTACGCCCATATGTAGCACGAGTCCCCAAAACTTAATCATTTCTGCTGCATCTACTTGGGTCCCAACCTAGGGGTCTAACATATGGCAAAGTAGGGTTCTGGGAAATAAATTGTTGGGTGTATAAATTGGTTTGGGCCACCATTAAATTTACAAAATCTTCAGAGAAAAAGATTTTGAAAAAATCTAGCTCAGTGAAGCCCACACAATCTATCTGAATTCCTGAGTTGCTCACAAAGTCAGGAATTTGGGGTTGATATTCGTCAGGGGGTGGGGTCCATATGGGGTCACTCTAGGGGGCTACCTCCTCTGCTACCCTGGGGCACCTTCTAGAGGGTCCCTCATCAGCGAATGATGATGATGATGAGGGGGTAGAGGGGTAGAGGAAAGTGGCATCCTCTTCTCCCTCACTGGCAGACTCAGTATCAGAGGCAAGCATGGCGTATGACTCTTCAGCTGAGTACACTCGTTGGGATGGATGGGACATTTTTATTTTATTGGGGTGTGACGTGTGAAACGTGTAAATCTTTATTTAGTGTGGGGTGTGCATGTAATGTTTTCACACATAAAGGAGCTTGTAATAATTTTGAAATATAGAGAAAAGAAGTAGAAAATCAAAGTTGCAAAAAAGGATTTTCTGCCAAAAAAAAGGATTTTCTGCAAAAAAAGTCTTCTGCACAAAAAAAGTCTTTGCTGCACAAAAGAAAGTCTTTTCTGCAAAAAATAAATAAAATTGCAGTGCAAACTGAGCAGACGCGATCAGTAATGGACACTATAAATAAATATAAATACAAAATAAAAATACCCCAAAATGTGCACTAACCAAATGGCATCCGTAGAAAAGGATGGGGGGACGGGGGAGTGGCTGGGGAGAGGGAGGGGGTTTAGAAATCTGGAGCAGCTGCAAGTTCTGCCTCTTCCTGTGCAGCTATAGCACTGTCATTGGCTGGTGTCCCCTGCCTGACCTAGGTGGAGACAGGTGCTGACTTGTTCAGCCCCGGTTACCTCCAAATGCCCCCCCCCCCCCCCCCCGTTTTCCCCCTGCAGCTCCGTATCGCAGCCGGAGCAGTGATGCGCATGTCTGAAGAATATAGCCAATAGCAGCGATCAGGACTGCAGGGTAATGGTTTAGCACCATACTGCCCTTACCTGGCATGGCTGCCTGCCGGTAAGAGCAGGCATGGTGCCGCGATTCCCCCCCCGATCCTTCCCCATAGCCCCGGGGACCTTGCAACTTAAGTCACGGACATCTGCATAGCATTTTTAGGCATTTTTGCACCTACTGCTTTTAATGTCATATTTTGCATGCCTAGTTACAGAAAAGTATGCTTATTACTGAAAAGTATGTGCCCCATGTAATGTATTAAGCTGCATGGGAAAAAAAAGCATGCAGAAATCTCATTAACCCCTTAAGGACCTGCGCCGTACATGTACGGCGCGGGTCCTTAAGGGGTTAATGGGATTTCTGTAGCAGTAGATGTAGCAAAATATTTGAAAATTAAACTACTCACAAGTATTTTTGCTCCCAGTATCCGGAATCCTGCTGGAGTTATCCTTGGTGTTTGGTCTGTTCATGGTAATGTTGCATGAGTAAAGATGCAATATGATTGCTTGGAAGTATTATCAGATTACATTCATTACTCTCAAGTTTTGCATTTGAGATATGTCCTCCAACTTTCAACAATCCATTAGCATCCATAAATGGGTCAAGTCTTCAGGGGGAACTGTCTTTAGGAACAATCTTTTGATTTTGGAAGAGATCAAGTTCTCGTGCATAATCCTATTGTTGGACATAATGGATGATAACATATCTGGCTTGTGTAAATTCATCCACAATAATGCCAACCTTTTCAATGCTCTGATCCTATTGGTGTGGCTCTAACGGATATAGCTATGTGAATTAAGCAAACTATAGCTCTGTTTAATGATTTCCAAGTAGAAAACCCGTTGAAACATTTGGATCCAAGTGGCTTGTTAGAAAATGTTTTAGCAAGTTCAGAAACCTGAGGGCGAACCTCTGCATCAGATTATGGCTTTAATAGTTCATGGATGGTAACAGGTGCGGCAAACCTAAGTGCTTCATATAGATTGTTAATACCAGATAAGACACCGCATTATGTGAAAGGTCTCTGCTAGAGTTGAGCAGACACCTGGATGTTCGGGTTCACCGGGTTTGGCCGAACTTCGCAAAAAAAAATTTGAGTTCGGGTCCCGAACTTGACCCCGAACCCCATTGAAGTTAATGGGGACCCGAACTTTGGAGCACTAAAATGGCTCTAAAAAAGTCATGTAAAGGGCTAGAGTGCTGCAAAAGGCAGCAAAATGTGGTTAAGAGCATGGCAAGTGCTCTGCAAACAAATGTGGATAGGGAAATGACTTAAAATAACATAAAATATGTAAAAATAAAAAAATAATAATCTTGATCTAGGAGGAGGGGGTCCATATGGAGTAGGAGGTTGAGGAGGCGGTGGATGTGGCGGTGTACGTGGAAGCGGCGGTGGAGGAGGAGGAGATAGCCTACACTGCTTTTTGTTTTTGTTTTTTATTTTATTTTATTATTTTATTTTGTTCAAATTTGGATAGACCCCAAAACATTGGGAAATATAAAAAATAAAACAAAGAGAAAGTGCGCTGGAGTACAACAATGGCTGGGTGAGGCCAGTATACATGTCTATTCTGCACAAGGTACGGACAAGTCCTGTGGGATCCCTGCTTGGTTCATTTTAATGAACGTGAGCTTGTCCACATTGGCTGTGGACACGCGGCTGCGCTTGTCTGTGATAACCCCCTCTTGCCGTGCTAAACAAACATTCAGGCAATACACTGGCTGCAGGGCAGGCCAGCACCTCCAAGGCGTAAAGGGCAAGTTTAGGCCATGTGCCCAATTTGGAGACCCAGAAGTTGAAGGGGGCAGACCCATCAGTCAGTACATGTAGGCGTGTAAACACATACTGCTCCACCATGTCGTCCACGATCCAATTGGATATTTTCTCTATCAACTTTTGATGTTCTTTTATGCGCTTACCATGGTGATCATGGGTAACGGGGAATCAGGGTTCCATGCCAGAGAGGGAGCCTGAGAAAGGGATACCACATCCATGGGAGGTCAATGGCTGAAATCTGATCTGGTGTAAATGTGGGACAAGTTATTAAAGCGGAATAATCAAAGTAAAAGAGGGGGCGCTCGGCAATGTCCCACTCCCGACTCTGGGAGGTAATGACGATAGATAACAATACAGGACTCTTAAGATGCCCTGTTATTGGAATGAGTAATAAAAAAAAAAACAGGGAATGTCACTGCAGTATTTTGGATGAGGAAACCTTATACAGGAGAGGCCCTGCTGCCGCTTTGTTGACTCTAGATAACTTCTGCCTTATCGCATGATCCCGTGACATCCACGATCCAATTGGATATCTTCCCCATCAACTTTCGATGTTCTTTTATGCGCCTACCATGGTGATCATGGGTAACGGGGAATCAGGGTTCTATGCCGGAGAGGGAGCCTGAGAAGGGGATACCACATCCAAGGGAGGTCAATGGCTGCAATGTGATCGGGTGGAAATGTGGGACAAGTTATTAAATTAAATTCAGCACATGCACCAGGCAAGGGATGTGATTCAAATCGGCTAGGCCCAGAGCTGCTACGAGATTTCGCCCCATTATCGCACACCACCAGGCCGGGCTTGAGGCTCACTGGCACCAACCACTCATCGGTCTGTTGTTCCATGCCGTCCACAGCTCCTGCGCGGTGTGGGGTTTGTCCCCCAGATAAGTTTCAAAACTGCCTACTGTCGTTTTCCCCTTGCTGTGCTGAAGTTGGTCGTGAAGGTGTTACGGTGACTGGATGAGGAGGCGGTAGAGGAATAGGAAGCGGAGTAGGAGCAGGAAGAAACAGGATGCAAAGAGAAACACCCTGCAATCCTCGGTGGTGGAAGGACATGCGCCAAGCTGCTATCCGCCTCAGGCCAAGCCACCACTGCATTTACCCAATGTGCTGTTAGGGAGATATAACGTCCCTGACCATGCTTACTGGTCCAAGTATCCGTACTTAGGTGGACCTTGCCACAGATGGCGTTGCGCAGTGCACACTTGATTTTGTCCCCCACTTGGTTGTGCAGGGAAGGGATGGCTCGCATGGAAACGTAGTGGCGGCTGGTCACAATGTACTGTGGGACAGCCACCGCCATCAGATTCTTAAAACTGTCCATGTCCACCAAACAGAATAACAGCATTTCAAAGGCCAGGAATTTGAAATGCTGGCATTCAGGGATCGGAGGTGGGTAGGGGGGTACTTCCTCTTTCGCTCCAGTGTTTGGAAGATAGACAGCTGAACGCTTACATGGGACATTGTGTAGATGCTTGGGGACTGAGGTGGTGGCGTTGCTGGCACATCTTCTGTTTGCGGTGTGGCAGGTGCCACTGTCACTCAGGAGGGGGATGAAGAGGCCGAGACTGCAGCAGAAGAGTTTTTGAGGTGTCTACTCCACTGCAGCTAGTGCTTTGCACTCAGATGCCTGGTCATGCAGGTTGTGCTCAGGTTTAGAATGTTTATGCTTCGCTTCAGGCTCTGATTGCACAGCGTGCAAAGCACTCGTGTCTTGTCATCAGCACATTTTCTGAAGAACTGCCACGCCAGGGAAATCATTGGAGCTGGCTTTGGTGTGCTCGGTCCCTTGGTGCGGTGGGCAGTAGCAGGCGTACTGTCTAGGGGACGGCCGCTCCGCTTTTGCACCCTGCTCCCTCTCCCTCGCTGTGCTGGTTGCTCTGTGCGACCACCGCCTCTTCCTCTGAACTAAACAGGTCACTCACAGGACCTTGATTCCATGTGGGGTCGAGGACCTCATTGTCCTCCACATCATCTTCCACCCAGTCTTCACCCCTGCCCTCTTTGTCGGTCTGCACACTGCAGAAAGCCACAGCAGTTGGCAGCTATGTTTCGTCATCATCCGAGACGTGCTGCGGTGGTCCTCCTATGTACTGATCCTGAAACATAAGTGGTTGGGCATCGGTGCACTCAATCTCTTCCACTTCTGGGGCAGGGCTATGTGGATGGCCCTGGGAAACCCTGCTAGCAGAGTCATCAAAAAGCAGAAGAGACCGCTGCATGACTTGGGGCTCAGACTGCTTGGCTGATTTGCAAGGGGGTGAGGTAAAAGACTGATGGCCATGGGCTGCAGGTGCCAACTCTGATCTTTCAGCAGTGGACTGGGTGGGAGACAATGTGAAGGAACTGAAGGCACTGTCAGCCACCCAATCTACTATCGCCTGTACTTGTTCTGGCCTTACCATTCGTAGAGCGGCATTCGGGCCTACCAAATAACGCTGAAGGTTCTGTTGCCTACTCGCACCTGAGGAAGGTGTTTCACTTGTACATGTAGCTGGCACAGATCGACTACGTCCTCTCCCTGCAACAGGAGCTCCACCAACACCAGCAGCACCACGACCAGGGTCACGTCCCTTATTTGATGCTCTCCTCATTTTTTGCGGTCACCCACCGAAGTAACAGACGTTTTTTACTAAATTTAGTTCCCTGTCAGCAATGCAGAGCAGGGGTTTTTCAATGGCAAAAATGGGTTAATGTCACCCACCAATGGAACAGATGATTTTTTGAAATTTCAGTCCCTGCCACCTATGCAGAGCAGCGGTTTTTTAACGGCAAAAATGGGTTAATGTCACCCACCAATGGAACAGACGATTTATTTTTTGAAATTTAGGTCCCTGTCACCTATGCAGAGCAGGAGTTTTTCAATGGCAAAAATAGGTTAATGTCACCCACCAATGGAACAGACAATTTTTTTTAAATTATTTCCCTGTCTGCTATGTAGAGCAGGGGTATAAAACAGCCAAAAAAGGGTTAATGTCACCCAACATTGTAACAGACAAATTTGTTAAAATTATTTCCCTGTCTGCTATATAGAGCAGGGGTATAAAACAGCCAAAAAAGGGTTAATGTCACCCAACAATGTAACAGACGAATTTATGGAAAATATTTTCCTGTCTGCTATGCAGAGCAGGGGTATAAAACAGCCAAAAAAGGGTTAATGTCACCCTACAATGTAACAGACGAATTTATAGAAAATATTTCCCTGTCTGCTATGTAGAGCAGGGGTATAAAACAGCCAAAAAAGGGTTAATGTCACCCAACAATGTAACAGACAAATTTATGGAAAATATTTCCCTGTCTGCTATGTAGAGCAGGGGTATAAAACAGCCAAAAAAGGGTTTATGTCACCCAACAATGTAACAGACAAATTTGTTAAAATTATTTCCCTGTCTGCTATGTAGAACAGGGGTATAAAACAGCCAAAAAAGGGTCAATGTCACCCAACATTGTAACAGACAAATTTTTTAAATTATTTCCCTGTCTGCTATGTAGACAGGGGTATAAAACAGCCAACAATGCAAATATGTCAATCCCTGAACTCACAGATGGATTAACTATATTATTGTCCCTGGCACATATGCAGGTGCAGGTGTACTTCACACAAAAATAAATTTGTCGCCCACCTAACTAACAGACGGATTAAGTATCAAATTATTATTATTTATTTTACATGTGAAATTGCGCTCACCAAAAAATTTCTGTAGGAAGGTCAGCCACAGAATGAACAGAGAGATAAATTATATTTCTGTGTCCGGGGTGTAAAAATGGTGTATTGCACTTGTGCCCTGGCTGTACAATTGTGTACCTGGCCTATGTTGGTGCAGGAACCCACCCTCCGAGCCACTTGTGAATGACTGGCCTGATAACCGTGGAAATGTCACCCCACAAGCCTACAGATGGTTTTACTGTATTTATTTGCCTGGCTGTCAGATATGCAGCGTAGGCCGCAAAGGTACTTTATGACCAACAAAATCAGTTTTTTTTTTCACCCACAATGTCCAAGTTGTATTTACTGATTATATTTCACTAACAGATTTTCAGTACAGGCCGCAAAGGTACTTTATGGCCCCCAAAAAAGTGTTTTCTTGACCCACAATGTCCCAGTTGTATTCACTGATTATATTTCACTATCAGATTTGCAGTGCAGGCCGCAAAGGTACTTTATGAAAGAAAAAAAGATGATTTTTTTCACTATCACAAATGCAGTGCAGGCCACAAATGTACTTTTTAGCAAAGAAATTATAATTTGTCCCCCCAGAATCTAACAGATGGATTTACTGAATTGATTACACTCATATATGCAGCACAGGGGTACTTTACAGAAAAAAATGTGAATATGTCACCCCCTGGGTCCCTGAACTCACAGACTGATTACCTATATTATTTTCCCTTCCTATGGCACATATGCAGTGCAGGTGCACTTAAAAAATGGGTATATGTAGGATTAAATTATTGTCCCTGGACAGTGCAACAGGTGTACCTCTAAGATTACAAAGTAATATAGATTAACTTGGTTTGGGGTAAACTGTGATAAATGTTGAGAAGTCAAAGCTAGGATCATTTCTAGTCTTTGCTTGTTGGAGGAAGTGGGATGTTGTGCAGTTGTTTGTACTTGGAGCCTTGAGAAATCCACTTCTCTTGCAAACTATAAGGTCATTTCATCAAAGTGGGGTTAACATCACGTGCTGTGTCTAAGAATGCATGACCTTGCAAATCTTCTTCAGCCTTGGCAACTTGGTGTTCCATCAGCAGGTCACTTAATTCTCTTAGCTTCTGGAAACCTTTATTGAGAATCTTAGGAAATTCCCCAATCCTTTTGTGCAATTTCTATCATCTCTAGTGATCAGTAACACTCAGCTCTACCATATAATATTTAGTCCTCTGCCCGTGGATTTAATGTTGATGTCTCTTATCCATTTTGCATGTTCTGCTGACTCATTCCCTAGCCATGGGGCATATTCACACGGACCTTTTCATTAAAAGCACCGATCGGAACAGTCTACTTTCCTTCACCAGCAGTCACCCTCAGTCTACAAAAAAATCAATCTCCTTTTCACAATATCAGCGGGTCAAGCGGATAGTTATTAATCCGGAAACCCTGACAACACGATTAGAAGAAATGACTCATAAATTTCTAGAGAGGGGTTACCCCAGACAACTACTGGATGAACAGAGGAGTCGACTTGAGGGTCTACAAGAGGTTAAATCCATTCAATCACTACGGATTCCACTGGTGGTTAAATACCACCCTTGGATCCAAAGGGTAAAAAGTATAGTCAATAAACATTGGCAGGTAGTTTCGAGATCCTATCCCCAAATTGACGAATTTCAGAGACCCCCGATGATGTGCTTTAAAAGAGCAGAAAATCTGTGTGACAAGATTATTAGGGCAGATATAGGCAGTAACAAGAGTAGCCCTAGACAGACTACATTATCCACCCCTAGACAGGGCACATTCCCATGCTTGAATTGTGTGAATTGTTCGAGTGTCATTAAGGGTGGTTACTATCCCTATCAGAGGGGTATTTACTTGCGATAGTCGATTTGTAATATATATTCTCAAATGCCCCTGTGGTTTATTATATGTGGGGGAAACCTCCATGAGCATTAACCACCTCAGCTCCCCTAGCTTAAACCCCCTTAACCCTCCTTTTATGTTAGCTTTCTGTTACTATCCATGATGTTAACGGGTCGGTTTTGACCCGTGTCTTAAATCAGCCATAAAATACCCTCTGAACAATTATTTATCATCCAATTTGTTTCTTACAGTACCTCTTGGTTACCTTGTTAGGCTTCTTTATCCTTGAAAAGATTGGTTTTAATATTTTTGGTGTGACCCCTTAGACCTTTCTTTTGATAGCATACCTCTCATTTTCAAATTTAAAAAATGGTAAAATAAACCTCAATAGAATATTTACTTTATTTAGAGAAGCAGACAAGCAGGTAAAGAGATCGGCCCCTCCCTAACTACAGCTCACAGGGTTGAGAGGTGATTGGCTGTCAGTGTTACTAAGCAGAGAGAGTGTTTATGATTTCAGTTTTGGCACTTATTAGTGTCCTATAATCCTATATTATAACTGGGTCAGAATTGACCCTAACACCATAAACGTCTTAATTTTCACCATAGTATTTTATAATTTAGTAAAAAGGATTCTTTTTCTATTACATTGTTTAAATAGAGGTTCCTGACAAAGTAAAAAAATCTTGATGCAATAAACTTAAATTTATGTGATACTTATAGACATTCAAAACCTGAAAACGGGTCGGTTCTGACCCTAACATAAGAGGAGGGTTAATGACCAGACCACTTTTTACAATTCTGCACTACACTACTTTCACGGTTTATTGCTCGGTCATACAACTTACCACCCAAATGAATTTTAACTCCTTTTCTTCTCACTAATAGAGCTTTCATTTGGTGGTATTTCATTGCTGCTGACATTTTAACTTTTTTTGTTATTAATTAAAATTGACCGAAATTTTGGCAAAAAAATTAAATTTTTCACTTTCTGTTGTAAAATTTTTCAAACAAAACTACATTTCTATATAAATTTTCCTCTAAATTTATTGTAATACATGTCTTTGATAAAAAAAAATGCAATAAGTGTATATTTATTGGTTTGCGCAAAAGTTATAGCGTTTACAAACTATGGTACAAAAATGTGAATTTCCGCATTTTGAAGCAGCTCTGACTTTCTGAGCACCTGTCATGTTTCCTGAGGTTCTACAATGCCCAGACAGTAGAAACACCCCACAAATGACCCCATTTCGGAAAGTAGACACCCTAAGGTATTCGCTGATGGGCATAGTGAGTTCATGGAAGTTTTTATTTTTTGTCACAAGTTAGCGGAAAATGATTTTTTTTTCTTTTTTTTCTTTTTTTTTCTTACAAAGTCTCATATTCCACTAACTTGTGACAAAAAATAACATTTTACATGAACTCACCATACCCCTCACGGAATACCTTGGGGTGTTTTCTTTCCAAAATGGGGTCACTTGTGGGGTATTTATACTGCCCTGGCATTTTAGGGGACCTAAAGCGTGAGAAGTAGTTTGGAATCCAAATGCGTAAAAAATGCCCTGTGAAATCGTAAAAATAGTCTTTGGAATTTGGGCCCCTTTGCGCACCTAGGCTGCAAAAAAGTGTCACACATGTGGTATCGCCGTACTCAGGAGAAGAAGGGCAATGTGTTTAGGGTTGTCTTTTTACATATACCCATGCTGGGTGAGATAAATATCTCTGTAAAAGACAACTTTTCCCATTTTTTTATACAAAGTTGTAATTTTACAGAGATATTTCTCTCACCCAGCATGGGTATATGTAAAAAGACACCCCAAAACACATTGCCCTTCTTCTCCTGAGTACGGCGATACCACATGTGTGAAACTTTTTTGCAGCCTAGGTGCGCAAAGGGGCCCAAATTCCAATGAGTACCTTTTAGGAGGGCATTTTTACGCATTTGGATTCCAGACTTCTTCTCACACTTTAGGGCCCCTAAAATGCCAGGGCAGTATAAAAACCCCAAAGTGACCACATTTTGGAAAGAAGACACCACAAGGTATTCCGTGAGGGGCATGGCGAGTTCATAGGATTTTTTTTTTTTGGCACAAGTTAGGGGAAATTGATTTTCTTGGGGGTTTTCTCACAAAGTCTCCCTTTCCGCTAACTTGTGACAAAAAGTTCAATCTTTCATGGACTCAATATACCCCTCAGTGAATA
Source organism: Bufo bufo (assembly GCF_905171765.1). Taxonomy (NCBI): domain Eukaryota; kingdom Metazoa; phylum Chordata; class Amphibia; order Anura; family Bufonidae; genus Bufo; species Bufo bufo. Next base: position 74,001,688 of record NC_053395.1, on the reverse strand, counting down.
CCTTGGGTTGTCTACTTTCCGAAATGGGGTCATTTGTGGGGTGTGTTTACTGTTCTGGCATTTTGGTCGGGGCTAAATTGTGAGCAACCCTGTAAAGCCTAAAGGTACTTGTTGGACTTTCGGCCCCTTTACGCACCTAGGTTGCAAAAAAGTGTCACACATGTGGTATCGCCGTACTCAGGAGAAGTAGGGCAATGTGTTTTGGGATGTCTTTTTACATATACCCATGCTGGGTGAGAGAAATATCTCTGTAAATTGACAACTTTGCATAAAAAAAATTAAAAAGTTGTCATTTACAGAGACATTTCTGACACACAGTATGGGTATATGTAAAAATACACCCTAAAACACATTGCCCTACTTCTCCTAAGTACAGAGATATTACATGTCTGACACTTTTTGCAGCCTAGGTGCGTAAAGGGGCCCAAATTCCAATGAGAATCTTTACGATTTTGCACGTCATTTTTTACGCATTTGGATTCCAAACTACTTCTCACGCTTTAGGGCCCTTAAAATGCCAGGGCAGTATAAATACCCCACAAGTGACCCCATTTTGGAAAGAAGACACCCCAAGGTATTCCGTGAGGGGCATGGCGAGTTCATAGGATTTTTTTTTTTTTGGCACAAGTTAGGGGAAATTGATTTTCTTGGGGGTTTTCTCACAAAGTCTCCCTTTCCGCTAACTTGTGACAAAAAGTTCAATCTTTCATGGACTCAATATACCCCTTAGTGAATACCTTGGGGTGTCTACTTTCCGAAATGGGGTCATTTGTGGGGTGTGTTTACTGTTCTGGCATTTTGGTCGGGGCTAAATTGTGAGCAACCCTGTAAAGCCTAAAGGTACTTGTTGGACTTTTGGCCCCTTTACGCACCTAGGCTGCAAAAAGTGTCAGACATGTGGTATCGCCGTACTCAGGAGAAGTAGGGCAATGTGTTTTGGGGTGTCTTTTTACATATACCCATGCTGGGTGAGAGAAATATCTCTGTAAATTGACAACTTTGTATAAAAAAAATTAAAAAGTTGTCATTTTCAGAGACATTTCTGACACACAGTATGGGTATATGTAAAAATACACCCTAAAACACATTGCCCTACTTCTCCTAAGTACAGAGATATTACATGTCTGACACTTTTTGCAGCCTAGGTGCGTAAAGGGGCCAAAATTCTAATGAGAATCTTTACGATTTTGCACGTCATTTTTTACGCATTTGGATTCCAAACTACTTCTCACGCTTTAGGGCGCTTAAAATACCAGGGCAGTATAAATACCCCAAGGTATTCCGTGAGGGGCATGGCGAGTTCCTAGAATATTTTTTTTTTGGCACAAGTTAGCGGAAAATGATATATATTTTTTGTGACAAAGTCTCATATTCCACTAACTTGTGACAAAAAATGTAATTTTGCATGAACTCACCATGCCCCTCACAAAATACCTTGGGGTGTCTTCTTTCCAAAATGGGGTCACATGTGGGGTATTTATACTGCCCTGGCATTTTAGGGGCCCTAAAGCGTGAGAAGAAGTCTGGAATATAAATGTCTAAAAAATTTTACGCATTTGGATTCCGTGAGGGGTATGGTGAGTCATGTGAGATTTTATTTTTTTGTCACAAGTTAGTGGAATATGAGACTTTGTAAGAAAAAACAAAAAAACTAAAAAATAATCAATTTCCGCTAACTTGTGACAAAAAAATAAAAATCTTCTATGAACTCGCCATGCCCCTCAAAAGTGATCTTTTTATAGCGCCGCAGCGATTTTACGGTGTTTTTGCAGTGATCAGAAAAATATATATTCTGTCACTGCGGTGGTGCGGACTGAACGCAAGTGTGCGCACAAGATCAGGCCTGATCGGGCGAACACTGCGTTTTTTGTAGAGCCTATAGAACATGTCCTATTCTTGTCCGCAATTGCGGACAAGAAAAGGCATTTTCTATAAGTTCTGGCAATGTGCGGATCCGCAAAATGCGGAAAGCACATTGCCGTGTCCGTGTTTTGCGGATCCGCGGATCCGTGGATCAGCGGATCCGCAAAACACATACAGATATCTGAATGGAGCCTTACAGGGGTTATCAATGACAGGGGGGTGATCAGGGAGTCTATATGGGGTAATCACCCCCTGTCATTGATCACCCCCCTGTAAGGCTCCATTCACACATCCGTATGTGTTTTGCGGATCCGTGGATCCGCGGATCCGCAAAACACATACGGACGTCTGAATGGAGCCTTACAGGGGGTGATCAATGACAGGGGGTTGATCAGGGAGTCTAATATTGGGTGATCAGGGGTTAATAAGGGGTTAATAAGTGACAGGGGGGTGTAGTGTAGTGGTGTTTGGTGCTACTTACAGAGCTGCCTGTGTCCTCTGGTGGTCGATCCAAGCAAAAGGGACCACCAGAGGACCAGGTAGCAGGTATATTAGACGCTGTTAACAAAAAGCGTCTAATATACCTTTTTGGGGTTAAAAAAATCTCATCTACAGCCTGCCAGCGAATGATCGCCGCTGGTAGGCTGTAGATCCACTCGCTTACCTCCCGATCCTGTGAACGCACGCTCTTGTGTGCGCGCGTTCACAGGAAATCTCGCGTCTTGCGAGATGACGCGCTGATGCTCGAAGAGGAACAATCGACCGCTGCCAGAACGCAATCCTGTGTTAGGCGGTCCGGAGGCGGTTAAAGATCGATTAAGTAAACATAAATCGACAATAAGAAAAGAGATTTGTTACTCCCACTAACGTATCATTTTCATCAAAAGGGACATACTATTTCACAATTACGCTATCAGGTCATAGAAGGTGTTACATTACCTCAACGCGGTGGTGATAGAAATAAATTGCTCTTAAAAAGAGAGGCATATTGGATCCATCGGTTACAAAAGGCCTAAATCGAGATTATAATGTCAGTGGTTTCATGTGATGCGATTACCTGTAATTATGTTTTCCTTTTAATTTTCTCTATAGCGAAACTAGATGTTTCAGAGAACACAATTCACCTGTGTTGATTCACGTATACTCCGCAGAGATTCAGCTGTGGGAGGAGTCTAATGAAACAATGTGATGTCCTTTCCTTTGTCTTTATTTAGTATATATACCAGAGCTAGTTGTAAGATGTTTACATACAGTCTGATGAAAGCACTTAGTTGCTGAAACGCGTCACTATGATGTAATATGTGACTGAATAAATCTACAAGATTATTCATCAGAGCGAGTGTCGGTCTTATTCTTCTCGAATCATTCCCTAGCCATGTCACTAGAAGATTAATTTCTTCACTTGCGGACAGAATCTAGATCTTTGTATTCCTGAATGAAGGTCGCCATGCCTATAACCTGCAGGTGGTCATCAAAGTTTGAGAACTCTTTGATTTCTACACAATGGATCTAGAGAAAAGCTGCTGTGTGGAGGACCTGGTGGGCTATAGTAGTTTTTTAAATATGTTGTGGCTGTAAGTCACCATCTTATTTTCCTTCTTAAAGGCCGCAACTGCACTGTGGAATTTGTTGGTCTGGGTGCAGGTTATACAGGAAAAAAAAAAAAAAAACATATGGGTATGTGAACATAGCAAAAAACAAAACAAAACTCATGGCACCGGGAAGGCATTGAGTAAAAAACAAAAATGGGAACAATTGCTTGGTCCTTAAGGGGTTAATAAAGCCATTTCTGTTGGTAGTATATCAAGATTATAGCTCTTTTGAACCTACACACAGGATATATTACTCTCTTTTAAGGTCTAAGCTGTCTCTGTATGTATGGCATCCCTGTGTCAAATGTCACCAGTTTAAGGCTCATTCACATGAACGTAAGGGCTCCGTGCCCGTGTTGCAAACCGCAAATTATGGTCCGCAATGCACGGGCTCCGACTAGTGGGGCAGCTGCATGCGGATCGCAGACCCATTCACTTGAATGGGATCCGCGATCCGTCCGTTCCGCAAAAAGATAGAATAAGTTCTATCTTTTTGTGGAACGGAAGCACGGAACGGAACACCACAGAAGTACTCCGTAGTGCTTGCGTGGGGTTCTGTTCCATGCTTCCGTTCCGCACCACATCTCTGGATTTGCAGACCCATTCAAGTGAATGAGTCCGCATCCGTGATGCGGAATGCACACGGCTAGTGACCTGTGTATTGCGGAACCGCCGTATGCGGCCTGCAGCACGGGCACAAATGAGCCCTAATTCTGTGATATTTCACAATTTTTGGGAGTGTCCTCATGCATAGGTGCTTTAGAATACGGCTAAATCTCATACCCAAAGTGTCTGTCACATTTTCATTCAAGTCTCACTTGAATGGGTGCTATTTATTTTACAGTCTAAGGGCTCATGCACACAACTGTATTTTCTTCCGTGTCCATTCCATTTTTTTTTTTTTGCGAACACTATGCGGAACCATTTATTTAAATCGGTCCACAAAAACACAGAAGTGACTACGTGTGCATTCCGTTTCTGTATGTCTGCCTGTCCCTTCTGCAAAAAAAATAAAACATGTTATATTCTTGTCCGTTTTGCAGACAAGGAAAGGCTTTGTTTCAATGGATCCGCAAAAAAAAACTGATGCAATATGGATGTCACACAGATGTCATCCATTTTATTTGCGGATCCGTGTTTTGCAGACCTCAAAATACATATGGTTGTGTTAATGTAGTGAAGAAACAGAGAGGCCGGATTTGGCGACCAGGCCTATTTATTCCTAAAATTAATTAGCGTATGTACTGATCCCGTGGGACAGAGGGATAAAACTTAGCATTTAATAAAGATAAATTCTAAAATAGGTAGACACTAGAGGATGAGCCTCTACAACAAATAATATGAAAGACAGCCCTAAACGCATAGACTGTACATATATACACAGTGTGGCAAAGATGGTATAAAAAACAGGAACGTTCTCACCCAATTGTAGACCAGGGGTTCTCTCAGAGATGGTTGACGATGGAGACGGACCTGTAGTGCTTGGTAGCCACACTGGAAGGAGATAGGTATGTGTGCGCCTTTCACGTGGGTGGGTGACAGGGTAATTAACCCTAGACAGCCCTAAGAAAAGGGGCAGGGGCTAGTTCGCCCTACCTATCTACACGAGGAACTTGCCCCGCAAGGAGCGTCCCCGTCCGGATACCTGACCCTGTGGGGGCAGAATCCCTAATAAACCCTAAAAAATGCTCCCCGTTGTGTTAATGTAGCCTAAGAGCTCATGCACACTACCGTATTTATTTTGCGGTCCGCAAAAAACAGATCCGCAAAAAATACAGATGACATCCATGTGTGTTCCGTATTTTGCCGAATGGAGCAGCTAGCCCCTGATAGAACAGTACTATTCTTGTCCATAATGCGGACAATAATAGGACATGTTCTATTTTTTTGCGGAACGGACATATCGAAACGGAATGCACGCGGAGTAAGGCCTCATGCACACAGCCGTTGTGCGGCTATTCGGTGCATTGGGGACCGCAACGTGCAATGGGTCCGTGATCCGTCCACACCGCAAAAAAATATAACACAAATGAAACACCACAGAAGCACTCCGTAGTGCTTCCGTGGGGTTTCGTGCCTCTGTTCTGCTCCGAAACTTTGGAATGCGGACCCATTCAAGTGAATGGGTCCGCATCCGTGATGCGGGGAGCATACAGCCGGTGCCTGCATATTGCGGACCTGCTGTTTGCGAGCCACAATACAGCCACAACTGGGCAAAGACCATGTGCATGAATGGTTCCGGCTATGGTCCCCCCAACAAATGGACAGACACCTTACAGGACTAGGCTAAGGAAGCGTGATATATACAGTCCTGATCAAAAGTTTAAGACCACTTGAAAAATGGCAAAAAATCATATTTAGCATGGCTGGATCTTAACAAGGTTCCAAGTAGAGCTTCAACATGCAACAAGAAGAAATGGGAGTGAGACAAAACATTTTTTGAGCATTCAATTTAATAAAAACAACGAATAAACTGAAACAGGCTGTTTTTCAGCTGATCAAAAGTTTAGGACCACACCTCCAAAAAAAAACTAACCCCCCCCTCCAAAACAGAAATCCAACTTCCAAACATGAACTCAGTAATGAGTAGCTCCGCCGTTATTGTTTATCACTTCCAAAATTTGTTTCGGCATGCTTGATGCAAGCGTTTCCATGAGGTGAGTGGGAACATTTTTCCAAGTGGTGAAGACGGCCGCACGAAGGCCATCTACTGTCTGGAACTGTTGTCCATTATTGTAAACTTCCCTTGCCATCCATCCCCAAAGGTTCTCAATTGGATTTAGATCAGGTGAACACGCAGGATGAGCCAAAACAGTGATGTTATTCTCCTGGAGGAAGTCCCTTGTCCTGCGGGCATTGTGTACTGTAGCGTTGTCCTGTTGAAAAACCCAGTCATTACCACACAGACGAGGGCCCTCAGTCATGAGGAATGCTCTCTGCAACATCTGGACATAGCCAGCGGCCGTTTGACGCCCCTGCACTTCCTGAAGCTCCATTGTTCCACTGAAGGAAAAAGCACCCCAGACCATTATGATGCCCCCTCCACTGTGGCACGTAGAAAACATCTCAGGTGGGATCTGCTTGTCATGCCAGTAACAATGGAAACCATCAGGACCATCAAGGTTAAATTTTTTTCTCATCAGAGAATAAAACTTTCTTCCACCTTTGAATGGATCCTCCGCTCCAGTGCTGATGATTTTTTTTTGGGTCTTCAACTTGACTTTTTTGTTCTATAACCCTCAGGATCATTTAAGAAATTCCAAATGACTGTCTTACTGCGTCCCACCTCAGCAGCGATGGCGCCTGTGAGAGACCCTGCTTATTGCAGTTCAACAACCCGACCACGTTCAAAAAGGGAGAGTTTTTTTTGCCTTTGCCATCACAACGTGTGACTACCTGACAGAAAATGACAATGAATCCACATATTTGCACAGATTTGGCCTTTTAAAGGCATGTGGTCCTAAAATTTTCATCAGCTGAAAAACAGCCTGTTTCAGTTTATTCCTTGTTTTCATTAAATTGAATGCTCAAAAAATGTTTTGTCTCACTCCCATTTCTTCTTGTTGCATGTTGAACCTTGTTAAGATCCAGCCATGCTAAATATGATTTTTTTGCCATTTTTCAAGTGGTCTTAAACTTTTGATCAGGACTGTATTGTCTTCTGCTTGGGGCACTGCTGTCAGGAAAAACATTCTCCAACATTGGGAAAGCCCTGCTCAATTACCTCTGGCTTTATTTATTTTTTAATACTTTTTTGGGGAGGATTGGCTGAAAACCTTGTTACACGAAGAAACAATTTTTTGGGCATCTAAATTAGCATTTTATTATTACAATTGCATACCTCACTCCATGATAGCTTTAAGAATATGGCTTGCCATGCCATAGATCTTTTAGATGGATGAACACCTATACCTTTAGTTTGATTATTTCTGTGCTGTGGTAGGGCACGTGGTGGGTTGTACTGTTTTTGGTTTGCAGTGACAATCTTTGTATGTTGAAAAAATAGAAGTTGGAGGGCACTCACTTATCTGGTTCCTGCATGGAATTGTGACACATATGCAAGATTCAAGGTAATTAAATCTAATAGGACCATATGTACATAACAAATAAAAAAACAAATAATAAAATTCACAATAAAAATAAAATCACAGAAATATAGTGGCAAATATGGGGGAACTGCTCAAACCCCAAACACTGTAGCGTGTTTCTCATTGGGGGAGCAGTCCCACCGCATGTGGACCACAGCAAACGACCATCCCCAGCAATAAAAGCGTACAATGGAGGATGCCGGCGCGGTCCACATGCACCACAAAGGCATCCTACACAAAACGGAGCATTGTGCGGATGAAAATATAATTATATAAATCACAGAAAAAAATGCACACAATATGCCACTGACTATACTAGCTAGTCATACAAGCAGATATTAAAAGCTGGCACTTTTTCCAATTTATTCCTGTCAGGAACACATCGGAGCCCATCATGCACCACGTCACGGTCTCTCAGCATGGCAAGGGTCCTACCACTACGCTAACTATGGTGTGGACACGGTCTGAAGGTGATGTAATCCAGCTCACAGCCAAGCTTCCACACAACTGCATAGCAGGACAACTAATGCAATGCGAATAAAGCAAGACTGTAAGCCACACCCATATCAGGCTACCAGGTGCAAAAAGAATGTTAAATTCCAGGTAAAGGCACATTCCAATACATAAAAACAAAATCACAGAAATATAGTGGCAAATATGGGGGAACTGCTCAAACCCCAAACACTGTAGCGTGTTTCTCATTGGGAGAGCAGTCCCACCGCATGTGGACTGCAGCAAACGACCATCCCCAGCAAAAAATGCGTACAATGGAGGATGGCGGCGCGGTCCACATGCATCACAATAAAAATATGCAATAATTATTTTAAAAAACAACGATGCTTTTATTTGAAGTATGCATTTTTTCGATTTTGTTCATATTATCAGGTCAACTCCTTAATTATAGCAGTATGCAATTGATCACATATATAATTATTAAAATATAGAATGAAGTTTAGTAATATTCCAATACTCCCAATATACCGTAGGTAATTCTATATTCACAAGGGTATATGTTTCAAATATTATGTCCCATTCATTTAGCACACTTTTGGTGCATCAATGTCTTTAGTAGATGATAAGTATCCTTGGACATTACATACACAGCCACCTGTTATTGTAATGTATCACTGGGGGACTGTAAATGTCAGTTTCGGATCAAAACCACCACAATGAGTTAATTTTCTATGTGGCTAAATGCCTACTCCAATTGCGCAGGTTGTGTATAATATAGTGGGTTATGTAAAAATCAATTTCAGATGCGTTTCTGGATACATAAAGTTCCCTTATAGATTTTAGTCAATGTGAGCTCCGCTGTAGCTTTGCGATAGTATCAATATATCATCACTGTAGTAAATGTTGCAATAAGTGAATGGTTACATTACCAGTTCCTGTATGTGACCGGGAAGGCTCTGCATATAGAGCATACTTGTATCGCGGCAGCTGTGATGTCTCTTGTGGTTGCGCTATTCACGGCGTCCCACGTGTTTTCGGGATGCCGGCGCTTTCAACTCTTAGTTGGGATGATTGCATTAGATCCGGTATCTTAAACACTCTGATGTTACCATTCATATATGTACTGTCTCATCTCAAGCCCTCAGAGTATTTATCAAGAAGTGGAGGGAGACTTTCTACTCCACAGATAGTCTGCAGAAATGAATATGCACAGCGGACCGTGAAAATTGCAAGTCTTCCACAGATATCACATTTTAGTGCCCAGTGTGCTGTGCCCAGCATGTATCATCTGAGAGACACCGTGTCCTTTAAAATGTTAGGGCGGGTTCTACTGGGTACTTATGCCATAATGTGGACCTATACTGCTGTTTTGGACACTGCAGGGCAGTGATGGCCAGTTCGCCGTGTTCGCCCGCGAACACATGCGGGCTGACATCTTAACTCACAAGTCCAGAGATGCACAGGTAAGTCCTTACCTGTGCCTGTGCCGCGAGCCGGTCTGAAACAAATGCGGTCACCGGGAGCAGGCAGTTCTGAGAACAGCCCGATGAAGGCCCCCGGCGGCTGTTCTCGCAACTACCTGCTCCCGGTGACCGCATTTGTTTCAGAACGGCTTGCGGCGCAGGCACAGGTAAGGACTTACCTGTACATCGTCGGACTTGTGATTTAAGATGGCTGTTCGCGGGCGAACACGGCGAACTGGCCATCACTGCTGCAGGGTTCAGAAGGGAAAGACCGCCATTTGGCTTTTGCAGCGTAGATTTTGATGATTTGTTTATAGGCGCAAAGTTGCTATTGAACAACCTCTGGCTGTACTAGTACAGCCATTTTATGGGAACCATACTTTTTTAATTTTCTGTGTGATTTTTTGGGATGACTTGTCATCCTCATTGGTTCTATTTTGGGGCACATGCAACTTTTTGATCACTTTTTATTTAGACTTTTGGGAAGAAGGATAAACAAAACGTAGTGATTCTGTCACTGCTTTTTATGGTTTTGTTATTGGGGAAAAAACGATGCATTATCTTTATTCTGAAAAGAAAAAGGGGGTCAGTCAGCACATCCCAAAGCGCAGGGGCACGTTGCTATGGCTGAAAACAACACTGTAAAACAAAACATGCAATGCAACAGCTCTCTGCAAACCAAATAAAGTACAAAAATGTATAATAATTACTAGTGCTATACTTATAAATTAGAGATGCTTGGCAAATCATTTTGTACAAAATTATTTGAGCCCGTCTGCCGCACGTTAAGGCGATCTCTGTAAGACAGGTTCCTAACACTAAATTCTACCTGTTATGTGCCATGATGGCTACCATACAATTCAGGGAGTGTAGGTCCCCACATGCATGCTTGGGCCTGCTTTAATGTTCTGTCATCTTTGGTGCCAAAATGGCCTCCATTATATCCAAGGAATGCAGGTACCAACATGCATGCCGAGCCCACTCCTCACCACTCCTGGTGCCAAAGGGCCACCAAAGAATGCAATGAGAGTCCACACTATACCTCTCCTAGTGCCAAATAGCTTCCAGTGAGTGAGTGAGAGAGAGAGAGAGAGCAGGCTAAGCTATATACTCACACTAATTAAAATCAGCCCATGGGCAGACAGGCTGGTCATGGAGTGCACGACTGAAGTGTCAGCCACACCTCCAGTGCAAACTGCAAAGAAAAAGGGGGTCAGTTAGCACATCCCAATGCGCAGGGGCACGTTGCTATGGCTGAGCAGTCGTGCACTCCTGACCAGCTCGTCTGCCCCATAGGCTGATTTTAATTAGTGTGAGTATATAGCTTAGGCCTATATAATTTTGTACAAAATGTATTTGCCTGGCATCTCGAATTATCTTTATTCAAGCAGCATGATTACAGAGATACCAATTTTATATATATATTTTTTTTTACATCTTAGAGTGGGTTCACATTAGTATTCCTAAATCTGTTATAGTGTTTCATTATAACAGAGTTATAATGTAAAAGAACGGAATTTAATCAACGGAATGCAAAACTGAACCCTTTAAGAGGTATTCCATATTGCTCCATCCTAATACATTTCCGTTTTGTTCCCTTATGTATAACTAGAGTTGAGCGAACCCGAACTGTAAAGTTCGGGTTCGTATCGAATTTTAGGGTTTTCGGCACCCGGACCCAAACCCGAACATTTACGTAAAAGTTCGGGTTCGGTGTTCGGCGATTTTTATGGCGCATTTTGAAAGGCTGCAAAGCAGCAAATAAACAAGCGTCATACTACTTGCCCCAAAAGGCCATCACAGCCATTCCTACTATTGGCATGGCTGTGTTTGGCCAACTGCAGCATGTGACCCAGCCTCTATTTAAGCTGGAGCCACGTAGCGCCACCCGTCCACTCTGCTCGGATTAGTGTAGGGAGAGGCTGCAGCTGCTGTGAGGGAGAGATCAGGGAGAAATCTTATGAAGATTCAGAACTGCTTCTTACTCAGCGATCTACAGCAAATGTGTTTTGTGGGTGCAGTGCACAATTTTTTTAAGCCTGCCCTGAGCCAACTACTACTGAAAACAAAACTTTTTTTCCTTCAGTTAGTCCATATCAATACATATCGGCAGCCATTTTAATGCAACGATAGTGCACCAGCACAGGCTATCTGCATGTCAGCAAGTCCAGAAATACAGCTTTTTGCTTACTGGGGTGAAAAAAAAATACATCTGTTCATATAGTGCACATCTGGATTAGACGTGCATAAGTGAGTGTCACATTTAGGCCACAAATACAGCTTTTTGCTTACTGGGGTGAAAAAAATACATCTGTTTCATATAGTGCACATCTGGGATTAGACATGCATAAGTGAGAGTCACATTTTGGCCAGAATTACGGCTTTGTGCTTACCTGGGGTGAAAAAAAATACATCTGTTTCATATACTGCACATCTGGGATTAGACGTGCATAAGTGATTGTCACATTTAGGCCATAAATCGGCGTTTTTTGCTTACTGGGGTGAAAAAAAAAAATCTGTTTCATATATGCACATCTGGGATTAGACGTGCATAAGTGAGTGTCACATTTAGGCCAGAAATATAGCTATTTGGCTTACTGGGTTGAAAAAAAATACCATCTGTTTCATATAGTGCACATCTGGGATTAGACGTGCATAAGTGAGTGTCACATTTAGGCCAGAAATACGGCTTTTTGCTTACAGGGGTGAAAAAACCCTCTGATATACTGCACATCTGGGATTAGACGTGCATAAGTGAGTGTCCATCATTAGGCCACAAATACAGCTTTTTGCTTACTGGGTAAAAAACCCTCTAATATATGCACATCTGGGATTAGACTTGCATAAGTGAGTGTCACATTAGGCAAGAAATACGGCTTTTGTGCGTACTGGGGTGAAAAAACCTCTAATATGCTACACATCTGGGATTAGACGTGCATAAGTGATTGTCACATTTAGGCCATAAATTCCGGCTTTTTGCTTATTGGGGTGAAAAAACCCTCTGATATACTGAACATCTTGGATTAGACGTGCATAAATGAGTGTCACATTTAGGCCAGAAATACGCTTTGTGCTTACTGGGGTGAAAAACCCTCTAATATACTGCACATCTGGGATTAGACTTGCATAAGTGAGTGTCACATTTAGGCAAGAAATAACGGCTTTGCGCTTCCTGGGTGAAAAAAAACCTCTAATATGCTACACATCTGGGATTAGACATGCATAAGTGACTGTCACATTTAGGCCAGAAATACAGCTTTTTGGTTACTGGGGTGAAAAAAAAAAAAAAGATCTGTTTCATATAGTGCTCATCTGGGATTAGACATGCATAAGTGAGTGTCACATTTAGGCCAGAAATACGCTTTGTGCTTACTGGGGTGAAAAAGCCCTCTGATATACTGCACATCTGGGATTAGACGTGCATAAATGACTGTGAAATTTAGGCCAAAAATACCGCTGTCATATAGAGTTTAAAAAAAAAATATATTTTGTGCAATACTCTATATCAGGGTTTTTTATTGGCGGTTAATTATTTTAACAGACTTAACCACTTTTTACTTTGCTTTGTGAACGCCAACTATGAGGCAAACATCTAATAAGGACACGGTCATGGTCGTGGTGGTGGTGTGGTCAAGCCTCTGGTGCAGGGAGAGGACGTGGCGTTCTGCCACAGCTACACGTCCTACTGAACCTACTACCTCAGGTCCCAGTAGCCGCCAGTATCTACAGCGATATTTGGTCGGGCCTAATGCCGTTCTAAGGATGGTAAGGCCTGAGCAAGTACAGGTGCTAGTCGATTGGGTGGCCGACAGTGGATCCAGCACGTTCACATTATCTCCCACCCAGTCTTCTGCTGAAAGCGCACAGGTGGCACCTGAAACCCATGCCCATCAGTCTGACACATCACCCCCGTGCATATCGGGGAACCTGTCTGAGCCTCAAGTCATGCAGCAGTCTCTTATGCTGTTTGAAGACTCTGCTGGCAGGGTTTCCCACGGGCATCCACCTAGCCCTTCCCAAGGGGTGGAAGACATAGAATGCACTGACGCACAACCACTTATGTTTCCTGATGAGGACATGGGAATACCACCTCAGCACGTCTCTGATGATGACAAAACACAGGTGCCATCTGCTGCGTCTTTCTGTAGTGTGCAGACCGAAAAGAAGGTCAGAGAGGAAGACTGGGTGGAAGATGATGCAGGGGACGATGAGGTCCTAGACCCCACATGGAATGAAGGTCGTACAACTGACTTTCAGGGTTCGGAGGAAGAGGCAGTGGTGAGACCGAGCCAACAGCGTAGCAAAAGCGGGAGCAGGGTGCAAAAGCAGAGCAGCCGTCACTAAAACAGTTCGCCTGCTACTGGCCACCGTCACCAGGGACTAAGCACACCAAAGGCAGCTTCAAGGAGTTCCCTGGCATGGCACTTCTTCACACAATGTGCTGACGACAAGACCCGAGTGGTTTGCACGCTGTGCCATCAGAGCCTGAAGCGAGGCATTAACGTTCTGAACATTAGCACAACCTGCATGACCAGGCATCTACATGCGAGACACGGGCTGCAGTGGAGTAAGCACCTTCAAAACCAAGAAAGGCCCCTCCTGCTACCTCTTCTGCTGTTGCCTCGGCCTCTTCCTCCGCCTCTGGAGGAACGTTGGCACCTGCCGCCCAGCAAACAGAGGATGTGCCACCAACAACACCACCTCCGTCACCAAGCATCTCCACCATGTCACACGGAAGCATTTGGCGCATTTGGCGCATTTGGCGCATGTCACAAGCAAGTATTTGGCGCACGTCCTTCCGCCGTCAAGGATCGCAGGGCATCATTCTTTGCCTCCTGTTGCCTCCTCCTCCTACTCGGCTTCCTCCTCTTCTTCTACCACCTCTTCATCCGGTCAGCGACAGACCTTCACCACCAACTTCAGCACAGCCAGGGGTAAACGTCAGCAGGCCGTTCTGAAACCGATGTGTTTGGGGGATAGGCCCCACACCGCGCAGGAGTTGTGGCGGAGTATAGAACAACAGACCGACGAATGGTTGCAGCCAGTGAGCCCTTAAGCCCGGCCTGGTGGTGTGCGATAATGGGCGAAATCTCGTTGCAGCTCCGGGTGTCACAACCAGACAGTTGAGAAGCTCTGACAGGAGCTTTCCAGATCCTCCTCCTTGAGTTTCTTTGTTTTGGTTAAGTTCCTTATCTCGTTAGTCTATCTCAGCTGTCATGCAGTTGGACTGATTGCTTCCCTTTAAGTTCCTCCCCATGATGCATTAGGTTGCGGCTTATACAACTTCCTGGAGTGTGTGTGCTTGCTGTTCCTATTTCCCAGTCCTCTGCAAGATAAGTGCTGTTCCTTTATTTGTGATTTTCTGTCTGCTGGATTTTCAGGTGACCCTGACTCCCTCCGTGTCTAGTGTAGGGAGCCGGTGGTCGTGTCCCCTCACTATTGTAGGGTCTTCAGGTATTAGATAGCCGAGGTACGTGGATATGCGCCCATCCACCTTTGGGGTGTTAGAATAGGCTGAGCAATTAGGGAGAGTGGCAGGTCTCATGTAGGGGTCTCCCTTTTGTTACTTAGTTGTGGATCCAGTGAGTCATTATTGTATTGCATTGTCTTGTTTCCTGTACACCATCCGTGACATTATAAGCCGCCAAAACCGTCTCAAGCATGGATCCGGTTTCACTTTTGGCTGAGCGCTTCCAGGGTCTTTCATTGGAGGTAGCTGATCTCCGTAAGACTTTTTCTCAGTTTCAAGTGACCGGTTCAGCTTGCGTTCATGGAGTTTGTTCTGAGCCTAAGATCTCCCGGATACGTTCCCCGGGGGTAGTGAGTATTTTGTGCGTTTTAGAGAGGCTTGCAAACTCCATTTTCGCCTTCTTCCCCATTCCTCTGGTGATGAAGAACGGAGGGTGGGGATCATTATATCGCTGCTCAGGGGTAACGCTCAATCCTGGGCCTTTTCGCTTCCGGAGGGGGCACGGCCCCTCCGTTCAGTGGATGAATTCTTTTTAGCCCTGGGTCAGATATATGATGATCCGGATCGTATTTCTCTGGCTGAGTCTAGACTACATCTGTTATGCCAGGGTAAACAATCCGCAGAGATATACTGCTCAGAATTTCGGAGATGGGCAGCTGATACTGGTTGGAATGATGCTGCACTCCGAAGTCAATTTTGCCATGGTCTTTCAGAGGGATTGAAAGATGCATTTGCCTTTCATGAGAGACCTACCTCCTTGGATTCTGCTATGTCTCAGGCCGTTCGTATTGACAGGCGTCTTAGAGAGAGAGGAGAGATCTCTCCTTCCTGTCATACTCAGTCCCGGGACAGTGCAGCGGTCTCTTTCTGTGCGCAGGGGTCTCAGTCGCTGTCAGCCCCTTCTGAGCAGGAGCCCATGTAGCTGGGGTTGATTGCCTCTGACAATAGAAGATTCAGCCCGCATGGGAGGGTTTGTTTTTGTTGTGGAGGTATAATTCATTTGGCAAATGTTTGTCCCTCTAGGAGATTCAGGCAGTTTTCTGGGAGTAATAAAGAAACAAAAAGGAAAAAATCTTTTAAAAATGTTCCGTCTGTTACTATTGGCAGGGTTGAGGCGGAAATTGAAGGTTTTCCGTTTGCTTGTAGTTCCCGTTTTGTCCTGCCTGCTAGGGTGGCGCTAGAGAGCAAAAGCATTTTTTGTGAGATTTTTGTGGATAGTGGAGCAGCTGTCAATCTCGTTGATAATCAATTTGCAATAACTCATGGTTTCCAGGTATGCACTTTGGGAAAGGATATTCCTGTTTTTGCTATTGATTCCGCTCCACTTTCTCAGAAATCATTAAAGGGCATAGTTCACAATATCCGTTTAATTGTGAGTGATGCTCATGTTGAGGATGTCTCATGTTTCGTCCTTAGCGGTTTGCCTACTCCTCTAGTGTTGGGGCTACCCTGGCTCACTAAACATAACCCCACCATTGATTGGCAAGCGAGGCAAATAAATGGTTGGAGTGACTTTTGCAGAGAGAATTGCCTCATGACATCTGTTTCTGAGGTTTCTACTAAGATTGTACCACCTTTCCTCTCTGAATTTTCGGATGTCTTCTCTGAGAGTGGAGTTCAGGATTTGCCTCCGCACAGGGAGTACGATTGCCCTATTAATCTCATCCCAGGCGCCAAGCTGCCTAAATCTCGTTTATACAATCTTTCCCAACCTGAGAGGGTCGCTATGCGTGCTTATATCTCTGAGAGTCTGAGAAAAGGACACATACGACCCTCGAAGTCACCTGTTGCCGCTGGTTTTTTCTTTGTTAAGAAAAAAGATGGTTCTTTAAGACCTTGTCTGGATTTCAGGGAGCTGAACAGTATCACTATTCGTGACCCTTATCCGCTTCCTCTGATCCCGGACCTGTTTAACCAGGTTGTTGGGGCTAAAGTCTTTTCCAAATTAGACCTAAGAGGGGCATACAACCTGGTCAGGGTCAGAGAAGGAGACGAATGGAAGACGGCTTTCAATACCCCTGAGGGCCATTTTGAGAATTTGGTTATGCCTTTTGGTTTGATGAATGCCCCAGCCGTTTTTCAGCATTTCGTGAACAGCATTTTTTATCATTTAATGGGAAAATTTGTATTAGTGTATTTGGATGACATTTTGATTTTTTCTCCTGATTTCAAGACTCATAAGGAACATTTACGTCAGGTCTTGCTCATCCTGCGGGAGAATAAATTATACGCGAAACTGGAAAAATGTGTGTTTGCGGTTCCAGAAATTCAATTTCTGGGGTTTCTTCTCTCCGCTTCTGGTTTTCGCATGGACCCCGAGAAGGTCCGCGCTGTGCTTGAGTGGGAGCTTCCTGAGAATCAGAAGGCGCTGATGCGTTTTTTGGGCTTTGCCAATTATTACAGGAAATGTATTTTGAATTATTCCTCTGTTGTTAAACCACTCACTGATATGACCAGAAAGGGGGTAGATTTTTCTTCCTGGTCGGTAGAGGCGCGTAAGGCCTTTTCTAATATCAAGGAGAGTTTTGCTTCTGCTCCCATCCTGGTACAACCTGATATTTCGTTACCCTTCATAGTTGAGGTTGATGCTTCTAAGGTGGGGGTGGGTGCGGTCTTGTCTCAGGGTTCCTCTCCTGCCAAATGGCAACCATGTGCCTTTTTCTCGAAGAAACTCTCCTCCGCAGAGAGAAATTATGATGTGGGAGATAGGGAATTGTTGGTCATCAAGTTGGCTTTTGAGGAATGGCGCCATTGGCTAGAGGGAGCCAGACACCCTATTACCGTGTTTACTGACCATAAAAATCTGGCCTACTTGGAGTCAGCCAAGCGTCTAAACCCGAGACAGGCCAGATGGTCTTTGTTCTTTTCAAGGTTTAATTTTGTTGTCACGTTCCGCCCTGGGGTTAAGAATGTGAAGGCAGATGCCCTGTCACGTTGTTTTCCGGGAGGTGGGAATTTTGAAGACCCGGGTCCCATTTTGGCTGAAGGTGTGGTGGTCTCTGCTCTTTTTCCTGAATTGGAGGCAGAGGTGCAGGCAGCCCAGTCAGAAGCTCCTGATCTTTGTCCTCCTGGGAGGTTGTTTGTGCCTCTCGCTTTGAGACACAAGATTTTTAAGGAACACCACGATACGGTCCTTGCTGGGCACCCGGGGGCAAGAGCCACACTGGATCTCATCGCTCGGAGATTCTGGTGGCCTGCGCTTCATAAGTCGGTTGAGGGTTTTGTGGCAGCTTGCGAGACTTGCGCTCGTGCCAAAGTCCCTCATTCACGGCCATCAGGTCCTCTCCTTCCCTTACCCATTCCTTCCCGTCCTTGGACACATCTGTCCATGGACTTCATAACGGACTTGCCTCATTCCTCGGGGAAGACTGTGATTCTGGTGGTGGTGGACCGTTTTAGCAAAATGGTGCATTTCATCCCTTTTCCTGGTTTGCCCAATGCTAAGACACTGGCGCAGGCATTTATTGACCACATTGTCAAATTGCATGGTATTCCTTCAGACATAGTCTCTGATAGGGGCACGCAGTTTGTTTCCAGATTCTGGAAGGCTTTCTGTTCTCGCTTGGGGGTTCGGTTGTCATTCTCTTCTGCTTTCCACCCGCAGTCGAATGGCCAGACACAGCGCGTCAATCAGAATCTGGAGACATATCTGCGCTGTTTTGTGGCGGAGAATCAGGAGGATTGGTGTTCTTTTTTGTCCCTTGCTGAGTTTGCTTTAAATAACCGTCGTCAGGAGTCCTCTGATAAGTCACCATTTTTTGGTGCATATGGGTTTCATCCGCAGTTTGGGACTTTCTCGGGAGAGGGGTCTTCTGGTTTACCTGATGAGGACAGATTCTCCTCGTCTTTGTCATCTATTTGGCAAAAGATTCAGGATAATCTAAAGAGCATGAGTGAGAGATATAAGCGTGTGGCAGATAAGAGACGTGTGCCTGGTCCGGACCTGAATGTTGGTGATCTGGTGTGGTTGTCTACCAAGAATATCAAATTGAAGGTTCCCTCCTGGAAGTTGGGTCCTAGGTTTATTGGGCCTTACAAGATCCTGTCTGTCATCAATCCTGTTGCCTACCGTCTTGATCTTCCTCAGACTTGGAAGATCCATAATGTTTTTCATAAGTCCTTATTGAAACCTTATGTTAAACCTATTGTACCCTCGCCTTTGCCTCCTCCTCCGATTATGGTTGATGGAAATCTTGAATTTCAGGTCTCTAGGATTGTGGATTCTCGTCTTGTCCGCGGTTCCCTCCAGTACCTCGTTCATTGGGAGGGTTATGGTCCTGAGGAGAGGATGTGGATCCCAGTGACGGACATTAAGGCCACTCGTCTCATCAGGGCTTTCCATAGGTCCCATCCTGAGAAGGTGGGCCCTGAGTGTCCGGAGTCCACTCGTAGAGGGGAGGGGTACTGTCACAACAGACAGTTGAGAAGCTTGACAGGAGCTTTCCAGATCCTCCCTCCTTGAGTTTCTTTGTTTTGGCTAAGTTCTCATCTCGTTAGTCTATCTCAGCTGTCATGCAGTTGGACTGATTGCTTCCCTTAAGTTCCTCCCCATAATGCATTAGGTTGCGGCTTATACAACTTCCTGGAGTGTGTGTGCTCTGCTGTTTCTATTTCCCAGTCCTCTGCAAGATAAGTGCTGTTCCTTTATTTGTGATTTTCTGTCTGCTGGATTTTCAGGTGACCCTGACTCCCTCCGTGTCTAGTGTAGGGAGCCGGTGGTCGTGTCCCCCTCACTATTGTAGGGTCTTCAGGTATTAGATAGCCGAGGTACGTGGATATGCGCCCATCCACCTTTGGGGTGTTAGCATAGGTGAGCAATTAGGGAGAGTGGCATGTCTCATGTAGGGGTCTCCCTTTTGTTCCTTAGTTGTGGATCAGTGAGTCATTATTGTATTGCATTGTCTTGTTTCCTGTACACCATCGTGACACTGGGACTAGCCCGGTTTGATGCACACATCCCTTGCCTGGCGCATGTGCTGAATTTGGTGGTGCAGAAATTCATTCACAACTACCCCCGACATGTCAGAGTGCTGCGTAAAGTGCGGGCGTCTGTGCGCGCTTCCGGCGTTCTTATCCTGCCGCCACTCGGCTGTCTGCTTACACGTAACTTCGGCCTTCCCGCTCACCGCCCTCATCTGCGACGTGCCACCAGGTGGAACTCCACCTTGCACATTTGGCTGAGAGACTGTGCGGCAGCAGGCCATAGCGGAATTTCAGCTGGTGCACGAACGGGTGAGTCGCACTGCGGAAACAGCACCACTTCACCATCAATGACTGGGCCTCCATGCGAGACTGTGTTGCCCTGTTGCGCTGTTTCGAGTACTCCACCAAAATTGGCTGTGGCGATGACGCCGTTATCAGCTATACAATACCACTTCTATGTCTCTTGAGAAAACACTTAGGGCGATGATGGAAAAGGCTGTGGCCCAGGACTAGGAGGGGAAGAGGGGTCATGTCTAACACTTTCAGGCCAGTCTTTTAGAAGTGGCTCAGAAAGAGGATTTTTGCAACAGCAGAGGCAGGTACAAATTTGGCCAGCCAGGGCCCACAACTGGAGGACGAGGAGGAGGAGTATGAGGAGGAGAATGGGGGATGAAGCATGTTTCACAGAGGGGTGGCATCAAACACAGCTCGGGCCCATCACTGGTTGCGTGACTGGGGGGATACGGAGGATGCAGACGATATGCCCTCCCTGAGAGGACAGCTTGTCCTTACCTTTGGGCAGCCTGGCACACTTGAGCGACTACATGCTGCAGTGCCTACGCCCACGACAGCAGAGTTGCCCACATTTTAGCATGTGCTGACTACTGGGTGGCCACCTGCTGGATCCCCGTTACAAAGACAATGTGCCGTCCTTAATTACCTCACTGGAGCGGTGATCGGAAGATGTGCGACTACAGGCGCACGCTGGTAGATGCGCTTCTGAGAGCATTCCCGACTGACGCCGGGGGGACAAGTGGAAGCAGAAGGCGAAGGCAGGGGAGGAGGAAGAGGTCGCCAACGCAGCTGTGTCAGTGCCAGCACCTCAGAAGGCAGGGTTTAGCATGGCCGACAATGTGGCAAAGCTTTTTTTTTACCTCGCCGCAACAACCGCCCCCCCAACTGCTGATATGGAGCGTTGTTAGCAGGAGTCAGCATTTGAACAACATGGTGGAAACAGTACCTGTGCACACGGCCTACACATATGATGGTGGTTCTGCCCCATTCAACTTCTGGGTCTCCAAATTGTCACATGGCCAGAGCTTGCCCTGTATGCTTGGAGGTGCTGGCCTGCCCTGCAGCAGTGTACTCTCTGAAGTGTATTTAGCATGGCAGGAGGCGTCATTACAGACAGATGCAGCCACCTGTCCACAGTCAACATGGACAAGCTCACGTTCATTAAATGAACCAGGCTTGGATCCCCTCAGGACTTGTCTGTACCTTGTTAGAATAGACAGTTCTAACAGCCTCAACCATCCATCCTTGTACTCAAGTGCACTTATTCCTTTTTTTTTTTTTATATGTCCCCAATATTTTGGGGATACCCCTATGTAAAAATGCAAAATAACACAATCTGTGTTGGACCTATTCCTCCTTTGCCGCCGCTTCCACCTAGACCGCCACGTGAGCCTACACGGCACATCCACCATTCACCGCCTCCTCAACCCTCTTCCTTCCTACTCATTCCTAATTATTTTTTTTAAGGTATTTTATGTTTTTTTTTATTCATTTACTATCCCACATTTGTTTGCAGAGCATTTGCCATGCTCTTAAGTACATTTTGCTGCCCTTTTGCAGCCCTCTAGTCTTTCCATGACATTTTTACAGCCATTTTAGTGTTCAAAAGTTCGGGTCCCCATTGACTTCACTGGGGTTGGGGTTTTTGGGGTCAGGGTCAATGTTCGGGTCCCGAACTCGAACTTTTTTTTTCAAGTTCGGCTGAACCTGCCGAACCCGAACATCCAGGTGTCCGCTCAACTCTATGTATAACGGAAAACAACAAGTCCTGTTGACAGGACTTTTTTTTCCCGTCATTACATAACGCAACAAAATGTAACCATTATTTGTGCCCATAGAAAAGATATTAGGAAGCACGGGGACATGATGGGGAAGTAAGTACTGACGCAGACACCTGTATGCTGAGGTCAGAGTTACCAAGGCATCCAGGGGGTTAATCCTCCTGCATCAGTGTTTTCACCGATGCTGACGGATACAGCAGGGACCCGGCTGTCAGTAACAGCTGGGCCTCTGCTGCTGATCTCGGCAGCACTTGTGGGGGCAGTGTGTTAATCCTAGGATGAGAATGTTTATCCTAAGGTGTTAAGTAGCAGCCAGTTAGGATGAGCATTCTCATCCTGGGTAGGGAATCGGTTAAATTCACCTTATGTTGCTTATAATATCTTTTACATTTTCTTTTTAAATGGCAATCATTTATGTGTGTTCTGTAATACAAGATTTTAAGTACAACAATTTTTCTAGAATCAAGATCACATAGTAGGCATTGATTACAGTCCACAGTGAATTATATGGGGATTCAGTTAATGTTGTCAATTAAATTTAAATTGGGTTTACAGATGAGTGATTGATTTAGTCTAATTTTGCTGATACAGTGTGAGCAATTTAACGTGAGGTGATTAAAGTGGTAAAATCATGTAGTCTCTAGAGTGTCAAAGTTGCAACAATTATTCATTGTTAACACTGTTCCATCCAAGATAAAGAGGGAATTGACACAGTTAAATGTGATTTGTACGAAAGTAATCTCTTCAGTTAAAGCATGTTACTTTGATTTATCTTATCATAATAATGGTAAGGGTTTTTTTTATTTCTAATTTATTTTTACAGATATTATAAAGGCAGTCAGCGGGGAAGAAAGTATTGGACACAGAGTTTGCCACACACCATTCTAATAACTCTTTTTACTTTAAAGATTACAAGTTGAGCAGGACTTGTTATTTGACAGTATCTTATGAAGGTCTTCCCTTCAATGTGTGACGTTATTTGTTTGTGGAGAGGTAAGGTTATACATTTTCCATATGCTGTTAATGGTGGAATTAAATGTTAGATGTGTGTACAAAACTTGTTTATACGTTCTGTATGAATAAATATTTTTTCCCCTTAAATGCTAGCAAGGATCTTGCAAAAAAATACTTTTTAACTAGTGTTGAGCGAATCAAAGTATCTGAAGTGAAATTTGATCAGAAATTTTGGAAAAATTAGATTTGCCACCAATCTGAATTTCCTTGCAATCGGCAGAACTTCACAAAAATGTTTGAGTTCGAACCCGAACTTGACCCGAACCCGAACCTCATTAAAGTCAATGGGACCCCAAACTTTTAAAGGGATTCTGTCATCAGCATTTAGGCCTATAACCTAAACATATGGCGAAGGTCCCTACTAATACACTGAATCCTAAAGTGACCTTATCAAATGCGCCTGTGGCTCTATAATCATTATAAAACAGGTTTATATAACCTGTCACTCACGTCACAAATGTGTCCAAGGGGTCGTCTCATGATGCAGGGGGCCCGGCTACAGCCTTCTCCTTTCGGTGCCCAGCGCCACCTTCTGAATTGAAATCGCTGCCCTCCCTTTCATTAGAGCCGCCTACCTCAGTTCATCGCCACCTCTCTAACGTCCGCTCTCCTCAGCCAGATCCTGCAGGTTCGAGCGAAGTGCGCCTGCCGGCGCATGCGCACTTCGCTTAACGAGGCCGCTGCCAGGAGTCGCAGGGCGCATCAGGTTATACCGAGGAGAGCAGACGTTAGAGAGGCGGCGATGAACTGAGGTAGGCGGCTCTAATGAAACGGAGGGCGGCGATTTCAATTCAGAAGGCGGCGCTGGGCACCGAAAGGAGAAGGCTGCAGCGGGCCCCCTGCATCATGAGACGACCCCTTGGACACATTTGTGACGTGAGTGACAGGTTATATAAACCTGTTTTATATGATTATAGAGCCACAGGGGCATTTGATAAGGTCACTTTAGGATTCAGTGTATAAGTAGGGACCTCGCCATATGTTTAGGTTATAGGCTAAATTCTGATGACAGAATCCCTTTAAGCACTAAATGGCTGTAAAATGTATGGAAAGGGCTAAGAGGGCGTCAAATGCCAGCAAGATGTGGTTAAGAGCATGGCAAGTATGGATAGCGAAATGACTTTAAATAACATAAAATACGTAAAAATAAAAAATAATAATCTTAATCTAGGAGGACGAGGTCCATATGGAGTAGGAGGTTGAGGAGGCAGTGGATGTGGCGATGTAGGTGGAAGCAGCAGTGGAGGAGGAGGAGGTAAGCCTACACTTGCTTTTTGGTTTTACATTTATTTTTATTTTTTTTAATTAGGTACACCCCAAAACATTGGGAAATACTAACTGTGATAATCCCCTCCAGTCATGCTAAACACACGTTTAGACAAATACACTGGCTGCAGGGCCATGCCAGCACCTCGAAGGGGTAAAGGGCAAGCTCAGGCCATGTGCCATTTGGAGACCCATAAGTTGCAGGGGGCAGACCCATCAATCAGTACGTGTAGGCATGTGCAAAACATACTGCCCCACCATGGTCGCCCGTCCTGTGATGTTCACGATCCAACTTTCCATGTTCTTTTCTGCGTCTACCCATGTTGATCACGGTTAGTGGCGAATCAGGGTTTCACGCCGGAGAGGGAGCGTGAGAAAGAGAGACCACATCCAAGGGAGATCAATGGATGAAATTTAAATGTGATCGTGCGGAAAATGTGGCAGAAGCTAATTAAAACTGAATAATTGTAGGAAATGAGGGGGAGTGTGAAATATCCAAAATACAAACATGAGCAATTGTGCTGCAGATAACAATGGTTGGTTAGTGCCGGTCTACATGTCTATTCTGGATAAGGTACGGACAAGTCTGAGGGTCCATGCCTGGTTCATTTTAATGAACGTGAGCTTGTCCCCATTGGTGTGGACAGGCGGCTGTGCTTGTCTGTGATGACTCCCCCTGCGTGCTAAACACACGTTCAGATAATGCAATAGCTGCAGCTCAGGCCAGCACCTCAAGGGCGTAAAGGGCAAGCTCAGAGCATGTGCCAAATTGGAGACCAGAAGTTGAAGGGGCAGACCCGTCATTCCAGTGTCATGGTCTTACCTGCTTGCTGCTCTCCTTCGTTTGACATGTGCTGGCGGCCATCTTGGTTTCTGGGTTTCTTGTAGCCTTCCACCCCTGCGGCTCTCCTTCCCCCTGGGAGGAGCTGGATGCCTAGCTCATATATATGGAGGTCTGTGGCTTCAGTTCCTTGCTAGGTCCTCTTGTGTTCACATGCTTCTAAGACTGCTGCTGCTTCTGGTTCCTGATCCTGGCTTCGTCTGACTACCCTGCTGGTTCCTGATCCTGCTTCGTCTGACTACCCTGCTGGTTCCTGATCCTGGCTTCGTCTGACTACCCCTGCTGGTTCTGATCCTGGCTTCGTCTGACTACCCTTCTGGTTCCTGACCTCTGGCTTCGCAAAGACTCTGCTCGGTTTCACCATCCCGTTTGGACTTTGCTTTACAGCTTTATTTTCAATAAAGCCCTTCTTATTTTCACTTATCTCTTGTTGTACGTCTGGTTCATGGTTCCGTGACATTAGGACCCAAGCCATGAATTCTGACGGTTACAGGGCCATCCTCGCTACCCACGCTGGTTGCCAGACTTGATCAGCAGGATCACCTGTTGGGTCGGTTCGCTGTGGCGTTGCAAACCCTGCTTGAACGCACGGCTCATTTCGCTCCGTTGCCGATGGGTCGGTTGTCGCTCTGGGCTTCGCTCCTACTGCCGCCTCCGGTTGTTGCGCCAGAGTCTACCCTGACACCTGTTGTTGCGCCTGCGGTGTTTCGGGGTATGACCGGTTCTGCCCCTCTTCCACAGCGCTTTGGGGGAGAGCCAACTCAGTGCCGAGGTTTCCTTAACCAGGTGGGCATTTATTTCGAGTTGCTGCCACATGCCTTTCCTACTGAGAGATCAAAGGTGGGCTTCTTGATCTCGCTGCTCTCGGACAAGGCCTTGGCCTGGGCCAGCCCTTTATGGGAGAACAACAATCCGGTGGTTGCCGGAGGGGTTCTCCATGGATCCTGAGAAGGTTTCGGCTGTCTTACAGTGGCCCCAGCCCAGTGGTCTTCGTTCCCTGCAGCGCTTTTTGGGCTTCGCCAATTATTATCGGAAGTTCATCAGGGACTTTTCCATGCTGGCCAAGCCTCTCACGGATCTGACCAGGAAGGGCAGTAATTCCCAGGTCTGGCCGCTCGAGGCCATCCGAGCTTTTGAGGCCCTAAAGTCCGCCTTTGTGTCGGCTCCGATTCTGTCGCATCCCAACCCTGGGTTGCCCTTTGTACTCGAGGTGGACGCGTCTGAGACGGGAGTAGGCGCCCTTCTGTCTCAGCGTAGAACACCAGAGGGTCCTCTGCTTCCTTGTGGGTTTTACTCCCGGAAACTGTCTTCCGCGGAGTGCAACTATCAGATTGGTGACAGGGAGTTATTGTCCATCGTGCAGGCCCTTAAAGAATGGAGGCACTTGCTCGAGGGTTCGGTGGTTCCGGTTCTCATCCTGACGGACCACAAGAATCTGACCTACCTTTCTGAGGCCAAGAGATTGACACCACGTCAGGCCAGATGGGCTCTGTTCTTGTCTCGTTTTAATTACGTGGTCTCCTACCTACCCGGTTCCAAGAACATCAGGGCGGATGCCTTATCACGGCAGTACTCCGAGCTGTCCAGGGAGGAGTCGATTCCGACTTCGGTCATACCTCCGAATCAGATCCTGGCCGCCATTCGCACCAGCCTGACCTCTCCCCTGGGTGAGCAGATTTTGGCGGCTCAATCTGGTGCTCCCTCTGGGAGACCCAACGGCAGATGTTTTGTGCCTGAGGAGTTGCGCACTCGGTTGTTGCGAACCTACCATAACTCCAAGACCGCGGGGCATCCTGGAAAGAATCAGCTGTCCTGGGCTGTTTCACGTCTGTTCTGGTGGCCTTCCCTACGTTCCGACATCGCCGCATATGTAGCGGCATGCTCCGTTTGTGCCCAGAGTAAGTCCCTTCGGCACCTTCCGTTGGGCCTTCTGCAACCCATAGCCACCGGGGAGCGCCCATGGTCACACCTGGGGATGGATTTCATTGTGGACCTCCCTGCATCCCGAGGCCATACGGTCATTCTCATGATTGTGGATCGGTTTTCCAAAATGTGCCACTGTGTTCCTCTCAAGAAGTTACCCTCTGCACAAGAGTTGGCCACGATTTTTGCCAGGGAGGTCTTCCGGTTGCACGGTTTGCCTAAGGAGATTGTGTCGGATCGGGGAAGTCAGTTTGTGTCCAGGTTCTGGCGTGCCTTTTGCTCCCAGTTGGGGATTCATCTCTCCTTCTCCTCGGCCTACCACCCTCAGTCCAATGGGGCCGCAGAACGATCCAATCAGGCCTTGGAGCAATTCCTTCGTTGCTATGTCTCCGATCACCCAAGACAATTGGGTTGACCTCCTGCCTTGGGCTGAGTTTGCCAGGACACGGCGGTGAACTCTTCCTCTGGGACGTCTCCCTTCTGGCCAATTATGGGTTCCAAACCTGCCGTGTTACGGAGGTATTCTCTCCCCAGGATATTCCGGCTGTGGAGGACACCTTTCCGTCCTACGTGCTTCTTGGGTACAGGATCCAGAAGTCCCCTTAAGGTCTCTGCGCAGCGCCAGAGACTCCAGGCTGATCGCAGACGAGCGCCCTGCTCCTTCCTACCAGGTCGGAGACCGGGTTGGTTGTCCCACCCGCAACCTCAACCCTTCGAGTGCCCCACTCCAAGCTGGCGCCTCGCTTTGTTGGTCCCTTCCGAGTGCTTCGCAGGGTAAAACCGGTAGCCTATGCCCTTGCGCTTCCTCCTGGCATGCGGATCTCCAACGTGTTTCATGTCTCCCTGTTGAAGCCACTGGTGTGTAATCGTTTCACTTCCTCGGTTCCCCCGGCCTCGTCCGGTCCAAGTGGGCAATCGTGAGGAATATGAGGTGAGCAATATCCTGGACTCACGCCTGGTCCGCGGTCGGTTGCAGTTTTTGGTCCATTGGCGTGGTTATGGTCCAGAGGAGCGTTCCTGGGTTCCCTCCGCAGCTGTCCATGCTCCTGCCTTGCTCCGAGCCTTCCACGCACGCTTCCCTCAGAAACGTTTTGTGCTCCGCGGAGGAGGGGCCCTTGAGGGGGAGGTACTGTCATGGTCTTACCTGCTTGCTGCTCTCCTTCGTTTGACATGTGCTGGCGGCCATCTTGGTTTCTGGGTTTCTTGTAGCCTTCCACCCTGCGGCTCCTCCTTCCCCTGGGAGGAGTGGATGCCTAGCTCATATATATAGGAGGTCTGTGGCTCTCAGTTCTTGCTTGGTCCTCTTGTGTTCACATGCTTCTAAGACTGCTGCTGCTTCTCGGTTCCCTGATCCCTGGCTTCGTCTGACTACCTGCTGGTTCCTGATCCCTGGCTTCGTCTGACTACCCTGCTGGTTCCTGATCCTGGCTTCGTCTGACTTACCCTGCTGGTTCCTCTCTGATCCTGGCTTCGTCTGACTACCCTTCTGGTTCCTGACCTCTGGCTTCGCAAAGGACTCTGCTCGGTTTCACCCATCCGTTTGGACTTTTGCTTTACCGCTTTATTTTCAATAAAGCCTTCTTATTTTCACTTATCTCTTGTTGTACGTCTGGTTCATGGTTCCGTGACATTCAGTACGTGTAGGCGTGTGCACACATACTGCTCCACCATGTTGGTGAAAATTCTGCCTCCTGCTTAAACGTTCCATATCAGCTGGTGGTGCTGGTTGTTGAGGCGTGCTGACAAATCTTTTCCACATTTCAGACATGCTAACCCTGCCTTCTGAGGTGCTGGTGTTGCCCCCCGCTGCGTTGGTGGACCTCTTCCTACTCCTATGCCTTCGCCTTGTGCTTCCACTGTGCCCACGCTGTCAGGTGGGAATGCCCCCCCCCCCCCCCTAGCAGCGCATCTACCAGCGTGCGCTTGTACTCGCCGCATCTTACGATCACACTCCAGTGAGGGAATAAGAAAGGTACGTTGTCCTTGTATCGGGGATCCAGCATTGTGGCCACTTAGTAATCAGCACAAGTTAGAATGTGGGCAACTCAGCGGTCGTTGCGGATACACTGCAGCATGTAACTCGCTCATGTGTGCCAGGCTGCCCTAGAGGCAACAAAAAGCTATCCTCTATGGGAGGTGTATCGTCTGTGCCCTCTGTATCCCCACAGCCACGCACCAGTCATGACCATGAGTGGTCTGGGTGCCACATGCTGTGAACATGGTTCCTCCTCCTCCTCTCTCCTCCTCATCATCCTCCAGAACTGTGCCCTGGCAGGACAATTGTGTACCTGGCGTTTGTGGGTGCAGGAACCCACCCCCGGTGCCCACTTGTGAATGGCTGGAAACCCTATGAAATGATCCCTCGTCCTCCTTCTCCTCCTGTGCCACATCCTCTTCCATCATCGCCAGCAGAGTTTTTTCCAAGAGGCATAGAAGTGGGATAGTAATTGCTGAGAACGGCGACTATCGGCACAGGCAATATTGGTGGAGTACTCGAAACAGAGCAAAAAGGAACCTAGGTCTTGCATGGAAGCCAGTCCATTGGTGGTGAAGTGGTGCTGTTCCGCAGAGCGACTCACCCGTGCGTGCTGCAGCTGAAACTACACTATCGCCTGCTGCTGCTCGCACAGTCTGGCCAGCATGTGCAAGGTGGAGTTCCACCTTGTGGGCACGTCGCATATGAGTGTGGTGAGTGGGAAGGCCCGAAAGTTACGCTGCCATCGCTGACAGGCGAGCACGCAGCAGGGTGAGAACACCGAAAGTTCGCACAAACGGCCCGCATTTTATGCAGCAGCTCTGACAAATCGGGGTAATTTTTAAGGTATCTATGCATCACTAAATTCAGCACATGCGCCAGTCAAGGGATGTGCGTCAAACCAGCTAGTCCCAGAGCTGCTACGAGATTTCGCCCTTTATCGCACACCACCAGGCGGGCTTAAGGCTCACTGGCACCGATCACTCATCGGTCTGTTGTTCAAGGCCCGTCCACAGTTCCTGCGCGGTGTGGGGTTTGTCCCCCAAACCAGATACGTTTTAAAACTGCCTGCTGTCGTTTACCCCTGGCTGTGCTGAAGTTGGTGGTGAAGGTGTTACACTGACCGGATGAGAGCCGGTAGACGCTGAGGAAGCGGAGTAGGAGGAGGAAGCAACAGGAGGCAAACTGAAGAGCCCTTCAATCCTCGGTGGTGGAAGGACATGCACCAAACTGCTATCCGCCTTGGCCCAGCCGCCACTGCATTTACCCAGTGTGCTGTTATGGAGATATAACGTCCCTGACCATGCTTACTGGTCCACGTATCTGTAGTCAGGTGCACCTTGCCCCAGATGACGTTGTGCAGTGCACACCTGATTTGTCCCCCCCCCACTAGGTTGTGCAGGGAAGGAATGGCACACCTGGAAAAAGTAGTGGCGGCTGGGCACGACGTACTGTGGAACAGCCACCGCCATAAGGCTTTTAAAACTCTCCGTCTCCACCAGACAGAATGACAGCATTTCAAAGGCCAGTAATTTTGAAATGCTTGCCATTCAGGGCCAGGGATCGTGGGTGGGTAGGGGGGTACTCTCCTCTTTCACTCCAGTGTTTGGGAGATGGAGAGCTGAACGCTTCCGTGGGACATTGTGGAGATGGTTGGTGACCCAGATGGTGGTGTTGCTGACATTGTGGAGATGCTTGGTGACCCAGATGGTGGTGTTGCTGGCAGATCCTTTGTTTGCGCATTGTCACCACCAGTGCAACCCATATCTGGTGTCACAGTAGATTACATAAAAAAAGCAAAAAACCTATTTTGACTGTGATAGAATAGCAGTCTGTTTCCTGCAAGCATGTGTGTTTCAGCCCTGCCAGTGCACAGTGTCACACCAGTGCAACTCATATCTGGTGTCTCAGTAGATTACCTTTAAAAAATAAATAAAAAATTTGACTGTGATAGATAGCGTCAGTTGCCTGCAAGCGTGTGTGTTTCAGGCCCTGCCAGTTCACAGTGTCCACCACCAGTGCAACTCATATCTGGTGTCACAGTAGATTACATTTAAAAAATAAATAAAAAATTTGACTGTGATAGAATAGCAGTCAGTTGCCTGCAAGCGTGTGTGTTTCAGGCCCTGCCAGTGCACAGTGTCACACCAGTGCAACTCATATCTGGTGTCACAGTAGATTACATTTAAAAACACAACAACAATTTTGACTGTGATAGAATAGCAGTCAGTTGCCTGCAAGCGTGTGTGTTTCAGGCCCTGCCAGTGCACAGTGTCACACCAGTGCAACTAATATCTGGTGTCACAGTAGATTACATTTAAAAAAATAAAATAAATGTGTACTGTGATAGAATAGCAGTCAGTTGCCTGCAAGCGTGTGTGTTTCAAGGCCTGCCTTGGCCAGTGTCACACCAGTGCAACTCATATCTTGTGTCACAGTAGATTACATAAAAAAAATATTATATTTTTTGACTGTAATAGAATATCAGTTAGTTGCCTGCAAGCGTGTGTGTTTCAGGCCCTGCCAGTGCACAGTGTCACCACCAGTTGCAACTCATAGCTGGTGTCACAGTAGATTATTTAAAAAAAAAACTAAACTATTTTGACTGTGATAGAATAGCAGTCAGTTGCCTGCAAGCGTGTGTGTTTCAGGCCCTGCCAGTGCACAGTGTCACACCAGTGCAACTAATATCTGGTGTCACAGTAGATTACATTTAAAAAAAAACTATATAATTTGGACTGTGATAGAATAGCAGTCAGTTGCATGCAAGCGTGTGTGTTTCAGGCCCTGCTAGCTCACAGTGTCACACCAGTGCAACTCATATCTGGTGTCACAGTAGATTACATTTAAAAAATCCAAAACAATTTTGACTGTGATAGAATAGCAGTCAGTTGCCCGCAAGTGTGTGTGTTTCAGGCCCTGCCAGTGCACAGTGTCACACCAGTGCAACTCATATCTGGTGTCACAGTAGATTACATTTAAAAAAAAAAAGAATTTGACTGTAATAGAATAGCAGTCAGTTGCCTGTAGCGTATGTGTTTCAAGCCCTGCCAGTGCACAGTGTCACACCAGTGCAACTCATATCTGGTGTCACACGTAGATTAACATTTAAAAAAACAACAACAATTTTGACTGTAATAGAATAGCAGTCAGTTGCCTGCAAGCGTGTGTGTTTCAGGCCCTGCCAGTGCACAGTGTCACACCAGTGCAACTCATATCTGGTGTCACAGTAGATTATATTAAAAAAAAAACTAAACTATTTTGACTGCGATAGAATAGCAGTCAGTTGCCTGCAAGCGTGTGTGTTTCAGGCCCTGCCAGTGCATAGTGTCACAGCAGTGCAACTCATATCTGGTGTCACAGTAGATTACATTTAAAAAAAAAATAAAAAATTGGACTGTGATAGAATAGCAGTCAGTTGCATGCAAGCGTGTGTGTTTCAGGCCCTGCCAGTGCACAGTGTCACACCAGTGCAACTCATATCTGGTGTCACAGTAGATAAACATTAAAAAAAAAATTATAATAATTTTGACTGTGATAGAATAGCAGTGAGTTGCCTGCAAGCGTGTGTGTTGTCAGGCCCTGCCAGTGCACAGTGTCACACCAGTGCAACTCATATCTGGTGTCACAGTAGATTACATAAATAAAGCAAAAAACAATTTGGACTGTGATAGAATAGCAGTCAGTTGCCTGCAAGCATGTGTGTTTCAGGCCCTGCCAGTGCACAGTGTCACACCAGTGCAATCCATATCTGGTGTCACAGTAGATTACATTTTAAAAATAATAAAATTTTGACTGTGATAGAATAGCAGTCAGTTGCCTGCAAGCGTGTGTGTTTCAGGCCCTGCCAGTGCACAGTGTCACACAGTGCAACTCATATCTGGTGTCACAGTAGATTACATTTAAAAAATAAAATACATTTTGACTGTAATAGATTCAATAGCAGGTTAGTTGTCTGCAAGCATGTGTGTCAGGCCTACAGTGTCTACTCTGCCAACTTCTTCCAGTGCACAGTGCCACTCATATCTAGTGTCACAGTAGCTTGCACGCACAGTACAACTAAACTAATCTAAAAAAAATGACAGGCAGAGGCAGGCCACCCCCCCAGCTCCCAGGGGTTATTCCACATCCCGGATATGACAGAGAGTCACACCGGACCAGCACTCCTGTCCGCCCTGAATGCACAGGTGGATCAGTGGCTCACTCCGCACCAACTGGAGATCGGCAAAGTGGTGTGTGACAACGGAAGCAATTTGTGGCGGCATTGAATTTGGGAAAGTTGACACATGTGCCGTGCATGGCACATGTGTTGAATCTGATTGTACAACACTTTGTGCATAAGTACCCAGGCTTACAGGACGTCCTCAAGCAGGCCAGGAAGGTATGTGGCCATTTCAGGCGTTCCTACACGGCCATGGGCGCACTTTTCAGATATTCAGCGGCGAAACAACATGCCAGTGAGGCGCTTGATTTGCGACAGCCCGACACGTTGGAATTCAACACTCCTAATGTTCGACCGCCTGCTCCAACAAGAAAAAGCCGTCAACGAGTATTTGTATGACCGGGGTGCTAGGACAGCCTCTGCAGAGCTGGGAATTTTTATGCTACGTTACTGACGCTCATGCGCAATGCCTGTAGGCTCATGTGTCCTTTTGAGGAGGTGACAAACCTAGTCAGTCACACTGAAGGGCACCATCAGCGACATCATCCCATTTGTTTTCTTCCTGGAGCATGCCCTGCGAAGAGTGCTGGATCAGGAAGTAGATGAGCGTGAAGAGGAAGAGGAAGAGTTGTGGTCACCATCACCACCAGAAACAGCCTTATCCAGCATCGCTTGCTGGGACCTGCAAACAATGCTGAAGAGGAGTCTGAGGAAGAGGAGTCAGAGGAGGAATGTGGCTTTGAGGAGGAGGAGGAAGACCAACCACAGCAGTCCAAAAAGTCTAGATTACCTCACCTTTATTCAGATGATGAGGCATGGATCCCGAAGGGACTGACAGTGGGCGATACATTTGTCTAAAAAAGGCCTGATGAGATGAGCTGCCTTAGGCTAAAAATGGTCCACATGCAGCTGTATTTTATCTCTGCGTGACTTATTCGCCACCAACTAGGGTTTAGCTGCAATGTTTTAGTGCACTTTCTGCCTGGAAAACATAAATTTTTCTGGCAGCTGCTTCAGCAGCGGCTGCAACAATACCAATTTTTCAGGCATGTGTACATGCCTAATTTTTCTGGCCTCTGGTGCGTGCACTGTGGCTGCAAAAAACAAAACGAAACAAAAAGGCACATACAGTCAGGTCCATAAATATTGGACATCGACACAATTCTAACATTTTTGGCTCTATACACCACCACAATGGATTTGAAATAAAACAAACCAAGATGTGCAGACCGTCAGCTTTAATTGAGGGTATTTACATCCAAATCAGGTGAACGGTGTAGGAATTACAACAGTTTGCATATGTGCCTCCCACTTGTTAAGGGGCCAAAAGTAATGGGACAATTGGCTTCTCAGCTGTTCCATGGCCAGGTGTGTGTGATTCCCATCATTATCCCAATTGCAATGAGCAGATAAAAAGCCAGAGTTCATTTCAAGTGTGCTATTTGCATATGGAATCCTGTTGCTGTCAACTCTAAAGATAAGATCCAAAGAGCTGTCACTATCAGTGAATCAAGCCATCATTAGGCTGAAAAAACACAACAAACCCATCAGAGAGATAGCAAAAAACATTAGGCGTGGCCAAAACAACTGTTTGGAACATTCTTAAAAAGAAGGAACGCACCGGTGAGCTCAGCAACACCAAAAGACCACAGAAAACAACTGTGGTGGATGACTGAAGAATTCTTTCCCTGGTAAAAAAAAAAAACCCTTCACAACAGTTGGCCAGATCAGAACACTCTCCAGGAGGTAGGTGTATGTGTATCAAAGTCAACAATCAAGAGAAGACGTCACCAGAGTGAATACAGAGGGTTCACACAAGATGTAAACCATTGGTGAGCCTCAAAAACAGGAAGGCCAGATTAGAGTTTGCCAAACGACATCTAAAAAAGCCTTCACAGTTCTGGAACAAACATCCTATGGACAGATGAGACCAAGATCAACTTGTACCAGAGTGATGGGAAGAGAGAAGTGTCATGCCCCGCTCTGACGATGTGCGGAGGTCGGCCAGGATAGCAGCACGAGTTTAGTGTTTGTTTTGGAGCCGTGCTGGATCCGCCTCTCATCAGGTGCACTGGGTGGGTCATTAGTTTAAATAGCACACCATCCCAGCGCTCTGAGCGGATTATAGGAATCATTGTGGTCTTGGAAGCTAGGAAGGAAGGTTGTCTGTTTCAGCTCAGAAAGATAAGTGTGATTTCTAGTTTGGTTGTTTTGTGTCATCTCTCCCATCCAGGTTCTGTGCGAGCAGGCTTGCTCCTATTTCCCCTCTTCACCATCTTAGGGAATTTAGGGTGTTTCAGCCCAGGCACGGGGACACATCATACCTACCATAAAGGTCTGCATGTGGGCTGAGCAGTGCAGGGAAAGAGGTCAGGGATTAGCTAGGAGGTGACCCTTCCCTGTCTCTCGCCAGAGCCTGGTTGGTGGGTTATCTGTGAGTCTGAGTGCACGCCCGCCGTGAAAAGAAGGAAAGGAACTGCTCATGATCCTAAGCATACCACCACATCAGTGAAGCATGGTGGTGGTAGTGTCATGGCGTGGCTTGTATGGCTGCCAATGGAACTGGTTCTCTTGTATTTATTGATGATGTGACTGCCGACAAAAGCAGCAGGATGAATTCTGACGTGTTTCAGGGCAATATTATCTGCTTCATATTCAGCCCAAAATGCTTCAGAACTCATTGGACCGGCGCTTCACAGTGCAGATGACGATGACCCCAAAGCATACTGCAAAAGCAACCAAAGAGTTTTTTAAGGGAAAGAAGTGGAATGTTATGCAATGGCCAAGTCAATCACCGGACCTGAATCCGATTGAGCATGCATTTCACTTGCTGAAGACAAAACTGAAGGGAAAATGCCCCAAGAACAAGCAGGAACTGAAGACAGTTGCAGTAGAGGCCTGGCAGAGCATCACAGGGATGAAACCCAGCGTCTGGTGATGTCTATGCATTCCAGACTTCAGGCTGTAATTGACTGCAAAAGGATTGCAACCAAGTATTAAAAACGTGAAAGTTTGATTTATGATTATTTTTCTGTCCCCATTACTTTTGGCCCCTTAACAAGTTGTAATTCCTACACCGTTCCCCTGATTTGTATGTAAATACCCTCAAATTAAAGCTGCCGGTCTGCAGTTAAAGCACATCTTGTTTGTTTCATTTCAAATCCATTGTGGTGGTGTATAGAGCCAAAATGTTAGAATTGTGTCGATGTCCCAATATTTATGGACCTGACTGTACATGTGTCAATTCCCCTTCGTGATTGTTACCTTGTTGTGGTGAAGGGGCTTTGCGTATCACAATGAAGCGACCACCTCTATGAGTGTGTTTGCAATGGCAATGTGGCACTCCCCAGATGATAAGGTCGTTGCTTCATTGTGAACAGACCAAAAGCGATCGGCTGGATAATTTTGCATAGAAAAAACTAAATTTTCTTTGTGATCATCTAAGGTAATCATTAAAGCCTACTAGGCCAACAATGGGTCCACACTGCAGAATCATTGTTTCTGGGTCACGTAACTGTCACTGAACTACCTCAGCACGACCATAGGCTTTGAAAACCCACATCGCCGCAATCCCCCAAACTGCGCACGAGCACAGTCATCACTACGCATAATAAATTCCTGAGTGTATCACTATTGACAACTCTTGCGGTTGTCTAAAAATCTATTCCATACATGTCCCCTATCAGGGGACGTAACAGGGATTAAACTGATAGGAATAGTACTACTTAACACACCACTCATATCTGGTGGCACAGTACATTGCACGGCGCACGCGCAGTGCCCCAAATTGGAAGTAGGAGGACCAACCAAGCATCTTTTTCCATCTCCCGGTTCCTAAATCTATTACATACACCGGCCCCTGATAGGGGACGTAACAGGGATTAAACTGATAGGAATAGTACTACTTAACATACCACTCATATTGGGATAGCACAGTACATTGCACGGCGCACGCGCAGTGCCCCAAATTGGAAGTAAGAGGACCGACCAAGCATCTTTTTCCATCTCCCGGGTCCTAAAATCTATTCCATACACGTCCCCTGATAGGGGACGTAAAGGGATTAAACTGATAGGAATAGTACTACTTAACATACCACTCTTATTGGGATTGAACAGATACATTACGCGGCGCACGCGCAGTGCCCCAAATTGGAAGTAAGAGGACCGACCAAACATCTTTTTCTATCTCCCGGTTCCTAAAATCTATTACCATTAACGTCCCCTGATAGGGGGACGTAACAGGGATTAAACTGATAGGAATAGTACTACTTAAACACACACTCATATCTGGTGGCACAGTACATTGCAAGCCCGTACGCGCAGTGCCCCAAATTGGAAGTAAGAGGACCGACCAAGCATCTTTTTCCATCTCCCGGTTCCTAAAATCTATTCCATACACCGGCCCCTGATAGGGACAAAACAGAGAATAAACTGTTAAGAACAGTTTTTTTTTTATAAAAAAAAAGAGGACAGCCTCTGCGGAGCTGGGTTGTTTTGGGCCGCGTTACTGAACGCTCATGCACAATGGCTGTAGGCTCATGCGTCATTTTGCGGAGGTGACAAACCTGGTCAGTCAAACCCAAGGCAACATCATCGACCTTATCCCATATGCGTTTTTTCTGGAGCGTGCCCTGCGAAGAGTGCTGGATCAGGCCGTAGATGAGCATGAAGAGGAAGAGTGTGGTCACCATCACCACCAGAAGCAGCCTTGTCGTCGTCGATTGCTGGAACTGCGGCAACGCAGAGAGAGGAGTCTGAAGAGGAGTCAGAGGAGGAAGGTGGCTTTGAGGAGGTGGAAGACCAACCACAGCAGGCATCCCAGGGGGCTTGTTGTCACCTTTCGGGCGACCCTTGGTGTTGTATGTGGCTGGGTGGAGGAAGAGACCTTCAATGACGTCAGTGAGGACAAGGAACGGGACATGGCTAGCTTGGTATCCAACCTTGTGCAAATGGGGAGTTTGCGGTTGTGCAAATGGACTGTTTGCGGTTGTTTGCGGGGGCTTAAGGGGACGGGGGAGTTTGGTCTGTCATAGTTTGGTCTGTCACTGTGAAGCGGGCGAACCCTTACACTAACTGATCGATACATATCATACCTGATGTTGTAAAGCACGTTATTCCAATAATTTAGGAATATTAGGTGATTTATGCCTTTATGGATTAAAACCCGACTCTGCGTCTACTACGTAATTTTCCATGGGAGTTTTGCCATAGATCCCCCTCCGGCAAGCCACAGTCCAGGTGTTAGTCCCCTTGAAACAACTTTTTCATCACTATTGTGGCAGAAAGAGTCCCTGTGGGTTTTAAAATTTGCCCTGCTATTGAAGTCTATGGCGGTTCGCCCGGTTCGCCGTTCGCGAAAATTGCGAAAATTTGCGTTCGCCGTTCGCAAACAGAAAATTTTATGTTCGCGACATCTCTACTTGCCACTTTGCAGTCTCCTGATGCTGCTGCTATGTCCACATAATGTCACCTTGCCACTCTGTGCTATCCATCCTGCTGCTGCTGCTGCTATTCCCATCTCCGCACATGTCACTTTGCCACACTGTGGTATCCTCCTGCTGCTAATGCCATCTCCACACTATGTCACCTTGCCACTCTGTGGTGTCCTCATGCTGCTGCCAACTCCACACTATGTCACTTTTCCACTCTGTTGTATCCTCCTGCTGCTGCTGCTACTGCCATCATCACAATACGTCACCTTGCTACTCTGTAGTATTCCTCCTGCTGCTGCTATTGCCATATCCATACTATGTCACCTTGCCACCACTGTGGTATCCACCCTGCTGCTGCTGCCGTCTCCACACTATGTCACCTTGCCACTCTGTGGTATCCTGATGTGGCTGCTGCTACTGCCATCTCCACACTATGTCACGTTGCCACTCTGTGGTATCCTGATGCTGCTGCTATCTTCACACAATGTCACCTTGCCACTCTGTGGTATCCTCTTGTTGCTGCTGATGACATCTCTACACTATGTCACCTTGCCACTCTATGGTCTCCTGATGCTGCTGCTGCTACTACCATCTAAACACTATGTCACCTTGCCACTTTGCGGGGTCCTTCTGCCTGCTGCCATCTCCACACTGTCACCTTGCCACTCTGTGGTATCCTCCTGATGCTGCTGCTGTCGCCACTTCTAGATTCTGTCATTGGACCACTCTGTAGTCTCCTCATGCTGCTTCCACCTCATCATTTTGTCATGGGTCCACTCTGTGGACTTCTCATGCTGTTCCCACCCCTCCCCACTTCATGACTGGGCCACTATTTTGCCTTTCGGCCTGGCTGACATCATAATTAATTTGACCTTTCTTCTGATCTGTCAGAAGGAAAATGAGATGCACAACGGATCCTGTCTGTGTAGCAGCTGTAAGGCCTGTATGGTCCCATCAGAATTGGCTTATTATTTGGTAGCCCAAATCCAGGAGTGGGTACAAAACAAAGAAAACATGCAAATATTCCATTCAGGTGTCATCTCTGTTTAGATCCACTCCTGTTTTTTTTGGCATTTGCAATACTGATGGATTATTGAGCAAATGCTGACCGAGTGAAGTCGTATGCTCCACAGACAGTATCTGT
Source organism: Bufo bufo (assembly GCF_905171765.1). Lineage (NCBI taxonomy): Eukaryota > Metazoa > Chordata > Amphibia > Anura > Bufonidae > Bufo > Bufo bufo. The sequence continues at coordinate 73,962,004 of NC_053395.1, read as the reverse complement.
TTTTTGTGAGTTAATGGTCTGACGGATTGAGGAAGGACAATTAATCGTGACGTCAACACAGTGATGATCGGCAGAGGCAATATTCGATTTTGCAATATTTTGCGAATATTTGGGTGAATATTCGTCATATATTTGTGAATTTGAGAATTCGAGATCTCCAGTCATTATTTTCTTTATTGTGAAAATCAGCAATCGAAAATATCACTATAAAACTTACGATAAAAATTTGCGATGCAAAACATTTTGCGATCAACACTACTCCTAAAGTCAAATATATTGGCAGCCTTTTTATTGGCCCACAAGCAAGAAGCAGTGAGGGATATGGGTACTGATGGAAAAAAAAGTGGAATATTTGCGATTACGAAGATATAGCACTATATTCTACTGTAGATATTCCGGAATTCTCGAAGTGCCAATATTCACGATACAAATTCGCGATTAGAATATTTGTGATCAACACTAGTCAACACAAACTTACTGCTGACACCTTCTCCACTCTGTCTGGGGGGCTCTACTTGTATACGCGTTTAATAGAACAGGTTCTGATAACATCTATGTGGAATCAGCTGGTGACGGTGTAAAAGGAGTGCGCTTCTTCTTGGTTCTGACATTGACCTGTAAGGCTAAGTTCATACTTGAGTTATTTGGTCAGATTTGGCCCCATGACTGGTCTAATAAGTGAAGTGTGCAGTGATTCTAAGAGTGATGCCTGTCATCTGCATGTCATACGAGCTCACAGTATTATTTTACTACCAAAGAAGACTCCCTATGTGTGTTACTACAAGGCACAGTGCTCTACACCACTATAAAGGCTTTCTATATTTTTCTCTAATAGAGGCATACCTATAGTCACCGCAAAATAATATATTGTCACATAAATAGTGTCCCCAATATAATTGTGAACTTATTCCCCCTAGCAGTAATTACTGCAACAGAAAATTGCATATAGAAAGTGCCCCCCGACAGTAATTAGCACCACACACTGTGCTCTAACAATAATGGTATTAAGCAGATCATAGTTCTACAGTATTTGTGCTCCTGACAATAATAGTGCCATACAGTGCTAAAACAAAAGGACAGTGTTCAAAGATGCTCTCAATTATAATAGTGCCAACATACTGTACCCACAATACAACACAATCTCAAAATCTTAAGACCCTTTCACTCTATTCACGTTTATGGTACAGCCTTGTGTTTAAAAAAAAAAAAAACAAGTCTGCCCTTAACCCCTTAAAAGACCTCAGGCCTATTTCACCTTACGGACTTGGCCATTTTTTGCAAATCTGACCAGTGTCACTTTAAGTGCTGATAACTTTAAAATGCTTTGACTTATCCAGGCCAATCTGAGATTGTTTATTCATCACATATTGTACTCATGACACTGGTAAACTGAAGTAAAAAAATCATTTTATTTATAAAAAAAATAAAAAATTTACCAAAAATTTGTAAACAATTGCAAATTTCAAGTTTCAATTCTCTACTTCTTAACACATATTAATACCTCCAAAAATAGTTATTATTTTACATTCCCCATATGTCTACTTCATGTTTGGATCATTTTGGGAATGATATTTAATTTTTTGGGGGATGTTACAAGGCTTAGAAGTGTAGAAGCAAATCTTGAAATTTTCAGAAATTTCATAAACCAAATTTTTAGGGACCAGTTCAGGTCTGAAGTAACTTTGCAAGGCTCTACATAATAGAAACCACCCAAAAATGACCCATTCTATAAACTACACCCCTAAAGGTATGAAAACTGATTTTACAAACGTCGTTAACACTTTAGGGGTTCCACAAGAATTAAGGGAAAATAGAGATACAATTTCTACATTTCAATTTTTGGGCAGATTTTTGGAAGGCAGATTTTTGCTGGACTGTTTTTTTGACACCATGCTCCATTTGAAGCCCCCCTGATGCAACCCTTAGAGTAGAAACTCCATTATATTGACCGAATCTAAGAAACTACACCCCTCAAGGTATTCAAACAGATTTTACAAACGTTGTAACCCTTTAGTGTGTTCCACAAGAGTTATGGCAAATGGAGATGAATTTCGGAATTTCCATTTTTTGGCAAATTTTCCATTTTAATCCATTTTTCCCAGTAACAAAGCAAGGGTTAACAGCCAAACAAAACTCAATATTTATGGCCCTGATTCTGTAGTTTACAGAAACACCCCATAATGTGTCGTAAACAGCTGTACCGGCACACGGTTAGGGCGCAGAAGGAAAGGAATGCAATACGGTTTTTGGAAGGCAGATTTGCTGGACTGTTTTTTTTTACACAATGTCCCATTGAAGCCCCCCTGATGCACCCCTAGAGTAGAAACTCCAAAAAAGTGGCCCCATTTTAGAAACTACGGGATAGGGTGGCAGTATTGTTGATACTAGTTTAGGTATATATGATTTTTGGTTGCTCTATATTACACTTTTTGTGAGGCAAGATAACAAGAAATAGCTTTTTTGGCTCCGTTTTTATTTTTTGTTATTTACAAAATTCATCTGACAGAATAGATCATGTGATAGTTTTATAGACCAGGTTTGTTCACGGATGCGGCATACCTAATATGTATACTTTTATTTATTTATGTATGTTTTACACAATGATTTATTTTTTGAAGCAAAAAAAATCATGTTTTTAGTGTTTCCATAGTCTAAAAGCCATAATTTTTTTCAGTTTTTGGGCGATTACCTTGACGGTTTTATTGGCACTATTTTGGGTGCGTGTGACTTTTTGTAGCTTCCTAATACACTTATTGTGATGTAAGGTGACAAAAAATGGTTTTATTTAGCACAGTTTTTATTTAAAAAAATTTATGGTGTTTATCTGAGGGGTTAGGTCATGCGATATTTTTATAGAGCCGGTCGATTGCGAACGCGGGGCAATACCAAATATGTATACTTTTTTTTATTTATGTAAGTTTTACACAATAACAGCTTTAAAAAAATAAATAAATGATGTTTAGTGTCTCCATATTCTGAGCCATAGTTTTTTTCAGTTTTTGGGCGATTACCTTGGGGTAGGGTATGATTTTTGCGGGAAGAGATGACGGTTTTATTGCCACTATTTTGGGGTGCGTGTGACTTTTTGATCGCTTGCTATTACACTTTTTGTGATGTAAGGTGACAATAAATGGTTTATTTAGCACAGTTCTTATTTTAATTTTTTTACGGTGTTCATCTGAGGGGTTAGGTCATGTGATATTTTTATAGAGCCGGTCAATACGGACGCAGCGATACCTAATATGTATACTTTTTTTAAATGTAAGTTTTACACAATGATTTCATTTTTGAAGCAAAAAAAATCATGTTTTAGTGTTTCCATAGACTGAGAGACATAATTTTTTTTAGTTTTTGGGCGATTACCTTGGGTAGGGTATGATTTTTGCGGGATGAGATGCGGTTTTATTGGCACTATTTTGGGGTGCGTTTGAACTTTTTGATCGTTTGCTATTACACTTTTTGTGATGTAAGGTGACAAAAAATGGTTTATTTAGCACAGTTCTTATTTTTTATTTTTTACGGTGTTCATCTGAGGGGTTAGGTCATGTGATATTTTTATAGAGCCGTCGATACGAACGCGGCAATACCAAATATGTATACTTTTTTTTATTTATGTAAGTTTTACTCAATAACAGCTTTTAAAAAATAAACTAAATGATGTTTTAGTATCTCCATATTCTGAGCCATAGTTTTTTTTATTTTTTTGGGCGATTGTCTCAGGAAGGGGCTCATTTTTTGCGGGATGAGGTGACGGTTAGATGGTACTGTTTTGGTGGGCAAACACCTTTTTGATCGCTTGCTGTTGTACTTTTTGTGATGTAAGTGACAAAAAAATTGTTATTTAGCACAGTTTTTATTTTTATTTTTATGGTGTTTATCTGAGGGGTTAGGTCATGTGATATGTTTATAGAGCCGGTCGATACGACGCGGCGATACCTAATATGCATACTTTATTTTTTTTTCCCTAGTTTTACCAATTTATTTTTACTTTTATTTGGCGAAAATGACGTTTTTGTTTATTTTTCACTTGAAACTTTTAATTTTTTGGGGGAAAACTTTATTTTTTCACGTTTTTTTTACTTTATTTTTTGTCCACTTTGGGATTTGAACTTTTGGGGGTCTAATCCTTTACAATGCATTCCAATACTTCGGTATTGGAATGCATTGGCTGTATGAGTAATACTGTGTGTATTACTCATACAGCTTCCGGCCTGTGAGATCCAGGGGCTGGATCTTACAGGCTCGTCACCGGAAGGCAGCGCGATGCCTTCAGGAAGGCATCGCGCTGCCTTCCATGCCATCAAGTCCCCCTACAGCCCATGGGGGACCTGATGGCACCACCGCCGCGCACCAAGTAAAAGCCGCAAACCGCAGTCTGAATTTACCTGCGGTTTGCGGCAATCGCTGACACGGGGGGGTCACGGGACCCCCCCCCGCGCATTTAGCCGAGGTGCCTGCTCAATGATTTGAGCAGGCACGGGTTCCAATCACGCCCGCCGGGCGGCTGTGATCAGAACTATACATGATATACCGGTACGTCATGGGTCCTTAAGGACTCAGGAACCATGCCGTACTGGTACGTCATGGGTCCCTAAGCGGTTAATACTCCATAATGAGAAAATGAAAACACATTTTTTGCAATTTTTGCTCACAGCTGACAATGTACTGTATATCAGAGCAAACACCAAGCTTGCATGCAGAGCTCAGAGACAGGATTGTGTGAAAGTACAGATCTGGAGAAGGGTACAAATTCTGATGCACCTGCAAGTTCCCACGAACACAGGGCCTCTATAATTCTAACATGGATGAAGTTTGGAACAACAGGACTCTTCTTAGAAACAAAGTAATCAGAGGAGAAGGGACCTTGGTAAGAGAGGTGACCAAGAACCCAATGCTGACTCTGACAGAGCTGTTAAAATGCTGTGTTCAGATCGGAGAAACTTCCAGAAGGTCAACCTTCACTACTTATTACCTGCCCAATAACATCCCTACAGTGAAGCATGGAGCTGAATATATGTTCACTATCTCAGTATTTTCAGTAGTGCAAGATCTCAGTGGAGATAACAAATGTCCAGTACTCTCCCCCATTTTTAAATAGCACTGTTTTAAAAGTACCCTTATTGTCTGCTGCAGTTAGCAGTGCTTTCAAGTGTTCATGGGCCTCCTGACAATAGTTTTTATGCATTTTTGAAGGATGCATTTACAAATCTATTTTCAGTATTACACTCTTTGCAAGCATTTTAAGAACTCTTTACCATTACTTTTATGCTTGCTAAGGCACTTAATAATTAATTCATAAACATAGGCCTTTAATGTGTCCCCCACAAAAAGCGGAGATGTTGTCCCAGCATTTTTCAACATAAAAATCTGCAATCATAATATATTTGATTTCCACCACAGCCCCTGAGCACTCAACATCTATTCATCATTCCCTATGAAACTTATTCCAATAAAGGTGCAAATAATAAAATAAAAAACTGTCACCACAAAATGTGGTGCAATCTGCTGATATACAGTTTTGTGGGAAAATATTCCACAAAACTTGTAATTTATGCATTTAAATCTCTGCTGTTTCTTAGTTAAGCTGTAGAGCTACTATATATCTGTATACACACTTACACAGAGAATGCTATCAATCACTGATAAGGCACCCCTATACAACTGAGATCAGCAAAAGCACCATCGGTACAGGGAGGAGGAGACAGCCGTGTTTCTCAATGAGCATCTCCTTCTCCCTGGCTGTGAGCTGGCCAATCACAGTGGAGAGCATCAAAGCCAGGGGGGAAAAAAGCTTACCTTTTCCCTGGCTCTGATGCTCTCCGCTGCAATTGGCCAGCTCACAGCCAGGGAGAAGACGACATCCCTTGAGAAACACGTTCGTCTCCTCTTCCCTGTACCAATGGTATGGATTTACATACCAGCCGGGGAAACCAGAAGAAGGGGGGACAGTGGGGGAATGGAGCAGTGCACAGAACAAATAATAAGCGATATACATGTCATCAGTATGCCTACCCTGCCAGAATCATACATTTCTATTACAAAAATATCTGTAAAGTAGCAACATACTCTGTCAATCAATTTAACCTGAAATAGTGTAGAAACAAAAAAATAATAATTATACTTGCCTAATCCATTTGCTCGCCACCAACTTGCATGAAGATCTTGCACAAAGATTTTGCACTATTAGTTTTAATGTTGGGAGCTGTATGAGAGCAATATTCATTGTACAGTTAGTTTGGGGTCACTTTTGGTGCTGCTATTGTTGGGACTCTGTTATGCAATTACAGTGCATTTAGAAAGTCTACAGACCCTTTCACTTTTTTTGCATTTTATTATGTTGTGGCCTTATGCTAAAATAAAAAAAAAAAGTTGAAAAAATGTAATCATTCTGCACTGAATACCCTCAATACCCTATAATGAGAAAGTGGAAAACAGAATGGTAGAAATATTTGCTATTGAAAAGGAAGAACTAAACTCTTGCATTGACATAAGTATTAAGACCGTGTACCGAGGACTTAGTTGAAGAACTTTTGGCAATGATTACAGCCTCCAGTCTTCTAAAATTTGATTTTCCACTAATCAAAATTTCCTTGCACTCTGTGGTAACAAATCAGATTTTCTTTCTAAAATGGCTAATGCACATGTTATAAAGTGAATCCCGGGAATAAAGGATCACCCATGATGCCGTCCTTCCAGCCAATCAGCAAATAGCCAGCCACTGTAATGTGAAAGCCCTATAAAAAGCCTCATCCTGCCCGGTCTCTGCAATTTTACAGTGAACTGAGCATAGAGATAGATGCTACAAGTGCTAGGAAAAGTGTTTTACAAAGCTTTTAATAGTATAATCTGGGATTAGAGTCAGTGCAGGAACAGTGTAGGGAGATCATAGGGAGAGTTTTCAGACACTGTAGGGAGGGCATAGAGAGACTGCACCACAATGCAGGCTTTGCAAGCTTGAAGGGATCCATAGGAACAGTGTAGTTTGCATCAATCCCCTGTGTAGGGCACAGAGCTATCGAATTGAACAGTGCCACTTTGTTTAATAGATAATCAATTATATCACATAATTATTCTTAAATTGGGGTGAATAAGCTGTGTATATAAAACCGCTATTTCGGTGCCGACCTTTTTTAAGAGATAAACAATTCTATTACGCCTTGATTCTCCAATTTGGGTTAATAGCTGTGTAATATAAATGTTATTTCGGTGCCCACCTTGTGTAAAAGGTAATTCCATATACCTTTATCTCAAATTGGGGAAAATAACCTGTGTAATATAACTGTTATAGTGGTGTCCACCTGATTTCATAGATAAGCAATTCCATTAGGCCTTGATATTCATATTGGCGTAAATAACCTGTGTAATGTAATGTAACTGTTAGTGTAGTGTCCACCTAACTTCATAGATAAGCAATTTCATTAGGCCGTGATTCTCATATTGGGGTGAATAACCTGTGAGCAGACGGTGTAAAATGAGACCGCTCTTTCACTCTATAGTAGAATCTTGGGTAATGCACAGTTAACCACCTCAGCCCCCAGTGCTTAAACACCCTGAAAGACCAGGCCACTTTTTACACTTCTGACCTACACTACTTTCACCGTTTATTGCTCGGTCATGCAACTTACCACCCAAATGAATTTTACCTCCTTTTCTTCTCACTAATAGAGCTTTCATTTGGTGGTATTTCATTGCTGCTGACATTTTTACTTTTTTTGTTATTAATCGAAATTTAACGATTTTTTTTGCAAAAAAAATGACATTTTTCACTTTCAGTTGTAAAATTTTGCAAAAAAAACGACATCCATATATAAATTTTGCTCTAAATTTATTGTTCTACATGTCTTTGATTAAAAAAAAATGTTTGGGTAAAAAAAAATGGTTTGGGTAAAAGTTATAGCGTTTACAAACTATGGTACAAAAATGTGAATTTCCTCTTTTTGAAGCAGCTCTGACTTTCTGAGCACCTGTCATGTTTCCTGAGGTTCTACAATGGCCAGACAGTACAAACACCCCACAAATGACCCCATTTCGGAAAATACACACCCTAAGGTATTCGCTGATGGGCATAGTGAGTTCATAGAACTTTTTATTTTTTGTCACAAGTTAGCGGAAAATGATGATTTTTTTCTTTTTTTTTTTTTTTCTTACAAAGTCTCATATTCCACTAACTTGTGACAAAAAATAAAAACTTCCATGAACTCACTATGCCCATCAGCGAATACCCTGGGGTCTCTTCTTTCCAAAATGGGGTCACTTGTGGGGTAGTTATACTGCCCTGGCATTCTAGGGGCCCAAATGTGTGGTAAGGAGTTTGAAATCAAATTCTGTAAAAAATGACGAGTGAAATCCGAAAGGTGCTCTTTGGAATGTGGGCCCCTTTGCCCACCTAGGCTGCAAAAAAGTGTCACACATCTGGTATCTCCGTATTCAGTAGAAGTTGGGGAATGTGTTTTGGGGTGTCTTTTTACATATACCCATGCTGGGTGAGATAAATATCTTGGTCAAATGCCAACTTTGTATAAAAAAATGGGAAAAGTTGTCTTTTGCCAAGATATTTCTCTCACCCAGCATGGGTATATGTAAAATGACACCCCAAAACACATTCCCCACCTTCTCCTGAGTACGGAGATACCAGATGTGTGACACTTTTTTGCAGCCTAGGTGGGCAAAGGGGCCCATATTCCAAAGAGCACCTTCGGATTTCACTCGTCATTTTTTACAGAATTTGATTTCAAACTCCTTACCACACATTTGGGCCCCTAGAATGCCAGGGCAGTATAACTACCCCACAAGTGACCCCATTTTGGAAAGAAGAGACCCCAGGGTATTCGCTGATGGGCATAGTGAGTTCATGGAAGTTTTTATTTTTTGTCACAAGTTAGTGGAATATTAGACTTTGTATGAAAAAAAATAAATAAAAAATCATCATTTTCCACTAACTTGTGACAAAAAATAAAAAATTCTAGGAACTCGCCATGCCCCTCACGGAATACCTTGGGGTGTCTTCTTTTCCAAAATGGGGTCACTTGTGGGGTAGTTATACTGCCCTGGCATTTTCCAGGGGCCCTAATGTGTGGTAAGTAGGTAAATGACCAGTGAAATCCGAAAGGTGCTCTTTGGAATGTGGGCCCCTTTGCCCACCTAGGCTGCAAAAAAGTGTCACACATCTGGTATCTCCGTATTCAGGAGACGTTGGGGAATGTGTTTTGGGGTGTCTTTTTACATATACCCATGCTGGGTGAGATAAATATCTTGGTCAAATGCCAACTTTGTATAAAAAAAATGGGAAAAGTTGTCTTTTGCCAAGATATTTCTCTCACCCAGCATGGGTATATGTAAAATGACACCCCAAAACACATTCCCCACCTTCTCCTGAGTACGGAGATACCAGATGTGTGACACTTTTTTGCAGCCTAGGTGGGCAAAGGGGCCCATATTCCAAAGAGCACCTTTCGGATTTCACTCGTCATTTTTTACAGAATTTGATTTCAACTCCTTACCACACATTTGGGCCCCCTAGAATGCCAGGGCAGTATAACTACCCCACAAGTGACCCCATTTTGGAAAGAAGAGACCCCAGGTATTCGCTGATGGGCATGGTGAGTTCATGGAAGTTTTTATTTTTTGTCACAAGTTAGTGGAATATGAGACTTTGTATGAAAAAAAAATAAAAAAAATAAAATCATCATTTCCACTAACTTGTGACAAAAAATAAAAAATTCTAGGAACTCGCCATGCCCCTCACGGAATACCTTGGGGTGTCTTCTTTCCAAAATGGGGTCACTTGTGGGGTAGTTATACTGCCCTGGCATTTTCCAGGGGCCCTAATGTGTGGTAAGTAGGTAAATGACCAGTGAAATCCGAAAGGTGCTCTTTGGAATGTGGGCCCCTTTGCCCACCTAGGCTGCAAAAAAGTGTCACACATCTGGTATCGCCGTATTCAGGAGACGTTGGGGAATGTGTTTTGGGGTGTCTTTTTACATATACCCATGCTGGGTGAGAGAAATATCTTGGCAAAAGACAACTTTTTCCATTTTTTTATACAAAGTTGGCATTTGACCAAGATATTTATCTCACCCAGCATGGGTATATGTAAAATGACACCCCAAAACACATTGCCCAACTTCTCCTGAGTACGGCGATACCAGATGTGTGACACTTTTTTGCAGCCTAGATGCGCAAAGGTGCCCAAATTCCTTTTAGGAGGGCATTTTTTAGACATTGGATACCAGACTTCTTCTCACGCTTTGGGGCCCCTAGAATGCCAGGGCAGTATAAATACCCCACATGTGACCCCATTTTTGGAAAGAAGACACCCAAGGTATTCAATGAGGGGCATGGCGAGTTCATAGAAATTTTTTTTTTTTTTGGCACAAGTTAGCGGAAATTGATATTTTTTATTTTTTTCTCACAAAGTCTCCCGTTCCGCTAACTTGGGACAAAAATTTCAATCTTTCATGGACTCAATATGCCCCTCACGGAATACCTGGGGGTGTCTTCTTTCCGAAATGGGGTCACATGTGGGGTATTTATACTGCCCTGGCATTCTAGGGCCCTAAAGCGTGAGAAGAAGTCTGGAATATAAATGTCTAAAAAATTTTACGCATTTGGATTCGGTGAGGGGTATGGTGAGTTCATGTGAGATTTTATTTTTTGTCACAAGTTAGTGGAATATGTGACTTTGTAAGAAAAAAAAAAAAATTCCGCTAACTTGGGCCAAAAAAAAGACTGAATGCAGCCTTACAGAGGGGGGGGATCAATGACAGGGGGGGGTGATCAATGACAGGGGGGTGATCAGGGAGTCTATATGGGGTGATCACCACAGTCATTGATCACTCCCCTGTAAGGCTCCATTCAGACGTCCGTATGATTTTTACGGATCCGATCAGTCTATCAGTGGATCCGTAAAAATCATGCGGACATCTGAATGGAGCTTTACAGGGGGGTGATCAATGACAGGGGGGTAAATCAATGACAGGGGGGTGATCAGGGAGTCTATATGGGGTGATCAGGGGTGATCAAGGGCTAATAAGGGTTAATAAGTGACGGGGGGGGGGGGGGGTGTAGTGTAGTGGTGCTTGGTGCAACATATTACTGAGCTGCCTGTGTCCTCTGGTGGTCGATCCAAACAAAGGGGACCACCAGAGGACCAGGTAGCAGGTATATTAGACGCTGTTATCAAAACAGCGTCTAATATACCTGTTAGGGGTTAAAAAAATCACATCTCCAGCCTGCCAGCGAACGATCGCCGCTGGCAGGCTGGAGATCCACTCGCTTACCTTCCGATCCTGTGAACGCGCACGCCTGTGTGCGCGCGTTCACAGGAAATCTCGCGTCTCGCGAGAGGACGCACCGGCGCGTCCACCCAGAACAACAGGCCCGCCGCAAAGACGCAATCCTGCGTACGGCGGTCCTGAGGAGGTTAAGTACATTATATCTGACACTAACATTGATCTGTAAGGCTGAGTTCACGCTTCAGTTATTTGGTCAGTTTTAGACCCATAACTGACCAAATAAGTGAAGTGTGAACTGAGTCTAAGAGTGACACCTGTTACCTGCTTGTCATACTGATGCACAGTAACTGTTTCACTATCACAGAGGACTAGCTATGCATGTTTCTAGGATGCAAAGTGATGTACACAGAGATACACTCTCCCTGCAGGCCAGGAAATAGCTGATTTATAACGCACTTCATGACTAGTGTTGAGCGCGAATATTCGAAAAGTGAATTTTTATCTCGAATATCGCCACTTCGAGAATTCACGAATATTTTGAATATAGTGCTATATATTCGTTATATCGAATATTCGTAATTTTTTACATCTAAACACATGATTCCTCCTAAATCATTGGCCCACAAGCAACTTAAGCAGGGAGGAATCATGACTTAAGATGGAAAAAAATTATGAATATTCTAAAAAACAAATATATAGCACTATATTGAATATAGTGCTATATAGTCGTATTTTAAAATATTTGTCATTTTTTTCCATCTGAAGTGAACAGTGTTCAGTGTTCACTTCAGATGGAAAAAAAATGACAAGTATTCTAAAATACGAATATATAGCACTATACTTTTTAGAATATTCATAATTTTTTTCCCATCTGAAGTCATGATTTGTCCCTGCTTAAGTTGCTTGTGGGCCAAGCAGGGAGGGAGGAATCATGTGTTCAGATGGAAAAAATGACAAATATTCTAAAAACGAATATATGACACTATATTCTATAGTGCTATATATTAGTTTTTGACCCACGCCTGTATTGATTTCTTAATATTCGCATATTACGCAATCGTTACCTTTTTCGAGTAAAAAAAAAAGAATGTAGAATATAACGAATATTCGAATGTGCGAATATTCGACGAATATTCTACAAAATATTTGCAAAATATCACGAATTTGAATATGACCCCTGCCGCTCATCACTATTCATGACAAATTAATTTGGATCAAATGTAATTTTCTGGAAAAATTTGTTGAAGCTTCCGAATTGAATTTTTTAAAACTTCAGTCATCTCTAATAATGACACAAGGTTTGAAAATTAGGGTTTGGTGATTTTCTGCCATACTTGGCTGTAGATCCTCTCAAGCTCTGTCAGGTTGGATTGGGGATGGTCAGTGGACAGCTATTTTCAGGTCTCTGGCTAGGCCACTCAAGGACATTCACAGAGTAGTCCCTAAGCCACTCATGTGTTGTCTTGCCTGTGTGCTTAGGGTCATTGTCTTGTTGGAAGATAAGCCTTTAGCCCAGTAAGGTAAAAATGTTCAATCTTGTGGTTTCATTAGATCATATTTTGTTTCTCTCAGTCTGAGAGTCTTTAGGTGTTATTTTGCTAACTTTTATGTGTCTTTTACTGCCATAAAGCCCAGATTAGAGAAATGCTACAGTGATGGATGACCTTCTGAAAGTTTTGCACAAAGAACAGTAAGCATTGGGTTCTTGGCCCTCACCAAGGCCCTTTTCCCTCAAGTTTGATGGAGCAGCCAGTTCTAGGAAGAGCCCTAGTTGTTCCAATCTTCTACCATTTAAGAATTATGGAGGCCACTGTGTTCTTGGGAGCATACAGTGGAGCAAACATTTTTGTATCCTTCTCCAGATCTGTGCTTCCACACAATCCTGTCTCTGGGCTTTAAAGGCACTTCCTCTTCGTAGTTCGATTTTTGCTCTGATATGTATTGTCAGATGGGAAACCTTGTACAGACAGTAAAGTGTCTTTGCAAATCATGTCCAACTGAATTTGCCAGAGGTGGACTCCAATCAAGGTGTAGAAACATGTCAAAGATAATCAAAAGAAATGGGAGGCCCCAGAGCTAAATTTCAAGTGTCATAGCAAAGGGACTGAATAATTATGTCCATGCAAAATTCTAGTTTTTCCTTTTTAATATGTTTCTAAAAGTTTGTTTTCAGTTCTTTTAAGATGGATTGAGTGCAGACTGATAGGTGAAAGCTATATTTATTTATTTTAACACAAGGACCAAACATAAAAGTATGTGAAAAAAGTGAAAGGATCTGAAGACTTTCCGAATGCACCATGTAAAATGTTGAATGTGAGACAATTTACTATTTCACCGAATACGTATTTTAAAACTTTATGGAGGCAACACATCTAAAAAAAATACTGGGACAGGGGCAAAAAAAGGTTGGAAAAGTAAGTGGTACTTATAAAAAAATAGCTGGAGGAGCAATTTGCAACTAATTCATATGACTGGGTATAAAATGAGCACATTAGTGAGGCAGAGTCTCTCAGACGCAAAGACCGGCACAGATTCACCGATCTGTGAAAAACCGAGCTGAAAAATTGTAGAACACTTTCAGAAAAATGTTCCTCAACACAAGATTCAAAGGATTTTCATTATTCCACCATGTACAGTGCATAATATTATCAAAAGATTAAGAGAATCTGGAGAAATCCATAGCCTAAGAGTCAAGTTCTATGGTCAGTATGGATGTTTGGAATCAACAGGCCCCTCAGATGGCACTGCCTTAAAAACAGGCATTATTCCGTACTGGAAATCACTGCTTGAGCTCAGTAACACTTCTAGATATAATTGTCTTTGAAGATAGTTTGCTGTGCAATCCACAAATGCAAGTTAAGGCCTCTGCAAAAAATACGGATGACGTCCGTGTGCATTCCGTATTTTGCGGAATAGAACAGATGGCCCCTAATAGAACAGTACTATCCTTGTCCGTAATGCGAACAATAATAGGACATGTTCTTTTTTTTTTTGGAATGGAAATATGGACATACGGAAACGGAATACACACAGAGTAACTTCCTTTTTTTTTTAGGACCCATTGAAATGAATGGTTCCGTAAACGGTCCGCAAAAAAATAGGAACGGACACAGAAGCTGTATCATGCAAGGAAGAAACTGTCTTCTCTGGGACAACGTTTATTTAAAATGGACTGAGGCAAATGGAAAACTGTATTGTGATCAGATGAATCAAAATGTAAAATTGCTTTTGGAAACTATGGACACCGTGTGCTGCAGACTCAACAAGAGAGGGATCATCCAGCTTGTTATCAGTGCACAGATTAAAAAAATGCATCTTTGATGGTATGGTCAGGTGTTGCATTAGTGCCTATTATTTGGGCAGCTTACTGTTGATCAGTAGAGTTGAGTGAAGCAAGCTTTGGATCAGGATCTTCAAGCAAGATAGCCTCAGCGGCCTCTTTGCGCTCAAATGGATGAATTCAGTATGATTTTTTTAAATGTTACCATCATTTAAGGTAAAATCTATTTGTTATGACGAAGCACAAGGAAATTTGGCTTTCTGGCGAATTAAATTCTCCCTGAAATTTGTATCAAAGTCCACTTCAGATACTTTGATTCGCTAAATGCTAGTCTATGTGTAGCATTCAAATGTAAGGGGTCTGGTGAGGTGAAATTCGTTATGACCGAAGTCTTGTGAGACTTCGGTGAATAGCTTCGACCATCGATTTTTAAACTTAAAAACCATTTTAAAACTTGATTCTGGAGTAGGCTTCGGTACCGAATGGTACCTCGGTACCGAAGCCGACTTCGGATTTAAGTTTTAAAATGGTTTTCAAGTTAAAAAATTGAAGACTGAAGTTATTCACAGAAGTTTAACGAGACTTGGGTAATAACTAATTTTACCTCGCTAGAGCCCATACATTTGAATGCTCTATGGAGATGGGTCTCTATATAGCATTTAAACAAAGTTTTGACTGATGTTTGCTTCACTCAACACTACTGATTAGTATGTAGAAGTTTTAGAACAACATACAGTGGATATCAAAATCACACACCCTGTTAAAATGTCAGGTTTCTGTTCATTTCAGAACTTTTTCCACCTTTAATGTGACCTATAAACTGTACAACTCAATTGAAAAAACAAACTGAAATCTAACCAGATGTTTTTTTGAGGGAAGGCCTTGCATATTTCAGCATGACAATGCTAAACCACACACTGTATCCATCACAACAGCATGTTTTAGCAGAAAAAGAGTCTGGGTGCTGAACTGGCCTGCTGGCAGTCCAGACCTTTCACAATTAGAAAATATTTGGCACATCATGAAATGAAAAATCTGGCAAAGAAGGCCCAGGAATGTTAAGCAGCTAGAATCCTACATCGAACAAGAATGGACAAGGTTCCTCTCCCAAAACTCCATTATTTGGCCTCTTCACTTTCCAGACATTTACAGACGGTTATTAAAAAAGAGGGGGGTGCTACACAATGGTAGACATGACCATGTCTTGAATATTTTCAGATGTGTTGCTACCTTCAAGTTATAAATGAGTTATTTTTTCTCATGAAATGGTAAAATGTCTCACTTTCAACATCTGATGCATGATCCATTGTAATTTTAAATATAGGTATATTAGATTTGCAATATTTTTTGTTACATTTATTTACATTTTACACAGCGTCTCAACTTTTTAGAAATTGGGGATGTATTATTTGGATACTTTACTGTACGCAGGACAAGAACTTAACATTGAACAAGAAACAGTTGGAATTTTGGGAAGGCTGGTCATATTGTGCCTTGAACATTCACACTCAAAGTGATAAAGTGTAACATATGGTGTTCATTTACTTTTCCACTCTAAGAGTAATATAGTAGGCACAATAAATTTTGCTGTGAGTTTTCTGACATTATGTTCTTGGGTTAAGCACTAAGCTTTGTCAGTTATTACAAGGCCCTTGCTGTTACAGACCAGAGTATTGATGAATACTAGAAAATTGAGCCTTTAATAATGTATAAAGCATTAAACATGCAAACATTATACTGCAGAAGAAAGTTATATGTTTTCTCTGCTGTAGCTGCTTTATTTACAAAACATATTTGTCAAGTCCTTTGCAAAGAATAATGCCGTAATGCCATTTCCAATCATTCTTCTTAATGGTACTGTCTTAGTTTTACTGTAAACAACTATAACTCTTCTCGCTCAGGCATTCCAAACGATGCTTCATTTCTTCCAACATTCACATAAGAAGATTTTTAAAGTGGCATCAAAAATCATAGATATGGTCACCAAATAAGCAGTTTATTAAATATACATAGCAGAATAAGGCTTTGCTACAATAGGGTCTAAACTTTAATTGATTACTCTTTAAGGTTATCTGTTGTTACATTGGTGTTCTGTTAAACAAAACATGCAATGCAAACCAAATAAAGTACACAAATGCACAATAATTGCTAGTGCTATACTTATAATTTAGAGATGCTTGGCAAATAATTTTGTACAAAATTATTTGAGCCCACCGCACGTCAAGGCGATCTCTGTGAGACGGGTTCCTAACACTAAATTCTACCTGTTATGTGCCATGACGGCTACCATACAATTCAGGGAGTGTAGGTTCCACATGCATGCTGGGCCTGCTTTAATTTCTATCATTTTTGGTGCCAAAATGGCCTCCATTATATCCAAGGAATGCATCTACCAACATGCATGCCGGGCCCACTCCACACCACTCCTGGTGCCAAATGGCCACCAAAGAATGCAATGAGAGTCCACAACTATATCTCTCCTGGTGCCAAATGCCCTCCAGTGAATGAGGGAGAGCAGGCCAAGCTATATACTCACACTAATTAAAATCAGCCTATGGGGCAGACGAGCTGGTCAGGAGTGCACGACTGAGGTGTCAGCCACACCTCCAGTACAAACTGCAAAGAAAAAGGGGGTCATTCAGCACATCCCAATGCGCATTCTTTGGATATAATGGAGGCCATTTTGGCACCAAAAATGACAGAAATTAAAGCAGGCCCAGCATGCATGTGGAACCTACACTCCCTGAATTGTATGGTAGCCGTCATAGCACATAACAGGTAGAATTTAGTGTTAGGAACCCATCTTACAGAGATCGTCTTGACGTGCGGCAGACGGGCTAAAATTATTTTGTACAAAATAATTTACCAAGCATCTCTAATTTATAAGTATAGCACTAGCAATTATTGTGCATTTTTGTACTTTATTTGGTATGCAGAGAGCTGTTGCATTGCATGTTTTGTTTTACAGTGTTGTTCTCAGCCATAGCAACATGCTCCTGCGCATTGGGATGTGCTGACTGACCCCCTTTTTCTTTGCAATTGGTGTTCTGTTCTATCTCTATTAACAACATTATTCATTGAGTTGCTACTATTTCTGCTACCACCAAACCTCCTATTTCTGCTACCACCAAACCTCTTCTCGATGTGTGCAGTTGCATAGCTGCTTCTAATTGTGATCAGCTTCTGCTAGAAATGCTGCTCTGCCCTCTTACTCCTTGCCAGAGCTTAGGTTCTTAGTTGTCTAGTTAATTAGTGAAGGTGTGCTCTTCTGTCTGTTTGCTGTGTACTGAACGTCTGCCTGTTTACCGGCTCTGATACTCTGCTGCCTGCCCTGACCTCACATTACTTTCTTGGATATGCACAATCTCTGCCCTAGCATAGGCCTGTTTTCTGACTTCAAGTGTCACCTAATACTTTGCGCTTTTCACCGGAAAAGCTGCCATCTTAACCAGAACTATTCTAAGAGGTGCAGGTATCAGCCTAGTTGGTTTCCTGCAGCAAAGTACAGATTCCTGTAAAAGGGATAAAGAGTAAATAACAGAGGACCACCAGGAAAATACCATTAGGTTTAGCCCAAAGCCAAACTGGTTAGTTGTCACATCAGGTACATGCCCATTGTCCATAACATTTGCATTGAATATTTTAAGACATTTTTTTTTGCCCATGTGCTAAGATCATCTGGGAAATTCGAAATATCTACGATACTACAGGTTAAGTTTGGTATTACACAGTTCCTATTGAAATTGATGAGTTGTACATTAGAGTTGGGCTCGTGTGCTTGAGTAGAACACTTCGCGATGCTCGGGTGTTCTACCGAGCACAATGGAAGTCAATGGGAGAACCCCAGGCACCCCCTGCTCTGAAGAGAGGAGGATGTCAGGACTCTAGTTCGGCTTAGGAGTCCCTGCTCTGACTCCATATATAGTTATGGAGTCAGTGCTTGGGGACACCCCAGAGTATTTAAATCTAATTTCTGAAAAGTTTCTGCCAGGATTTGAACTCCCAACGTTGTACATTAGAGGCAAGGACCTTGTCCACTCAGCTATAAAGCTGAATGCTAAGTGGCAGAAAAAACTCATAGTATAGTGTAGTGGTTAACATCTTTGCCTCTAATGTACAAGGTTGGGAGTTCGAATCATGGCAGAACCATAACCAGAAATAGAGATTAAATTTATATATTTTATATTTTTTTAGTAATTGTAAAAATTGTATGGCACAAAAGAAATGTGTAATTACTATATATATATATATATATATATATATATATATATTCATACAACTGATATATATGAATGCATAATATTTGGGAAACTACTACTGATGTTTTTAGCCATAATATATTTACATATATTATAATATATTATATATTCTAAATATATAATAATATATGTAAATATATTATGACTAAAAACTTATATGTATAAATGTTTCTGCTAGGATTTGAACTCCCAACCTTGTACATTAGAGGCAAGGACATTAACCACTACATTATAAAGCTACATGTTAACCTTCACAGAAATTTTAAATAAGTCTTCTGAATAGGAATACTCACTACATTAGAAACTACTATGAGGTTTTTCTGACACAGTTTGGCATTCAGCTTTATAGCAGAGTGGATAATGTCCTTTCCTCTAATGTACAAGGGGTTGGGAGTTCACATCCTGGCAGAAACTTTTCAGAAATAGATGCTAAATTACATTTAAATACACTGATTCGAGCATTGCACTCGAGCTCACCCAACACTATTGTACATGCAAAACATATATGTCAGTCCTCTAGAGCAAAATATGATTTTTGCCTTTGCTCCACACTAGTTTAATGTCTAAGGCTCTCAATGAGAAACAACCCCTCTTAATGTGGCGGTTATAAGGGAGGAGTCCAGCTGAGGGGTCTCATATCCTTTGCTGGTGAGTGATAAGAACCTGTACAGAACTCTCTTCTCTGGAGCATCTGCATTGTTAAAGAGGACCTGACATGTCTCCTGACATGTCTGTTTTAGTTAAAAAAAAATGTATTTCCCATAATTAGTGTAGAATGAATAGAAGCATCCAAAGTGAAATACAATCTGAAGTTTAGGAAAAATTCAATTTGCCACGAATATGAATTTCCTAGCTTTTCGTGTTAACAAATCAATTTTTTTCTAATATGATAGTTAAATGAAATAAAAATAAAAAAATACTCACCTCATCCACTCCAGTCTTGATTGAAGAAAATCTGCCAAAGGACCTGTGGAGAGCGAGAAGTTGTCTTCACGCTCGCCGCATGTCTTTTGGAGGGTTTTCTTCAATCAAGACAGGAGCAGACGGCTTCTCTGCGAGCAAGTGGATGAGATCAGAATCATTTTTTTAACCGCAGATTAACCTCCTGAGCACCTGAATCCGCATTGAACTCTACATCTGAGGAGGTAAATCTGCCTGCTCCATACAATGAAAAGCAATTAATGATGAAGTAATTTGTAACTAATCAAATTTCTTAATAACGTTTGGCGAAGATATCCAAAGTATAACTGTCCCAAGGGCAATTGAATGTGCATGCAGATAAAAAATCTAACAAAATCCAGCACCTCAACGAGGGTCCCATTTTGATATTTTCTTTGGGGTCCTATTCTTTATGTATACCACCGAATTTAAGTTCATTATCTGAGTTGAAATATGTGTTGTGTTAAATAAATAATAGCTACTCACTAATTAGCACTTTCACCAGGGCAACATTTGTAGTTTACATTAGTTTCCTCTAGTTTCTCTAACGAGGGGCCGGCAACGCATGCTTCATTCACAGCGCTGCCGGCGCCCTGCGCAAGGAGAGGGTCAAGAGGGCATCCTGCGTCCTCGTCTCCATGGCAGCAGGCGAGCAGCAGAGGAGCTGAGCGCCGATAATATTGATCGGTGCTCAGCTGTGTTGGGCTGTGTACTGTGAGTCAAGTGACGCTGGCCACGTCATGTGACTCACCAGGGAGGGTTATTTAAACATTGTGATTGGTGTTATTTCATTCACCAACATACCATCTGTTAGTATTTGTTGTGTTCTCACCCGGCTCTGTATTTTGACCTCGCTCTTGCTACCTCCTGCATTTGATGTGACCTCTTGGCTTTGACAACGGCGTGAGTTTGACTTGATCTTGCTTTTTCCTTTTGTATTGTTGTTCCTCCTGGCTCCTGACTTCGGCTAGTATTGACTTTGATATTTGATTAAACCCTCAGTGCCTGCCTGTCACTTTGTTTGTTGTTTTCTCCTTTATTGTATTCTTACCTTTAAGGCCCTGCATGTACTCCGATTAGGGACCGCCGTCAAGTTGTACACCGCCGCCTAGGTCGGACCGTGCAAGAAGGCAGGGACAGAGGTGAGGGTGGAGCTCAGGGCGGCACATACTCCTCCCGTATGTGACAGAATCACAGGCCTTACCTTCATTATGGACCCGATGCGAGTGCTTACTCATCAGGTCCATAACCTTGCTCAAATAGTGCAGGAGTTAGCAGAAAGGTTATAGCAGCAGGAATCGGTTCAGACCTAACTTGTAGCTACCTCCTCCCTGCAGAATATCGAGCCCCATGTTAAGCTGCCGGATTGTTTTTCAGGGGATCGTAGAGCTTTTCTTGCATTTATGGAAAGCTGTAAATTGTACATTCGTTTACGCCCTCATTCTTCGGGGTCTGAACAACAAGGGATTATTAGTGATGGACATAGACCGGGACGTTTACGCGATCATATGTACACGAACCGCAAGTTTGCGGCGGGCCCCATTCACTTTAATGGCAGTGTCTTCAGGTCATTATTGCAGCCACCAAAAACTTACAAGAAGTGCACAAATCGTCCCACAACATGGACAGTGACATATCAGAGGGGGGTCAATGGCAAAAATTCCCAACAAAAAATATGTATTTTAATCAGGGGCCAGTGTTATGCATCTTAAAGGGAAACAATCAAAAATGTGGCCTGCTGGAGCCTAAATTTTTTTTATTTTAGGCCACGGGAGTAGCAATGGATGAACATCGGCTGGGATCGTTGGGAAACGCGATCAAATGTACACAAACCGCAAGTTCGCAGCGGGCCCCATTCACTCTAATGGCAGGCGAACCTGAAAAACCTTCAGCTCATATTTGCATCCACCAAATACCTAGTAAAGGTGCACAAATAGTTCCACAACATGGACAGTGACATACTAGAGGGGGATCAATGACAAAAATTCCAGCAAATAATATCTTTCTTAATATATTTTTATGCGTCTTAGGCTACTTTCACACCTGCGTTCAGGTGTCCGCTTGTGAGCTCCGTTTGAAGGGGCTCACGAGCGGTCCTGAACGCAGCCGTCCAGCCCTGATGCATTCTCAATGGAGGCGGATCCACTGAGAATGCATCCGCCTGCCAGCGCTCAGCCTCCGCTCCGCTCAGTGAGCCTGGCCGTGCGGAGGCGAACGGATCCGTCCAGACTTATAATGGAAGTCAATGGGGACGGATCCGTTTGAAGATGACACAGTATGGCTCAATTTTCAAACGATCCGTCCCCCATTGACTTTCAATGTAAAGTCAAAACGGATCAGTTTGCATTATCATGAACAATGCTCATGGTTATGCAAACGGATCCGTTCTGAACGGATGCAAGCGTTTGCATTATAGGAGCGGATCCGTCTGTGCAGACACCAGACGGATCCGCTCCTAACGCAAGTGTGAAAGTAGCCTTAAAGGGAAATTCTCTGAAATGTGCCCTGTTGAAGCCTAGAAAAATGTTGTTTTAGGCCACGGGAGTACGGGCCTTAAAAATTTGGCATTCACCTGAAATAAAAGAAATTCTTATTATGTGGCTTGAGGTACATTATGCGGTCAATGGATAAAAATTTTACTGTAGGCCACTGGACTACAGGTCCCAAACATTAGGCATTCACTGGACAGAAAAGGGATTATGTGGCCGGAGGTATATTACACGGTCAATGGATTGATCAATTTTACTGCAGGCCAGTACAAATACAGGTCAAACACATATGTTTAAAAGAACTAAAAATCTAAAATTGGATTAAAAACATGGCTAACGAAATCCCCCCTCTTGAAATAACCTCTAATGATAATAGTTGAAATTCGATATAAAACGTGATCGTTACTGGTGTTGAATTCCTCCAAGGCCCCAACAATTATTAATTCACCGTACAGAAAAGAACAAGTAAGTATGTGGCTGGAGGTAGATTACACGGTCATTGGATATCAATTTTACAGCAGGCCAGTGGACCACAGGCCCCAAAAATTATGCATTCACCGTACAGAAAATAACAAGTAAGTATGTGGCTGGAGGTAGATTACACGGTTATTGGATATCAATTTTATAGCAGGCCAGTGGACTACAGGCCCCAAAAATTATGCATTTAGAAGACAGAAAAGAAAAAGTAAGTATGTGGCTGGAGGTAAATTACACGGTCATTGAATATCAATTTTACTGCAGGCCAGTGGACTACAGGCCCCAAAAATAATTTGTTCACCGAACAGAAAAGAACAAGTAAGTATGTGGCTGAAGGTAGATTACACGATCATTGGATATCAATTTTACTGCAGGCCAGTGTATTATAAGCCCCAAAAATTATGCATTCACCATACAGAAAAGATCAAGTAATTATGCGGTGTGAGAAAGTGACAGGTCTCACTCAGGTTAGAGGCAAGGAAGGGGTGGATAGTTCGGTCCACACCCCTATTCCACCACAGGCGAGACCAGCTGGAAGTAATCAGGCTGGCATAAGGCACCTCCCAGAGTGTCAGAAAGGGGGGGGGGTGTTACCTGTGGACAGAGGCCTGGAGGCTCTGTCTGTGTGGTCCAAGCCAGGAGGGCTGAAAGACCACTATTCCCCATGTGTGCTGAGACACTGGACTGGAGGCAGTGGGCGTACTGTGCTCTGTACAGCCAGGAGGCTGTGGGACATTGGCTGAGAAAGCCGCTTGTGTTCACAGGGTGTGAACAAGGACTTAGGTGAGTCAGGAAACTCTGTGTTAGTTAGAGCCTAGCCGGGCAAGTGTTTATTATTTTATGTGGATGTCACATGTGTTAGGTGAAGCTGCGACTTCATGATAACCTGTATTGGTTGGAGTGTGCACAATAAATGCACGGTTTGGACCTGAAACCTGGTGTCTGGCAAAGATATTTGTGTGAATGACCCCCGGAGAAGAGCTAACCCCTACAGCGGCTAGAGGTATATTAGACGGTCAATGGATATAAATTTTACTGAAGGCCAGTACAAATACAGATCAAATACATATGTTTAAAATAACTAAAAATATAAAATTAGATTAAAAACATGGCTAACGAAATCCCCCTGTTGAAAAACCCCCTAATGATAATAGTTGAAACACGTGGTCGTCACAGGTGTTGAATTCCTCGGAGGCCCAAATCATTAGGTATTCAACGGACAGAAAAGGCCTTTTATGTCTCATTATTTACATAAGACAGGGACCATTCTTTTTTCTTGGTGTTGTAGGATATGTGTGGGCTGGCATGAGGAAATTCAAATAAATGTGGTTGACTCGTCACATGTGTTGAATTCCTCCGAGATCCATGCCTCATTTATTTTTAGAAATGTGAGGTAGTCCACACTGTCATGAGCTAGGTGAGTGCGCTTTCGGACAGGACACTCGACAAGGGGCAAGCCAAGAGTTCCATGGCAAATTGTGCCAGCTCTGGCCAGAGGTCAAGCCTGCACACCCATTAGTCCAGGGGTTCATCGCTTCTCAGAGCGTCCACATCGGCCGTTTACCCGATGTAGTCGGACACATGTCCGTCTAGGCGTTCCCTGAGGCTGGATCCGGAGGGCGGCTGTCGCTGGGTTGGCTGCAAGAATGAATTCATATCCGAAGTGACCAACACATCTTCAAACCGCCCTCTTCTTGTATGCGATGTTGGATTGGTACCAGCAACTGTTTCTCTGTGAGTGGAAATTCCTCTGCTAGTGCCCAGAAAAGCAGAATGCAGCATTTCTCGAAGCAAGGCCTAAAAGTGTTGCATTCTGAAAGCCATCTGTGATGCTGTTAACATGTCCGCCGTTTTGTGTTCATACCGGGGGTCTAAGTAAGTTGCTACCCAGTACTGGTCCTTGCTCTTTATGCTTTTTATACGGGGTCCCTCTTCAAACACTGGAGCATGAAGGCCCCTATTTGCACTAAACTGGAAGCGTTGGAGTGGCCTGGCTCCTGCTCATCGTCCAGGATAATGTCGTCCTGGGTCTCCTCCCCCCAGCCACGGACAACACCAAGGATCCAAAAAAAGTTTAAAGCATGCTCTTCTTGCTCCTCCTCCTACTCCACCCCGGTACCATCCTCCTCTGACTCCTCTTCAGACTCTTGTTGACTTGTCTCAGATCGAGTAGCCCCCCTGGGAATTCACCCTGCATTGCAACTTCCTCATCTTCCTGCTCCTTGATGGCTTGATCAATGACATGACGCAATGCACGCTCCAGAAAGAAGGCGTAAGGTACGATGTCACTGATGGCGCCCTGACTGCGACTGACCAGTTTGGTGATCTCATCAAATGCCCGCAGAAGTCTGCATGCATCGCGCATAAGCAGCCACTGGCACGGTGGAAAAAAAAACAAGCTCCCTAGAACCTGTCCTTCCGCAGGAGTTCATACAGGTAGTTGTTTACTGCACGTTTCTGCTGGAGCAGCCTATCAAGCATTTACAAGGTGGAGTTCCAGCGCATCGGGCAGTCACAAATCAGACGTCTGACGGGCAGGTGGTGTCGACGCTGAACGTCAGCAAGGTGAGCAATGGCATGTCCGTGTAAGATCTTCTAAAATGGCCAGAGATTTTCCTGGCCTGACGCAAAACGTATTGGACCCTGGGGTATTTGGCAACAAATCACTGCACGACTAAGTTCAGGATGCATGGCACATTTGTAATTTTGCCCTGTTTCAGCGTGCTCAGCAGATTTGCACCGTTGTCACGCGCCACTTTACCAACTGTCAAGCGGGGTAAGCCACTGATCGGCCTGTGACCGCAAAGCTGAAAGGTGTGCAGGACCCGTGTGGCTCTTGGCTTACACGCACAACAGCTGCAGCACAGCATGGCAACGTCTCACCTGGCATGTTGAATAGGTTCAGGGGAGCTTGGGGGGGGCGCAGCGGAAGAGGCGGTAACAGTGGAAAAGGAGGAGTCAGCCAAGGAGGAGACGGAGGATGGAGTAGGAGGATGAGAAGAAGAGGCAGGCCTGAAGGCAATCCGTAATAAAAAATCCACACAGGTGCCACGGGTTGCATGCTTGACAGCCATCAGAAGGTTCATCCAGTGGGCAGTAAAAGTTATGTACCTTCCCTTCCCGTGTTTGCTAGACCACGTGTCTGTGGTCAGATGTAACTTGGCACCGACACTGTGTGCCACAGATGCATTCACTTGACGCTGAACATGGCAATATTGCTTCGGGACGCCCTTCCGGAAGAAATATTTCCTTCTGGGGAACTTCCATTGTGGTGTGCCAATGGCCACAAATTTTCTAAAGGCCTCTGAGTCCACCAGTTTATATGGCAGTTGTAGGTGGTCTAGCAGTTCCGAAAAGCCGGCAGTCAGCCGTTGGGCAAGAGGGCTATCCGGCATCATTATCTTTTTATGCTCGAACATTTGGACCACGGAAGCCTTCCTTTTGCCAGATGAACACGACAACGGCACGGTGGAAGGTGGAGTGGAGGACAAATGGGAGGAGAGAGGAGAAGGAGAAGAGGCAGGAGGCAGGACGTGGAGCGCCTGGAGTGTGGCTTTGTGGGTTCTGACAGTGTTTCTCCCACTGGGCTCGGTGATGGGAGGCCAGGTGCCTTCTTAAGGCGGTCGTCCCTAGGTGAGTGTTGGGCTTACTGCGACTTATGCGTTGACAGCACAGGCTGGAGATGGCAACACTATTGCGGAGCCATGTGTCGGCGTCCTGGGAGCGCCAGATGTGACCGTGCATGGTGGATGGCTCGTTCCAGAGACATTAGCATTCTGCTTTTTGCCTCTGCTGCTCCGTCTCTTCCTCTGAACTATCCTCCTCTATCTCTCTTGCGGGCATCCACGTGACATCCATCGACACGTCATCATCGTCACCTTCACCACCACTGACATTAGAGTTCTTGGAATAGGCAGCAACAGCTGGGACGACCCTCCTTGGGCTTATCTTGGCACTGTTGTCAGACTGCTGAGTGGTGACCGTTGATACCTCCTCTTTCTGATCCGATGCCAAGAATGGCTGCGCATCGGTAAGGTCTTGGAATAAATGGGAAAATAATTCCTCTGACTCAAGCGGAGGGGATATGGTGGTGTTGGTGGTGTCTTTGGGGGGCACACAGCAGAGAGTGAGAAGGGTGTAGATACAGAGGATGAGGAGGGAGCAGAAGCGGAATGATGATTGAGCCACTCAACCAACTCTGGTGCGTCTTTTAACCACTTCAGCCCCCAGTGCTTAAACACCCTGAAAGACCAGGCCACTTTTTACACTTCTGACCTACACTACTTTCACCGTTTATTGCTCGGTCATGCAACTTACCACCCAAATGAATTTTACCTCCTTTTCTTCTCACTAATAGAGCTTTCATTTGGTGGTATTTCATTGCTGCTGACATTTTTACTTTTTTTGTTATTAATCGAAATGTAACGATTTTTTTGCAAAAAAATGACATTTTTCACTTTCAGTTGTAAAATTTTGCAAAAAAAAACGACATCCATATAGAAATTTTGCTCTAAATTTATAGTTCTACATGTCTTTGATAAAAAAAAAAATGTTTGGGTAAAAAAAAAAATGGTTTGGGTAAAAGTTATAGCGTTTACAAACTATGGTACAAAAATGTGAATTTCCGCTTTTTGAAGCAGCTCTGACTTTCTGAGCACCTGTCATGTTTCCTGAGGTTCTACAATGCCCAGACAGTACAAACACCCCACAAATGACCCCATTTCTGAAAGTACACACCCTAAGGTATTCGCTGATGGGCATAGTGAGTTCATAGAACTTTTTATTTTTTGTCACAAGTTAGCGGAAAATTATGATTTTTTTATTTTTTTTTTCTTACAAAGTCTCATATTCCACTAACTTGTGACAAAAAATAAAAACTTCCATGAACTCACTATGCCCATCAGCGAATACCTTGGGGTGTCTTCTTTCCAAAATGGGGTCACTTGTGGGGTAGTTATACTGCCCTGGCATTCTAGGGGCCCAAATGTGTGGTAAGGAGTTTGAAATCAAATTCTGTAAAAAATGACCTGTGAAATCCGAAAGGTGCTCTTTGGAATATGGGCCCCTTTGCCCACCTAGGCTGCAAAAAAGTGTCACACATCTGGTATCTCCGTACTCAGGAGAAGGTGGGGAATGTGTTTTGGGGTGTCATTTTATATATACCCATGCTGGGTGAGAGAAATATCTTGGCAAAAGACAACTTTTCCCATTTTTTTATACAAAGTTGGCATTTGACCAAGATATTTATCTCACCCAGCATGGGTATATGTAAAAAGACACCCCAAAACACATTCCTCAACTTCTCCTGAGTACGGGGATACCAGATGTGTGACACTTTTTTGCAGCCTAGGTGGGCAAAGGGGCCCATATTCCAAAGAGCACCTTTCGGATTTCACTCCTCATTTTTTCCTGAATTTGATTTCAAACTCCTTACCACACATTTGGGCCCCTAGAATACCAGGGCAGTATAACTACCCCACAAGTGACCCCATTTTGGAAAGAAGACACCCCAAGGTATTCCGTGAGGGGCATGGCGAGTTCCTAGAATTTTTTATTTTTTGTCACAAGTTAGTGGAAAATGATGATTTTTTTTTTATTTTTTTTTTCATACAAAGTCTCATATTCCACAAACTTGTGACAAAAAATAAAAACTTCCATGAACTCACTATGCCCATCAGCGAATACCTTGGGGTCTCTTCTTTCCAAAATGGGGTCACTTGTGGGGTAGTTATACTGCCCTGGCATTCTAGGGGCCCAAATGTGTGGTAAGTAGGTAAATGACCTGTGAAATCCGAAAGGTGCTCTTTGGAATGTGGGCCCCTTTGCCCACCTAGGCTGCAAAAAAGTGTCACACATCTGGTATCTCTGTATTCAGGAGAAGTTGAGGAATGTGTTTTGGGGTGTCTTTTTACATATACCCATGCTGGGTGAGATAAATATCTTGGTCAAATGCCAACTTTGTATAAAAAAATGAGAAAAGTTGTCTTTTGCCAAGATATTTCTCTCACCCAGCATGGGTATATGTAAAATGACACCCCAAAACACATTCCCCAACTTCTCCCGATTACGGAGATACCAGATGTGTGACACTTTTTTGCAGCCTAGGTGGGCAAAGGGGCCCATATTCAAAAGAGCACCTTTCGGATTTCACAGGTCATTTTTTACAGAATTTGATTTCAAACTCCTTACCACACATTTGGGCC
Source organism: Bufo bufo (assembly GCF_905171765.1). Taxonomy (NCBI): domain Eukaryota; kingdom Metazoa; phylum Chordata; class Amphibia; order Anura; family Bufonidae; genus Bufo; species Bufo bufo. Next base: position 73,933,123 of record NC_053395.1, on the reverse strand, counting down.
CCTAGAATGCCAGGGCAGTATAACTACCCCACAAGTGACCCCATTTTGGAAAGAAGAGACCCCAAGGTATTCGCTGATGGGCATAGTGAGTTCATGGAACTTTTTATTTTTTGTCACAAGTTAGTGGAATATGAGACTTTGTATGAAAAAAAAAATAAAAAAAAAAATAAGCATTTTCCACTAACTTGTGACAAAAAATAAAAAATTCTAGGAACTCGCCATGCCCCTCACGGAATACCTTGGGGTGTCTTCTTTCCAAAATGGGGTCACTTGTGGGGTAGTTATACTGCCCTGGCATTTTCCAGGGGCCCTAATGTGTGGTAAGTAGGTAAATGACCTGTGAAATCCTAAAGGTGCTCTTTGGAATATGGGCCCCTTTGCCCACCTAGGCTGCAAAAAAGTGTCACACATGTGGTATCGCCGTATTCAGGAGAAGTTGGGGAATGTGTTTTGGGGTGTCATTTTACATATACCCATGCTGGGTGAGAGAAATATCTTGGCAAAAGACAACTTTTCCCATTTTTTTATACAAAGTTGGCATTTGACCAAGATATTTCTCTCACCCAGCATGGGTATATGTAAAATGACACCCCAAAACACATTCCCCAACTTCTCCTGAGTACGGCGATACCAGATGTGTGACACTTTTTTGCAGCCTAGATGCGCAAAGGTGCCCAAATTCCTTTTAGGAGGGCATTTTTAGACATTTGGATACCAGACTTCTTCTCACGCTTTGGGGCCCCTAGAATGCCAGGGCAGTATAAATACCCCACATGTGACCCCATTTTGGAAAGAAGACACCCCAAGGTATTCAATGAGGGGCATGGCGAGTTCATAGAATTTTTTTTTTTTTGGCACAAGTTAGCGGAAATTGATATTTTTAATTTTTTTCTCACAAAGTCTCCCGTTCCGCTAACTTGGGACAAAAATTTCAATCTTTCATGGACTCAATATGCCCCTCACGGAATACCTGGGGGTGTCTTCTTTCCGAAATGGGGTCACATGTGGGGTATTTATACTGCCCTGGCATTCTAGGGGCCCTGAAGCGTGAGAAGAAGTCTGGAATATAAATGTCTAAAAAATTTTACGCATTTGGATTCCGTGAGGGGTATGGTGAGTTCATGTGAGATTTTATTTTTTGACACAAGTTAGTGGAATATGAGACTTTGTAAGAAAAAAAAAAAAAAATTCTGCTAACTTGGGCCAAAAAAATATCTGAATGGAGCCTTACAGAGGGGTGATCAATGACAGGGGGGTGATCAATGACAGGGGGGTTGATCAATGACAGGGGGGTTGATCAATGACAGGGGGGTTGATCAATGACAGGGGGGGTGATCAGGGAGTCTATATGGGGTGATCACCACAATCATTGATCATGCCCCTGTAAGGCTTCATTCAGACGTCCGGATGCGTTTTGCGGATCCGATCCATCTATCAGTGGATCCGTAAAAATCATGCGGACGTCTGAATGGAGCTTTACAGGGGGGTAATCAATGACAGGGGGTTGATCAATGACAGGGGGGTGATCAGGGAGTCTATATGGGGTGATCACCACAGTCATTGATCATGCCCCTGTAAGGCTTCATTCAGACGTCCGGATGCGTTTTGCGGATCCGATCCATCTATCAGTGCATCCGTAAAAATCATGCGGACATCTGAATGGAGCTTTACAGGGGGGTGATCAATGACAGGGGGGTGATCAATGACAGGGGGGTGATCAGGGAGTCTATATGGGGTGATCACCACAGTCATTGATCACGCCCCTGTAAGGCTTCATTCAGACGTCCGGATGCGTTTTGCGGATCGGATCCATCTATCAGTGCATCCGTAAAAATCATGCGGACATCTGAATGGAGCTTTACAGGGGGGTGATCAGGGAGTCTATATGGGGTGATCACCACAGTCATTGATCATGCCCCTGTAAGGCTTCATTCAGACGTCCGGATGCGTTTTGCGGATCGGATCCATCTATCAGTGCATCCGTAAAAATCATGCGGACATCTGAATGGAGCTTTACAGGGGGGTGATCAGGGAGTCTATATGGGGTGATCACCACAGTCATTGATCATGCCCCTGTAAGGCTTCATTCAGACGTCCGGATGCGTTTTGCGGATCGGATCCATCTATCAGTGCATCCGTAAAAATCATGCGGACATCTGAATGGAGCTTTACAGGGGGGTGATCAGGGAGTCTATATGGGGTGATCACCACAGTCATTGATCATGCCCCTGTAAGGCTTCATTCAGACGTCCGGATGCGTTTTGCGGATCGGATCCATCTATCAGTGGATCCGTAAAAATCATGCGGACATCTGAATGGAGCTTTACAGGGGGGTGATCAGGGAGTCTATATGGGGTGATCACCACAGTCATTGATCATGCCCCTGTAAGGCTTCATTCAGACGTCCGGATGCGTTTTGCGGATCGGATCCATCTATCAGTGCATCCGTAAAAATCATGCGGACGTCTGAATGGAGCTTTACAGGGGGTTGATCAATGACAGGGGTGTAATCAATGACAGGGGGGGTGATCAGGGAGTCTATATGGGGTGATAACCACAGTCATTGATCACGCCCCTGTAAGGCTTCATTCAGACGTCCGGATGCGTTTTGCGGATCCGATCCATCTATCAGTGGATCCGTAAAAATCATGCGGACATCTGAATGGAGCTTTACAGGGGGGTAATCAATGACAGGGGGGTGATCAATGACAGGGGGGTGATCAGGGAGTCTATATGGGGTGATCAGGGGTGATCAGGGGCTAATAAGGGGTTAATAAGTGACGGGGGGGGGGTGTAGTGTAGTGTAGTGGTGCTTGGTGGGACTTTGCTGAGCTACCTGTGTCCTCTGGTGGTCGATCCAAACAAATGGGACCACCAGAGGACCAGGTAGCAGGTATATTAGACGCTGTTATCAAAACAGCGTCTAATATACCTGTTAGGGGTTAAAAAAAACACATCTCCAGCCTGCCAGCGAACGATCGCCGCTGGCAGGCTGGAGATCAACTCTCTTACCTTCCGTTCCTGTGAGCGCGCGCGCCTGTGTGCGCGCGTTCACAGGAAATCTCGGCCATCGCGAGATGACGCATATATGCGTGACTCTGCGCAGGGCTGCCACCTCCGGAACGCGATCCTGCGTTAGGCGGTCCGGAGGTGGTTAAAGTAATCTCACGCACCTTCTCCAACTTCCCACTTAGGCACCTGCCCGACCCCTTCCATTCCTGCAGAATGGCCTGCCTCTTCCTCTGCTTGTCATTTTCAAAATAACCATGTGACAAAGTCCCTATAGAAGAGCAGTATTTGTGAAAGCACGTATATAGAACCCCTCAATGAGTATTTGCTGGAAGCAGGTATGTCAAACCCATTAATCAGTTTATTTTGGGGCAACAGGTATATCACACCAGTTGCAATTAGTTATTTTAATTGCATTTGTCCCTCTGTATAGCTGCAGTATCACAGCTGAACCGCACGCAACTGCTGCACAATACAAATGCACTATAATATACTTTCTATGTTAGAAAGTATATCATAAGTATATCACACCCCTTAGTATGTCACACCTATCGATAGTATATGCGTGTGCAGGGTGATATATCTACCGTGTTGAACAGAGTCAAACACTTGCAGTATAGACCCCAAAGACAAAATGAGGGAAAACGAGCGCCAAACCCTGTGTCAAAGTACAGTTGAAAAATAAAAAATGGGATAGGAGTAGAAGGCACCAATTGCAGTGATAACTACTATGTTGCACAAAATATATCATAAAGCATTAGCGTGGAGTAAGGATAATGGGTACTCCGGATAGAAGACCCTGGATACACAAGGCTAGGAGAGAAGGGACCGACTAAAACCATGTAAGCATAATAAAAATAATATAAATAGTATAGTAAAAATTGTGTAAACAATGTGGAGTGCCCCTTACGGCAGTTTCGCACAAATAAATAAATAAATAAAACTCACTTCACTGGGGGGTAGTCATCAGGATAAGCATAATACACCTGTGACTTGAACCCCCCCGGCCAGGATCGCATGTAGAATCGTAGTGATGGAAGGCAGCAAAAATCCAGTGCTTCTGATCAATCACCTTTAATATGCATATGTGGCATATGCATATTAAAGGTGATTGATCAGAAGCACTGGATTTGTGCTGCCTTCCATCACTACGATTCTACATGCGATCCTGGCCGGGGGGGTTCAAGTCACAGGTCTGAATTAACTTCCCCTTTTTTTCTCTGTTCTTTACACCTATCGATAGAACACCTATACCAGTCCTTAAAAGTTTTTTTGTGGCCCTATTAGCTAGCATTTGGTGTCTCTAACAGTCTGTCCCTGCATCACACAGCATCCTCTCCCTACACTGGCAAAAGACTGAATGTAAAATGGTGGCCAGGTTAAGTTTTATTTATAGGGTAGGTGGTGTGTCCATGTGCTGAAACATCTCAATTGGCTGTCCTGTCCCACCTGATGGATGTGTCATGGGTCAAAGTTCGGCGCAATGCAAAAGAATATGGCGCCAGCGGACACCGCCATATGTTCGCATGTTCGGCGAACGAGCAAAGTTCACCGCGAAACGACAGCAGGGCGAACCGCAAAGCCATCTCTAGGAATTATCTGTTGCAAGGTGACCTGCAAGAATGAGCATAATCCCTCCCCACTGACTCCCCTTGTCTAGCTTTAGTGGAATCGTTCTTTCAGGCCATAGGTGTACTTTATGATGAACCTGATAAGGTGACTGTGGCAGAATCTCAGTTGAAGGCTCTTACTCAGGGGGACAGACCAGTAGAGGAGTACTATACCCAATTCCGCAAGTGGTGTGTTCCCTCTGGCTGGAATGAGCCAGCACTCAAGTGTCAGTTTGGATCATGGCTCTCTGAAAATCTCAAAGACATGTTGGTCAGCTATCCCTGTCCTGACACCTTAAAGCAGACTATGACCCTAGCCGTTAGACTGGACCGACGCATCAGACAAAGGTAGCGGGAGCATCTGTTCTTTCCACAGGCGGTGGGCAAACCAGACTCCTTACCTATGGGAGTCAAGGTGGAAAATCATCTTGAGGAACCCATGCAACTCGGGTTGACCAAAAGAGATCAACGACGCCAAAGGGGTACATGCTTCTACTGTGGAGACTCTGACCACTGGGTACGACTGTGCCCCAAGGTCCCTTCCTCCGGGACATCATCCAAATTGGATGTCCCGAAGGATAAGGTACTCCCAGAGGTGGTAAAAAAGAAATTACTAGTGCCGGTGGTTATGTCTTTGGGTTCTTGTAAGGGTCACGGGGAGGCCTTTATTGATTCAGGCTCCGCCTCTAATTTTCTTGATCATAATTTTGCTCTCTCTATTGGGGTACCCATTTTGTCTCTCCCTAACCCAATCTAGATTGTTGCTATTAATTATACTCCTTTGGTGGGCGGGACGGTCAAATTTTGTACTCCTGAGGGGGCTTGTCATAATGAAATATGTTCTTTTTTTTATATTAGAGAATTTACCCATGGAGGTGGTTTTGGGCATGCCTTGGCTCCAGATTCATAACCCTCTCATTAATTGGTCCACGGGTGACATAGAGAAATGAAGACCTAACTGTAATTCATATTGTCTACCGATTATTCAGGCTGGAATCACTAGTGGGTCAAAAACTCTTTCCCCATACATTTATTACTTTGCTGATGTTTTTTCCACATCTGACGCTGAGAACCTTCCACCCCATAGATCATATGATTGTGCCATCAATCTCATTGCAGGATCCAAATACCCGAAGGGTTGTATTTATAACTTGTCCGGTCCTGAACGAGCCTCTATGAGGAAATATCTGAAGGAAAGTTTAATAAAAGGTCATATTAGACCTTCATTATCACCTATGGAGGCAGGGTTTTTTTGCGGAAAAAAAAGATGGGGGTCTGAGACCCTGTATTGATTACAGAGAATTGAACAAAATTACTATTGAAAATCAGTATTCTTTGCCGTTGATTCCGGACCTGTTCAATCAGGTGCTTGGGGCCCGTTGGTTCACAAAACTCGATTTAAGAGGGGCTTATAATCTGATTCAAATTATGGAGGGAGACGAGTGGAAAACTGCCTTTAACACTCCTGAGGGTCATTTTGAATATTTGGACCTGCCGTTTGGTAATGCTCCGGCAGTTTTTCGAAATTTTGTTAATGATATTTTCAGGCAGTTTATTGGAAAATGTATGATTGTATATTTGGACGATTTCCAGATTTTTTCACCGAATTGGAATTTCCCATGTCACTCACACCAGATAGGTTCTGGAGGTCCTTAGAAAAAAACTATTATTTGCCAAAGAGGAGAATTTATATTTGGGGTACAAAAAATTTTGTTTTTGGGATATATCCTTACTCCTCACTCTTTTAAGATAGATCCGGGGAAGGTGCAAGCCATTCAGGAATGGGTGAGACCCTCTTACATTAAAGCGTTGCATTTTTTGGGGTTTTCCAATTATTATCGAAAATTTATAAAAGAAATTCCGGTGGTCGCTAAACCTCTTACCAGGAAGGGGGCGGATCTAGTGAATTGGCCATCTGAGGCCAAAAAGCCTTCAAAACTCTCAAGAAGTGTTTTGTTAACGCCCCAATCCTGGTTCAGACGGATCAAGAAAAGCCTTTTGTAGTTGAGGTCGATGCATCTGAAGATGGAATATTATTAATCCTGTATCTTTTAAACTAAGACTGCCTGATTCCTTTCGCATCCATAATGTGTTTCACAAATCTTTACCACACCTGTATCTCCTTCACAAGAATCTCCGCCACCAGTGGAGGTTGCCGGGCAACTCGAATTTGAGATCTCTAGGATTATCGATGTAAGAAAGGTCCGGAATTCTTTCCAGTATTTAGTCAATTGGAAGGTTTTGGTCCTGAAGAGAGGTCTTGGGTAACTGGCGAGTAAGATGCATGCTGACAGATTGGTAAGAAAATTCCATCTTGCCCATCCAGAGAAGCCCACTCCATTGACTATGGGTCCAGTGGCCCCTCATGGAAGGGGGGGTACAGTAACGGCAATGCTTGCTTCCTTAGCAGCGCCGCCAGTGCCTGCGCAAGGAGAGGGTCAAGAAGGCAGCATGGGTCCTCGTCTCCTTGGCAGCAGGCAAGCAACAGAGGATCTGAGCGCCGATAATGATGATTGGTGCCCAGCTGTGTTAGGCTGTCTACTGTGAGCCACGTGATGCTGGCCACGTCATGTGACTCACCAGCCAGGACTATTTAAACAGGCAGCCTGCTGGCCACAGGTTGCCTGTGATTGGGCTTATTTAATTCACCAGCATATCGTCTGTTAGTGTTTGTTGTGTTTTGACCTTGGCTCCATATTTTGACCTCGCTCTTGCTACCTCCTGCATTTGACGTGACCTCTTGGCTTTGACCCCGGCGTGAGTTTGACTTGATCTAGCTTTTCCCTTTTGTATTGTTGTTCCTCCTGGCTCCTGAACTCGGCTCGTATTGACTTTGATATTTGATTAACCCCTCAGTGCCTGCCTGTCACTTTGTTTGTTGTTTTCTCCTTTATTGTATTCTTACCTTTAAGGCCCTGCACGTACTCAGATTAGGGACCGCCGCCAAGTTGTACTCCGTCACCTAGGGCGGACCGTGCAAGTAGGGCGGGACAAAGGTGAGGGTGGAGCTCGGGGCGGCACACACTCATGCCGTACGTGACAGTTTCTCCAGTTTTCACCCATGGTTGAGATTGAGAACTAGTGATGAGCGGCAGGGGTCATATTCGAATTCGCAATATTTTGCGACTATTTCATAGTATATTAGTAGAATATTCACAAATTCAAATATTCGTTATATTCAAAAAAAATAATCCTCGAAAAATCGGCACGGTATTGATCATTTAATATGCAAATATTACGCGATCAATACAGGTGTGGGTCAAAAACGAATATATAGCACTATAGAATTTAGTGCTATATATTTGCTTTTTAGAATGTTTGTCATTTTTTTCCATCTGCAGTCATGATTCCTCCCTGCTTAAGTTACTTAAGCACAGAGGAGTCATGCCTTCAGATGGAAGAAAATGACGAATATTCTAAAAAACAAGTATATAGAGCAATATAGCTAATAGTTGCAAGAAAAAGTATGTGAACCCTTTGGAATGATATGGATTTCTGCACAAATTGGTCATAAAATGTGATCTGATCTTCATCTAAGTCACAACAATAGACAATCACAGTCTGCTTAAACTAATAACACACAAAGAATTAAATGTTACCATAGTTTTATTGAACACACCATGTAAACATTCACAGTGTAGGTGGAAAAAGTAAGTAAAGCATTGGATTTAATAACTTGTTGAACCTCCTTTGGCAGCAATAACTTCAACCAAACGTTTCCTGTAGTTGCAGATCAGACGTGCACAACGGTCAGGAGTAATTCTTGACCATTCCTCTTTACAGAACTGTTTCAGTTCAGCAATATTCTTGGGATGTCTGGTGTGAATCGCTTTCTTGAGATCATGCTTGTCACAGTCGTTAACTCTGGCTGTGACCTTCCGTCCTTGCTCGTTCAGCGCTCCTCGCTGAAGTTTTGTTTCTGTGTGCTATTTGTGGTTCTGTATGGGTTAACTCCCCTGTGTTCTTATTAGGAGTTAATCCTCTGTCTGCTCCATGGGTGTGGCTTCTCTGCTGCACCCATGGAACCTGTATATAAGGCTGAGGTTTCCTCAGTTCTGTGTCAGCTCTCCTGGGTTGTGTTGTCTTGTCCTGCTCCTGTTTGTACTCACTCTCCCATGCTGCTGACCCATGGGATCCGTAGCTGTCTGTCTGTGCTCTGTGGGTTTTCCTACTTGTTCATTTACATTGTCTGTCTGTTATCTGTTCTGCCTGTTATGTTTTAGTTACTTTGTGTGTATTATTATATCTGTGTTCAGCAAGCCTTTGCAGCAGAGTGGCATGCGCAAGGCCATGCAGTTTACTACTGGTGGAGCAAGTCCTTCTCTGCTCATTGCCACTCCTGCTCCCTTGCGTGAACTCCTGCTTGTTCTATTAGTTGCCCTGTTTTGTATTTGCCTGTCTGTTATGTTTGCCTATGTGCCGTCGGTACCTTCTGGTACCTGTTGTCCATTCGTTCCTGCTGTCACTGTCTAGTTCACGCTCCAGAATGGACCCTGGCAACTTCCTGCGGCAAAGTCTAACCCTACCATCTAGGGCTCTAGTGAATACCAGGAGTTGCTTAGTCACGCCCCTCTGGAGTATTACTAGACAGTGGCGCAGTGGGGTTTTCTCCCACTGTGCTGACGGTACATAGAGCTCATGTTTTGTCTGTGCTGCCTTCCATGTTTTTGTTTGTGCAATAAACTCTTATGTGTCTGTACCTGATTTCCGTTTATTGCTTGACGACGCCGTGGTCTCTCCTGGGACCTCGGGTTGAGGTCAGGACTCTGACTGGGCCACTCCAGAAGGCGTATTTTCTTCTGTTTAAGCCATTCTGTTGTTGATTTACTTCTATGCTTTGGGTCGTTGTCCTGTTGCAACACCCATCTTCTGTTGAGCTTCAGCTGGTAGACAGATGGCCTTAAGTTCTCCTGAAAAATGTCTTGCTAAACTTGGGAATTCATTTTTCCTTCGATGATAGCAATCCGTCCAGGCCCTGACGCAGCAAAGCAGCCCCAAACCATGATGCCCCGACCACCATACTTCACAGTTGGGATGAGGTTTTGATGTTGGTGTACTGTGCCTCTTTTTCTCCACACATAGTGTTGTGTGTTTCTTCCAAACAACTCAACTTTGGTTTCATCTGTCCACAGAATATTTTGCCAGTACTGCAGTGGAACATGCTCTTGTGCAAACTGTAAACGTGCAGCAATGTTTTTTTTTGGACAGCAGTGGCTTCCTCTGTGGTATCCTCCTATGAAATCCATTCTTGTTTAGTGTTTTACGTATCGTAGATTCGCTAACAAGGATGTTAGCATATGCCAGAGACTTTTGTAAGTCTTTAGCTGACACTCTAGGATTCTTCTTCACCTCATTGAGCAGTCTGCTCTGTGCTCTTGCAGTCATCTTTACAGGACGGCCACTCCTAGGGAGAGTAGCAGCAGTGCTGAACTTTCTCCATTTATAGACAATTTGTCTTACCGTGGACTGATGAACAGCAAGGCTTTCGGAGATACTTTTATAACCCTTTCCAGCTTTATGCAAGTCAACAATTCTTAATCGTAAGTCTTCTGAGAGCTCTTTTGTGCGAGGCATGATTCACATCAGGCAATGCTTCTTGTGAAAAGCAAACCCAGAACTGGTGTGTTTTTTATAGGGCAGGGCAGCTGTAACCAACACCTCCAATCTCATCTCATTGATTGGACTCCAGTTGGCTGACACCTCACTCCAATTAGCTCTTGGAGATGTCATTAGTCTAGGGGTTCACATACTTTTTCCACCTGCACTGTGAATTTTTACATGGTGTGTTCAATAAAAATATGGTAACATTTATTTTTTGTGTGTTATTAGTTTAAGCAGATTGTGATTGTCTATTGTTGTGACTTAGATGAAGATCAGATCACATTTTATGACCAATTTGTGCAGAAATCCATATCATTCAAAAGGGTTCACATACTTTTTCTTGCAACTGTAGTGCTATATTCGTTTTTCAGAATATTCGTAATATTCTAAAACAAGAATATATAGCAATATAGCGAATATTTGAAAAAAACTAACAAATATAGAGCAATTTAGCTATTAGCTTGTAATTTTTCTCCAATATGAACTTCAGATGAGAAAAAAATTACAACTATTAGACATAGAAAATGATAGCACTATATTAGCTAAATTGCTCTATATAGTATTGAGCGCGAATATTCGAATCACAAATATTTATCTCGAATATCGCAACTTCAAGAATTCGCAAATATTTTGAATATTTAATGCTATATATTCGCTATATCGAATATTCGTCATTTTTTAACATCTGAAAACATGATTCCTCCCTGCTTTTTGTTTATGGGCCAATGAGTCATAGGCCCACAAGCAACTTAAGCAGGGAGGAATCATGACTTTAGATGTGAAAAATTACAAATATTCTAAAAAACTAATATATAGCACTATATCTAATATATTTGTTTTTTAGAATATTCGTCTTTTTTTTTTCAATCTGTACAGTTGCTCCACTTTGGCATACTCCCCCTCGACAAGCGTCCCTGTCACTATGGGAACGCCTGGGTGTTAGAATATATCATTGGATCTGAGTTTTCACGATCTCACTGAGATTGTGAAAACTCAGATCCGATGGTATATTCTAACCCCCAGACAAGCCTCCCCATCACCATGGAAAAGCCTGGGGGTTAGAATATACCATAGGATCGGAGTTTTCACGATCTCTCTGAGATCGTGAAAACTCAGGTCCGATTGTATATTCTAACCCCAGGCATTCCCATGGTGACGGGAACGCTTGTCGGGGAGGAGTATGTCAAAGTGGAACAACTATACAGATTGAAAAGAAAAAAGACGAATATTCTAAAAAACGAATATATTCGATATAGTGCTTTAATAGTAATTTTTCACATCTAAAGTCATGATTCCTCCCTGCTTAAGTTGCTTGTGGGCCTATGACTCATTGGCCCACAAGCAAAAAACAGGGAGGAATCATGTTTTCAGATGTTAAATAATATGACGAATATTCGATATAGCAAATATACAGTCATGTGAAAAAATTAGGACACCCTTTGAAAGCATGTGGTTTTTTGTAACATTTTTAATAAATGGTTATTTCATCTCCGTTTCAACAATACAGAGAGATTAAAGTAATCCGACTAAACAAAGAAAACTGAAGAAAAGTCTTTTCAAGATCTTCTGTAAATGTCATTCTACAAAAATGCCTATTCTAACTGAGGAAAAAGATAGGACACCCTTGCCCCTAATAGCGAGTGTTACCTCCTTTGGCTGAAATAACTGCAGTGAGACGGTTCTTGTAGCCATCTACCAGTCTTCGACATCGGTCTGAGGAAATTTTACCCCACTCCTCAATGCAGAACTTTTTCAGCTGTGAGATGTTTGAGGGGTTTCTTGCACGTACAGCCCTTTTCAAGTCCCCCCACAGCATCTCAATGGGATTCAAATCTGGACTTTGACTTGGCCATTCCAGGACTCTCCATTTCTTCTTTTTCAGCCAATCTTTGGTTGATTTACTAGTATGTTTTGGGTCATTGTCATGTTGCATGGTCCAGTTCCGCTTCAGCTTTAATTTTCTAACTGATGGTCTCACATGTTCTTCAAGCACCTTCTGATACACAGTAGAATTCATCGTGGATTCTATGATGGTGAGCTGACCAGGTCCTGCTGCAGCAAAGCAGCCCCAAACCATGACACTTCCACCTCCATGCTTCACAGTTGGTATGAGGTTCTTTTCTTGGAATGCTGTGTTTGGTTTACGCCAAACATGTCCTCTGCTGTTGTGTCCAAATAATTCAATTTTGGACTCATCTGTCCAAAGAACATTATTCCAGAAGTCCTGGTCTTTGTCAACTTTATCGCTGGCAAATGTCAGTCTGGCCTCGATGTTTCTCTTGGAAAGCAAAGGTTTCCTCCTTGCACACCTCCCATGCAAGTTAAACTTGTACAGTCTCTTTCTGATTGTAGAGGCATGTACTTCTACATCAACAGTAGCCAGAGCCTGCTGTAGTTCTCGAGATGACACTTTAGGGTTTTTGGATACCTCTTTTAGCATCTTGCGGTCTGCTCTTGGGGTGAACTTGCTGGGGCGACCAGTCCTGGGCATGTTGGCAGTTGTTTTGAAAGCCCTCCACTTGTAGACTATCTTCCGGACAGTGGAATGGCTGATTTCAAAATCTTTTGAGATCTTTTTAAATCCCTTCCCAGACTCATAGGCTGCTACAATCTTTTTTCTGAAGTCCTCTGACAGCTCTTTTGCTCTCACCATGGTGCTCACTCTCACTTCAACAGTCAGGAGCACACCAAACTAAATGTCTGAGGTTTAAATAGGGCAAGCCTCATTCAACATGCAGAGTAACGATCTACTAATTATGTGCACCTGGTGTGATATACCTGTGTGAGATCTGAGCCAATTTAAGAGGGAATACATGTGAGGGTGTCCTATCTTTTTCCTCAGTTAGAATAGGCATTTTTGTAGAATGACATTTACAGAAGATCTTGAAAAGACTTTTCTTCAGTTTTCTTTGTTTAGTTGGATTACTTTAATCTCTCTGTATTGTTGAAACGGAGATGAAATAACCATTTATTAAAAATGTTACAAAAAACCACATGCTTTCAAAGGGTGTCCTAATTTTTTCACATGACTGTATAGCACTATATTCAAAATATTTGCAAATTCTTGAAGTTGCGATATTCGAGATAAATATTCGTAATTCTAATATTTGCGCTCAATACTATTGAGAACCCCAGTGGGAACACAAAATAATATATCTATATATCTACAGGTAAAACTCGAAAAATTAGAGTTCATTTATTTCAGTAATCCAACTTAAAAGGTGAAACTAACATATGAGATAGACTCATTACATGCAAAGCTAGATATTTCAAGCCTTTATTTGTTATAATTTGGATGATTATGGCTTACAGCTTATGAAACCCCAAAGTCACAATTTTGAGATACCCTTTGCTCAGGGAATATGGATTAATTAGCTGACTAGAGTGTTACATTTTGAGCTTAGAATATTGAACCTTTTTACAAAATTCAAATTTTAAGCTGCATTATTGCAATCCCTTTTAATTTGCATTACTGAAATAAATGGACTTTTGCACGATATTCGAATTTTTCGAGTTTCACCTGTATATCTAATGTATGTGTTTTCAGTGGGGAGAGAAGAGAAAGCCGTGTCCACACACCTGTAGTGGCTGATTTTTTCCCCCTGGGAGAATATAAGGATCAGGCATTAAAATTGAAAGTGTCCAATCTTTTTGTCCATCAGAATCGTATGTCATAGGAGTGTAAGTTTGGTCAACAATAGCCTAATGTGTATGGAAGCTTTTAGACCAAACAGTAAGTGATACAGTTGGAGATTTGGGCTTTTTTCCATTCCTCTGTCTAGCAGAAAATAATGCACTAACACTATAGATGCAAACATTATATATGGACTAAGCCCTCATTCTGATATGATAAAATTTGAGACTCTTAGCCAATATATTTTGATCAAAACACATGTGTGCCTGCCTACCAGCGCTAAGGTGTAATGTTTGAATCCATTGTGTTGCATTATTTTCTGTGATTTTTCTTTTATAAATGTAGCCATGTACAGTACAGACCAAAAGTTTGGACACACCTTCTCATTCAAAGCGTTTTCTTATTTTCATGACTATGAAGGCATCAAAACTATGAATTAACACATGTGGAATTATATACATAACAAACAAGTGTGAAACAACTGAAAATATGTCATATTCTAGGTTCTTCAAAGTAGCCACCTTTTGCTTTGATTACTGCTTTGCACACTCTTGGCATTCTCTTGATGAGCTTTAAAAGGTAGTCACCTGAAATGGTCTTCCAACAGTCTTGAAGGAGTTCCCAGAGATGCTTAGCACTTGTTGGCCCTTTTGCCTTCACTCTGCGATCCAGCTCACCCCAAACCATCTCGATTGGGTTCAGGTCCGGTGACTGTGGAGGCCAGGTCATCTGGCGCAGCACCCCATCACTCTCCTTCATGGTCAAATAGCCCTTACTTTCAAAGTTTTCCCAATTTTTTGGCTGACTGACTGACCTTCATTTCTTAAAGTAAAGATGGCCACACATTTTTCTTTACTTAGCTGCTTTTTTCTTGCCATAATACAAATTCTAACAGTCTATTCAGTAGGACTTTCAGCTGTGTATCCACCTGACTTCTCCTCAACACAACTGATGGTCCCAACCCCATTTATAAGGCAAGAAATCCCACTTATTAAACCTGACAGGGCACACCTGTGAAGTGAAAACCATTTCAGTGGACTACCTCTTGAAGCTCATCAAGAGAATGCCAAGAGTGTGCAAAGCAGTAATCAAAACAAAAGGTGGCTACTTTGAAGAACCTAGAATATGACATATTTTCAGTTGTTTCACACTTGTTTGTTATGTATATAATTCCACATGTGTTAATTCATAGTTTTGATGCCTTCAGTGTGAATCTACAATTTTCATAGTCATGAAAATAAAGAAAACTCTTTGAGTGAGAAGGTGTGTCCAAACTTTTGGTCTGTACTGTACATCCTCATATTTGTTTATTATATAGTGCAGGATGTTTTATATCTTTTTCTGTGATTTTTGATTAGTTTGTAGCATACTCTTGAAAGTAGCATTTTTGTGTGCTTTCGCCCCGCCTATCCCACAGGTGACCGTGATTAGGTGGTGGGGCTCCTCCTCTCATTGGTTGCTTGGTGCACACAGAAATAACAAGGAGCAGCACACTATAGGTGCAGGGTCTTCTCTCCTGAATGTAGATAGGTAGGTTTATAGTAGGTCTGCTTGAGACCACCTTGGCGCTGGTAGGCAGGCACAGATGTGTTTTGATCAAAATATATTGGCTGAGAGTCTCAGATTTTATCATATCAGAGTGAGGGCTTATTCCATATATAATGTTTGCCTCTTTTGTGTTAGCGCATTATTTTCTGTGATTTTTATTTTATAAAGAAAGTGTACATCCGCATATTTATTCATCATATTGTGCAGGATGTTTTGCAACTTTTTCTGCAATTTCTTATTACATAGCATCAGTATTAGGCCACGGTTAAATATTTTCCCCTGTACTTGTGTGTAATCAAACTAAACTGATTATAGCAAATGCCTTCTGTTAGCTGTTGCGTTACATAGCTACAGTATGATGCCATGGTTAAATACTTTGCCCTGTTCATGCGTGCAGTGGAACTAAATTGATATTTGCAAATGCCTTCTGTTAGCTGATGCATTACATAGCATCAGTATGATGAGGAGTATAATCGGAGAGGTTAGGACTGGCGGCGAGATGTCGCGAGACACCATGTGATCTTGCGCATGCTTTTTGGACTGCCTATGCCCATAGAGGAAATAAACACTAATGAGGTATCGCAAGACATGGCGTGATTTTGCGCAGGCACATCAGCACTGGAACACAAGGCAAAATAGCGGAAGCTACTGAAAGGGAGCGCAGGCGTAATGAGTTAAAATACATCTGAACCAGATGATATGGGGCATAAAAAGGTGGCAGATTGACGATAGCGTCATAGGCCACTCTGCATCCTTGAACTGGCACATCGCAGAACTTACCATGGTTCATTTTAATCTCATTCCCCCAATGAACCTGTCCTGTTAAAGACAGGGGAAATGCGTTGGAAAGACACTCTGGAATAGCGAAAGGAAGGGAAAGTTTGAATAGGGTAAGCCACCGATAAGTGTGGCGATTCCTCCGCTTTTAGGCAGGGTATACTAGTACACTTAGGGTAAAAATTTCCCAAAACCTAACCTAAAAAAACAAAAATATCATTAGACGGCAATGTGGTACCTAGATGGCCACCCAAGGCATCTGATTTTCCAGACCTTAGATATTGGAACCACCATACTTTATTGCTACTTATCAAGCAACAAAACCGCGAGTGGCCACAAATGTGGGATGATTACAGTGAAATCTGAGTATTACCCAAAAAGCTCTCTCTTCCTCAACTTGTATTTGAAATTATCCCTAGAGTGAATAATACTTTTTATTGATATATGTTTGTTGTTTGTCTAGTGGGACTTATCTTAACAGCATTAATTAAAAGTTATGTTTTAGGTAGGTTTATTCTACAGTGAAAAATACAGTATGCACACCTACTATTATTTAGCTGTTTTAGTGATTTTTCACATAAATGTCTACAGAACCTGTTCTATTAAACACTTATACAAATAGAGCATCCACCTTCACTCGGTCAGCATTTGGTTAGTAGTCCATCAGAATTGCTAAAGCCCAAAAAAACAGGAGTGGATACAAAACAGAGATGACACGTGAATGGTATCTTTGCATGTCTTCTGTGTTTTGTACCCACCCCTGCTTTGGGCTACCAAATCATAAGCCAATTCTGATGCAAAATAGGGACCATGTCATACAGGCCTTACAGCTGCTACATAGATAGGATCCGTTATGCGTCTCATTTTTCCTTCCTTCTGACAGATCAAATAAATGATGATGTCAACCAGACCAAAAAGGCTAAATAGTGACCCAATCATGGAGTAGGGAGGATGGAAACAACATAAGAAGTCCCAGTGACAGAGTGGTGACATGGCAGCAGCATGAGGAGACCTCAGAGTGGCCCAATGACAAAGGGTTGAGGTGTGCAGCAGTATGAGGAGACCACAGAGTGGCCCAGTGACAAAGTAGGTAGGTGGGGGCAATACCAGTACCAGCTGAAGATGGTGGGTGGCTGTAGGAGCACCTGGCAGCAGGTGTGGCATCAGG
Source organism: Bufo bufo (assembly GCF_905171765.1). Taxonomy (NCBI): domain Eukaryota; kingdom Metazoa; phylum Chordata; class Amphibia; order Anura; family Bufonidae; genus Bufo; species Bufo bufo. Next base: position 73,915,776 of record NC_053395.1, on the reverse strand, counting down.
CGGGTGGCCGTATCAGAACAGTAGCTGAAGCAGGTAGCCAGAAGAAACAGGTCTCTTGTCAAAGTGTAGGTGTAGCACCATGGATAATCTAGTCTGATGCATCAGGCACTGGCTGATCCTCGCCTCAGGGGTGTAACTACCATACCGGCAGCCCATGCGACTGCTATGGGGCCCAGGGCAAGAGGGGGCCCAGTCTTAGTTGGGATTATCTCCTCTTCTCGTGGAGGTAAAAACTTGGTCAGGACTCTACCCTCTAATGCAGGAATGGCCAACCTGCGGCTCTCCAGCTGTTGTAAAACTGCAACTCCAAGCATACCCAGACTGCCTACAGCAGGGCATGTTGGGAGTTGTAATTTTACAACAACTGGAGAACCGCAGCTTGGCCATCCCTGCTATAAAGGAACAATTTATAGCAAATCAGGCAGTGGAAATATGTCCCAAGGGTAACTGAAAAGGGTTTAGGCAAAAAAAAAATATTCTCTTCTGTGTGGGAGGGCCCTGGTTTGATCATTGCTATGGGGACCTTACTTCTCTATGTACACCACTGCCACGCCTGATTCATATTCACAAAGATCAGTTTCTCCACATTTTTGGTGTGCAGGCGAGTTCTTTTTTGGGTAACTATGGCCCCAGCACACTAAACACCCGCTCTGATGCCACACTTCTGGCCGGGCAGAAAAGCTTGCCCAGGGAAAACTCGGCCAGTTGCAGCCACAAATTGAGTTTGGCTGCCCAGTAGCCCAGGTGATCTTTGAAGTGGGGTGGCAGGGTACACTCCAATGCCACAACCTGCTGGTTCAGGTTCTGTTTTATGTCTAGCTGCTGCTGCTGGTGAGTAGCTTCTTCAGTAGGCGGGTGAAGAAAACTGCTCATCAGCGACTCTAGACTTAAGTTGCTAATGATGGAGCTGGTACTGCTCCTGCCACCCCAACCCCCTCCCAGCAGCCATGGCAGTGGAACATTAGCGCAGAGGGTTCTCCGGGTCAGACCTGCATGAGCATGGGTGATGGCGCATATAGGCAGCGGCCAACTGACTACATAGGATGTCTCGATAGAAGTTCAGTTTGTCCTCCTCTCAGAGGGTCTAAAAAAGCCCCCATTTTGGACCAGTAGCAAGGGTCTAACATGGTGGAGAGTCAGTAGTCATCCCTCTGCCGAATGGTGACAATTCGGCTGTCACTACGCAAGCAACTGAGCATGCATCAACCCATTTGTGCAAGTAATTTGGAGGGACTCCCTGCCTCCATCTCCACTGCATACTGCCACGGTGTGTATGGGTCATCTGCCTCTTCTTACTCATAGACTTGTAGCTCCTCTGGCTTATCCTCCTCTCCTGTCACCTGTGTAGAAAAAACAGCCATTTCTCTATGCATTGCTTGTGCTTGAATGTCCTCCTCCTCCCCACAGGGCTAATGTGGCCGTGTGTTGTAGTCACCACGTCTCCTGTTTTCTGGCCAGCCAGATTTAGCAGCATCTGTTCAGGGACACAAATCAGTGGAAGGACGTACATGGCGACTGACAAATAATGTGGCCTCCTCAAAGGGTCTGAGCAAACGGCAGGTGTCATGCATGAGCTGCCACTGGCTGACATCGAAGTTACACAGAGGAGAACTCCTGTCCACTTGGATCATCAAGAAATTGTTTATGGCCTTTCTCTGTTCATATAGTCGGTCCAACATATGGAGGGTGGAATTCCAAGGGGTATAAACATCGCATATCAGTCTATCTTGGAGGATGCCGTTCTGCCGCTGCAGCTCAAGGAGGTGTACTTTGCTGTGTACGAGTGGCTGAAGTGCATGCAAAGCTTCCTGGCCATTTTTAGGATGCCTTGCAGATGGGTGGAAGACTTCAGGAACTGCTTGACAACCAGATGAAACACGTATGCCATGCAGGGTGCATGGGCTCAGCCCTCCTTGACGCAGCGCCGACACCATGTTCATCCAGTTGTCGGTCACCATGGTTCAGATTTTGAGTTATTGCGGTGGAAGACAGGATTTGATTTCTTGATGAAAGACACAGAGCAGTTCCTCTCCTGTGTGACTCCATTTGCCCAGGCAAACGAGGTGCAGAACCGCTTCACATCTCCGTGCTCTGCACATGTGGTATGCTGGACTGTGAATTGTCCCTGCAGTGGAGGATGAGGATGATGATGAGGAGGCGAAAGCGGATATTGGCGCAGGACCAACGGCGTGAGAACGTGGAGGCAGAAGCGGCGTCACCTGGCCAAGTTGCTCGTGTTGCTGTGCAGGAACCACATTCACCCAGTGGGCCATAAAGGACATGTATTGTCCCTGACCGTAGTTACAGCTCCACATATCAGCACTGTAGTGCACTTTGGCAGACACTGACAGGCTCAAGCACTGGCCCACCTTCTGTTCTACATAAGTGTGTAGGGCTGGTACTGCCTTTTTTGGCAAAGAAATTACGGCTTTGGATTCTCCAACTCGGCTCGGCACAAGCCATCAGTTCTCTGAAAGGTGCAGAGTCCACCATAGAAAGGGTGGGACTGCAGTACTAGCAACTTGGCCAGGAACACATTCAGCTTCTGTGCCTTTGGATGAGTGCGTGCATACTGTTGTTTCTTGGCAATCGCTTCGGTGATCGATTGCTGACAGAATGACTGATGAAGAGTAGGAGCAGGAACATCAGGGCCAGCAGATTATGGGAAGGAGAGACAGCTCCCTTCAGCTGAGGTAGTGGAGCCTTGATTGCCTGAAATCAGGTGCATGCCATAGGGTGATGCAGCGGTTGCTGCAGCAGGCTGGACCACCACATCGGAGCCACGGTTCTCCCAGGCCACTTTATGGTGACGCTGCATATGATGACGCAGGGCCATGGTGCCAAGATTGGCATCCTGGCCACTCTTTACCTTCTTCCCACAGATTCTACAAATGGCCATGTTCACCTCCGCCGGCGGCTTAACAAAACAGCCACACCTCAGAGAAGGTGATTTTACCCCCAACACTATGCACTGACTGACTGCTACCACCGCTGCCTCCATGAACCCCTGCACTACTACTTTCCAGGCAGGTAGGCTCCTGCAAAGTGGGTAGTCTGCTCCAGGCACGTTTGGCTCCTGACCTCCCACTGCTGGAACCCTGCTGCCTCACGGGCAAGCTGCCACCCTCTTCTCCCGATGATGATGTAGCCCCTAATTCACCCAGCTACCAAGTGCAATCAGCTACATCATCATCATCATCAAGTACTGTCTGCACGTCACTGATGTCCTTCTCAACGGTCTTTGGGCCAGGAGATTGACCGCTCGCAACACCACCTTCCATGCCACTCTCCTCATCACTACTTGCCCGCCTACTGGAGAAAGTGGCGGATGTCTCCTCCATATCTTGGCTGGCAAGTAGCTGCTGACTGTCCTCTAGTAGCTCATCATCACTGTATAGTGAAGCTGAGCACACAAGCATATAATACTTCTCTGGCTGAGGGAACAGAAAAGGACAGAGGCAGGTTGAGGACAGGTGAGGGCACAGGGCCTGCTCCTGGGCCATGCCAACTAAGGGTTGTGTCTGACAAACCCACCGACTCTTGGCTGGGGTTGTCTGATATCACTTGGAACAAAGTGGACGTCAACCATTCAAGAACCGCTGGGTTGCTGGTCAAAATACGAACGCTAGATGACACCGGGAGCTCATGCCTCTCGCTGCGACTACTGCTGCCATGCCCCCTTACTCTACTGTGACCTGTACCTGCGCTAGGAACATTTAGGCCTCTGCCACTCCCATGTGCAGGGCCTGGAACTGCTCTGTCTGACATACTGTTAGATCAAACAAATAAAAAGGAAATTAAAACACCCCAAAAAAGTCTGTAATTTTCTTACTTCATCACACAATGAATAATAAGCCCTTTATTTTTTTCCACTAACACACGCCAAAGAAGGCTTTAGAACATATAACTGCACCGCTGAACGGCAAATAGGCCCTTACTTTTTTCCACTTATACACGCCAAAAAAGTCTTTAGAACATATAACTACACCGCTGAACAGCAAATAATATATATTTTTTTGCTACTAATACACGCCAAAATGGGCTTTAGAACACATAACTGCACTGTTGAATGGCAAATAGGCCCTTACTTTTTTCCACTTATACACGCCACAAAAGGCTTTAGAACATATAACTGCACCGCTGGTTGGCAAATAATTTATATTTTTTTGCCACTAATGCACGCCAAAAAGGGCTGTAATTTTCTCACTTAACCACACAACGTCAAATACTTTTTTTGTGCCACTAATACATGCCAAAAAGTGCTTTAGAACATATAACTGCACAGCTGAATGGAAAATAGGCCCTTATTTTTTCCACTAATACACGCAAAAAAGGGCTTTAGAACATATAACTGCACCGCAGAACGTCAAATACTATATATTTTTTTGCCACTAATACATGCCAAAAAAGGCTTGAGAACATATAACTGCACCACTGAACAGCAAGTAGGCCCTTACTTTTTTCTATTATTAGATGCAAAAAAGTGCTTTAGAACAGTGGTCCCAACCTTTTTTGCATCACATGGCTGGCTGCTGATTGGCTGCATGCATGGCATTTTAGGAAAAAAGGTGATTCGTTACCACGAAGCGTGAGGAAATTCGGATTCAGTGCAAATCATATTTTTCCTGAAATTCAGATCGAATTCCACTTTGTCCACTTTGTCAACTTCGATTCACTCATCTCTAATATACATCATCAACTCTATGATACAGCCGGCACAGCCCGCATATGTAGGGGGGTCACTGCAGCAGTCGACTCCATACATTACCATACATTCATAAACAAATTGTATTTCTTGGCAAGCTTTGGCGAATCGCCTGAATCAAATTTTTAAAAACTTCATTCATCTCTAATTATGACGTTTAGAAATCTAATAAAAAATTGGCCAGCCTTTTATCCCATTCTATCGTACAGGTTTTTCATTTTTGCATTTTCGTTTTGTGCTTCCTGCCTTTCCAGAGCCAGAACTTTTATATTTCTCTGTTCATATAGTTGTATGAGGGCTTGTATTTTCAAGACAAGTTGTGCTTTCCAATGCCACCACTTAATATTGCATATGATGTAGTGGGAAACAGGAAACAAATTCCAAATGGGGTGGAATTGAAAAAAAAGTAATTTTGCCACAGTTTTACATATTTTTTTTATTTATGATGTCCGATATGCGATAAAACTGACCAGTTACTTTCATTCTCCAGGTAAGTATGAATCAAGCGATACCTTACATGTGTATTTTTTCCTCCATTTTGATACTGATAAAATAATAAAAACCTTGAAAATCAGTTTTTATTTTTTTGTAACCATATAACCTCTATAACTTTTTTGCAGTTATGTGTATGGAGCTGTATGAGGGCAAAAGGTGCTAACAAAAATGGTGAACCGGCCGTTTAAATTTCTTTTTCTGTTTCACCGTTTTTTGTATGGAGAAAGTATTTTTATATTTTTATAGTATGGGGGTTTTCACTTATGGGAATACCCATGATGTGTATTTTTTTTTTATTTTGTTACATTTTTACAACCTTTCCCCCCCCCCCCTTTTTATGGTTCCCACAGCGAACTATACTAAGAATTCATTGGATTGCTATTCTCATATACTACAATATATTAGGAAACCCTATGCAGCAGCCTCATAACAGGGGCTGCTGCATACAAGCTCCGGCTTCTTAGATGGCCGCTGGAGGGAGTCGGAGCATACCCAGAAGTGCATACTTCCAGGTTTTCGTGTGCTTGGGTGCCGTGGTTTGGATTGACCATGGCATCCAAAGTTTTAAATGTCTGCCACCGACATTATTTCCGGTTGCAGACATTAGCCACGGGTGTCTTTTGAAACAGCAGGAACCCCGAGGCTATTGCGTCCACTCAGGGCCATCTTTAAAGACTCCGTATTAGTTTGGCGCTGGTCGGGGAAGCAGAGAAAACTACTACTACTACTACTACCTCTACTACTGCTACTACTAATAATAATGAATAATGATTATAACAATAATAACCAGTATTATTTTTTTTATATATATTAAAAATGTTAGTGGTTTTGCAACTTAATAGAATCATACCTTTTTCAACAGCAATATTTTATGATAAGAATATCAGGGGTGTTAAACAGATGGGGTTTACTCAGCTTCCAGCTTTATTCAGCATTTTTTTTTACCAAGCAGTGAAGTTCCTGTAATTTGTGCATTGTTTTCCCATTTTTACTAGACAGAAACTGTACAACCTAAATGCTTTGTGTTGATAAAACTGCTGAGACTGCAGATCATTCCTGGCGAGCCTGAAGTCTGTTGACATATGACATGAATTTCTAGCAAGTTGACTTCTTACAAATGGATGGGGACAGACCCCTGAATGCAAAAAATTGCAGTGAAGCTTAACTCTGCTGAATCTGTTTAAGCTTGATTGCCTCATGAGCACAGGTCATGGAAGAAGAAGTAGATTATTTTCAGACGTAACAGTAGAAGATTATTATAAAAGAATGAACACTAAAGTTTAATCATCTGCTGCACTGGCAAATTTAATAGTTCAGCTGAATAATAAAAATATGCTGTATAAAGTCAGATTTTGTAGCTACTGAGTGAAATTCAATAACCAATTACAGTCAGCCATTTTCTGATTTTATTTATTACAGTCTCTTTTTTTCTTTTTGCATAATAATTAAAATTCTGCTTGAGTCAGCTGAGTTAAATGAGGACAATTATTGAGCTTGAAAAGTTGTTTAAAATCAGTATTAATGGAGTTTATATTCTTCTAATCAGAAATCTGAGAATTTTACAGTAGCCTACCATGTATACAATACTAGATGACAACAGTATCAGACTTCACAATATTATAAACTATTATGAGCTAAATGAAGCATCCAATACATACAGTAGCTCCATACGGCACCAATCTATGGATGTATTCTAACTAGAGATGAGCGAAGTATTGGAATATTTGATTTGGCTGCTTCGCTACGTTTTCCAAAAAAGTTTGCTTTGTGACAAATTACTTAATCACAAAGAGCGTTTCTTTGTAAGTAGTGGGCGCAATGACAGGGAGCTTCCAGTCATTGTACCGCTCTGATGCCACATTTATAGCTGATCGCGACATCTGACATTAATATAACAGTGTAAAAGAAAAAGAAAAAAAATTTATAAAATCATACTTACCCTCATCCATTTAATCACAAAAAGCCAAGAGCCGGCTGCCGTCATCTTGATTGAAGATCCAGCGCGAAATCTCACGCGGCCCGTGATGACGTCACCGCACATGGGATTTCACATGGGATCTTCAATCGAGATGGTGGCGGCCAGCTCTCCGTGCTCAAAGGAATTAAGTAAGTATATTTTTTATTTTATTTATTTTGTACCGCCATTCAGGGAAAATTGATTTGTTACCACAAAGCACAAGGAAATTCGGAATTTGGCTTTGTGGCAAATCAAATTAAATTTTCCCTGAAATTCGGATTTGTCGACTTGGATTCACTCAACACTAATTCTAACCTGGAAGCAATGCTTTAGGTTTAGAATATATCCACAATACAGCATTGGCTGCAACATGGTACGACTCTTTCCATTGTATAATATACATCAGTATGTCTCTATATGATAACTGGAGGCATAAGAAGGTGCAACATGGAACTATTTATAGACCTCAATACACTGTAAAACATATATGAAGCAATAATATCGACTTACACATGAAGCCATAATTATATTCATCGCATGCACAAAAGTTGAAATAAAACGAGCCGCATAAACAGTTTACATATGTATCCCTCCTTACCTTTCCTATATCCTGAGATGAGTGGTGCAAGATGACCAACTTAAAAAAAAAAAAAAAGTGATCATCTTGCGTCCCTGATTTTAGGATATCTTTTTGAAAACAGTATTTATTAAGTCACTTATTAGTGCAAACATGCAAGAAGGAATTATTTGGTACAGATGGAATTCCAAATGAATCTCACAAACATCAAATGTCATAAATGAATTAAAGAAATGAACATACACAATACAAAACAATAATGTAAAAAAAAAAAATAATAATCTGTAATATAGATAAATAATATTACAGTGATACAAGAGCCGATTCTAGCTACTTTTACTGTTGTGTATAGTAAACAGAGGAAGCCCGAATCAGTTTTTTTAACCCCTTAGTGACCACTAATACGCCTTTTTACTGATGTAAACAAAGGGGGTTTTAGCTAAACAGCTGGCTTTAATTAATAATTACATGTACCCAAAATGGTGCATTGAAAACTATAACTTGTCATGCAAAAAATAAGACCTCATACAAGTACATTTATGAAAAAACTAAAAAGTTAAAGATCTTGGAATGCGATTTTAAAAAAAATGTGCATGTTCAATAGTGACCATTTGTCACGGATGGTGTTGCAGAAAGCTGGAACTTATAAATAAACATCCGACTAGCTTGATCCCAAACTGAGGAGCATATGGGTGAGCCCTATAAAACCCCTAGAGCTCTCCCTGACTGCTATGCCCATGCAAAGATCTTTATGGTAGACGATTGCATGTCCACGTACCTTATACTATCTGACACCTGAAAACCCTATAATAGTGAGGGGACACGACCACCGGCTCCCTGCACTTAATACGGACGGAGTCAGGGTTACCTACAATCAAGCCAGCAAGTAAACACAAATAAAGGAAACAGACTTATCTGAGGAATCAGGAGAAGCAGCATCCAGCAGTGAACAACTCATCCAGGAAGAAGTATAAACCGCAAATTGAGGCAGTATGGGAGGGAATATAAAGGGAGACAATCAGTGCAAATAGATGACAGCTGGGAGAAGGAAAGGAGATGACAAAGTGAAACCAAAACAAAGAACTTCATGCAAGAGGTAGCAAAGAACGTCTAACAGACCTTCTCACAGAGCTGGCGGTGACAGCATTAGGGTTGAGCGAACCCGAACTGTAAAGTTCGGGTTCGTACCGAACTTTAGGATTTTTGGACCCCGAACCCGAACATTTCAGTAAAAGTTTGGGTTCGGGTTCGGTGTTCGGCACTTTCTTGGCGCTTTTTGAAAGGCTGCAGAGCAGCCAATCACAAAGCATTTGACTCTATGCCCTTCGAAGCCATCACAGCCATGCCTACTAATGGCATGGCTGTGATTGGCCAGTGTAGCATGTGACCCAGCCTCTATATAAGCTGGAGTCACGTAGCGCTGCACGTCACTCTGCTGTGCTTAGTGTAGGGAGAGGATGCTGCTGGTGATTTCAGGGAGAGAATACGAGAGAACCTTTGCTCAAAACGTGAATCTAACTCAGCGATCTACATACATTGTGTTGTGTGGGTGCAGGGCACAATTTTTTTATCCTGCCCTGAGCCCAGTGACCGAAAAAAAAAAACTTTTATAAGTCAGTTAGGTGGGCGGCAGCGGACATTTTATGCAAGCTCAGTGTACCAGCACTGCATCTGAGCTTTTGGGAAATTGAAATCCAAGCTTTAAAAACAGCACAAATAATCTGTTTGTAAAAAAATTTTTTTTGGCAATTTACATCTGGTGCATTTGCAGGCTTAGTCAGTGTGCAATTTAAGCTAGAAATACAGCCATCATTTTATGGGTTTTTAAAAACACACTTTTTTGCCAAAAAACACTATTTTCCAGATCTGCAAGAGTTAAATTCAAGTTTAATATATACAGCTTTCATTTTTAGGGATGAGCGTACCCGAACTGTATAGTTCGGGTTCGTACCGAATTTTGGGGGGTCCGTGACACGGACCCGAACCCGAACATTTTCGTAAAAGTCCGGGTTCGGGTTCGGTGTTCGGCACTTTCTTGGCGCTTTTTGAAAGGCTGCAAAGCAGCCAATCAACAAGCATCATACTATTTGCCCCAAGAGGCCATCACAGCCTTGCCTACTATTGGCATGGCTGTGAATGGCCAGTGCAGCATGTGACCCAGCCTCTATATAAGCTTGGGTCACGTAGCGCTGCACGTCACTCTGCTGATACAAGCGTAGGGAGAGGTTGCAGCTGCGACGTTAGGGCGAGATTAGGCAGATTAACTCCTCCAAAAGACTTCATTCTGTGATCGATCTACAACTGTGGATCATTGAACTGCTTCTATTCAATTGCTCATTGTTTTTAGGCTGCCCAGAGCGTTTTTCAGTCACTTTTTTCTGGGGTGATCGGCGGCCATTTTGTGGCTTGTGGTGCGCCAGCACAAGCTACCACCAAGTGCATTTAACCATCAATAGTGTGGTTATTTTTTGCTATATCCTACATCAGGGTCAAGCTTTCATCAAGTGCATTTAACCATCAATAGTGTGGTTATTTTTTGGCCATATACTACATCAGGTGCAGGCTGAGCCTGTGTCACCCAAGTGCATTTAACCATCAATAGTGTGGTTATTTTTTGCTATATCCTACATCAGGGTCAAGCTTTCATCAAGTGCATTTAACCATCAATAGTGTGGTTATTTTTTGGCCATATACTACATCAGGTGCAGGCTGAGCCTGTGTCACCCAAGTGCATTTAACCATCAATAGTGTGGTTATTTTTTGCTATATCCTACATCAGGGTCAAGCTTTCATCAAGTGCATTTAACCATCAATAGTGTGGTTATTTTTTGGCCATAGACTACATCAGGTGCAGGCTGAGCCTGTGTCACCCAAGTGCATTTAACCATCAATAGTGTGGTTATTTTCAGGCCATATACTACATCAGGGGCAAGTTGAGCCTGTCACCCAGCGCCTAAAAAATAGGCCTGACATTTATATTCATCCAAATCAGTACTGTTTTAGCTGGTCAAGTTATTTTTAATGACCGTAAAAGCACAGTTTTTGTTCTGGGTTGAAAAACAATTCCCAAATTTGCAATTCTCAAGATTAGTGGTTTCTGCTGTATCAGGCCTACTTTAAATCTATCCCTAAAAGGGTATATTAGATTCAAGGTGCTGATAGGGTCATTCTGAAAAACTTAACACACACGCTACAGTGCAGATACAAGTCTAATTCTGTGATTAAACGTATACCTGTCACACAGCGGCTAAAAAATAGGCCTCACATTTATATTCCTCCAAATCAGTACTGTTTTAGCTGGTCAAGTTATTTTTAGTGACCGTAAAAGCACAGTTTTTGTTCTGGGTTGAAAAACAATTCCCAAATTTGCAATTCTCAAAATTAGTGGTTTCTGCTGTATCAGGCCTACTTTAAATCTATCCCTAAAAGGGTATATTAGATTCAAGGTGCTGATAGGGTCATTCTGAAAAACTTAACACACACGCTACAGTGCAGATACAAGTCTAATTCTGTGATTAAACGTATACCTGTCACACAGCGCCTAAAAATAGGCCTCACATTTATATTCAGCTAAATCTGTCATTACTGGTGTGCCTGTATTAGTGTAATACGGTACCTAAATAGATAGCCAGACAGTGTTAGGTGTCTGTAAAAAAAGGCGTGAATTTTAATTCAATACATTGGCCCGAATAATATTTTTCTTATTGTGGTGAGCGGTAACAATGAGGAAAACATCTAGTAAGGGACGCGGACGTGGACATGGTCGTGGTGGTGTTAGTGGACCCTCTGGTGCTGGGAGAGGACGTGGCCATTCTGCCACAGCCACACGTCCTAGTGTACCAACTACCTCAGGTCCCAGTAGCCGCCAGAATTTACAGGGATATTTGGTGGGGCCCAATGCCGTTCTAAGGATGGTAAGGCCTGAGCAGGTACAGGCATTAGTCAATTGGGTGGCCGACAGTGCATCCAGCACGTTCACATTATCTCCCACCCAGTCTTCTGCAGAAAGTGCACAGATGGCGAATGAAAACCAAGCACATCAGTCTGTCACATCACCCCCATGCATATCAGGTAAACTGTCTGAGCCTCAAGTTATGCAGCAGTCTCTTATGCTGTTTAAAGACTCGGCTGCCAGGGTTTCCCAAGGGCATCCACCTAGCCCTTCCCCAGGGGTGGAAGAGATAGAATGCACTAACGCACAACCACTTATGTTTCCTGATGATGAGGACATGGGAATACCACCTCAGCATGTCTCTGATGATGACGAAACACAGGTGCCAACTGCTGCGTCTTTCTGCAGTGTGCAGACTGAACAGGAGGTCAGGGATCAAGACTGGGTGCAAGACGATGCAGGGGACGATGAGGTCCTAGACCCCACATGGAATGAAGGTCTGCCACTGACTTTCACAGTTTGGAGGAAGAGGCAGTGGTGAGACCGAGCCAACAGCGTAGCAAAAGACAAAGAGGGAGCAGTGGGCAAAATCAGAACACCCGCCGCCAAGAGACTCCGCCTGCTACTGACCGCCGCCATCTGGGACCGAGCACCCCAAATTCTGCTTCAAGGAGTTCCCTGGCATGGCACTTCTTCAAACAATGTGCTGACGACAAGACTCGAGTGGTTTGCACGCTGTGCCATCAGAGCCTGAAGCGAGGCATTAACGTTCTGAACCTTAGCACAACCTGCATGACCAGGCACCTGCATGCAAAGCATGAACTGCAGTGGAGTAAACACCTTAAAAACAAGGAAGTCACTCAGGCTCCCCCTGCTACCTCTTCTGCTGCTGCCGCCTCGGCCTCTTCTGCTGCTGCCGCCGCCTCGGCCTATTCCTCCGCCTCTGGAGGGACGTTGGCACTTGCCGCCCAGCAAACATGGGATATAATACCAACACCACCACCTGCATCACCGAGCATCTCAACCATGTCACACGGCAGCGTTCAGCTCTCCATCTCACAAACATTTGAGAGAAAGCGTAAATTCCCACCTAGCCACCCTCGATCCCTGGCCCTCAATGTCAGCATTTCTAAACTACTGGCCTATGAAATGCTGTCATTTAGGCTGGTGGAGACAGACAGCTTCAAACAGCTCATGTCGCTTGCTGTCCCACAGTATGTTGTTCCCAGCCGGCACTACTTCTCCAAGAGAGCCGTGCCTTCCCTGCACAACCAAGTATCCGATAAAATCAAGTGTGCACTGCGCAACGCCATCTGTGGCAATATCTCCCTAACTGCACACTGGGTAAATGTGGTGGCGGCTTGGCCCCAGGCGGAGAGCTGTTTGGCGCATGTCCTTCCGCCGCCAAGGATCGCAGGGCAACATTCTTTGCCTCCTGTCTCCTCCTCCTCCTACTCAGCTTCCTCCTCCTCTTCTTCCACCTGCTCATCCAGTCAGCCACACACCTTCACCACCAACTTCAGCACAGCCTGGGATAAATGTCAGCAGGCCGTTCTGAAACTCATATGTTTGGGGGACAGGCCCCACACCGCACAGGAGTTGTGGCGGGGTATAGAACAACAGACCGACGAGTGGTTGCTGCCGGTGAGCCTCAAGCCTGGCCTGGTGGTGTGCGATAATGGGAGAAATCTCGTTGCAGCTCTGGGACTAGCCGGTTTGATGCACATCCCTTGCCTGGCGCATGTGCTGAATTTGGTGGTGCAGAAGTTCATTCACAACAACCCCGACATGTCAGAGCTGCTGCATAAAGTGCGGGCAGTCTGTTCGCGCTTCCGGCGTTCACACCCCGCCGCTGCTCGCCTGTCTGCGCTACAGCGTAACTTCGGCCTTCCCGCTCACCGCCTCATATGCGACGTGCCCACCAGGTGGAAATCCACCTTGCACATGCTGGACAGACTGTGCGAGCAGCAGCAGGCCATAGTGGAGTTTCAGCTGCAGCACGCACGGGTCAGTCGCACTGCGGAACAGCACCACTTCACCACCAATGACTGGGCCTCCATGCGAGACCTGTGTGCCCTGTTGCGCTGTTTTGAGTACTCCACCAACATGGCCAGTGGCGATGACGCCGTTATCAGCGTTACAATACCACTTCTATGTCTCCTTGAGGGCGATGATGGAAGAGGAGGTGGCCCAGGAGGAAGAGGGGTCATTTTTAGCACTTTCAAGCCAGTCTCTTCGAAGTGACTCAGAGGGAGGTTTTTTGCAACAGCAGAGGCCAGGTACAAATGTGTCCAGACAGGGCCCACTACTAGAGGACGAGGAGGATGAGGATGAGGAAGAGGTGGAGGTGGTGGAGGATGAGGATGAAGCAGGTTCACAGCGGGCTGGCATCCAACGCAGCTCGGGCCCATCACTGGTGCGTGGCTGGGGGGAAACACAGGACGATGACGATACGCCTCCCACAGAGGACATCTTGTCCTTACCTCTGGGCAGCCTGGCACACATGAGCGACTACATGCTGCAGTGCCTGCACAACGACAGCAGAGTTGCCCACATTTTAACGTGTGCGGACTACTGGGTTGCCACCCTGCTGGATCCCCGGTACAAAGACAATGTGCCCACCTTACTTCCTACACTGGAGCGTGATAGGAAGATGCGCGAGTACAAGCGCACGTTGGTAGACGCGCTACTGAGAGCATTCCCAAATGTCACAGGGGAACCAGTGGAAGCCCAAGGCGAAGGCAGAGGAGGAGCAAGAGGTCGCCAACGCAGCTGTGTCACGGCCAGCTCCTCTGAAGGCAGGGTTAGCATGGCAGAGATGTGGAAAAGTTTTGTCACCACGCCACAGCTAACTGCACCACCACCTGATACGGAACGTGTTAGCAGGAGGCAACATTTCAATAACATGGTGGAACAGTACCTGTGCACACCCCTCCACGTACTGACTGATGGTTCGGCCCCATTCAACTTCTGGGTCTCCAAATTGTCCACGTGGCCAGAGCTAGCCTTTTATGCCTTGGAGGTGCTGGCCTGCCCAGCGGCCAGCGTTTTGTCTGAACGTGTATTCAGCACGGCAGGGGGCGTCATTACAGACAAACGCAGCCGCCTGTCTACAGCCAATGTGGACAAGCTGACGTTCATAAAAATGAACCAGGCATGGATCCCACAGGACCTGTCCATCCCTTGTGCAGATTAGACATTAACTACCTCCCCTTAACAATATATTATTGTACTCCAGGGCACCTCCTCATTTAATCCTATTTATATTTTCATTTTACCATTATATTGCGGGGCAACCCAAAGTTGAATGAACCTCTCCTCTGTCTGGGTGCCGGGGCCTAAATATGTGACAGTGGCCTGTTCCAGTGGTGGGTGACGTGAAGCCTGTTTCTGCTATAACATGAAGACTGATTCTGTGCTGACATGAAGCCAGATTCTCTGTTACGGAACCTCTCTCCTCTGCCTGGGTGCCTGGGCCTAAATATATGACAGTGGCCTGTTCCAGTGGTGCGTGACGTGAAGCCTGATTCTCTGCTATGACATGAAGACTGATTCTCTGCTGACATGAAGCCAGATTATCTGTTAGGGGACCTCTCTCCTCTGCCTGGGTGCCTGGGCCTAAATATGTGACAGTGGCCTGTTCCAGTGGTGAGTGACATGAAGCCTGATTCTCTGCTATGACATGAAGACTGATTCTCTGCTGACATGAAGCCAGATTCTCTGTTACGGGACCTCTCTCCTCTGTCTGGGTGCCGGGGCCTAAATATGTGACAGTGGCCTGTTCCAGTGGTGGGTGACGTGAAGCCTGATTCTCTGCTATGACATGAAGACTGATTCTCTGCTGACATGAAGCCAGATTCTCTGTTACGGGACCTCTCTCCTCTGCCTGGGTGCCTGGGCCTAAATATGTGACAGTGGCCTGTTCCAGTGGTGGGTGACGTGAAGCCTGATTCTCTGCTATGACATGAAGACTGATTCTCTGCTGACATGAAGCCAGATTCTCTGTTACGGGACCTCTCTCCTCTGTCTGGGTGCCGGGGCCTAAATATGTGACAGTGGCCTGTTCCAGTGGTGGGTGACGTGAAGCCTGATTCTCTGCTATGACATGAAGACTGATTCTGTGCTGACATGAAGCCAGATTCTCTGTTACGGGACCTCTCTCCTCTGTCTGGGTGCCGGGGCCTAAATATGTGACAGTGGCCTGTTCCAGTGGTGGGGGACGTGAAGCCTGATTCTCTGCTATGACATGAAGACTGATTATCGGCTGACATGAAGCCAGATTCTCTGTTACGGGACCTCTCTCCTCTGCCTGGGTGCCTGGGCCTAAATATGTGACAGTGGCCTGTTCCAGTGGTGGGTGACGTGAAGCCTGATTCTCTGCTATGACATGAAGACTGATTCTGTACTGACATGAAGCCAGATTCTCTGTTACGGGACCTCTCTCCTCTGTTCGGGTGCCGGGGCCTAAATATGTGACAGTGGCCTGTTCCAGTGGTGGGTGACGTGAAGCCTGATTCTATGCTATGACATGAAGACTGATTCTCTGCTGACATGAAGCCAGATTCTCTGTTACGGGACCTCTCTCCTCTGCCTGGGTGCCGGGGCCTAAATATGTGACAGTGGCCTGTTCCAGTGGTGGGTGACGTGAAGCCTGATTCTCTGCTATGACATGAAGACTGATTCTGTGCTGACATGAAGCCAGATTCTCTGTTACGGGACCTCTCTCCTCTGTCTGGGTGCCGGGGCCTAAATATGTGAAGGTGGCCTGTTCCAGTGGTGGGTGACGTGAAGCCTGATTCTCTGCTATGACATGAAGACTGATTCTCTGCTGACATGAAGCCAGATTCTCTGTTACGGGACCTCTCTCCTCTGCCTGGGTGCCTGGGCCTAAATATGTGACAGTGGCCTGTTCCAGTGGTGGGTGACATGAAGCCTGATTCTCTGCTATGACATGAAGACTGATTCTCTGCTGACATGAAGCCAGATTCTCTGTTACGGGACCTCTCTCCTCTGCCTGGGTGCCTGGGCCTAAATATGTGACAGTGGCCTGTTCCAGTGGTGGGTGACGTGAAGCCTGATTCTCTGCTATGACATGAAGACTGATTCTGTGCTGACATGAAGCCAGATTCTCTGTTACGGGACCTCTCTTCTCTGTCTGGGTGCCGGGGCCTAAATATGTGACAGTGGCCTGTTCCAGTGGTGGGTGACGTGAAGCCTGATTCTCTGCTATGACATGAAGACTGATTCTGTGCTGACATGAAGCCAGATTCTCTGTTACGGGACCTCTCTCCTCTGTCTGGGTGCCGGGGCCTAAATGTGTGACAGTGGCCTGTTCCAGTGGTGGGTGACGTGAAGCCTGATTTTCTGCTATGACATGAAGACTGATTCTCTGCTGACATGAAGCCAGATTCTCTGCTATGGCATGAAGAGACTGATTCTCTGCTGACGTGAAGCCAGATTCTCTGCTATGGGACCTCTGTCCAATTTATATTGATTAATTTTTATTTTTTTTATTTTTATTCATTTCCCTATCCACATTTGTTTGCAGGGGATTTACCTACATGTTGCTGCCTTTTGCAGCCCTCTAGCTCTTTCCTGGGCTGTTTTACAGCCTTTTTAGTGCTGAAAAGTTTGGGTCCCCATTGACTTCAATGGGGTTCGGGTTCGGGACGAAGTTCGGGTCGGGTTCGGATCCCGAACCCGAACATTTCCGGGAAGTTCGGCCAAACTTCTCGAACCCGAACATCCAGGTGTACGCTCAACTCTATTCATATTCTGTTACCAAAAAAAACACTTATTTTGGCAATATACAACATCTGGATTAGTCAGTGTGCAATTTAAGCTAGAAATTCAGCCATCATTTTCTGGGTTTTTAAAAACACACTTTTTTGCCAAAAAACACTATTTTCCAGATCTGCAAGTGTTAAATTCAAGTTTAATATATACAGCTTTCATATCCTGTTACAAAAAAAAAAACACTTTTTTGGGCAATATACAACATCTGGATTAGTCAGTGTGCAATTTAAGCTAGAAATACACCCATCATTATCTGGGTATTTAAAAACACACTTTTTTGTCAGATTCCACTATTTTTCTTGCCTTGCAGCATAAGCACGTGTGAAATTCAGGCCTTGCAGCATCTTGACGTTTGAAATTCCAGGGTTATATACTGCTGCCATATTCAGTTATTAAACAAACACCTGTTTAGGCAAAAAAAGTTAATTTGGCAGCCTTTGCTGCAAATGTCATTGTAAGATACACCCTTTATATATTTGGGTTCTATTCAGATATTTGAAATACCGCCATTTAGTGCACAAATCTTTAATTGGGACCTAGTCTGGTTCAGGCCGTGTGAGATACACCCTTTAAATACAGGCGTTTGATTGAGGTATTCTGGTTCAGGGCGTGTGAGATACACGCTGTACATACTGTTGTACTATTCTACTATTAATTAAACACCCATTTAGGGCAAGATCCGAAATTTGAGAAATATAAGGAGAGCTTCAAATAAGGGACGTGGCCCAGGTCGTGGTGCTGCTGGTGGAGCTCCTGTTGCAGGGAGAGGACGTGGTCGATCTGTGCCAGCTACACGCATAAGTGAAAACCCTTCCTCATGCGTGTAGCTGGCACAGTGAAAACCCTTCCTCATGCAAGTAGGCGACAGAACCTGCAGCGGTATTTGGTCGGGCCTAATGCAGCTCTACGAATGGTGAGGCCTGAACAAGTACAGGCGATAGTAGAGTGGGTTGCTGACAGTGGATCCAGTTCCTTCACATTGTTTCCCACCCAGTCTCCTGCTGAAAGACCACAGTTGGCACCTGCAGCCGATGTACATCAGTCTTTCACCTCACCCCCTTGCAAATCAGCAAAGCAGTCTGAGCCCCAAGTCATGCAGCAGTCTCTTCTGCTTCTTGATGACTCTGTTAGCAGGGTTGCCCAGGGCCATCCACCTAGCCCTGCCCCAGAAGTGGAAGAGATTGAGTGCACCGATGCCCAACCATTTATCTTTCAAGATGAGTACATGGGAGGACCATCTAAGCACGTCTCGGATGATGACGAAACACAGGTGCCAACTGCTTAGGCTTTCGAAAGTGTGCAGACTGACAAGGAAGGCAGGGGTGAAGACTGGGTGGAAGATGATGTGGAGGAAGAGGCGGTGGTCGCACAGAGCCACCATCACAGTAGAAGAGGGAGCAGGGTGCAAAAGTGGAGCGGCCTTCCTCTAGACAGTACGCCTGCTACTGCCCACCGCAGCAAGGGACCGAACACACCAAAGCCAGCTCCAATGAGTTCCCTGGCGTGGCAGTTCTTCAGACAATGTGCTGACGACAAGACACGAGTAGTTTGCACGCTGTGCAATCAGAGCCTGAAGTGAGGCATAAACGTTCTCAACCTGAGCACGACCTGCATGACCAGGCATTTTAGTGCAAAGCACGAGCTGCAGTGGAGTAGACACCTCAAAAACCAAGAAAGGTCTCTGGCTCCCCCTGCTTCCTCTTCTGCTGCAGTCTCGGCCTCTTCATCCACCTCTGGAGTGACCGTGCCACCTGCCACCCCGCAAACAAAGGATCTGCCAGCAACACCAACACCTGGGTCACCAAGCATCTCCACAATGTCCCACAGAAGCGTTCAACTCTCCATCTTCCAACGCTGGAGAGGAAGAGGAAGTACCTCTCTACCCATTCTCGATCCCTAGCCCTAAATGCCAGCATTTCTAAATTATTGGTCTTTGAAATGCTGTCATTCCGTCTGGTGGAGACGGATATTTTTAAAGGCCTTATGGCGGTGGCTGTCCCACAATACATAGTGCCCAGCCGCCACTACTTTTCCAGGAGAGCCATCACTTCCCTGCACAACCAAGTAGGGAAAAAAATCAGGTGTGCACTGCGCAACGCCATCTGTGGCAAGGTGCACCTGACTACGGATACGTGGACCAGTAAGCATGGTCAGGGACGTTATATATCCATAACAGCACACTGGGTAAATGCAGTGGCTGATGGGCCTGAGGCGGATAGCAGTTTGGCACATGTCCTTCCACCACCGAGGATTGCAGGGCGCTTCAGTTTGCCTCCTGTTGCTTCCTCCTCCTACTCCGCTTCCTCATCCTCTACCAGCTTCTCATCCGGTCAGCGTAACACCTTCACCACCAACTTCAGCACAGCCAGGGGTTAACGACAGCAGGCAATTTTAAAAACCCCACACTGCGCAGGAGCTGTGGACGGGCCTTGAACAACAGACCGATGAGTGGTTGGTGCCAGTGAGCCTCAACCCCGGCCTGGTGCTGTGCAATAATGGGCGAAATCTCGTAGCAGCTCTGGTACTAGACGGTTTGGGCACATCCCTTGCCTGGTGCATGTGCTGAATTTGGTGGTGCAGAGATTTCTTAAAAATTATCCCGATATGTCAGAGTTGCTGCATAAAGTGCGGGCCGTCTGTGCGTGCTTTCGGCTTTCTCACCCTGCTGCTGCTCGCCTGTCAGCGCTGCAGCGTAACTTCGGCCTTCCCGCTCGCCGCCTCATATGCGACGTGCCCAAAAGGTGATACTCCACCTTGCACATGCTGGCCAGACTGTGCGAGCAGAAGCAGGCAATAGTGAAGTTTCAGCTGCTGCACGCACACGTGAGTCGCTCTGCGGAACAGCACCTCTACGCCACCAATGACTGGGCCTCCATGCGAGACCTGTGTTCCTTGTTGCGCTCTTTCGAGTTCTCCACCAACATATAACGCCGTTCTCAGCGTAACTATCCCACTTCTATGCCTCCTTGAAAAAACGCTGCTGGCGATGATGGAAGAGGATGTGGCACAGGAGGAGGAGGAGGAGGAAGAGGGATCATTTCATAGGGTTTCCGGCCAGTCATTCCCAAGTGGTTCCGAGGGTGGGTTCCTGCACCCACAAACGCCATGTACACAATTGTCCAGCCAGGACACAGTTCTGGAGGATGAGGAGGTGGAGGGTGAGGAGGAGGAGATTGAGGAGGAGGAGGAACCATGTTCACAGCAGTGTGGCACCCAGACCAGCTCATGTCCATCACTGGTGCGTGGCTGGGGGGATACAGAGGACACAGACAATACACCTCCCACAGAGGACAGCTTTTTGTTGCCTCTGGGCAGCCTGGCACACATGAGCGATTACATGCTGCAGTGTCTCTGCAACGACCGCCGAGTTGCCCACATTCTAACTTGTGCTGATTACTGGGTGGCAACGCTACTGGATCCCCATTACAAGGACAACATACCGTCCTTAATTCCGTCACTGGACCGTGATCGTGAGATGCGCGAGTACAAGCGCACGATGGTAGACGTGCTGCTGGTGGCATTCCCACCTGACAGTGGGGGCACAGTGGAAGCACAAGGCGAAGGCAGTGGACGAGGAAGAGGTAGCCAACGCAGCTGGGGCACCGCCAGCACCTTAGAAGGCAGGGTTATCATGGCCGAAATGTGGAAAAGCTTTGTCAGCACGCCACAACAACCAGCACCACTAGCTGATATGGAACGTCTTAGCAGGAGGCAGCATTTCACCAACATGGTGGAGCAGTATGTATGCACATGCCTACACGTACTGAAAAACGGGTCTGCCCCCTTCAACTTCTGGGTCTCCAAATTGGGCACATGGCCTGAGCTTGCCCTTTACGCCTTGGAGATGCTGGCCTGCCCTGCAGCCGGTGTATTATCTGAACGTGTGTTTGGCACGGCAGGGGGTGTCATCACAGACAAGCGCAGCCAACTGTCCACAGGCAATGTGGACAAGCTCACGTTCATTAAAATGAACCAGGCATGGATCCCTTTGGACTTGTCCGTACCTTGTGCAGAATAGACATGTATATAGGCATTAACCAGCCATTGTTTTACTGCAGCGCAATTGCTCATTCTTGTATTTTGGATATTTCACACTCTTTTAGAGTGTACCCTAATTTAAAAAAATTAATTTAAAACCAAAAACCTGTGTTGGCTATCTCGTCCTCCTCCACCACCGCTTCCACCTACACCGCTACGTCCACCGCCTCCTTAAACTCCTACTCCATATGGGACTTCATCTCATAAATCAATTTTTTTTATTTTATTTGTCATTTCACTACTTTGTCATTTACATCTTTGGGTGAAATTCACCAATTTTTGGGTGTGATGTACCACTGCTATACCTAGTAGACAGGTTGAAAAATATAATTAAATTGCCATTTAAATTTTCGGGTGAAATTCACCAATTTTTGTGGGTACAGTACCACTGCTATGCCTAGTAGACCGGTAAAAAAATAAAAAATAAATTGTCATTTACATTTTCGGCTGAAATTCATTAATTTTTGGGGGTGATGTACACTGCTATACCCAGTTGACAGGTAAAAAAATAAAATAAAATTGTCATTTACATTTTCGGGTGAAATTCACTAATTTTTGGGTGTGATGTACCACTGCTATACCTAATAGACCGGTAAAAAAAAAAAAAAAAAATTGTCAGTTTCATTTTTTGGGGAAATTCACCAATTTTTGTGTGTATAGTACCACTGCTATACCTAGTAGACAGGTTAAAAAAATAATAATAGTCAGTTACATTTTCCAGGGAAATTCACCAATTTTTGGGTGTGATGTACCACTACTATACCGAGTAGACAGGTAAAAAAATTAAATAAATTGTCTTAAATTTTTGGGTGAAATTCACAAATTTTTGGGTGTAATATACCCCTCCTCTATCTAGTTGACAGCTTAATTAGTTTCATTAAATTTTCTTTAACATTTACGGGTGACAATAAACAATTTTTTTCTGTCATAGACCCCTGCTCTACCAAGTAGGTTAATAAATTTCACTAATTTTTCTGTTACATTCTTGGGTTGATAATATACAATTTTAGACATGAATAAACCCATGCAATTTATAGGTGACAGGGAATACAATTTAATAAATACTTCAGTAATTAATGCTCGCCACATCCTTTCATTCAATGCTTAAACTTTTAAAAGTTGTCACACTTTTACGCTTTAATAATTTCTCCTATAATTCAACTCTATAATTTTAAATTTGAAAAAATTAATCCTCCCTTGGATGTGGTCTCTCTTTCTCACGTTCCCTCTCCGGCGTGGAACCCTGATTCTCCGCCACCCGTGATCACCATGGTAGGCGCAGAAAAGAACATCGAAAGTTGATAGAGCAGATATCAAATTGGATCGTGAACATCACGGGGACGTGCGACATGGTGGGGCAGTAAGTTTGCACACGCCTACACAAACTGACTGACAGGGGTCAGCCCCTGCAACTTCTGGGTTTCCAAATTGGGCACATGCCCTGAGCTTGCCCTTTACCCCTTGGAGGTGCTGGCCTGCCCTGCAGCCAGTGTATTGTCTGAACGTGTGTTTAGCACGACTGCAGTGGCAGTGTGGCAGTGTAGGTGGAAGCGGCAGTGGAGGAGGAGGTAGCCTACACTGGTTTTTGGTTTTGGGGTGTACCTTAATTTAAAAAACAAAATTTAAAACCAAAAACCAGTGTAGGCTACCTCCTCCTCCACTGCCGCTTCCACCTACACTGCCACATCCACCACCTCCTCAACCTCCTACTCCATATGGACCTCGTCCTCCTAGATCAAGATTATTATTTTGTATTTTTACGTAAGTCATTTCCCTATCCACATTTGTTTGCAGAGCACTTGCCATGCTCTTAACCACATTTTGATGCCATTTGCAGCCCTCTAGCCCTTTCCATGACATTTTAACTAGTGATGAGGTGGAGGTGCCATATTCGATTTCGCGATATTTCGCGAATATTCAATTGAATATTCGTCTTATATTCGTCGAAATCGAATATTCGTCATTATTCCATTTATCGCGAATAATATACGATTTAATTAATCGCGTATTGCGATTTTTCTTTTGACAGTATAAGGCAACGTTCCTATGACTAATTGACTATGGCTAGGCTAATATGTGTATCTTACGAATATTCTTAATATTGCTCTAACTTTGTCTTTTAGAATATTCGTAATATTCTAAAAGACGAAGTTAGAGCAATATTAAGAATATTCGTAAAATACACATATAGATTGTAATTTAGCAAATAAGTGCTATAATCCTTTATTTTGTCTAATTTTTTTTGCCTCTTCTGAACTTCAGTTTTGGAAACTATGTACACTATTAAAAAAATTACTATAGCAGTATATTAGCTAAATTACAATCTATATGTGTATTTTACGAATATTCTTAATATTGTTCTAACTTTGTCTTTTAGAATATTCGTAATATTCTAAAAGACGAAGTTAGAGCAATATTACGAATATTCTAAAAGACGAAGTTAGAGTAATATTAATAATATTCGTAAAATACACATATAGATTGTAATTTAGCTAATATACTGCTATAGTAATTTTTTTTATAGAGTACATATTTTCCAAAACTGAAGTTCAGAAGAGGCAAAAAAAAATTTGACAAAAAAAAAAAGGATTATAGCACTATATTAGCTAAATTACAATCTATGTGTATTTTACGAATATTCTTAATATTGCTCTAACTTCGTCTTTTAGAATATTCATAATATTCTAAAAGAAGAAGTTAGAGCAATATTATGAATATTCTAAAAGACGAAGTTAGAGCAATAATATTCCACTTTGGCATACTGCTCCCCGACAAGCGTCCCCGTAACCATGGGAACGCCTGTGGTTAGAATATACCATCGGCTCTGAGTTTTCACGAGCTCAGGGAAAACTCAGATCCGATGGTATTTTCTAACCCACAGGCGTTCCCATGGTGACGGGGACGCTTGTCGGGGAGGTGTATGCCTAAGTTGATTAAATAACGAATATATTCACTATATTGCTATGTATTAGTTTTTTCGAATAATCGTGAAATAATCTAAATCTTAATTTTTTTATTTTTTTTATTTTATTCTCTTAAAGCATATATATGTTGTTTGTGTAGATATTGCATGCAGCACAATGATTGTTCTGTAGATCACGAATTCTGAAATATTCGTAGATGCGATTATTATCTATATTGATACGATTTTATTTTTTGGACAGTATGTCTCGTAGGGCATACGGTTGTGTGCAAGTGGCGTAAGTGTCTAAAGTAGCTAATAAATATAAACTACCCAAAAAAATAACATTAAACTGTATCCGAACCATCTCTAATCTAAAAAACACTATAATGAGAATAAAAATGTGTAACTTTTGGATTTAGATGTAAATCTTAAGTGTTTATACACCTACTCCACACAGTGCACTAATTCTCTGATAAACTAAATTGCATTAATATTTTCTTTTCTTTTAAACATACAGTAATTAATAAATGCCATAAACGAATGGCCAAGTACTAGAAGGAGCAAGAAAAGGATCGATTGGCTCTACATAAGCTTCTGCGGCGGGTTTCAAAAAAGGTTCGGAGGATGGATCAGAGGAACCGTAAAATAATAAAACATATGCTGCATTTCTTGAAAAAAATTAAAAATAAGCCAAAAATTAAAATGTTTGATATTGTTAAAATGTTATTAAAAACATTTATCTGCCACAGACTTGATGTTTCCAATCTTGAAAGTTCTATCAGTCAATGGAATGCGTCGTGTCGTGTGTAGCTAATTTTGTACTTCTTTTTCTTGTTGTTTAAAAAAATTATTTTTTATTTAAACAAAAATTTTAGAAAGTCAAATAGTGTATTTTTTTTCAAGTTAGCCATTCCTACTGCACACTTACAACATGATGCTGTCAGAGGTGTCTTGGTTTATTTTCGGTGTTGTCCTGGTCTGGTAGGGGCCCATTCCTGGGAACAAATTCCTGCTGCACACTTCGAACCTGCTGCTGGCTGTCGTGCTGAGTTAGGCCGAGCTTAGTGTAGGCCTTATACTGGACCGTTAACATCTACCTGCTGCTGATGCTGAAGTCTGTCCTGACCCTGATGACTTATGTGTGGGCCTTATACTCCACCGTTACCGATAATTGCTGTTGTAGGTCCTACTCTTGACACTGCTGAGTTATGTGTGGGCCTTATACTCCACCGTTACCGATACTTGCTGTTGTAGGTCCTGACACTGCTGAGTTATGTGTGGGGTGTATACTACAGTGTTACCATGTACCTAATGCTGTCTGTTCTGCTGTCTGTCCTGACCCTGGAATAAAGGGGCCTTACAACAAATGTCTAAAATGACACCGTTACATTACATAAAAAAAAAAACAACACACGTTATCAAACTGTAAAAAATGTATTTATTATAACAAAAATAATAAAGCAAGCCTCTATGGCAACTTTTTCAGCTCCAATAATATTTTGTTCAGTTTTCGGAGCTGGTGAAGGTTTTTTTCCTCCATTTGCTGCATCCTCTTATTAAAGCGATGCTGCGTTTTCTTAAGCTCTGCAACATCTTTACTGAACTCCTTTTTGGTGGCCTCCAATTCTTTTATAGCCATGTTCACTACTGGAAAAAAAAAATATTATAATTAAAATTAGGGTTACTTATAAGACAAATAGTGCATTTTATTTTATTTTAATATAACACTAGTTTCTGTTGTCCCCTCATTGTTACCACTTTTAACCACTTCACGACCGGCCATTAAGCGTAGGCCTCAGCGGAACGTGACTTGATGCAGTGGGACAGTCTATTACGGACCAACAAACACCCTGCTCCCAGGCATAATAGTTTGTGAACCGGGGTGCAAATGCAACTCAGATAAACAGGCAGCCATGTTAACTAAGGGCTGCTATTTGTCAGATTCATTACACATGTGCATTACAGCTCCGGAGATGCAGGGTGTTGTGGGGATCGTGGGATGCTTGTGAATATGTTATGTACACTCACCTAAAGAATTATTAGGAACACCATACTAATACGGTGTTGGACCCCCTTTTGCCTTCAGAACTGCCTTAATTCTACGTGGGATTGATTCAACAAGGTGCTGATAGCATTCTTTAGAAATGTTTGTCCATATTGATAGGATAGCATCTTGCAGTTGATGGAGATTTGAGGGATGCACATCCAGGGCACGAAGCTCCCGTTCCACCACATCCCAAAGATGCTCTATTGGGTTGAGATCTGGTGACTGTGGGGGCCATTTTAGTACAGTGAACTCATTGTCATGTTCAAGAAACCAATTTGAAATGATTCAAGCTTTGTGACATGGTGCATTATCCTGCTGGAAGTAGCCATTAGAGGATGGATACATGTTCTCATTCTGTTTACGCTAAATTCGGACTCTACCATTTGAATGTCTCAACAGAAATCGAGACTCATCAGACCAGGCAACATTTTTCCAGTCTTCAACAGTCCAATTTTGGTGAGCTCGTGCAAATTGTAGCCTCTTTTTCCTAATTGTAGGGGAGATGAGTGGTACCCGGTGGGATCTTCTGCTGTTGTAGCCCATCCGTCTCAAGGTTGTGCGTGTTGTGGCTTCACAAATGCTTTGCTGCATACCTCGGTTGTAACGAGTGGTTATTTCAGTCAACGTTGCTCTTCTATCAGCTTGAATCAGTTCTCCTCTGACCTCTAGCATCCACAAGGCATTTTTGCCCACAGGACTGCCGCATACTGGATGTTTTTCCCTTTTCACACCATTCTTTGTAAACCCTAGAAATGGTTGTGCGTGAAAATCCAAGTAACTGAGCAGATTGTGAAATACTCAGACCGGCCCGTCTGGCACCAACAACCATGCCACGCTCAAAATTGCTTAAATCACCTTTCTTTCCCATTCTGACATTCAGTTTGGAGTTCAGGAGATTGTCTTGACCAGGACCACCGCCGTAAATGCATTGAAGCAACTGCCATGTGATTGGTTGACTAGATAATTGCATTAATGAGAAATAGAACAGGTGTTCCTAATAATTCTTTAGGTGAGTGTGTATCAAATTATAGTAATGTGTGCACATATTTACCCTCCCGGTGGGGGATGTAGACCACCTCTTCCTCCTCTTCTGGAGCTGGGGGGGCGGAATCAGTTGGCTGGGAAGGTCCAGCCTCCTCCTCAGTGGCCTCTGTATCACCTATATCTGAGTGTGAAGTGGCCTGCACATTTTTAACAGCATCCTCCATGGGCGCCTCCACATTTTCTTCCTCCTCCTCGATCATCTTGTTTTTTTTTTGTGGTGGCGCACCGAGGGAACAGGTTTACCTGTGATAATGACACAATGTTAAGAATTTACACAAACAACTCAACCAAGGTAAAGATCAAGAAATTCCTATATGGTGGAATCTGCATGGTATTATGAATTATACCAATTGTGGATTTACCTTTTAAAAAAAAAAAAAAAAAATAGTCTAAGTTACAAGGTAGGATGAGGTAACATGGGATTTCTTTAGGAAGGTGCCCTATAGGGTATTGTGACTGGGTAATGGATGTTTAGGTAAACCAAACAACAGTTCGGAAATTAGATAAGGGGTTATTGGATGGTGTTATGTTGGGTGTATAATTTTTTTTGTGGCTGCCAGCGTTAGACTGTCTGCTAAGCCTCATTTTGAAGATCTGCTGCCAAACCGCCCTCCCTCCCTGTTGATTTAGTTGTCAAGGTAACTTTATAATTAAAAGGAGGCTTAAAGTCTCCCCTTTAGGTGTCACTTTGACGGTGACCACACCTTTAACAGTGACTTTGATGGTGACCAGCCCTAATACACAGTGACTTTCACGGTGAACGCCCCTTTAACTGTGAACTTCACTGCTCCCGTCAATTGGCAGTTAGGATTTAAGTGAATGGCTGGCAGGCTTGTATTGGGTAACACAGGTCATTTTTTGGGAATATCTTGTGTACGTCTTAGAGAGCCGAGACCCTGCAAGATTTCTTTCCAGGTAGCAAGGGATGTGTATACCAAGTTTCCTTTAAATCAATGGTTGCGTTTTTGCGGAACATACATACATACACTGCTCAAAAAAATAAAGGGAACACAAAAATAACACATCCTACAGTAGGTGAACCCGATTTTGTGTCAATCTCGCTGTATTTCTCGGCGAGATTGAGCACATACGAGCCCCATCGCGGGAGCCAGCGCCGAGCTGGCTTGCCGCGATGGAGACAGAGCCGTCATAGAAGCGACGGGTCCCGCCCTCAGGAGCATACCGGGCCTGGGTCCCGCCCTCAGGAGCATACCGGGCCCTTAGGTCTGTTATGGGTTGTAAGGAGAGCCCCCCCTACGCCGAAAAAAATGGCGTAGGGGGTCCCCCTACAATCCATACCAGACCCGTATCCAAAGCACGCTACCCGGCCAGCCAGGAAGGGAGTGGGGACGAGCGAGCGCCCCCCCCCCCCTCCTGAGCCGTACCAGGCTGCATGCCCTCAACATGGGGGGGTTGGGTGCTCTGGGGCAGGGGGCGCACTGCGGCCCCCCCACCTCAGAGCACCCTGTCCCCATGTTGATGAGGACAGGGCCCCTTCCCGACAACCCTGGCCGTTGGTTGTCGGGGTATGCGGGCGGGAGGCTTATCGGAATCTGGGAGCCCCCTTTAATAAGGGGGCCCCCAGATACCGGCCCCCCACCCTAAGTGAATGAGTATGGGGTACATCGTACCCCTACCCATTCACCTGCAAGAAAAGTGGTAAAAACACAAATAAACCACACAGTGTATTAAAATATTTTATTTTTCTGCTCCGGAGGCCGCCCCCTGTCTTCTTTATTAGCTCTTTTACCAGGGGGGGCTCTTCTTCTTCCGATATCCCGACGGGTCTTCTCCGCTATCCGGGGGGTCTTCTCAACTCTCCGGGGTTCTCCTTCTGTCTTCTCCTTCTGTCTTGTTGTCTCCTTCTGTCTTCTGTCTCCGGGGTTCTCCTTCTGTTTTCGCCTCTCTCTGTTGTTGACTCGGCGCACCCCGGTTCTTCGTCTCGCGAGACTCGGCGCACCCCGAGTGTGCGCCGAGTCTCGCGAGACGGGGTGCGCCGAGTCTCGCGAGACGAAGAACCGGGGTGCGCCGAGTCAACAACAGAGAGAGGCGAAAACAGAAGGAGAACCCCGGAGACAGAAGACAGAAGGAGACAACAAGACAGAAGGAGAAGACAGAAGGAGACAACAAGACAGAAGGAGAAGACAGAAGAAGAACCCCGGAGAGTTGAGAAGACCCCCCCGGATAGCGGAGAAGACAGAAGGAGAACCCCGGAGAGTTGAGAAGACCCCCCGGATAGCGGAGAAGACAGAAGGAGAACCCCGGAGAGTTGAGAAGACCCCCCGGATAGCGGAGAAGACCCGTCGGGATATCGGAAGAAGAAGAGCCCCCCCCTGGTAAAAGAGCTAATAAAGAAGACAGGGGGCGGCCTCCGGAGCAGAAAAATAAAATATTTTAATACACTGTGTGGTTTATTTGTGTTTTTACCACTTTTCTTGCAGGTGAATGGGTAGGGGTACGATGTACCCCATACTCATTCACTTAGGGTGGGGGGCCGGTATCTGGGGGCCCCCTTATTAAAGGGGGCTCCCAGATTCCGATAAGCCTCCCGCCCGCATACCCCGACAACCAACGGCCAGGGTTGTCGGGAAGGGGCCCTGTCCTCATCAACATGGGGACAGGGTGCTCTGAGGTGGGGGGGCCGCAGTGCGCCCCCTGCCCCAGAGCACCCAACCCCCCCATGTTGAGGGCATGCAGCCTGGTACAGCTCAGGAGGGGGAGGGGGCGCTCGCTCGTCCCCACTCCCTTCCTGGCTGGCCGGGTAGCGTGCTTTGGATACGGGTCTGGTATGGATTGTAGGGGGACCCCCTACGCCGTTTTTTTTGGCGTAGGGGGGGCTCTCCTTACAACCCATAACAGACCTAAGGGCCCGGTATGCTCCTGAGGGCGGGACCCAGGCCGGATTTTTATTTAAAATCCGGCGGGGACTTCCCCCTCAGGATTCATAACAAACGCCGCACACGTGTAGAATTGGCGGGAATCCAAGTCGGATCTCCCGTCGCTTCTATGACGCGCTTGCTGGGATGTGCTGTCACTATCCCAGTGAGTGCGAGAACTCGGCACCATGTCGCCGAGTATCAGCGCGACGCTGTCGTGCTAAAAACACAATGTCAGAAACACCTACTGTAGATCTGAGTTAATTAAATATTCTTCTGAAATACTTTGTTCTTTACATAGTTGAATGTGCTGACAACAAAAATAAAAAAATGGAAATAAAATTTTTCAACCCATGGAGGTCTGGATTTGGAGTCACACTCAAAATCAAAGTGGAAAAACACACTACAGGCTGATCCAACTTTGATGTAATGTCCTTAAAACAAGTCAAAATGAGGCTCAGTAGTGTGTGTCGCCTCCACGTGCCTGTATGACCTCCCTACAACGCCTGTGCATGCTCCTGATGAGGTGGCGGACGGTCTCCTGAGGGATCACCTTCCAGACCTGGACTAAAGCATCTGCCAACTCCTGGACAGTCTGTGGTGCAACGTGACGTTGGTGGATAAAGCGAGACATGATGTCCCAGATGTGCTCAATTGGATTCAGGTCTGGGGAACGGGCGGGCCAGTCCATAGCATCAATGCCTTCGTCTTGCAGGAACTGCTGACACACTCCAGCCACATGAGGTCTAGCATTGTCTTGCATTAGGAGGAACCCAGGGCCAACCGCACCAGCATATGGTCTCACAAGGGGTCTGAGGATCTCATCTCGGTACCTAATGGCAGTCAGGCTACCTCTGGCGAGCACATGGAGGGCTGTGCGGCCAATGACTCCGGAACTCGAACTTTTTTCTGAAGTTCGGCCGAACCCGTCGAACCACAAAAAAAAAAAAGTAGTTACGTCTTTAACCCCTTCACACATTATGATGTAAAGGTATGTCATTGCGTGACAGGGGATGTATGGAGCGGGCCTCTGCAGTGATCTGCCGGCTATGTGATACAGCCGGCATCCGGCCGCACTAACAGGGAGCGGCGATCGCGCCGCCCCTGCCATTCAACCCCTCAGGTACCGCGATCAAGGCTCATCGCGGCACCTGTGACGTGATGCGCCTCCATCTTCCTTCCAATCGGAGCCCCTGCAATGAAATCGCGGGGCTCCGATCGGTTGCCATGGCAGCCTGGACGCTGCTGAAGATATTCAGGCCTGCCATGGCTTTCTCCATACTGAGCTATGCACGAGGCATAGCGCAGAATGGAGTGTGTAAAAATCCTATTCACCGTAATAGATCTCTATTATCGTGAATTGGAGACGGGATCAAAAGATCCCATGTACGAGGCCCCTATGGGGGCTAATTGCTGTAAAAAAAAAAGTTAACTAAAGTTTCAATAAACACCACTATATTAAAAGTTTCAATCACCACCCTTTCCCAATTTTACATATAAAACCATTTTTTCTAATACAAAACATGGTAAATTAAATGGTGGCATTAAAAAATGCATCTTGTCCCGCAAAAAAAAAAAAGGCCTCATATATGTGAACAGAAAAATAAAAAAGTTATGGCTTTTGGAACATGAGGAGGACAAAACAATAATGCAAAAATGAAAATAGGCCTGGTCTTGAAGGGGTTAAAGGGTAAATATTAGATTTAAAGTTACCGATATAAGATCGGATTGTATTGCGATTATATGTATGTGAGGTCTGAGCAATTAGATATTGGCCAGCCAAGCTGCGATGTAACTGTCTAGTTAAGTGATGGTACGGTATTGGGTGTACTTTTGGTTCGCAACCCCGTGGTGTACGTTGGGTAACGCTAAATGAACCAGCAAATACTGGCGGTCTGACAAAAAAAAGATCATGGACATAAATTTAAATCTATATATATTGTGTGTATGGTATATAGTGTGTGCTATATATTGCATGGCAGGAAAACGTGCTATGTGCACCATTATCTGTTGTCCATACATACATGCTACTGACATAGTGCTGCAAAGTAACAAGAATACTCAGTGCACCAATCAGTAGTATCTGCTATTGGGGGGGCGGGCGGCGGAGGAAAAAAGAAAATTTGCATACACGAATATTTAGCAACATTCAATCTACATATAAATAATTTAGATGTAGATCGATTGTTGCTAACTTTCACACTTGCGTTCGGGGTTCCGCTTGTGAGTTCCGTTTGAAGGCTCTCACAAGCGTCCCCGAACGGATCCGTACAGCTCCAATGCATTGTGAGTGGATGCGGATCTGCTCAGAATGCATTAGTATGGCAGCGTTTGGCCTCCGTTCCGCTCAGCAGGCGGACACCCGAACGCAGCTTGCAGCGTTTTGGTGTCCGCCTGGCCGTGCGGAGCCAAACGGATCCGTCCAGACTTACAATGTAAGTCAATAGGGACGGATCCGTTTGACATTGACACAATATGGTGCCGTCAATGGACGGATCCGTCTGACTAACTTTTAGACTTAGATTTTTTTCTGAAATATAATGCAGACGGATCCGTTCGGAACGGATACCATTGTTTGCATTATAGGAGCGGATCCATCTGTGCAGACAACAGACAGATCCGCTCCGAACGCAAGTGTGAAAGTAGCCATGCTAAATATTGTTCTGACATGCATGCAATATGAAATAAAATACAGTGCTGTAATACAATATTACGTACAGTGAGAAGAATTTCTTCTTCTTCCTTTTGAAATCGAATTTTGCCCATTTTCGATCGCCAATTTTAAGACAGAAAGAACGCCAAACTGCACTGGAAGCAATGCAAAACCTAAACCGAAACCAGGGCACATGTCACGTGACACGATTACGTCACTCATAAGATCGATTCCTCACGCGATCATTCATAACATTCCCGATTTTCGGGTAAAAGTCGGGAATTCGAATAACAAGATCGATTCCACCCTGCTTCTTGCAATATAGCGAATATTCAAAAAAATTATTTAGAATCGATCGATTTAGTTAATATAGTGGTATAATCTTATTTGTGGGCCAATGACTCCGGAACTCGAACTTTTTTCTGAAGTTCGGCCGAACCCGTCGAACCCGAACATCCAGGTGTCCGCTCAACTCTAGTGACCATCCATATACCTTTTTATGAAAGTCACAGAGGAACCTTAGGTTGCGCCACCGCTCTTCTATGGTGGCCTAGTCTAACTGCTGCATGGGCCGCAGAAGCACCAACTCAGGCAATTAAACCCTTATTGACCAAGGCATCTGTCGCCTGTTGGCCTCCCGCAAATGATGAAGCCCTAGCTCTGCCTGCAGTGTATCCTAGCAGGCTGTGCCTCTATGGTACAGCCTGCAGGTGACTGTCAGTATAACACTGACAGTACAATTCTCTTGTACTGCATAATTATCAAAGCAATCAGAAGATCATCTATTAAATCCCCTTGTCGGACTGTTAAATGTTTTAAAAACGTTTTTAAAAAGTTGTATTAAATAAAATAAATCCAAGTTAAAAAAATACAAATTTTTTCCATTGAAAGAATGCTTTTCAATACAAAAAAATTGCAAACAATAAATCCCCCCACATACTTGGTATAGCCATATCCATAACATCCCAGTGTTTTTAATTTGTCTTGCACAGTAAGGCTACTTTCACACTAGCGTTCGGGGCTCCGCTTGTGAGTTCCGTTTGAAGGGGCTCACAAGCGGCCCCGAACGGATCCGTCCAGCCCTAATGCATTCTGAATGGATGCGGATCCGCTCAGAATGCATCAGTCTGGCTCCGTTTGTCCTCCGCTCCGCTCAGCAGGCGGACCCCTGAACGCAGCTTGCAGCGTTCAGGTGTCCTCCTGGCCGTGCGGAGGCAAACGGATCCGTCCAGACTTACAATGTAAGTCAATGGGGACGGATCCGTTTGAAGTTGACACAGTATGGCTCAATTTTCAAACGGATCCGTCTCCCATTGACTTTCAATGTAAAGTCAAAACGGATCCGTTTGCATTATCATGAACAAAAAAAAAAAAAAAAAATTTTTTTTTTTTTTTTTGTTCATGGTAATGCAAACGGATCCGTTCTGAAAGGATCTAAGCGTTTGCATTATAGGTGCGGATCCGTCTGTGCAGATACCAGACAGATCCGCACCTAAACGCAGGTGTGAAAGTAGCCTTAGGCTTAAATGTCATAAAAAAAACAAAAAACATAATTGTTGCTTTTTGCTTATTCACTACCAAAAAAAGGAATAAAAAGTGATCAAAAAATGTTATGTAACCCAAAATGATACCAATGAAAACTACAAATATTTCCACAAAAATCAAGGCCTCACACTGCTCCATAGAAAGAAAGAGAAAAAAAAAGTTATGGGTCTTGGGATGCAGCAATGCAAAAACATATATTTTTAAAAAAAGGGTTTTTATTGTGTAAACATAGTAACATTTAAAAAACTATGGGTTTCATTTATTAAGACTGGTGTTTTAGATGCTGGTCTTAACTTATTACCCCTTTGCTCTGGTGGTGGCTGCATCTAAGTTATATAAAGGCTCAGGCCTCTACATAACTTTGGCGCATCCACTACCTGTCTAAATGAACGCGAGCTCCCTTGTTGGCATAGATTCAGACCATTTTCTATGAGTAAAACAGGCGTAATAAAATTTTTAGACCTGGAATGAGCAGGGAAAAGTCGCAGATTTCAGCGCAATTAACCTTTGTGCCAGATGTACGCTAAAAATTGGAGTATATTTGATAATAAATGACTCCCTATACAGTGCTTTGCAAAAGTATTCACCCCCTCTTGACTTTTTTGTGTTTTGGTGCCTCACAACCTGGAATTAACATGGATTGTTTGAGGATTTGCATCATTTAAAGCACAATACATGCCCACAACTTTGAAGATGT
This sequence comes from Bufo bufo, assembly GCF_905171765.1. Lineage (NCBI taxonomy): Eukaryota > Metazoa > Chordata > Amphibia > Anura > Bufonidae > Bufo > Bufo bufo. Next base: position 73,880,549 of record NC_053395.1, on the reverse strand, counting down.
TTGGTTTTATTTATTGTGAAGCAAACAACAAATAGGACAAAATAACAGAAAAAGTCAATGTGCATAACTATTCACCCCCCTAAAATCAATACTTTGTAGAGCCACCTTTTGCAGCAATTACAGCTCCAAGTCGCTTTGGATAAGTCTCTATGAGCTGGGATTTTTGCCCATTCTTCCTTGCAAAACTGCTCCAGCTCCTTCAAGTTGGATGGTTTGCGCTTGTGAACCACAATCTTTAAGTCTGACCACAGATTTTCTATTGGATTGAGATCTAGGCTTTGACTAGGCCATTCCAACATTTTTACATGTTTCCCTGTAAACCACTTAAGTGTTGCTTTAGAAGTGTGTTTGGGGTCATTGTCCTGCTGGAAGGTGAACCTCCGTTCTAGCCTCAAATCACGCATAGAGTGGTACAGGTTTTGTTAAAAAATATTTAGCACCATCCATCTTTCCCTCAACTCTGACCAGTTTCCCAGTCCCGGCTGCTGAAAACATTCCCACAGCATGATGCTGCCACTACCATGTTTCACTGTGGGGATGGTGCTCTTTGGGTGATGTGATGTGTTGGGTTTGCGCCAGACATAGCGTTTTCTTTGATACCCGAAAAGTTACATTTCAGTCTCATCAGACCAGAGCACCTTCCTTCATACATTTTGGGAGTCTCCCACACGCCTTTTCACAAACTCACAACGTGCCTTTTTGTTTTTTGCTGAAAGTAATGGCTTTCTTCTGGCCACTCTGCCATAAAGCCCAACTCTATGGAGCGTACAGCTTATTGTCATCCTATGTACAGATACTCCAGTCTCTGCTGTGGAACTCTGCAGCTCCTTCAGGGTTACCTAAGGTCTCTGTTCTGCCTCTCTGATTAATGCCCTCCTTGCCCGGTCCGTGACTTTCGGTCGGCGGCCGTCTCTTGGCAGGTTTGCTGTTGTGCCTTGTTCTTTCGTCGAGTGCAGACTCCAGTAGTAACACTGAGAAAAACAAACGGATGAGCCCAGACTGGAATTCACACAATTCTCAAGAGACAGGATCTCAAATATAGAGAAGGAATATATGGGAACAATGCATGAAAGAATTGTCTGATCTGTAGTAATGGAAGTTAATTTCTCTTTGATCATGTAGAAATCCAGTTTGCGCTTGACCGCAGTAAAGTACAGGGATGGCAATTTCCAAACCACTGCTATTCTCTGCTTAGTAGTTAAAAAGAATAAGCTTATCAATTGCCACAGACGTGGGGGAATTCTAGGAATCCATTTATCGAGTGAGGCTTCCCAGTGGTCTTTCTTAATATTATATCCAGTTACTGAGTAGAAGAAGTTGTAAACTCATATCGAGTGAGGCTTCCCAGTGGTCTTTCTTAATATTATATCCAGTTACTGAGTGGAAGAAGTTGTAAACTCATATCCAAAGCCTCTTCACTCTGAAATAGTCCCACCAGTAGAGATGTCGCAAACATAAAATTTTCCATTCGCGAACGGGCGAACCGGGCGAACCGCCATAGACTTCAATAGAGAGGCGAATTTTAAAACCCACAGGGACTCTTTCTGGCCACAATAGTGATGGAAAAGTTGTTTCAAGGGGACTGGAAAATTACGTAGTTGACGCAGAGTGTGGTAAGTTGAATTCGCAATGTGATTAATATAACCTGCATTAATCGCATTGCAAATTCAACTTAGAGCTAAGTTCCTAATTGTTGTATTGCTAGAATTGCCGAATATAACGAATATAGCACTATATTCTCAATCTTCGTTATATTCTAGCAATACAACCATTAGGAACCCAGCTCTAAGTTGAATTCGCAATGCGATTAATATAACCTGTATTAATCACATTGCGATTACAACTTAGTCAAATTTGTGACACTGCAGCTTCAGAATGAATCTAAGATGGATGTTGTCCTTGCTTTTTGATAGGAGGTGGGAGGGTCTGGGAGGGAGGGTATGCTGATTGGCTGGAATGTGTCTGCTGACTGTGAGGTACAGGGTCAAGGTTTGCTCAATGATGATGTTTCGGGACATCTCTGCCCACCAGATGTGTAATACATCACTTACAGAAGAGTAACGCCTAAAACATATAGGAGGGAATCAGGTACAAGCAGAGTAGCTCTTTGTAACATGTTTCAAGCATTAGTGTATTCTTGGCCTTTTTACTATACAGGTGAAACTCGGAAAATTTTAATATTGTGCAAAGTTCATTTATATCAGTTATGCAACTTAAAAGGTGAAACTAACATATGAGATAGACTCATTACATGCAAAGCAAGATATTTCAAGCCTTTATTTGTTATAATTTGGATGATTATGGCTTATAGCTTATGAAACCCCAAAGTCAAAATTTTGAGGTACCCTTTGCTCAGGGGATATGGCTTAATTATCTGACTAGAGTGTGACACTTTGAGCCTAGATTATTGAACCTTTTCACAAAATTCAAATTTTATGCTGAATTATTGCAATTCATTTTAATTTGCATTACTGAAATAAATGGACTTTTGCTCGATATTCAAATTTTTCGAGTTTTACCTGTATGTGTAGACTCCTAGATTTGTTCCACTGTGTGTCAGAGACTGTAGAGCCTAGGTTTGCTTCCATTTGGAGACATAGGAGAGTTGTGTTCTATAAGGTTTATGGATAAGGTCAGGGTATATAGAGAAGATAAGGTGTCCAGCATGCGGGTAGCAGAAATAATGCATCTCAAAGGGGGTAAGTGACAATGGGTTGGTTGTATTTTTGAGAAGGGCGATAATAAAGTGTTTTAACAGAAGGCAACAAGATTTCAGTAGTTGGCAGTTTGTAATTACTCTGCAAGGAGACAAATATAGTAATGCCATCCTTGGAAAGTAAGTAGTAGTGGTAAGTGGTTCATTTTGTGTTGTTTACAGAGAGGCCCGACAGCTCCCCAAAACTGGACATTTCTAGCAGTAAGTTAGGGAGGGAGATGTGGGGGATGAGATATCATAAGGATGTTGTCTGCAAACATACACATTTTGTGATGGATAGATGCTAGCTTAATTCCCCTGATATTTATATTGTCAGGAATATGGGTGTGACAGTAAATTGCACGGCGCAGACACAGTGACCGTGGTGTGGATTAAAACAAAGGGGAGGGAGACAGCGTTTTTTTTAACCATCTCCTAGTTCGAAAAATCCATTTAATAAATGGACCCCAGATTGGGGACGTAACAGGGATTAAACTGATGAGAAGAGAGAACTACAGAAAATACCACTCATATCGCGTGTGACAGTAAATTGCACGGCGCAGATGCAGTGACCGTGGCGTGGATTCAAAGAAAGGGGAGGGAGCCAGCGTTTTTTTAACCACCTCCGGACCGCCGAACGCAGCGACGCGTCCTGGAGGTGGTTGATTCATTCCGCCTGGACGCGCTGGCGCGTCCTCTCGCGAGACGCAAGATTTCGGTCACAGCCGGCCCGCGCATGCGCATCGCGGGGCGGCAAAAGTTAGAGGAGAATTGCATCAGCAACCTGCCAGCCAATGATCGTCGCTGGCAGGTTGCTGATTTTTAAAAAACCGAATCACAAGCCATATAACAGATCATATTAGTAAATGTGATCTGTTATATGGCTTCTCTGCTCCTCTGCTGGTCCTTTTCGTCGGTTGGATTCAGCAGAGGAGCAGACTGAACTGTGAGTACCCACCAAACACTGTCCTTAGCCCCAGATCACCTTCCATCACCCCCATCATCCAAATTAGCCCCTTGATCGCCCCCTGTCAATCACTTAGTGAAAGACAAAAAGGGATCAGTGTAAACTGTCACTTTTTTTTTTCACTAGTATTGGCTGTTAGGTTTTAGGATTAGTTTAGGCCCCTTGGTTAGGTAGTTTAGGGATCAGTTAGCGCCCAGCCCACCGCACCGCAGTCACTGATTCGCTGATTAGCATATCGCTAATCAGCATTTGTACTTTTATAGTATCTGTAAGTGATCAAAACTGATCACGGTCAGATCTATAATTGTATTAGTGTCACCTTAGCTTGCCCTCCACCCAAAACGCAGTGTTTGCCCGATCAGGCCTGATCGGTCGCCCACACGTGCGTTCACCCACGCCCGCCCCACCGCAGTGACAAAAAAAATATTTTTTTTGATCACTGCACATTCACTTTACACGCACTGCGGCGATAAAAAAAATCAGTTTTGATATTTTTTATCAACCGCAGCGGCCTCCGGTACTTCGCTAGCCTCCCCTTTGTAAGACAGGCTTGCTTTTTTTCTTGGGTAGTCTCAGGGAATACCCCTAAATTTAGTTGCCCAAATGTCAAACAGGGGGAACCCTCATCTGATGAATCTAGCGGGTCAGAATATGAACCTGTAGAAAGCAGTGGCTCTCTGACCCAAAGTTCGGACGAGGAGGTGGAGGTCCCTGATAGAACCAGGCGTACCCGGCCCCGTGTCGCTAGACCACAGGTTGCGCAGGATCCGCTTCAAGAGCAGCAGAGTGGGGCTGTCGCTGCCGGATCACATGGTGAGGCATACACCAGCAGCGCAGCCCTTCCTGGACCTAGTACCAGCACTGCCGTACAACATGGTGAAGTAGCGAGCACCAGAAGGGCAGTTGAAGCTGGTACGGTGGCACGTGCAGTAGTTACCCCATCGCAGCCACCGCACAGACAGGCCCGTAGAGCCCCTAGAGTCCCTGAGGTGCTGGCAAACCCTGATTGGCAGTCACCAACTTCAGCCGCACCTGTAGTTCCCCCTTTCACCGCCCAGACTGGAGTTCGGGTTGAGACAGCTCAGATCGGTTCGGCCCTGGGATTTTTTGAGCTGTTCTTGACTGCGGAGCTCTAGGACTTAGTCGTGGCAGAAACAAATCGGTATGCCACACAATTTATAACCGCAAACCCGGGAAGCTATTATGCCCAGCCTTTCCGGTGGAAACCAGTCCAAGTTTCCGAACTTAAAATTTTTCTGGGCCTTCTCCTCAACATGGGTCTAACTAAAAAGCATGAATTGCGGTCATATTGGTCCATGAACCCAATTCATCACATGCCCATGTTCTCTGCTGCTATGTCCAGGACACGATTTGAGACCATCCTGCGTTTCCTGCATTTTAGCGACAACACCACCTCCCGTCCCAGAGGCCACCCAGCTTTTGACCGGCACCGCAAAATTCGGCCCCTCATAGACCATTTCAACCAGAAATTTGCAGATTTGTATACCCCTGAGCAAAACATCTGCGTAGACGAGTCCCTAATACATTTTACCGGGCGCCTTGGCTTCAAACAATACATCCCAAGCAAGCGTGCCCGGTATGGGGTCAAATTGTATAAGCTCTGTGAAAGGGCCACAGGCTATAGCCACAAATTTCGGATCTATGAGGGAAAAGATCAGACCCTGGAGCCGGTCGGTTGCCCTGACTACCTGGGGAGCAGTGGGAAGACAGTCTGGGACTTGGTGTCACCCTTATTCGGCAAGGGGTACCATCTTTATGTGGACAATTTTTACACAAGTGTGGCCCTCTTTAGGCATTTGTTTCTAGAAAAGATTTGCGCCTGTGGCACCGCGTGAACTAGTCGCGTGGGCTTCCCCCAACGGCTCGTTACCACCCGTCTTGCAAGGGGGGAGAGGGCTGCCTTGTGTAACGAAGAACTGCTCGCGGTGAAATGGAGAGACAATCGTGACGTTTACATGCTCTCCTCCATTCACACAGACACGACAATCCAAATTGAAAGGGCAACCCGTGTCATTGAAAAGCCCCTCTCAGTCCACGACTATAATGCGCTCATGGGAGAGGTGGACTTCAATGACTAGATGTTGGCTCCCTATTTAGTTTCCCGACGCACCAGACGCTGGTATAAGAAGGTGTCTGTATAATTAATTCAATTGGCTCTGTATAATAGTTTTGTTCTCTACAATAAGGCTGGGAGAACACGATCCTTCCTCAAATTCCAGGAAGAGATCATCGAGAACCTCCTGTATCCAGGAGGTTCCGTGGCCCCAACCACCAGTGTAGTTAGCCGTCTACACGAGCAAAATTTCTCCAGTGTCGTTCCTGGTACCTCAACCCAACCGCCACCCCGAAAAAAATGTTGTGTCTGTAGCAGGAGTGGAATAAGGCGTGACACCCGCTATTTCTGTCCTGACTGTCCTGACCACCCTGCCCTATGCTTAGGAGAGTGTTTCCGGAAGTACCACACACAGGTACACTTAGCATAGGGATTGCATCTCACAGGACAGGCACACAGGGCTATTAGGGCCCTTTTACTCACAGCTGCTGCAAACCTCTCCTTTCACCTGGGATAAAGTGCATAACGTACTTCGCCACATCTTTGGGCGATTTGCGCTTTGCACATTGTCCCATGGGGAAGGAGAGGTTTGTTCTATAAAGGTAAAAAAAACTAAACAAAAAAAAAAAATTACCGGTAAGTAAAAAAGTTAACGTTCAGTTAAAAAAGTTAAAAAAAGTTTATATGTTCTGTTCAAAAGTTAATAAATTTATTGCGTTGCGGCCTGGTTTTTTCTTTTTTGTTTTGTTTTTTTTACCTTCCAGGTGGACCAACCGATCGACTAGCTGCAGCACTGATGTGCATTCTGACAGAAGCATTGCGCTGCTGTCAGATTACACGCAAGTCGGTGTATGCGGCGCTGCAAGACGAGATTTCTCCTCTGCAGTAAAAGATACGTTTGCCGAGGCATATGAGCTGAGGAGGTGGCGGTGTTCATATACTTTGGCAAACACTTTGTATATATAAAAAAAAAATATCCCGGCAAGTATTTATTCATCCACATCGATTGATGTGAATGGAGAAATCTGGTTTGCCAGGGCATACGAGCTAAGTGGGTATGGATGTTGGGCGGAGCTCCTATGTCCTGGCAGACGCCTTTCCCCTCCTTTTTCTTTTTTTGGCAGAGATTTTTTCATCCACATTGATCGATGCGAATGAAGAAATCTGTGCCGTTCATTTTTTTCTTTCAGCCCAGAGGCTGAACGGAAAAAAAAAATCTCATTACCCGTATGCTCAATATAAGGAGAATAGCAGAAACTCCTAATGCTGGGCAGGTAATGATTGCGGAGACCCTCAAATGCCAGGGCAGTACAAACACCCCACAAATAACACCATTTTGGAAAGAAGACACCCTAAGGTATTCGCTGAGGGGCATATTGATTTCATGAAAGATTGAAATTTTTGTCCCAAGTTAGCGGAAATGGAGACTTTGTGAGAAAAAAATCAAAAAAATCAATTTCCGCTAACTTGTGCCAAATTATTATTTTTTCTATGAACTCGCCATGCCCCTCATTGAATACCTTGGGGTGTCTTCTTTCCAAAATGGGGTCACATGTGGGGTATTTATACTGCCCTGGCATTTTAGGGGCCCCAAAGCGTGAGAAGAAGTCTGGTATCCAAATGTCTAAAAATGCCCTCCTAAAAGGAATTTGGGCACCTTTGCGCATCTAGGCTGCAAAAAAGTGTCACACATGTGGTATCGCCGTACTCAGGAGAAGTTGGGGAATGTGTTTTGGGGTGTCATTTTACATATACCCATGCTGGGTGAGAGAAATATCTTGGTCAAATGCCAACTTTGTATAAAAAAATGGGAAAAGTTGTCTTTTGCCAAGATATTTCCCATTTTTTTATACAAAGTTGGCATTTGACCAAGATATTTATCTCACCCAGCATGGGTATATGTAAAATGACACCCCAAAACACATTCCCCAACTTCTCCTGAGTACGGAGATACCACATGTGTGACACTTTTTTGCAGCCTAGGTGGGCAAAAGGGGCCCACATTCCAAAGAGCACCTTTCGGATTTCACCGGCCATTTTTTACAGAATTTGATTTCAAACTCCTTACCACACATTTGGGCCCCTAGAATGCCAGGGCAGTATAACTACCCCACAAGTGACCCCATTTTGGAAAGAAGACACCCCAAGGTATTCCGTGAGGGGCATGGCGAGTTCCTCGATTTTTTTATTTTTTGTCACAAGTTAGTGGAAAATGATGATTTTCTTTTTTTTTTCTTACAAAGTCTCATATTCCACTAACTTGTGACAAAAAATAAAAACTTCCATGAACTCACTATGCCCATCAGCGAATACCTTGGGGTGTCTTCTTTCCAAAATGGGGTCACTTGTGGGGTAGTTATACTGCCCTGTCATTCTAGGGGCCCAAATGTGTGGTACGGAGTTTGAAATCAAATTCTGTAAAAAATGACCAGTGAAATCCGAAAAGTGCTCTTTGGAATGTGGGCCCCTTTGCCCACCCACGCTGAAAAAAAGTGTCACACATGTGGTATCTCCGTATTCAGGAGAAGTTGGGGAATGTGTTTTGGGGTGTCATTTTACATATACCTATGCTGGGTGAGAGAAATATCTTGGCAAAAGACAACTTTTACCATTTTTTTATACAAAGTTGGCATTTGACCAAGATATTTATCTCACCCAGCATGGGTATATGTAAAATGACACCCCAAAACACATTCCCCAACTTCTCCTGAATACGGAGATACCACATGTGTGACACTTTTTTGCAGCCTAGGTGGGCAAAGGGGCCCACATTCCAAAGAGCACCTTTCGGATTTCACCGGCCATTTTTTACAGATTTTGATTTCAAACTCCTTACCACACATTTGGGCCCCTAGAATGCCAGGGCAGTATAACTACCCCACAAGTGACCCCATTTTGGAAAGAAGACACCCAAAGGTATTCGCTGATGGGCATAGTGAGTTCATAGAACTTTTTATTTTTTGTCACAAGTTAGTGGAATATGAGACTTTGTGAGAAAAAAAAAAAAAAAACATCATTTTCCGCTAACTTGTGACAAAAAATAAAAAGTTCTATGAACTCACTATGCCGATCAGCGAATACCTTAGGGTGTCTACTTTACGAAATGGGGTCATTTGTGGGGTGTTTGTACTGTCTGGGCATTGTAGAACCTCAGGAAACATGACAGGTGCTCAGAAAGTCAGAACTGCTTCAAAATGCGGAAATTCACATTTTTGTACCATAGTTTGTAAACGCTATAACTTTTACCCAAACCATTTTTTTTTTACCCAAACATTTTTTTTTATTAAAGACATGTATAACAATAAATTTAGAGCAAAATTTATATATGGATGTCGTTTTTTTTGCAAAATTTTACAACTGAAAGTGAAAAATGTCATTTTTTTGCAAAAAAATCGTTAAATTTCAATTAATAACAAAAAAAGTAAAAATGTCAGCAGCAATGAAATACCACCAAATGAAAGCTCTATTAGTGAGAAGAAAAGGAGGTAAAATTCATTTGGGTGGTAAGTTGCATGACCGAGCAATAAACGGTGAAAGTAGGGTAGGTCAGAAGTGTAAAAAGTGGCCTGGTCTTTAAGGGTGTTTAAGCTATGTGGGCTGAGGTGGTTAACCATCTCCCCGTTCGAAAAATCAATTTAATAAATGGACCCCAGATTGGGGACGTAACAGGGATTAAACAGGGAGAAGAGAGAACTACAGAAAATACCACTCATATCGGGTGTGACATTAAATTGCACGGTGCAGACGCAGTGACCGTGGCGTGGATTCAAACAAATGGGAGGGAGCCAGCGTTTTTTTAACCATCTCACCGTTCAAAAAATCTATTAAATAAATGGACCCCAGATTGGGGACGTAACAGGGATTAAACTGATGAGAAGAGAGAACTACAGAAAATACCACTCATATCGGGTGTGACAGTAAATTGCACGGCGCAGACGCAGTGACCGTGGCGTGGATTCAAAGAAAGGGGAGGGAGCCCACGTTTTTTTAACCATCTCCCCGTTCGAAAAATCAATTTAATAAATGGACCCCAGATTGGGGACGTAACAGGGATTAAACTGATGAGAAGAGAGAACTTCAGAAAATAGCACTCACGGGTGTGACCGTAAATTGCACGGGGCAGACGCAGTGACCTTGGCGTGGATTCAAAGAAAGGGGAGGGAGCCAGCATTTTTTTTAACCATCTCCCCGTTCGAAAAATCAATTTAATAAATGGACCCCAGATTGGAAACGTAACAGGGATTAAACTGATGAGAAGAGAGAACTACAGAAAATACCACTCATGTCGGGTGGGACAGTGAATTGCATGGCACAGATGCAGTGACCGTGGATTCAAACAAAGGGGAGGGAGCCAGTGTTTTTTTAACCATCTCCCCGTTCGATAAATCAATTCAATTTACCTTTCCGGGACCCTTGGTGTTGTACGTGGCTGGGTGGAGGAAGAAACCTTCAATGACATCAATGGGACATGGCTAGCTTGGTATCCAACCTTGTACAAATGGGGAGTTTGCGGTTGGGCAAATGGACTGTTTGCGGTTGTTTGCGGTGCATTAAAAAGGAGTTTGTTCTGTCAATGTCTGTGAAGCGGGCGTAACCCTTACACTACCTGATCGATACAACATCATACCTGATTGTATACACACACTGGATGTTTTAAACCACGTTGTTCAAAAAAAAATTGGATTGTTAGGTGATTTATGCCTTTTATGGATTAAAATCCAACTCTGCGTCAACTATGTAATTTTCCATGGGAGTTTTGCCATGGATCCCCCTCCGGCATACCACAGTCCAGGTGTTAGTCCCCTTGAAACAATTTTTCCATCACTACTGTGGCTAGAAAGAGTCCCTGTGGTTTTTAATATTCGCCTGCCTATTGAAGTTCGCGAACATTTGCAGAAATTCGCGTTCGCCGTTCGCAAACGGAAAATTTTATGTTCGCGACATCTCTACAACTAATTGCAACTGGTGTGACATACCAGTTGCCCCCCCAAAAAAAAAATTGAATCAGGGGTGTGATATAGCTATAATATAATTTCTATATAGTGCATTTGTATTGCACAGCATTTGTGTATGGTCCTGCTGAGATACCGCAGCTATACAGAGGGGGAAACGCTATTGGAACAACTAATTGCAACTGGTGTAATATACTAGTTGCCCCCCAAAAAAACTGATTGAGGCAGGGGTGTGATATACTTATAATATACTTTCTAAATAGTGCATTTGTATTGTGCATCATTTGTGTGCGGTTCTGCTGAAATACTGCAGCTATACAGAGGGACAAACGTTATTGGAACAACTAATTGCAACTGGTGTGATATAGCACTTGCCCTCAAAAGACTAATTGAGGCAGGGGTGTATTATATCTATAATATACTTTCTATATAGTGCATTTGTATTGTGCAGCATTTGTGTGCAGTTCTGCTGTGATACCGCAGCTATACAGAGAGACAAACGCTATTGGAACAAGTACTTGCAAATGGTGTGATATAGCAGTTTCCCCCCAAAAAAACTGATTGAGGTAGAGGTGTGATATACCTATATTATACTTTCTATATAGTGCATTTTATTGTGCAGCATTTGTGTGCAGTTCTGCTGAGATACCACAGCTATTCAGAGGAACAAACACTATTGGAACAACTAATTGCAACTGATGTGATATACCAGTTGCCCCACAAAAAAACTGATTGAGGCAGGGGTGTAATATACCTGTAATATCACTTCTATATATTGCATTTGTATTGTGCAGCATTTGTGTGCGGTCCTGCTGAGGTACCGCAGCTCTACAGATGGACAAACGCAATTTGAATAACTAATTGCAACTGGTGTGATATACCAGTTGCCCCCCCAAAATAAACTGATTAAGGGGTTTGATATACCTGCTTCCAGCAAATACTCGTTAAGCAGTTCTATATACCTGCTTCCACAAATACTGCTCTTCTATAGGGTCTTTGGCACAGGGTCATTTTGAAAATGGCAGGCAGAGGAAGAGGTGGGCCATTCCGCAGGGGTGGTAGTGGTTGGGCAGGTGCAACAGGCCGGAGCCTAAGTGGAAAGTTGGAGAAGGTGCGTGCGATTACATCATAGGATGCACCATAGTAGGTTGAGTGGCTCATTCGACTTCTGCACTCTCCTTATCTTCTGTATCAGCACCCTCCTCAAAGCTGACTGCAAATGTATCTGCAAATGTATCTGGAGCGAGCCATCCACCATGCACGGTCACATCTAGCGCTCCCAGGACGCCGGCATCAGGCTTCGCAGTCTGGGCTTTTTTGAATAGTATGCAGCCTGTGCTGTCAAAGCATAAGTCGCTGTAAGCCCAACACTCACCTAGGGATGACCGCCTTAAGAAGGCACCTGGTCTCCTATCACCGAGCCCAGTGTGAACGATACCGTCAGAACCCACAAAGCCATACTCCCGGCGCTCCACGTCCTGCCTCTTCTCCTTCTCCTCTCTCCTCCCATTTGTCCTCCACTCCACCTTCCACCGTGCCGTCGTCGCGTTCATCTGGCAAAAGGCAGGCTTCCGTGGCCCAAATATTTTGAAAATTTGTGGCCATTGGCACACCGCAATGGAAGGTCTCCGGAAGGAAATATTTCTACCAGAATGGCATCCCAGAGCTATATGGCCATGTTCAGCGGCAGAAGATTTTATCTCTGGCACGCAGTGTTAGTGCCAAGATACATCTGACCACAGACACGTGGTCTAGCAAACACAGGCAGGGAACGTACATAACTTTTACTGCCCACTGGGTGAACCTTCTGACGGCTGTCAAGCATGCAACCGGTGGCACAAGTGTGGATTTGGTGTTACCGCCACGGATAGCATGCAGACCTGCCTCTTCTTCTTCTCCTCCTACTCCATCCTCCGTCTCCTCCTCAGCTGACTTCTTTCCCACTGCTAACGCCTCTTCCGCTGCACCCCCCCAGCTCCCCTTATTCAACGTGCCAGGTGAGACTTTGTTATGCTATGCTGCGGCTGTTGTGCCTCGAAGCCAACAGCCACACCGGTCCTGCACTGCTTTCAGCTCTGCGGTAACAGGTCGATCAGTGGCTAACCCTGCTCAAAAACAGGGCAAAATGACACAATTGCCGTGAATGCCCCACGTCCTGAACTTAGTCGTGCAGCGATTCGTTGCCAAATACCTCGAGGTCCAGGATGTCTTGCGGCAGGCCAGAAAAATCTCTGACCATTTTAGAAGATCTAGAAGATCGCCTTGTTGATGTTCAGCGGCGACACCATTTGCCCATCAGATGTCTGATTTGTGACTTCCTGACGCGCCGGAACTCCTTGTATATGCTTGATAGGCTGCTCCAGCAAAAACGTGCCGTTAACGACTACCTGTACGAACTCTGCGGCAGGACAGGTTCTGGGAGCTTGTTTTTTTTTCACCGCGCCAGTAGCTGCTCATGCGCGATGCATGCAGACTTCTGCAGCCATTTGATGAGATCACCAAACTGGTCAGTCGCAACCAGGGCGCCATCAGTGACATCGCACCTTACACCTTCTATCTGCATTGCGGCGTGTCATTGATCAAGCCATCGAGGAGTAGGAGCAGGAAGATGAGAAAGTCGCAATGCTGAATGAATTCCTAGGGGGGCTACTCCATCTGAGACAAGTTAGCAGGAGTCTGAAGAGGAGTTAGAGGAGGATGGTGCCTGGGGGAGGAGGAGGAGGAGCAGGAGCAAGAAGAGCAAGTTTTAATCTTTTCTGGGATCCCTGGTGTTGTCTGTGGATGATGGGAGAAGAACGAAAACGACATTCTCCTGGGTGATGAGCAGGAACCAGTCCACTTCCAATTTAGTGCAAATGGGGGCCTTCATGCTCCAGTGTTTGAAAAGGAACCCCCATATAAAAAGCATAAAGGGCAAGGATCAGTACTGGGTGGCAACGTACTTCGACCCCTGGTACAAGCACAAAATGGCGGACATGTTACCAGCATCACAGATGGCTGTCAGAATGCAGCATTTCCAGGCCTTGCTTCGACAGATGCTGCATTCTGCTGTTGCCGGCGTTGGCAGAGGAATTTCCACCCACAGAGAAACAGTTGCGAGTACAAATCCTATAACGCATGCAAGAAGTGGTCGGTTTGAAAATGTGTTGGTCACTTCGGATATAAGATCATTCTTGCAGCCAACCCATCGACAGCCACCCTCCGGATCCATCCTCAGGGAATGCCTAGACGGACAGTTGTCCGACTACATTGGGTTAACGGCCGATGTGGACACTCTGAGAAGCAAGGAACCCCTTGACTACTGGGTGTGCAGGCTTGACCTGTGGCCAGAGCTGGCACAATTTGCCATGGAACTCTTGGCTTGCCCTTCGTCGAGTGTCCTGTCCAAAAGGACGTTTAGTGCAGCAGGGGGGAACGTGACCGATAAGCGCACTCACCTAGCTCATGACAGTTGGACTACTGTACCTCACATTTCTAAAAATGAATGAGGCATGGATCTCAGAGGAATTCAACACCTCTGACAACCATGTTTAATTGAATTTCCTCATGCCAGCCCACACATATCCGCCACTACCCAGAACAAATAACGGTCCCTGTCTTATGTAAATACAGCATCATAAAAGGCCTTTTCTGTCCGGTGAATGCCTAATGTTTGGGACCTCGGAGGAATTCAATACCTGTGACGACCACGTGTTATCGAATTTAAACTATTATCATTTTTTTTTTTTTTTCAAGAGGGTGGAATTCATTAGCCATGTTTTTAATCCAATTTTATATTTTTTGTTCTTTTAACATATGTATTTGACATTTATTTGTACTGGCCTGCTGTAAAATTTATATCCAATGACCGTCTAATATACCTCCAGCCACATAATCATTTGATGTTTTCTGTCTGGTAAATGAATAATTTTTTGGGCCTGTAGTCCACTGGCCTGCAGTAAAATTGATATCCATTAACCGTCCAATATAACTCCAGCCACATAATCACTTAATCTTTTATGTGCGGTAAATGTGTAATTTTTGGGGTCTGTATTCCACTGGCCTGCAGTAAAATTGATATCCAATGACCGTCTAATATACCTCCAGCTACATTATCATTTGTTTTTTTCTATATGGTAAATTAATAATTTTTGGGGCCTGTAGTCCACTGGCCTGTAGTAAAATTGATATCCTTTGACCGTCTAATATACCTCCAGCCACATAATCACTTGATCTTTTATGTATGATGAATGCATAATTTTTGGGGCCTGTAATCTAACTGGCCAACAGTAAAATTGTTATACGGTGACCGCCTAATATACCTCCAGCCACATTATCAATTGTTCTTTTCTGTACGGTGAATAATTTTTGGGGCCTGTAGTCCACTGGCCTGCAGTAAAATTGATATCCATTGACCGTCTAAAATACATATTTTTTGTGGGAATTTTTGCCATTGATCCCCCTTTGATATGTCACTGTCCATGTTGTGGGATGATTTGTGCACTTCTTGTAAGTATTTGGTGGCTGCAATAATACCCTGAAGTTTTTTCAGGTTCGCCTGCCATTAAAGTGAAAGCGGCCTGCTGCGAACTTGCACGTTCAAGAATCGTCCCGGCTGATGTTCGTCCATCACTAATATCCAGGGAGAGCAAAATGGCAGGGATGTTCGGATTACTGTGGGCTTGGATAATATGGCCATACATCTAATGTTGTTTGGGGGTTACCTCTGTGGGACAAAGCCTACTTGGTCTTTGCCTATCAGGGAAAAGAGACCAGAATTAAGGCAGATAGCTAGTATTTTAGTGAGAAGATTTGTATCAATAATAATGAACGAGATAGGGTTGTAAATGACTTTAAGAGGATCTTTTTCAGGGTTAGTGAATGGCGATGCGATGGCTGCCTGGAGGGAATATCAATGGACTGAGGAACCTTGTTGCGTTCCATTAAAACATTTAGCTAAATAAGGGTTAAGGATAGTAGAAGATTTTTTGTAGTATAAGGCTTAAAAGCCATCTGGCACTTCAGGGTTTTGAGAGTACTAATTGCTATTTCCACAGCTGTTGGAGTAATCTCTGAATGCAACAGGTTAGTGAAAAAGTCTAGCAGCTGGGGAAAGTAAAGTTCCCGTAGGTAAGCAGATATTCGCTCAGGAGGAGAGGAGTGCAGTTAAGAGTATAAATCAGTCAAAAACGTTTGGAACTCAGAGGTTATTCACTTAAAGTTGGCCATTAAGATACCCTGAACAGTAAAAAATGTGTAGAAGGAACCAACAGATGGAGTTGTCCTGGCCAATGGGGTGGTAAGTTTATTTTTTAACCAAAGATTTTTGTGTAGACCATTGGAGGTTGCATTCTACAGTATCTGTGAGGCAGAGATCTAGCTCAATCCTCGCACATGAAAGGGCTAGATGGGCTTGTTTTGAGGGATACTCTTTTGCTGCGGCCTAGAGTTATGAAACTTTTTGTTCCAGCTTGCGCTGTTTAAAGGGATTCTGTCACCTGGATTTTAGCTACAGAGCTTTTTACATCATGACATCATTCACCTCGATTTAGTGTAATATATACTAGTCTTACCCATATTTGGCTAAAAAAATCACTTTTATTCATATGCTAATTACCTCTCTAAGGAGCCTAATGGGCTGTCCCTCTCACCGTTGGAGCCCAGCCATGCCCATTATCTTGGAGCCCAGCACCGCCCTGCTGCTAATTATTCACTCCTCTCCTCGCTGCAGACAGCTGGCGCATGCGCGCTTGATTCGGTGAGGCTACTGCCAGGACGTGCGCAGGCCCGGACCAGTGGACACAGTGCTCATGGCGCTCTAGAAAAAAAAATCTGTGACGAGAGGAGAGAATAATTAACAGCGGGACGGTGCTGGGCTCAGAGATAATGGGCGCGGCTTGGCTCCAACGGCCAGAGGAACAGCCCCTTGGGCTCCTTAGAGAGGTAATTAGCATATGAATAAAAGTGATTTTTAGCCAAAATTACCAGACATATGGGGGTCTAGTATATTTTACACTAAATCGAGGTGACTAATGTGATGTTGTAAAAAGCTCTGTAGCTAAAATCTGGATGACAGAATTTCTTTAAGTAGATGTTCGAACATAGCAACCTTTATAACGTAAAAACTCAGTGGCAGCATTTCAGTTTTTTCCCATCCTCCCAAAAAAAAGATTAAAATTAATCAGTAGGTTATGATTACACCAAATGGCACCATTAAAAACTGCAACTTATCCAGCAAAAAACAAGCCCGCATACGGCTCTATCGATGGAAAAATTTTAAAAAGTTATAGCTCTTGGAATACGACAATGGAAAAAATTGTTTGGTCAAAACAGGTTGGCCACTAAGGGGTTAAAGGAGTGTTTCTGATCCTGAGCTGAAGCAGACATCCTCTCATACCAGCAAATCTCATTAACATCTTTGATTACATTAGATAAGGAATGGGCACAAGATTCTGTCCAGGAAGTAGCTAATCTCTTTGCAGCACAAATGCAGAAGAAACTAATGATAGACTGATGTATAGAGATGTCGCGAACATAAAATTTTCCGTTCGCGAACGGCGAACGCAAATTTCTGCAAATGTTCACGAACGGGCGAACCGCCATAGACTTCAATAGGCAGGCGAATTTTAAAACCCACAGGGACTCTTTCTAGCCACAGTAGTGATGGAAAAGTTGTTTCAAGGGGACTAACACCTGGACTGTGGTATGCCGAGGGGGATCCATGGCAAAACTCCCATGGAAAATTACATAGTTGACGCAGAGTTGGATTTTAATCCATAAAGGGCATAAATCACCTAACAATCCAATTTTTTTTTGAACAACGTGGTTTAAAACATCCAGTGTGTGTATACAATCAGGTATGATGTTGTATCGATCAGGTAGTGTAAGGGTTACGCCCACTTCACAGACATTGACAGACCAAACTCCCCTTTCAATGCACCACAAACAACTGCAAACAGTCCATTTGTCCAACCGCAAACTTCCCATTTGCACAAGGTTGGATACCAAGCTAGCCATGTCCCGTCGATGTCATTGAAGGTTTCTTCCTCCACCCAGCCACGTACAACACCAAGGGTCCCCGAAAGGTGAATTGAATTGATTTTTCAAACGGGGAGATGGTTAAAAAAACGCTGGCTCCCTCCCCTTTGTTTGAATCCACGCCACGGTCACTGCGTCTGCGCCGTGCAATTTACTGTCACACCCGATATGAGTGGTATTTTCTGTAGTTCTCTCTTCTCATCAGTTTAATCCCTGTTACGTCCCCAATCTGGGGTCCATTTATTAAATTGATTTTTCGAACGGGGAGATGGTTAAAAAAACACTGGCTCCCTCCCATTTGTTTGAATCCACGCCACGGTCACTGCGTCTGCGCCGTGCAATTTACTGTCACACCCGTGAGTGGTATTTTCGGTAGTACTATTCTCATCAGTTTAATCCCTGTATGGTCCCCAATCTGGGGTCCATTTATTAAATAGATTTTTCAAACGGGGAGATGGTTAAAAAAAACGCTGGCTCCCTCCCCTTTGTTTGAATCCACGCCACGGTCACTGCGTCTGTGCCGTGCAATTTACTGTCACACCCTTGAGTGACACCCTGTAATGGTATAAGTGGAGGCCTAGCCACTAGCCAGTGGCCACAATACAGTCTGTGTGGGCCTGACACACACTGGCTTGCAACCGTGTGATGGAGGTCTGATATGGGTGTGGCTTACAGTCTGGCTTTGTTCACATTGCACTGGCTGTCCTGCTAGGCAGTTGTGTGGAAGCTTGGCTGTGAGCTGGATTACATCACCTTCAGACCGTGTTCACACCACAGTTAGCGTAGTGGTAGGACCCCGTGCCATGCTGAGTGACCGTGACGTGGTGCATGATGGGCTCCGATATTTTCCTGACAGGAATATATTGGCAAAAGTCTCAGCTTTTAATATCTGCTTGTATGACCAGCTAGTATAGTCAGTGGCATATCCTTTTGGTGCATTTTCTTCAGTGATTTATATAATTGTATTTTCATCCGCACAATGCTCTGGTCTGTGTAGGATGCTTTTGTGGTGCATGTGGACCGCGCTGGCGTCCTCCTTTGTACGCATTAATTGCTCGGGATGGTCGTTTGCTGCAGTCCACATGCGGTGGGACTGCTCCCCCAATGAGAAACACGCTACAGTGTTTGGGGTATGAGCAGCTCCCCCATATCTGCCACGATATTTCTGTGGTTCACATGCGGTGGGACTGCTCGCCCAATGAGAAACACGCTACAGTGTTTGGGGTTTGAGCAGTTCCCCCATATTGGCCACTGCAATTTTGTGATTTTGTTCAAGAGAAAGAAGGGCTCAAGCAGGATTGGGTTCAGTAATATAGTGCAAAGTTTTGCTTCTCGGCCTTTATGGCTAAGTACATGCATAGTATCTCTTCTTATCAGTCCGGTTGAGCTTGCTCCCGGGCTGTAAACTCCTGTCCATACAGGGCATACCCGAGGGTTGCAGTGTGGCATGGAGGAGAGCAGTGAACCACGCAGCATCCCTATTGTGTATGGCTTGGGTTTAAAGGTACTCTTGCTAGGGGACGAAGGGCTCTGCTGGATTGAAGCCAGGGGCTGAGTTGTTTGGAAGCCTGAGGTGCAGAAGTGCCCCAGGAGCGGTGACCCTGGGGTGCCTGAATTCACATTTGCACGCACTTCACTTTCACACATTTGAGCACACTCGCCTCTCTTTGCTCGGCTTTGGCCTTGACAAGATGAGGAATTTTAATAATTCCGGGCTGTAATGGCGCACATTCACTTTATTAAATTTTTTTGTTCACTGTGTGTTCACTTTCCACATTTCTGTGTACACTAGGATTTCTTGGGTTACGGCGCCATTATGGGTACCCCCCTAGAGGTCTAGGGGGGGTGTGCGTGGCCATCCCGGTTCCGCACCCCCCTGCAAAACCCCTTGGGCTCTCCCTCCGGGTATAGCCCAGCCTTGTTGTTGAAGCTCCGTGCCGACACCTTGGGTGGCAACCTAGGTGGAAGTCGGAGCATAGACTTGGCGTACCCTCGGCTTCGGCTAAGGGTCGCCTGGGCAAAACCGGCTTCGGCTGAAGTAGCCTGTTTTGTCTCAGTCCCTTGCAGGAGCCATAGGCCCAGAGGGACTAGGATAGGTTCATGGGGGGCCCTTCTCTTATGGAGAGGGCCTGCGATAGACCATAGCCTAGTGCACTTTTTTGTGTGGCACGCTGCACGATTTTGTTGCATGGGTGTAGAAAGCACGCTCTTCAGGCTTCGAAAAAAAAATATATATAGTGCACAGTTTTGTGGGGGCTTGAAAGACTTGGTTCCAAAGATCTAGCATAGGCATTAGTGAATCGACTTCAGATACTTCATCCGAAGTCGGTTCGCAGGAGCTCCATGCAGTATTAGAATGTATTACTTTGCGAAGTCTTGCAAAACTTCTTGTAATAACTTTGAGAATTAATTATTATTGTAAAAAACCTTGGTACTGAACCCGAGTTCGGTATCAAGGTTTTTTACAGTAATAATTCACAAAGTTATTACACAAAGTCTCGTGAGACTTCACAAAGTAATAACTTTGGCTCATCAGAGCCAATACATTCTAATATTGTGCGGAGCTCCCGCGAACCGACTTCGGATGAAGCATCTGAAGTCGATTCACTCATGCCTATACTATATCTTTGGAACTAAGTCTTTCAAGCCCCCACAAAACTCTGCACTATATATTTGTACAGTATTACAACAAAGTTTTATGCAAATCAACTTCGGATGAAGCATCTGAAGTTGATTCTCTCATTCCTAATCTAGTACTATACTGTATTCCCACCAGTACCAGTAAATTGGTTTCAGAGCCAGCAGAAATCCGAAATATCCGAGAATATCTTAGAGATTCTGTGGGGAGTAAAATACCATCTATAAAGGATCTTGTGGCCAGTTTCTAAATGATTGATACACCTTGAGAACATTTTGACAGTCGTAAAAGCATATTTCCACTGTTCATCTGAGAACTGAGAATGTAAGGCGTGGTGCCAAATAGCTATTACATTAAGCAATGGTTCTTTATTTAAAATGAGCAGATGCTTATAGCAGAAAGGGATATTCCTAACTAGGGAGACAGGATTATAGAGCCATTTATCTAGAACATTAGAGGTAATACTCACATTCACTGGCAATTTAGTGGAGCTCAGTGTCTGATTTTAAGGTATTTAATAAATCTTTATTAGGAATATGATATCTGGATGTAAAAATAGAAAAGGGGGGTAGAGAAGAGTCCTCCAATAAGACATGAAGGAAAAGTAAACCTTCAGTCATTCAGTTGGAGAGAAGAATGAGTTTGAATATGGAACTGGGGATTTTAAAGGGGTTGGTCAAAATTTATGGAATAGTATTAAAGGGGTTCTGCATTTTGTTTTAACTGATGATCTATCCTCTGAATAGATCATCAGCTTCTGATCGGCGGGGGTCCGACACCTGGGACCCCCGCTGATCAGCTGTTTGAGAAGGTAGCGGCGCTCCAGTAGCGCCGCCGCCTTCTCACTGTTTACCGCCGGCCCACTGACGTCACGACTAGTATCAACTAGCGTGGGCGCTGCTAAGCTCCATTCAAGTGAACAGAGCCCCGCCCACGCTATTTGATACTAGTCGTGATGTCAGTGGGCCGGCGGTAAACAGTGAGAAGGAAGCGGCGCTACTGGAGTGCCGCTGCCTTCTCAAACGGTGTCAGACCCCAGTCGAGTGTCAGACCCCCGCCGATCAGAAGCTGATGATCTATCCAGAGGATAGATCATCAGTTAAAACAAAGTGCAGAATCCCTTTAAATAATAATGTTGAGCGAATGAAAGTGAAACTAATTGACTTCGATCTGAATTTCAGGAAAAATTTGATTTGCAATGAATCTGAATTTCCTCACGGTTCGTGGTAATGAATATTTTTTTTTCTAAAATGGCGGCTACATAGGGTATGTTACAAAGTGAAAGTACGAAGCCTGGAAACGCGATATGACCCATAATGCATTGCAGTGATCCAATCAGCCGGTCATCCCCTATACATATAAAAGCCTGATCTCGAGTGATCATCGCCACTTCACTGTGAAGCATAGGCAGAGATGTGTCAAGTGCTAGGGATAGTGTTTTGGCAAGTTTTTAATTCTAGAATATCAGTGTAGGAACAGAGTAGATTGTAGGGGGAGTTTTTAGACACTACAGATAGCATAGGGAGACTGCAGGAGAGTGCAGGCTGAGTGTAATCACTCTGTAAATCTTGTTCACTTGCTGCGCCATTCATTTTTAATCTGTTCTGTTATACATAGACTTACTGTGCATAAGGCCTCATGCACACGGCCGTTGTGCGGCTGTTCTGTGCATTATGGACCGCAATTGCGGTCCCCAATGCATGGGCAACATCCGTGCAGCGGGCCGGACCCATTCAATTTGAATGGGTCCGTGGTCTGTCCGCATTGCAAAAAAAATGACATGTCATATTTATTTGTGGTGCCGAACAACGGAAAGAAACACCAGTTCTGTTCCGTGACTCCATTCCGCATCTCTGGAATTGTGGACCCATTTAAGTGAATGGGTCCGCATCCGTGATGGTTGGTGCACACGGGCGGCAGCCGTGTATTGCCGACCTGCCGTTTTCGGGCCGCAATACGGCCACCCAACGGCCGCTTGCATGAGGCCTTAAACTCATTATCAACAGGCTCTCGAATATATAGGCATGATTATTAGAGATGAGCAAATTTCTCAAAAATTTCATTTGGTCGGTTCGCCGAATTTTCAAAAATAATTTGATTCAATACGAATATATTTGTGGCAAATCTAATTTAAAACAGCTATTACCTGGCTGCAGAGAGCCTGTATAGTGGTTTAGAACACTGTGCCTTGAAGAAACACGCATAGGGAGTCTGTGGTAGTGAAACAACACTGTGAGTCAGTATGACACGCAGATGACTCAGCCTTACAGGTCAATGTTAGCGCCAGGTATAAAGAACCATGCAGAGGCCCAAGATCCTACTATAGCGTGAAATAGCGCACTCCTTTTACACCGTCGTCAGCTGATTCCACATAGATGTCTACAGAACCTGTTCTATTAAGCGCTGATACCAGTAGAGCCCCACCTGACATAGTGGAGAGGGTGTCAGCAGTAAGTTTGTGTTGACGTCACTAATTATTTTGCCCTTCCTCTGATCCATCAGAACAATAACCACCAAAAACGGATCCTGTCTGTTGAACTTCTGCCTTCATATGGTAAGTATTTTGTCAGTAATCCATCAGTATTGCTAAGGCCAAAAAAAAAACAGAAGTGGATTCAAAACAGAGATGACACATGAATAGAATATTTGCATGTCTTCTGTGTTTTGTATCCACTCCTGCTTTTGACCACCAAATCATAAGACAATTGTGATGCAAAATAGGGACCATGTCATACAAGCCTTACAGCTGCTACATAGACAGGATCCGTTGTGAGTCTCATTTTTCCTTCCTTCTAACAGATCAGAAGGGTCAAATAAATGGTGATGTCATCTAGGCCAAAATGGCAAAATAGTGGAGTGGGGAGGGTGGAAACAGCATGAGAAGTCCACAAAGAGGTCCAGTGACAGAGTGGTGAGGTAGCAGCAGCATGACGAGACCATAAAGTGGTCTAGTGACAGTGGTGAGGTTGCAGCAGTATGAGGAGACCACAAAGTTGCCCAATAACAGTGTGTTGAGGGGGCAGCAGCATGAGGAGACCACAGTGTGTTGAGGGGGCAGCAGCATAAAAAGATGACAGAGTGGCCCAATGACAAAGTGTTGAGGTAGCAGCACCATGAGGAGACCACTGAGTGGTGATGTGGCAGCAGCATGAGGAGACCACAGAGTGGTGAGGTGTCGGCAGCATAAGGAGACCACAGAGTGTTTAGGTGGCATCAGTATGAGGAGACCACAGAGTGGCCCAGTGACACAGTGGTGAGGTGGCAGCAGCATGAGGAGACCACAACATGGCCCAGTGACAGTGGTGAGGTGGCAGCAGCATGAATAGACCAAAAAGTTGCCCAATAACAGTGTGTTGAGGGGGCAGCAGCATGAGGAGACCACAGTGTGTTGAGGGGGCAGCAGCATGAAAAGATGACAGAGTGGCTTAATGACAAAGTGTTGAGGTAGCAGCACCATGAGGAGACCACTGAGTGGTGATGTGGCAGCAGCATGAGGAGACCACAGAGTGGTGAGGGGGAAGCAGCATGAGGAGACCACAGAGTGGTGAGGTGTCGGCAGCATGAGGAGACCACAGAGTGTTTAGGTGGCATCAGTATGAGGAGACCACAGAGTGGCCCAGTGACACAGTGGTGAGGTGGCAGCAGCATGAGGAGACCACAACATGGCCCAGTGACAGTGGTGAGGTGGCAGCAGCATGAAGAGACCACAGAGTGGCCCAATGAGAGTGTGTTGAGGTGGCGGCAGCATGAGGAGACCACGGAGTGGCCCAATGACAAAGTGTTGAGGTAGCAGCAGCATGGGGAGAACACAGAGTGGTGAGGCGGCAGCAGCATGAGGAGACCACAGAGTGGTGAGGTGGCAGCAGCATGAGGAGACCACAGAGTGGCCCAGTGACATAGTGGTGAGGCAGCAGCAGCATGAGGAAGTAGCCCAGTGACAGAGGGGGAGGTGGGGGGCAATACCAGTAGCAGCTGAAGATGTGGGTGGCAGTAGGAGCACATGGCAGCACGTGTGTGGCATCAGGCCAGTGGCAGCATCAGAATAGTAGCTGAAGCAGGTAGATAGAAGAAACAGGTCTCTTTTGACAAAGTTTAGGTGTGGCAACATGGATGATCTAGTCTAATGCATCAGGCACTGGTGTGTGGAAATCCTGGCTGATCCACGCCTGATTCATCTTCACAAAGATGAGTTTCTCCACATATTGGGTGGGTAGGCGAGTTCTCCTTGGGGTAACTATTAGTGATGAGGGAGCACCAAAGTATTTAGGTGTTCAGCCCGAACACATTGCTATATTTGTGTGCTCGGCCGAGCACCTAAGTATAATGGAAGACAACCAGGTACCCCCTGCTTGGAAGAGAAGAGGGTGTCTGGCTCATAATAAAAGGTTAGAAATTGATGGATACACCATCAATATTGTTCAGAAACAGTATTACAAGGATGGCTAGATGCGTCTTAGACTCCTATTACATACAACGGCTATATGCCAAAAGCTGGGTATGTGCCCAATCTATCCATGAGACAGATAACAGCCAGCGTACCTTACAATGGCAGCCTTGTGCACTATGAGATATTCCAAACCAGCTCTCATATAACTGAGAACCAATAAACCTCAAAGTTATTTTGCATCTGTTGAATGGCTTGGGTGGACCTCCTCATGACATTGTTCATCCCATAGTCCTGGCAACTGACAAAGTGGCCTTCTCAAAGGGCCCGAGCAAACGGCAGGTGTCACGAATGAACTGCCACTGGCTAACATCAAAGTATCACAGGGGAGTACCTCTGTCCGCCTGTATCATCAAGAAATCGTTTATGGTCTTTCTCTGTTCATATAATCAGTCCAACATATGGAGGGTGGAAACATCGCATATCCGCCTATGTTGGGGGATGCCGTTCTGCCGCTGTAGCTCAAGGAGAGTGTGCTTTGCGATGTACGAGTAACTGAAGTGCATGCAAAGTTTCCTGGCTTTTTTCAGGATGTCTTGCAGATAGGGTGAAGATTCATGAATCGCTTTACAACCAGATTGAACATGTGCGCCATTCAGGGCCCATGGCATGGCCCTCCTTAACACAGCACCAACACCATGTTCTTCTCGTTGTTGGTCACCATGGTTCCGATTTTGAGTTGTCGAGGAGAAAGACAGGATTTTATTTCTTGATGAAGGACGCTGAGCTGTTCCTCCCCGTGTGACTCTATTCGCCCAGGCAAACTAGGTGCAAAACAGAGTGACACCACTGTGCCCTGACCATTTGGTATGCTGGAGGAGCACTGTGAATTGTCCATGCAGTGGAGGCTGAGGACATGGTGGAGGATGAGGTGGCAGAGGCGGACATTATTGCAAGACCAATCTCGTGAGAATGTGGAGGCGAAAGCGGCGTCACCTGGCTAAGTTGCTGGTTTGGCTGGGCAGGAACCACATTTACCCAGTGGGCCGTAAAGAACATGTATTGTCCCTGACCGTAGTTATAGCTCCACATGTGGGCGCTGCTGAGCACTTTGGCAGACACCGACAGGCTCAAGGACTGTCCCACCTTCTGTTCTACATGTGTGTGCAGGCTGGTACTGCCTTTTTCACAAAGAAATGACGCTTCGGACTCTCCACCCCGGCTCAGCACAAGCCATTTCTGAAAGGTGCAGAGTCTTCCACTTGAAAAAGGAGGGACTGCAGCACCAGTAACTTGGCCATGAGCACAATCAGCTTCTGTGCAGTTGGATGAGTGCACGCCTACTGTTGTCTCTTGGCAATCGCTTCAGTGATCGTTTGCTTACAAAATGACCGACGAGGAGCAGGAGCATCAGGATCAGTAGACGATGGGAAGGACAGACAGCTCCCTTCGGCTGAGGTGGTGGAGCCTTGATAGCATGAATTCGTGTGCGTGCCACTGGGTGATGGATCGGTTGCTGCGGCAGGCTGGACCACCACAACATTGGCACCCTGGCCATGCTTCACCTTCTGTCCAAAATTCATCAAATGGCCATGTTCACCTCTTCTGGCAGCTTAACAAAAAGCTATCACACCACACTGACTGTCTGCTACAGCTGCCTCTGGGAACTCCTGCACCTCTAGGGTGGAAGCTTGCGTGTGAGGCAGAGGTTGAGACAGCAAGGAGGTAGGCTCCTGCAAAGCGGGTAGTCTACCCCGAGCATGTTTGGCTCCCGACCTCCCACAGCTGCCACCCTGCTGACTCACGACTAGTGTTGCTCACGAATATTCGAATTTTGAATTTTTATCGCGAATATAGGTACTTCGAAAATTCGCGAATATTTCGAATATAGTGATATATATTCGTAATTTCGAATATTCATTATATATTTTTTTAATCAGTACACATGATCCCTCCCTGCTTCTAGCTTGTGGGCCAATAAGAAGGCTGCAATATACTTGACTTTAGGAGTAGTGTTGTTTGCGAATTTTGATCTATATTCTTTTTTTTCCGAATATTCGCTATATTGCTATTTATTCTTGTTTTAGCAATATACCGAATATTCGGAAAAAAAACGAATATAGAGCAATTTAGCTAATATAGTGCTATAATCTTTTTTTTTATAGTTGTAATTTTTTTCCAATCTGAACTTCAGATGAGAAAAAAATTACAACTATTAGACAAAGAAGATTATAGCACTATATTAGCTAAATTGATCTATATTCGTTTTTTTCGAATATTCGCTATATTGCTATATATTCTTGTTTTAGAATATTACGAATATTTGAAAAAATGAAGTTATAGCAATATAGCGAATATTCAAAAATATTCACAAAAAACGAATATAGAGCAATTTAGCTAATATAGTGCTATAATATTCTTTGTCTAAAAGTTGAAAAATTTGCAATAAAAATTCGAAAATTCGAATACGAAAATTTGCATATTACACGATAATTACCATGCCGATTTATTGTAAAAAAAAATCGTAGAATATAACGAATATTCGAATTTGCAAATATTCTACGAATATTCTACGAAATATTCGCGAAATATCGCGAATTCGAATATGACCCCTGCCGCTCATCACTACTCATGACCAAACTACCACCTTGCTGTCTCAACCTCTGTCTCACACGCAAGCTGCCAACCTCTTTTCTTGATGATAATGAAGCCTCTTCTTTACAGGCCTCTCACTGTGAATTCTGCTGCCACCTCCCCTTCTTCTGTTGCTACTTCTGCCTGTGACAGAAACCTTTTTGCCACTGCCCAATCCCTTTGAAGGGCCTGTCACTTGTCTGTATGACATACTGTATAATAAAAGAATTATATTAAAATTAAAATAATAAAATGGCTGTAGTACAATGTAACTTCACTGCAGAAAGGAAATTAATACACCCCCCAAAAAAGGATAACAATCTAAATTCACCACTGAATGGCTAATAAGACGTATGCATATTTCCTATTAATACACCCCATAAATGGCTGTAGTACAATGTAACTTCACCACAGAACGGCAACTAAGGCCTCTTGCACACGACCTTATGGCTTTTTCGGTATTTTTCGGTCTTCAAAAAATGGATCCGCAAAAAATACGGATGACATCTGTGTGCAGTTTTTTTTTTTTGCGGAATGGAACAGCTGGCCCCTGATAGAACAGTACTATCCTTGTCCGTTATGCGGAAAATTATAGGACATGTTCTATCTTTGAACGGAAAAAAGGAAATACGGAAACTTAAGGCAAATCGAGTACATTCAGTTTTTTTTGCAGACCCATTGAAATGAATGGTTCCGTATACAGACCGTATACGGAACGCCAAAAATGGACCGTAAACTGAAAAAAGAACGTTCATGTGCAAGAGGCCTAAGGCGTATTTTTTTTCCTATTAATACACTCCAAGAAATACTGTAGAGCAATGTAAATTCACAGCAGAACTACTAATAGGACGTACGTATGTTTCCTATTAATACACCCCATAAATGGATGCAGTAAAATGTAACTTCATAAGGCTACTTTCACACCTGCGTTCGGGTGTCCGCTCGTGAGCTCCGTTTGAAGGGGCTCACAAGCGGCCCCGAACGCAGCCGTCCGGCCCTAATGCATTCTCAGTGGAGGCGGATCCGCTGAGAATGCATCAGTCTGCCAGCGTTCAGCCTCCGCAATGTAAGTCAATGGGGACGGATCCGTTTGAAGATGACACTATATGGCTCAATCTTCAAACGGATCCGCCCCCATTGACTTTCAATGTAAAGTCTGGACGGATCCGCTCAGGCTACTTTCACACTTAGAAATTTTTCTAAGTTATAATGCAGACGGATCCGTTCTGAACGGATGCAAACGTCTGCCTTATAGGAGCGGATCCGTCTGATGAAACATCAGACGGACCCGCTCCGAACGCTAGTGTGAAAGTAGCCTTAGACATATTTATTTTTTTCCTATTAATACACGCCCCAAAAAACTGTAGAACAATGCAAATTCACCACAGAACGGTTAATAGGACGTAAGTATATTTACTATTAATACACCCCGTAAATGGCTGTAGTACAATGTAACTTCACAGCAAAAATGGCAAATAGGACATTTTTTTTTCATATTAATACACCCCAAAAATAATGTAGAACAATGTAAATTCACCACAGAACAGCTAATAGGACGCACGTATATTTCCTATTAATACACCCAGTAAATGGCTGTAGTACAATCTAATTTAACCGCAGAACAGCAAATAAGACGTATTTTTTTTCCTATTAGTACACCCCAACAAAAACCTTAGAACAATGTAAATTCACCGCAGAATGGCTAATAGGACGTACGTATATTTCCTATTAATACACCCCGTAAATGGCTGTATCAAAACAGCAATTGCACCACAATAACAAGCAAGGTTTTTTGTAATTACTGAGCTATCATATAGTGCAAACCTAAAAACAGCAGTATAACAACAATTTAGATCCCCAGTTAGTGCAGCAATGTGCAATAGAATCATTCCTATTACCCAGGCTGTAAACTCCCCTATTGGATCCTGTTCTCCTTTTATAGTGTGGATGTTGTCTCCCTATCCTTTCCCTACACTTTGAATAATCTTTCCCTGAACTAAATTGTTTTTTTTCAGCACAATAAAGTATTTCATAATATTGTCCCTATCTCCTGTCACATCTCTCCCTGCACTAAGTACACTGGAAAATGGCAGAATCCAAGATGGCTGAGGCTATTTATAGGGCTGTGACATCACAGGGACAGGCTGGCTGCTGATTGGCTGCATGCATGGCATTGTGGGTGACCCCTCGTTCCCAGAGTTTTTTGCTCCATGTCCTAACATGTGCAGCAGTCATTTTAGGATTACCATGAAGCGTGAGGAAATTGGACTTCTGTAATACATAGACTTACTGTGCATCAGATGTCACACAGTCTTAGGTACGTGGGCATGCAATCGTCTACCATTGAGACCCTTGCATGTGCATAGCAGTCAGGGAGAGCTCTTAGGGTTTTAAAGGGCTCGCCTATATGCTCCTTAGTTTGGGATCAAGCCAGTCGGTCGTTTATTTATACGTTCCAGCTATCTGCAACTTCATCGTTGACAAGTATACTTGCTGCGCTATTAATATTTAATCTCTTCTGTTATAGATAGACATATAGGGGGAGATATATCAAGACTGGCGGATCCATCCTTGATCTTGCAGCACTGGCGTGAGATGTGTTTGATTTGTTAAGAAGAAGAAGACTGCATATCTCTGAAGTCTACACCAGCCTGAAGTGTAGGCCAGTTACCAGCTGGTATAGACTTCAGCTATAACTTCTGCTACTTTCTGGTGGAAGTTATAGTAAATGCAGCAAAACAAAGCCGCGCCCCTTCAACAAAGCCACACACCCTTTTTTCTTGGCACTTCAGAAAAGTGCAGAGAAGCTCAAAAAGTCACACATTATGGTGCACAGATGCCATGCGCCATAATGTGCGACTTTTTAAAGCCACAATTCTGGCATAAAGTGATTGATAAATGTCCCCCATTGAGTAATAGATAAGCAATTCTATTAGGCCCTGATTCTAATAGGCCCTAATCCAGCTCTGTTGCTTGACAAAGTTTGCATTCATTGACAAACTATTGAGTTGGCCAATTTTTTTCACTTCTATGAAACTTGAATGTTACACATGACCTTGAAAATCAGGAGGAACCTAGAGTAGTGCCCTGAAGCAGGGGTACTTTGTGGACATTTGCCTATTTCCCCAGTGCAAAGTTATTATGATTTACTAAACTTTATTTCACTTGAAAGGGTTAACTAGCACTGTTTAATACTGTGTAACTGCATTTTATAAGTATGTTTTGATGTATACCCTGTTCATTTGCACTTTATTTGCAAGGATCTGTGGAAAGGGTTAATGAATACTGAGAAACCTTTTGGGCTTTGAATGAGAAGCTGGTAATTTTCCTTAACTACCATGGGGTTTAAAGAAGAGCATGTTTTGGAGAGAAAAAGCCACTTTTTTACCACCAAAACCAGTTGGAATGACCTTTTGGCTGTCTGGTTTAGCTCTGTTGTTATGTCTGGAAACTTTTTTTTTTTTTTTTAATGAAAAACTGGTCTGTCATTGCCATTGAGTATCATTGAAGCTCTAATGCAAGTCAATGACAGATAGGACAGTTGACACATTGTAACTGTTTGTGCTGAGCTTCTTCACTCCACTCCTCCCACTAGAAGGTTCTAGTTCAGCTAGAAACTGTATATAAGGAGAGCAGTCAGAGTCTCTAGTGCTCTGTAATTAGGGAACAGTGCTTAGAAAAGGAGACTCTACCACACTATTGAGTTACCATAAGAAGACGCTCAGACAGGGATACTCTGCCACAAACCCTGGATCACCAGTCTTGTGAGAGAGGGACAGCTAGCTCAGGCCGTTCCTCAACATCAAACCCTTCTTCTGCCAGGGAGGAGACTGGAAAAGAAACCCCTATGCCTCGACTATATTGTCTTGCACATGAATTCCTCCAGTAAAAAAGAACACCGATTAGCTGCAGACCCTGACTCTCTGCACTTATTTCCCATTGGGGTGCACCACGCCTCATTATCTCTTCTGGAGAGCAGCAACATTTGGTGAGATCTCAATGGTGTCCGAGGGACCCAGCGTAGCGTTAGGGCCACTCCAAACCTGGCCACTGCACTAGTCTTCAGACTAAGAGTTAGAACAACTTTGAAATTTACATGATATATAAGTTAGAGATGGTTCATAGTCTACCTCACTATACATCTTTGATATGCTTAAAAATGTACTATGTATTTACAATAGTACCATATTTTTGCAAATTGTATAACATCTCTAAAGATGAGCGAATCGAAGCTGACAAAGTCAAAATCATTCCGAATTTCAGGAAAAATTCGATTCTGTACGAATGGGAATTTCCTTTTACTTCGTGGGAACGAATCACAATTTTTCTCAACATGGCGGCTACAATGGCGGCTAAAATGGTGGCTACAGAGGTGAGGACATGGGGCAAGGAACTCTGGGAAGAGCGGGATGACCCATAATGCCATGCATGCAGCCAATCAGCAGCCAGCCAGCCCGGTGTTGTCACAGCCCTATAAATATGGCGGCTATCTCAGATTCTGCCATTCACCATTGTACTTTGTTCAGGGACAGACGTTTATGCAGGCGCTAGGGAGAGTGAAAGAAAACCTCATTGCAAAAAAAAAAGCATTTTATACGTGCACGATAAGGATAGGGAGGAATCATTTCACAGCATCTTAGTGCAGGGACAGACGTTGCAGGGGCTAGGGAGAGTCATGCAGAAAACATTATTGGGATAATAATACGATTTATAAGTGCAGGGAAAGATTATTTGGAGATCCAAATAGCCATTACACAGCTCTGTCATTCCATCAATTTGTTGTAGGAGTGCAAGTGTTATATTGAAAAGCCTTTAGTGGCTTATATCTGTGGAAAAAGAGAAATATATACTCTGTTCACTTCTGCAGCTATATGTGGTGAAAGAGTACAATACGAGAAAAATAGGCGCTGTTCACATTTGGTGTTATTTGCTCTAAAAACATCTATTGTCAGTTCAGTACAATACAAGAAAAATAGACACTGTTCACATTTGGTGTTATTTACTCTAAAAGCGTTTCTTGTCATACTTCTAGAGAAAAAGAGAAAAATACATGCCATTCATATTTGGTGTTATTTGCGCTCTAAGCATTTATTGTCATATTTCTAGAGAAAAATAGAAAAATACGCACTGTTCACATTTGGTGTTATTTGCGCTAAAAGCGTTTCTTGTCATATTTCTAGAGAAAAAGAGAAAAATACACGCCGTTCATATTTGGTGTTATTTGCGCTCTAAGCATTTATTGTCATATTTCTAGAGAAAAATAGAAAAATACGCACTGTTCACATTTGGTGTTATTTGCGCTAAAAGCGTTTCTTGTCATATTTCTAGAGAAAAAGAGAAAAATACACGCCGTTCATATTTGGTGTTATTTGCTCTAAAAACATCTATTGTCAGTTCAGTACAATACGAGAAAAAAAGACACTGTTCACATTTCGTGGTATTTAAGCTAATAGCGTGTCTGGTCATACTACTAGAGAAAAAGAGAAAAATACACCCTGTTCACATCTGGTGTTATTTGCGCAGAAATAATTTAGTGGCCTAATTCAGTGCAATACAAGAAATATATACGCAGTTCACATTTGCTGTTATTTGCAAATAAATAATTTAGTGGCCTATTTCAGTACAAAAAGAACAATATATTCGTTGCTTTTAGGCGTGTTTTAATTTCCATTTCATTTGTTTAGTTCAGCTACAAATATGTAAGGCAGAGAAGTGTGAGACCATGCACAGAGGAGTGGCAGAGGCATGAATGTTTCTGGCGCAAGCAGAGGTCTCAGCAGAATGTCTAATAAAAGAAAGTCAGTCACGTAGTTATTTTGGATACTATTGAATACTTGCGCAGTTGCGCTGCAGGTCCTTGTAGTGTTGTGGGTCAATTCACACCAGTTTCCAATGCGTTAAAGTGAAGAACCGCGCTGCCTAAGCAAGGAATTTATTCCACCGTGCTATAAGCCCACCGAGTTGATGCGTCTGGATTCCAAACGCACCTCCTGGATTCCTCTGCAGGGCACCAAAAAATCACACCATAGTGAAGCACTTCAAATGCAGGTAAAAAAAAAACGTGTGGTTTATTATACTCACAAACGAGCTAAAATATATAGCATATATAAAATCCTGGTAGTAACACTCCGCTGCCCTCCTGCCATGGCTGCTGGGGAGGGGTGGGGTGGCAGGAGCAGTACCAGCTCCATCAGCAGCAGCCTGAGTCTAGATTTGCTGGTGAGTAGCTTTCTTCACCAGCAGCAGCAGGTAGAACTGGAGCAGGACCTGAACCAGCAGGTGGCAGCATACTTGGACAGCACCCTGCCACTTCACATTGAAGATCCGCTGGACTACTGGGTAGCCAAACTGGATTTGTGGCCGCAACTAGCAGCTAGCAACTAGTGTGGCATCAGAGTGGGTGTTTAATGCGGCGGGGGCCATAGTTGCCCCAAGTAGAACTCGCCTGTCCATCCAAAATTTGGAGAGACTGACCTTTGTCAAGATGAGTCAGACGTGCATCAGCCATGATGCCAAATCACCAATTACTGATGCATCAGACTAGATCATCCATGGTGCCACACCAACACTTTGAAACAAGAGAATGGTTTCTTCTGACTACCTGCCTAAGCTACTACTTTGATGCTGCAACTCACCTGATGCCACACATCTGATGCCAAGTGCTGCTTATTTCACCCACCTTTGTCAGCGGGTACTGGTATTGCCACCCACCGCCCCACTCTGTTACCGGGTCACTTTCTGGTCTCCTGATGCAGCTGCTGCTGCCATCTCCAAACTATGGCACCTTGCCACTCTGTGGTCTCCTCCTGCTGCTGCCATCTACACACTATGTCAACTTGCCACTCTGTAGTCTCCTCATGCTGCTGCTGCTGCTACAGCCATCTCCACACTATGTCACCTTGCCACTCTGTGGGATCCTGCGGCTGCTGCTGCCATCTCCACACTGTCACCTTGCCACTCTGTTTTATCCTGCTGCTGCTGACATCTTCACACTGTCACCTTGCCACTTTGTGGTCTCCTCATGCTGCTGCCATATCCAGACTATGTCACCTTGCCACTCAGTGGCCTCATCATACTGCTGCCATCTACAGACTCTGTCATTGTGCCACTCGGTAGCCTTCTCATGATGCTGCTGCATCTGCCACCTCCAGACTCGGTCATTGTGCCACTCGGTGGCTTTCTCCTGATGCCGCCACCTCCAGACTTGGTCATTGTGCCACTCGGTGGCCTCCTCATATGGCTTCCACCTCCAGATCCTGTCATTGGGCCACTCTGTGGTCTCCTCATGCTGCTTACACCTCACCACTCTTTCATAGGTCCATTCTGTGGACTTCTCATGCTGTTCTCACTTTCTCCACTTCATGAATAGTCCACTATTTTGGCATTCGGCCTGGCTGACATAATCATTTATTTGACCTTTCTTCTGATCTGTCAGAAGGAAGGAAAAATGAGACGCACAACAAATCCTGTCTGTGTAGCAGCTGTAAGGCCTGTATGGTCCACTCAGAATTCGCATATGATTTGGTAGCCAAAAAGCAGGAGTGGGTACAAAACACAGAAGACATGCAAATATTCCATTCACGTGTCATCTATGTTTTAGATCCACTCCTGTATGCTCCACAGACAGGATGCATTTTTTGTAGGTTATTGTTCTGACCGATCAGATGAAGGGCAAATTAATCAGTGACGTCAACACAAACTTACTGCTGACACCCTCTCCACTCTGTCGGGGGGGCTCTACTTGTCTAAACTTTTAATAGAGCAGGTTCTCTAGACATCTATGTGGAATCAGCTGAGGGTGTAAAAGGAGTGTGCTTCTTCTTTACACTAAAATCGACCTGTAAGGCTGAGTTAATATTTGAATTATTTGGTCGGTTTTGGCCCCATGACTGCCCAAATAAGAGAAGTGTGCAGTGTGATTCTAATAGCGACGCCTGTCATCTGCATGTCATACTGACTGACAGTATTATTTCACTACCCCAGCACACTCCTTATGCGTGTTACTGCAAAGCACAGTGTTCTACATCCATATAAAGGCTCTATGCAGCCCAGAAATTGCAATTTTTAAATGCGGATCGAAGCAAATTTTTTCAGAAACTACGGCGAACCGGCGGAATCAAATTTCTTTGAAATTCGCTCATCTCTAAACATCTCATTGTAAAACATTTAAGATTTGCTGACTGAAATGATAATACTCTTCAAGGGTAGTGTCACATGCAGCTTTTTTGTACCTGTTTCTGAGGCCTCATGCACACGACCGTTGTTCTGGCCCGCATCCGAGCCGCAGTTTTTGCTGCTCGGGTGCTGACCCATTCACTTAAAAGGGGGCCGCAAAAGATGCGGACAGCACTCTGTGTGCTGTCCGCATCCATTGCTCCGTTACTAGCCCTGCAAAAAAAATATAACATGTCCTACATTTCTACAATGAGCCGCCTGTTCTGTTCCGAAAATTGCGGAAGGCACACGGTCGTCTTCCGTGTTTTGCGGATCCGCAATTTGCGGACTGCAAAAAACTTAACAGTCATGTGCATGAGGCCTGATGCAGTTTTTTGAGCCAAAGACAGAGGTGGGAATGAGAATATAAAAGAAGGACTTACACTTTTCCTTATGGATACACTTGTGACTTTTGTTCAAAATAGTGCCCAGTTTCGCTCACAAATTGCCCAACAAATCAGTAAGATTTTTATTTAATAATTGTAAGAATTATATTGAATAATTTTATAACTACCAAGACATTAGGGTTGTAAAGGTTATTTTATGCTTATCAATGTCATCATTTTGGCTTTGAGTTTGCGTTATTTGCTTATTTTATTAAATTTAATTACCATATTTTTCGCTTTATAAGACACACCCGATGATAAGACGCACCCCAGATTAAAGGGATTCTGTCATCCGGATTTTATCTACAGAGATTTTCACATCATCACATCAGTCTCCATGATTTAGTTTAAAATATACTAGTCTTAACCCCATCTGTCTTGTCATTTAGACTTTTATTAATATGCAAATTAACTCTAAAAGGACCCCAAGGAGTGAGGCAGCTGCTAGGACACTGAACGAGCCCGGAACAGTGTAACAAGGGCGCATGCACGAGATTAAGGCTCACTAGAAAAAAAAAAATCAGCGAGGAGAGGAGTGAATAATTAACAGTGGGGCGGTGCTGGGCTCCAGGCCCGTCGCTAACAGACAGGCAAAACAAGCAATTGCTTGGGGCCCCGAGCTGGCCCGGGGCCCCAAGCCCCCAAGCAGAGCCGGTGCTTGTTTTGCTTCCTTCGCTGGGCTGGCACAAGTTAAATCGCCGACGCTGTGTTTTTTTTTTTTTCACACAGCGCCCGGCTGCAGAGCAGAGTGAGGAGGCGAGAGGGGGCGGGGCATGCACGGCAGTTCCCGGTAGGCTCCGCCCACCTTCCAGGCAGGAAAGACAGTGCAGAGCCAGGAGCCGGAGCAAGAAGAAGCAGAAGATGGCTGCTGCACTGTAGCTGAATCAGTAGTAGACTGTAGTCCAGCTTAGAGACAGTGATTCAAGCGACCCTGAAACAGAGTGAGTGACAGTCAGTGTTACTGTCCCAGAGTCCCAAAGTCCCACCCCCTGAGTGTGTAATTAGGTCAGTAGTAACTAATGTACTGTGTTGGCATGGGCTGAGGGCGGGCAGGCAGGCTTTAGGGGTAATATATGATAATATGAGTGAAGTGCCACTGTGCCAGTCAGTGCTATGAGAGCCAGGCCAAGGCTGCCAAGCAGATAACACCATGGCACTGCACTGCGGTCAGGGTGCTGGTGAAGGATGACCAGGGACACTGAGACAGTACTGCCTCTCTGGGATGCCATCTGCCCATCTCTGCTGTCTATATACCAGGCCTACCCTGGTATATGGACAGCAGAGATGGGCAGATGGCATCCTCTGGGCAGTACTGTCTCTCTGGTCATCCTTCACCAGCACCCTGACTGCCACGGTCCTGCTTGGCCTGGCTCTTATGGCACTTCACTGCCTGGTGCTCGGCTATCAGCACTGAGTGACAGTCAGTGTCGCAGTGTGACTGAGTCACTCAGCGCTGATAGCCAAGCATCAGGCAGTGAAGTGCCATGAGAGCCGGGCCAAGCAGGACCGTGGCAGTCAGGGTGCTGGTGAAGGATGACCAGAGAGACAGTACTGCCCAGAGAATGCCATCTGCCCATCTCTGCTGTCCATATACCAGGTCTATCAGCATTACACCTTGATATACCACCTGCCCGCCTGGTCACCCCACCTAACACTCAGGGAGACAAGTGACTCAGACTGTTAGGTGTGGGGTGACCAGGCGGTATATGAAGGGGTAATACTGGTAGGCCTGGTATATGGACAGCAGAGATGGGCAGATGGCATCCTCTGGGGGTTGTATCTTACATGGGACTATATGCTGGAGGAGCTGAAGGGAGAGTGATGTATTTTACATAGGACTGTATGTTGGAGGGGCTGAATGCAGGACTTTGATGTATCTTACATGGGACTGTATGCTGGAGGAGCGGAAGGCAGGGGGAGTGATGTATTTTACATGGGACTGTTTGCAAGAAGGACTGAAGGCAGGGGGAGTGATGTATCTTACACGGGACTGTATGCTGGAGGAGCTGAAGGGGGCCATAATTATTACTATAATACTACAGAGGTGGTCATTATAATAATAATAATAATACAGAGGGGGCCATTATATATTATAATTATACAGAGAGCATTATACTTATGGGCACTACGGGGGAAGGGGACGTCTGTTATCTGAGGATGATAGTAAAGTGAGGAATCTAAAACATTTTCTGCAAAACTTTGCAGAGACGAGAAGGGGCTAAAAGAAGGTGTCATGACGGTCCTATCTCCGAATGAAGACGTTGAGGAAAGTCTACATCACCTCCATGTCTATTTTGCTTGGGGCCCCCAAATTCCTTCAAACGGCCCTGCTGGGCTCAAAGATAATGGGCACAGCTGGGCTCCAACGGACAGAGGGACAGCCGCTTGGGCTCCTTATAGAGTTAATTTGCATATTAATAAAAGCGATTTTTAGCCTAAATGACAAGACAGATGGGCATAAGACTAGTATATTTTAAACTAAATCGTGGAGACTGATGTGAGGATGTGAAAATCTCTGTAGCTAAAATCCAGATGACAAAATCCATTTAACCCCTTAGGCCCCTTTCACACGAGCGAGTATTCCGCGCGCATGCGATGCGGGAGGTGAACGCATTGCACCCGCACTGAATACCGACCCATTCATTTCTATGGGGCTGTTCACATGAGCGGTGATTTTTACGCATCACTTGTGCGTTGCATGAAAATCGCAGCATGCTCCTCTTTGTGCGTTTTTCACGTAACGCAGGCCCCATAGAAATGAATGGGGTTGCGTGAAAATCGCAAGCATCCGCAAGCAAGTGCGGATGCGGTGCGATTTTCACGCACGGTTGCTAGGAGACGATCGGGATGGAGACCCGATCATTATTATTTTCACTTATAACATGGTTATAAGTGAAAATAATAGCATTCTGAATACAGAATGCATAGTAAAACATCGCTGGAGGGGTTAAAAAAAAATATAAAAATAATGTAACTCACCTTAGTCCACCTGATCGCGTAGCCGGCATCTCTTTCTGTCTCCTTTGTTGAATAGGACCTGTGGTGAGCATTAATTACAGGAACAGGACCTTTGATGACGTCACTCCGGTCATCACATGGTACGTCACATGATCTTTTACCATGGTGATGGATCATGTGATGACCGGAATGATGTCACCAAAGGTCCTGTTGCTGCACAGAGATCAGATGAAGACAGAAGGAGATGCCGGGCTACGCGATCAAGTGGACTAAGGTGAGTTAAATTATTATTATTATTTTTTTAACCCCTCCAGTGATGTTTTACTATGCATTCTGTATTCAGAATGCTATTATTTTCCCTTATAACCATGTTATAAGGAAAATAATACAATCTACAGAACACCGATCCCAAGCACGAACTTCTGTGAAGTTCAGGTTTTAGTACCAAACACGCACAATTTTTCTCACCTGAGTGCAAAACGCATTACAATGTTTTGCACTCGTGCGGAAAAATTGCGGGTGTTCCCGCAACGCACCCGCACATTTTCCCACAACACCCGTGTGAAAGAGGCCTTAAGGACACAGCCATATTTCACCTTAAGGATCAGGCAATTTTTTTTTCAAATCTGACTAGTGTCACTTTATGAGGTGATAACTTTAAAACGCTTTGACTTATCCAGGCCATTCTGAGATAGTTTTTTCGTTACATATTGTACTTCATGACACTGGTAAAATAGAGTAAAAAAAAATCATTTTTATTTATAAAAAAATACCAAATTTACCAAAAATTTGGAAAAATTAGCAAATTTTTAAGTTTCAATTTCTCTACTTCTATAATACATCATAATACCTACAAAAATAGTTATTACTTTACATTCCACATATGTCTACTTCATGTTTGGATCATTTTGGGAATGACATTTTATTTTTTGGGGATGTAACAAGGCTTAGAGGTTTAGAAGCAAATCTTGAACTTTTTCTGAAATTTTCAAAAACCCACTTTTTAAGGACCAGTTCAGGTCTGAAGTCACTTTGTGAGGCTTAGATAATAGAAACCACCTAAAAATGACCCCATTCTAGAAACTACACCCCTCAAGGTATTCAAAACAGATTTTTAAAACTTTGTTTACCCTTTAGGTGTTTCACAAGAATTAATGGAAAATAGAGATTCAATTTAAAAATTTCACTTTTTTGGCAGATTTTCCATTATTTTTTTTCCATTTACAAAGCAAGGGTTAACAGCCAAACAAAACTCAATATTTATGGCCCTGATTCTGTAGTTTACAGAAACACCCCATATGTGGTCGTAAACTGCTGTACGGGCACACAGCAGGGCACAGAAGGAAAGGAATGCCATACGGCTTTCGGAAGGCAGATTTTGCTGGACTGGTTTTTTGACACCATGTCCCATTTGAAGCCCCCCTGATGCACTCCTAGAGTAGAAACTCCAAAAAAGTGACCCCATTTTAGAAACTACACCCCTCAAGGTATTCAAAACTGAATTTACAAACTTTGTTAACCCTTTAGGTGTTCCACAAGAATTAAT
The DNA here is from genome assembly GCF_905171765.1 of Bufo bufo. NCBI lineage: Eukaryota > Metazoa > Chordata > Amphibia > Anura > Bufonidae > Bufo > Bufo bufo. Next base: position 73,840,084 of record NC_053395.1, on the reverse strand, counting down.
GGAAAATAGAGATACAATTTCAAAATTTCACTTTTTTGGCAGATTTTCCATTTTAATAATTTTTTTCCAGTTACAAAGCAAGGGTTAACAGCTAAACAAAACTCAATATTTATGGCCCTAATTCTGAAGTTTACAGAAACACCCTATATGTGGTCGTAAACTGCTGTATACAATTTTTTTATTTATGCAAGTTTTACACAATGATTTCATTTTTTAAACAAAAAAAATCATGTTCCCTTACGTCCTACCAGCAGCACAGATGGGGTTAACTGCCCCTGTGGACTGGTAGGACCGGCGGAGTTTTTAATGAGCCCAAGAACCAATAAACGATCTTCAGCTCCCTGAAAGGGAGGAGATCACCCCCCAGCCCACCGTGTTTTTTTCTGTCCTTTGGACAGGTGGACTGGCGTATCACTCCCCTTCAGGGAGCTGAAGAGTGCTTGAGGGGCTCTTTTTTTTCCCCTTAATCTAGGAAATTGCCCCTTTGTTGCCTTTATTTTAGGCGTTATCGCGGCTATTTTTTCAAAATACAGGGTACCGTCGGGGGAGGGGTGGCCCCCCTCTCTTCTTCCGCCTTGATTTCGGCGTCTCTACGGTGTCCCGTCCTCTCCTTGCCGCAGGTGTGCGGCGCCGCCATCTTCCGGAAGTGACGCGCACCAGGTGCGCTACGTCACTTCCGGTTTTTCGTATCCGAATGCGGTGGGGTTTAAAATAAATCTCACCGCTCGATTCTGCTCTCCTTATAAACATCCTGGTTCAGGATAGCCTGGGGAGACATATAGGGTCAATCTGAGCCTGGTATAGGCTCTATTACTCTCTGGGCTGGTTCTTTTTAAGCGCCCAGAGCCTGTCATTCAGTGCTCTGGTTGCACCGCTTTCACAAGCTAGCTCCAGAGTTCCCTGTGCTTCATATATATTCTAGTAATATATTGTCTTGCCTTGGTTTTTCTTCTTCACAGCTCTATTTTCTTCAGTGCTGGTGGGCGCCCATATGGTCTCGTTTTCACCTCCACTTGGTGTTTGTAGGTGTTATGACCTGTTTGTTCTTTTCTTACAGTTATGGCTTCCCCTAAGGATTCTGATCAGCGGAAGTCCGGGGCCAAAAGGAAGCATTTGGCCTGTTACGATTGTAACACACCTTTAGACGACAACTGCCCTTACTCAAGGTGTGAGAGTTGCCGCACACAGGCATCCACGGAACCCACGATGCAAGAGATGTTTCAGTGGACAAAGACCTACGTGGATGATTCCATTAAGGGAGTGGTGCGCCTGCTTAATGAGAGGCTACCAGGATCCTCTCAGACTCCCATGGAAGTGGCTGCAACGGTCGAGAGACCTACTCCCTGTTCGGTGGGGTCTTCTTCTGAGGAAGAAGAATTAACTTCTTGCTTTTTTCCCCCAGAGAAAACGCTGAAGTTGCTGAAGTCCATCAGGTCGGGGGACCTAGATGTTGACATGGGGGAATCCTCCGATCCCGCCGGATGGACACAGCGTGTCTTTAGAGCGGATGAGACCCTCCTCTCTGTAATGCGTACAGAGTGGAGAAAGGCCCAGTCCTTACCAGGAAGTTTAAGCTCATGTATCCGATGGCTAAACCCTTGGTGGAATCGTGGGGTTCCGTTCCCAAGGTGGACATGGCAATAGCCAAGTTGTCCAGGCGCACTCTGGTCCCTGCAGACGATGGGTCTAGTCTGCAGGACCCTCTAGACCGGAGGGCAGAGTGCACCCTCAGAAGGGGTTACGCGGCGGCTGCTGCCTCCACATCAACATCAATTGCGGCCACTGAAGTAGCCTCCTTTCTACGCTCCGTGGACCAGAGCGTTTTCAGAGACGACATCTTGGCAGCTTTTAAATCAGCCAATCTGGCTATGGATTTCTTGGTCGATTCCACCCAGATACAGCTAAAACTGGCCGCCAAAACAATGGCTCTAGTTTCAGCTGCCCGCAGACCACTTTGGCTGAAGGCATTGATCGCGGACAACGCGTCCAAATTCAATCTTTGTGGGCTCCCCTTCGAGTCGGATAGGCTGTTCGGGTCCGAATTGGACAGAATCATGCAGGGACTCTCCGACAAGAAAGGGAAGAGTCTCCCCAGGCAGGATAAAAAAGACGGAGGCCGTTCAAGGCAGCAGACTAGGCGCAGAGATTGGGGGGGGGATTCCCGAGACGCCCCCGCAAACCCACCAGGGAGGCGAAACCCTCCCAACTATGGGCCTCCCCAAAGCTCTTGGATAAGCCCTGCTGCCCCTGCAGTATCTCCTCTAGATTTTACCGTACCCCTCCCCCAAATTCCCGTGGGGGGCCGTCTCCCCCACTTCAAAAACTTTTGGGCCCAGCAGATTGCAGACCCCTGGGTTCAGGATATAATTTCTGCCGGTTACCGGGTAGATCTCATCTCCCCCCCTCCGGAGAGATTCATCGCCACGCGAAACTTCGGGCCTGCCAAACAAAAGATCCTAGAGTCTTATATTCAGGACTATATCTCCAAGGGAGCCCTGGAGGAGGTGCCCGCAGGGGAGAGAGGCCTAGGGATTTATTCTCCAGTGTTCCTGGTTCCCAAGAAGACGGGAGATCTCCGGATGATCATCGACTTGAGATTCCTCAATCGATTTATAAGGAAAACCAGGTTTCGGATGGAAACCATAAGGTCAGTCAGCCTTATCCTCAACAATGGAGACGTCATGGCTACTCTGGACCTCAAGGATGCGTACCTTCACATCCCGATCCATTCCGCTTCCCGGAAGTTCCTCAGGATCGCGGTCCAGATTTTAGGGGTTCGCAGGCACTTTCAGTTCGCCGCGCTTCCCTTCGGAATCTCTTCTGCCCCCCTTATCTTCACCAAGGTGGTGGTGTCAGTGGTGGCAGCTTTGAGACTTCAAGGACTGACCATTATTCCTTATCTGGATGATTGGCTTTTCATAGCCTCTTCAGTTCCGATCCTTACCCACCATCTTCAGATTGCAATCTCCTTTCTCCTCCGCTTGGGCTGGATTATCAACTGGCAGAAGTCGAATGTGAGCCCATCGACTTCAATCCATTATTTAGGATTTGTGGTCGACTCTGTGGAGATGTCCCTCCGGTTGACTCTAGAAAGGAGAGCGCGGATTCAAGACCTCGCAAGAGTCCTTTTTGTCCCTCGTCGAGTCTCTATCCGGACTCTCATGAAGATGCTAGGGCTCATGTCAGCGGCTGCAGACGCAGTCCCTTGGGCGATAAGGCACCTCCGTCCTCTTCAGTCGGAGGTTTTACACTTATGGAACGGCAGCCCTGCGGGGCTAGATTCCCTGTGCTCCCTGTCCGGTCAAACCCGGAATTCCCTCAGATGGTGGTTTCAGCTACCAGCAGGGAAGTCTATGACCCAACCAGCTTGGGTCATATTGACTACAGACGCGTCCCTTGTAGGCTGGGGCGCTCACCTGGACGGATCCCCAGTACAGGGATCTTGGTCTCCTCTGGAGCGGCGTCTCTCTTCCAATCTTCGCGAGATGCGAGCTATCCAGCTAGCCCTCCTTCACTTCGCCCCTCATATCCGGGGCAGAGCAGTGAAAGTCCAGTCAGACAATATGACTGCGGTTCTCTATATAAACAAGCAGGGAGGCACAAGATCATTGCCCCTTCTGTCAGAGATCGGGGTAATTCTTCAGTGGGCAGAGACGAACCTTTCCCATCTATCTGCCACTCATATTCGAGCCTCCCTCAATATGATAGCGGACCGCTTAAGTCGAGGATTACCGACCATGGAGTGGTCTCTGCATCCGGAGATCTTCAGGCAGTTAGTTCACAGATGGGGTATGCCAGAGGTGGATCTCATGGCAACCAGGTTCAACGCCAAGGTGCTGAGGTTCTGTTCCCTGTACAGGGAAGACAACCCCTTGGTGATAGATGCTCTGTCGATACCGTGGAGGTTCAGGCTGGCTTACATCTTCCCTCCGTTTTCCATGATACCGAGGGTATTGATGAAAATCCGTCAGGATCAGGCCTCGGTAATAGCCATCATACCGTTCTGGCCCAAGAGATCCTGGTTCACCCAGCTCATTCAGATGAGTCGGGGACAATACTGGAGACTCCCCCCCGGAGCAGACCCTGGTATCGTGGGACACTCACCTCTGCCCAGATCTGCACAGGTTCAACCTGACAGCCTGGAGTTTGATCAGTCCCTTCCCAATATAGAAGGGCTTTCCGAGTCGGTCCTGAGAACTTTGTCGCATTCCAGAGCAGAGTCTACAAAGAAGGCCTACTCCAGGATCATGAGAATCTTCGTGTCATGGTGTGATTACAAACAGGTGGCGTCTGCAGATCCCCCCCTTCCTGCGATACTACAATTCCTTCAAGATGGATTAGATAGAGGTCTTTCTCCAGCTACCTTGAAGGTACAGATTCGTGCCATCTCGGCCTGTCTCAACAAGCCATATTCCCGGGACCCACTCATCCGGGACCCACTCATCAAACGCTTCCTGAAGGGAGCTGAAAGACTAAAGCCTACTATACTGAAACCTATTCCCCAGTGGGATCTTTCAGTAGTGCTCAGGGGGCTAGCATCTCCCCCCTTCGAGCCATTGGAGGAGGTGGAATTCTGATTTTTGACTTTAAAGATGGTTTTTCTTCTGGCTGTAGCTTCAGCCAAAAGGATCTCTGAATTGCAGGCTTTTTCTGCAATTCACCCTTACATTATCTTCCTACAGGACAGAGTACTCCTGAAGTTTTTACCCTACTTCAGGCCTAAGGTGCCTACCTTCCAAAATATCAACCAGGTAATCTCTTTACCAGTTTTGTTTTCAGCCTCCTCCTCTGATACTCCAGCAAGAGACCTGCTGGATATTTCAAGGTGCCTCCAGGTCTATGTGGATAGATCCAGAGAATTCAGGATAGATGAAAATCTCCTTATCCTGTTTGCCGGTAAGTCTAAAGGCCGTAAAGCGTCTAAAGCTACCATTAGTCGCTGGATCAAGGAGGCCATTAGGGAGGCTTTCGTCTCCCAATCCCTAGATCCTCCGGAGTTTGTGAGAGCCCATTTTACTAGGGCTGTCTCCACCTCTGTTGCGGAAAGAAGACTTCTTCCCTTAGAGTTGATCTGTAAGGCGGCCTCCTGGAGCTCTGAGTCAACCTTCATCTCCCATTATAGGATAGATGCTAGGATGGCAGAGTTTTCGGCTTTTGGGCAGACAGTTCTTAGTTCTGCCAGGCATGAGGACCCTCCCTAGGGGATTCTTCTTGCTATCTCCCCATCTGTGCTGCTGGTAGGACATAAGGGAATCGTTAATTTCTAACAATAATTTGTTTTCCCTTAGTCCTAACAGCAGCACACAAATATCCCACCCTAAATACATTATGCTTGTTAAAAACACGGTGGGCTCGGGGGTGATCTCCTCCCTTTCAGGGAGCTGAAGATCGTTTATTGGTTCTTGGGCTCATTAAAAATTCTGCCGGTCCTACCAGTCCACAGAGGCAGTTAACCCCATCTGTGCTGCTGTTAGGACTAAGGGAAAACAAATTATCGTTAGAAATTAACGATTTTAGTGTCTCCATAGTCTGATATCCATAGTTTTTTTCAATTTTTGGGCGATTATCTTGGGTAGGGAATGATTTTTGCGGGATGAAATGACGATTTTATTGGCACTATTTTGGGATGCGTATGACTTTTTGATCGTTTGCTATTACACTTTTTGTGATGTAAAGTGACCAAAAATGGCTTATTTTACACCGTTTTTTTTTTGTTTTTTTTACGGTATTCATCTGAGGGGTTAGGTCATGTGATATTTTTATAGAGCATGTTATTACGGATGCGGCAATACCTAATTTGTATACTTTTTTTATTTATGTAGGTTTTACACAATTATTTCATTTTTGAAACAAAAAAAAAAATCATGTTTTAGTGTTTCCATAGTCTGAGAGCCATACTTTTTTCATTTTTTAGGCGATTATCTTGGGTAGGGTATTATATTTGTGGGGTGAGATGACTGTTTGATTGGCACTATTTTGGGGTGGGTATGCCTTTTTGATCGCTTGCTATTACACTTTTTGTGATGTAAGGTGACAAAAAATGGCTTTTTTACACCTTTTTTAGTTATTTTTTTACTTTACGGTATTCACCTGAGGGGTTAGATCATGTGATATTTTTATAGAGCATGTTATTACGGACGCAGCGATACCTAATATGTATACTTTTTATTTATTTATGTAAGTTTTACACAATAATATCATTTTTAAAACAAAAAAAAAATCATGTTTTAGTGTCTCCATATTCTGAGAGTCATATTTTTTTTTTCATTTTTTGAGCGATTAAGGCTACTTTCACACTAGCGTTCGGAGTGGGTCCGTCTGATGTTTCATCTGACGGATCCGCTCCTATAATGCAGACGTTTGCATCCGTTCAGAACGGATCCGTCTGCATATAACTTAGAAAAATTTCTAAGTGTGAAAGTAGCCTGAACGGATCCGTCCAGACTTTACATTGAAAGTCAATAGGGGCGGATCCGTTTGAAGATTGAGCCATATTGTGTCATCTTCAAGCGGATCCATCCCCATTGACTTACATTGTAAGTCTGGACGGATCCGCTTGCCTCCGCACGGCCAGGCGGACACCCGAACGTTCAGGTGTCCGCTCACTGAGCGGAGCGGTGGCTGAGCGCTGGCAGACTGATGCATTCTCAGCGGATCCGCCTCCACTGAGAATGCATTAGGGCTGGACGGCTGCGTTCGGGGCCGCTTGTGAGCCCCTTCAAACGGAGCTCACGAGCGGACACCCGAACGCAGTTGTGAAAGTAGCCTATCTTAGGTAGGGTCTCATTTTTTGCGGGATGAGATGACGGTTTGATTCGCACTATTTTGGGGTGCATATGACTTTTTGATCGCTTGCTATTACACTTTTTGTGATGTAAGGTGACAAAAAATGGCTTTTTTTACACCGTTGTTTTAATTAATTTTTTACGTTGTTCATCTGAGGGGTTGGGTCATGTGATATTTTTATAAAGCAGGTTATTACGGATGCGGCGATACCTAATATGTACACTTGTTTTTTTATTTATCTAAGTTTTACACAATAACAGCTTTTTTAAAACAAAAAAAATAATGTTTAAGTGTCTCCATATTTGGAGCCATATTTTTATTTTATTTTTTGTGCAATTGTCTTAGGTAGGGGCTCATTTTTTGCGGGATGAGGTGACGGTTAGATTGGTACTATATTGGTGGGCATATGCCTTTTTGATCGCTTGCTGTTGTACTTTTTGTGATGTAAGGTGACAATTCTTTTTTTATTTAGCACAGTTAATATTTTTTATTCTTTACGGTGTTCATCTGAGGGGTTAGGTCATGTGATAGGTTTATAGAGCCATTCTATACGCAAGCAGCGATACCTAATCAACTTTTTTTTACTTTATTTGGGGAAATTACGTTGTTTTTTTTACTTGAAACTTTTAATTTTTTGGTGGGAAAACTTAATTTTTTCAACTTTTTTTCACTTTATCTTTTGTCCCACTTTGGGACTTCAACTTTTGTGGGTCTGATGCCCTTTATAATGCATTCCAATACTTTTGTATTGGAATGCATTGGCTGTATGAGTAATACATTGTGTATTACTTATACAGCTTCCTGCCTGTGAGATCCAGGGGGCTGGATGTCATAGGCTCGTCACCGGAAGGCAGCACCGATGCCTAAGGAAGGCTGTTGCCTTCCATACCATCAGGTCCCCATTACAGCTGCACGGGGACCTGATGGCACCGCCGACCACACGCGCAACTCCCGTAAACTCCGCAAACCGCAGGTCTGAATTGACCTGCGGTTTGCGGCGATCGTCTATATGGGTGGGTCACGGGACCCACCCGCGCATTGTCCCAGGGTGCCTGCGCAATGATTTGAGCAGGCACCCAATTTCGATCACCGCCCGCCGCGCGCCGGTGATCGGAACAACACATGACGTACCGGTACGTCATGTGTCCTTAAGTACCGGGACATCATGCCGTACCAGTACGTCATATGTCCCCAACAGGTTAAGAGGAGAAAAATAAGAAACAATATTTTTATTATTCATCAGACCTCTAATCAAATCCTCAGTAGAGATGGCCTTGCGGTTCGCACGGCGGTCGTTTTTCAGCAAACTTTGCTCAATCGTGATTCGCGGAACATGTGAACATATGGCGATATTCGCGCTCGCCATATTTTGCATAGCACCGAACTTTAACCCATGACACATCCATCAGGTGGAACAGGACAGCCAATTGCAACGTTTCAGCATATGGACACACCCCCAACCCTATAACAGAACCCGATCTAGCAGCCATTTTACATTATGTGTTTTGCCAGTGTAGGGAGAGATTGCATTTTGGAGCAGGTACAGTTAGGGACACCAAACGCTTCCACAAAATACTGATTGAGGGGTGCAATATACCTGTTTCCACCAAATTCTGATTGAGGGGTGCTATATACCTTCTTTCACAAAATCCTGATGGAGAGGTGCTGTACACCAGTTTATGCCAAATACTGAATGAGGGGTGCTCTATACCAGTTTCCACCAAATACTGATTGAGGGGTGCCATATACATTTTTCCACAAAATACTGATTGAGGGGTGCGATACACCTGTTTCCACAAACTATTGATTAGGGGTGCCATATACCTGTTTCTGACAAATACTGATTGAGGGGTGTTATATACCTGTTTTTACCAAATACTGATTGAGGGGTGTTATATACCTGTTTCCACCAAATACTGATTGAGGGGTGCCATATACTTTCTTCCATTAAATACTGATTGAGGGCTGCTATTGCTATATACCTTCTTCCAGTAAATACTGATTGAGGGTTGCGATACACCTGCTTACACAAAATAATAATTAAGGGGTGCCATATACCTGTTTCCGCCAAATACTGATTGGGGAGTGCTATATACCTCTTTCTGCCAAATGCTGATTGAGGGGTGCCATATAGGGTGCCATATGCCTTCTTCCGCAAAATCCTGATTCAGGGGTGCTTTATATCTTTTTCCGCCAAATACTGATTGAGGAGTGCTATATACCAGTTTCCGCCAAATACTGATTGAGGGGTGCTGTCACCGCCAGCTCTCTGAGAAGGTCTGGCAGACGCTCTTCTGTACCTCTTGCATGATGTTCTTTGTTTTGGTTTCACTTTGTCATCTCCTTTCCTTCTCCCAGCTGTCACCTATTCACACTAATTGCCTCCTTTTATATTCCCTCCCATACTACCTCACTTTGCGGTTTATATTACTTCCTGGATTGAAGTGATCACTGCTGGAGACTTCTGTTACTGCTTGTTCAGATAAGTCCTTTCTTGTATTGTGTTTACTTGCTGGCTTGATTCTATGTGACCCTGACTCCCTCCGTATTAAGTGCAGGGAGCCGGTGGTCGTGTCCCCTCACTATTATAGGGTTTTCAGGTGTCACACAGTCTAGGTACGAGGGCATGCAATCGTCTACCTCTGAGACCTTTGTATGAGCTTAGCAGTCAGGGTGACCTCTTAGGGTTTTCCAGGGGTCACCTTTATGCTCCTTAGTTTGGGATCAAGCCAGTCGGATGTTTATCCATAACTTCCAGCTATCTTCAATATCATCCGTGACATTATAAACCGCCATTACCGTTTTAAGCATGTGATCACTGCTGGAGACTTCTCTTACTGCTTGTTCAGATAAGTCCTTTCTTGTATTGTGTTTACTTGCTGGCTTGATTCTAGGTGACCCTGACTTCCTCCGTATTAAGTGCAGGGAGCCGGTGGTCGTGTCCCCTCACTATTATAGGGTTTTCAGGTGTCACACAGTCTAGGTACAAGGGCATGCAATCGTCTACCTCTTAGACCTTTGTATGAGCTTAGCAATCAGGGTGAGCTCTTAGGGTTTTCCAGGGGTCACCTTTATGCTCCTTAGTTTGGGATCAAGCCAGTCGGATTTTTATCTATAACTTCCAGCTATCTGCAATATCATCCGTGACAGGTGCTATATACCTTCTTCCACAAAATAATGATTGAGGGCCGCGATACACCTGCTTACACAAAATACTGATTGAGGGGTGCTGTATACCTGTTTCCGCAAAATACTGATTGAGTGGTGCTATATAACTTTTTCTGACAAATACTGATTGAGGGGTGCTATATACCTGTTTCCGCCAAATACTGATTTTAGGGGTGCCATATACCTTTTTCCACAAAATACTTATTGAGGGGTGCTATTGCTATATACCTTCTTCCACCAATTACTGATTGAGAGCTGCGATACAACTGTTTCCACAAAATACTGATTGAGGGGTGCCATATACCTGTTTCCGCCAAATACAGATTGAGATGTGCTATAAACCTGTTTCCGCCAAATACTGATTGAGGGGTGCCATATACCATCTTCCAAAAAATACTAATTGAGGGATGCTATTGCTATATACCTTCTTCCACCAAATACTGATTGAGGGCTGTGATACACCTGCTTCCACAAAATACTGATTGAGGGGTTCTATATACCTGTTTCCGCCAAATACTGATTAAGCAGTGCCATATACCTTCCTCCCCAAAATACTGATTTAGGGGTGCTATTGCTATATACCTTTTTCCACCAAATACTGATTAAGGGCTGTGATATACCTTCTTCCACAAATACTGCTCTTCTTTACTGAATTAGGCAGAGGGTCATTTAGACAATGACAGGCAGAGGAAGAGGCAGAAAGTTCCGCAGGGATGGTAAAGGTCGGGCAGGTGCACCAGGCTGGAGCCTAAGTGGGAAGTTGGAGAAGGCGTGTGCGATACATTCAAAGGGCACACCAGAGTAGGGCCCACTAGCCTTCCGCTTCTGCACCCTCCCCATTCTCTGTATCGGCACCCTTATCACTCTCTGCTGTGTGCACCCCTAAAGATACCACCACCACCACCATAGCCCCTCCACTCGAGTAAGAGGAATTATGTTGGCAAAACACAGAATGTAAAATGGCTGCCAGATTGGGTTCTGTTATAGGGTGGGGGTGTGTCCATGTGCTGAAACATCTCAATTGGCTGTCCTGTCTTACCTGATGGATGTGTTATGGGTCAAAGTTTGGCGCAATGCAAAAGAATATGGCGCATGCGAACATTGCCATATGTTTGCATGTTTGGCGAATTGCGAACAGGCAAAATTTGCCGCGAAACGACCGCAAGGCCATCTCTACTGCTTTGTGCACCCCCAAATACACCACCACCACCATAGCCCCTCTACTCAAGTCAGAGGAATAATTTTCCCATCCATTCCCAGACCTTACCGATGCCATTCTTGACATCAGACGAGGAAGAGGAGGTAGCAACGGCTGCTACCCAACACCCTGACGACAGTACCCAGATCAGCCCAAGGAGGGTGGTCCCCACTGTTGCTGCCTACTTTGAGATCTCTAATGTAAGTGGTGGTGAAGGTGGCAATGATGACATGTCGATGGACGTCACGTGGGTGCCCACAAGATAGGAAGAGGAGGGGAGTTCAGAGGGAGAGACGGAGCAGCAGATAGGGAGGAGAAGGAGGAGAAGCAGGCAGAACTCCCAGTGCACAGGAGGCAAAAAGCAGACTGCAAATGTATCTGGAGTGAGCAATTCACCATGCACGGTCACATATTGTGCTCCCAGGACGCTCTGCAGTGTGGGATTTTTTTAACGTGTCAGCTGCTGATAATAGTGTTGCCATCTTCAGCCTGTGCTGTCCATGCATAAGTCGCGAGAAGCCCAACAATCACCTAGGGACTTAAGAATGCACCTGGCCTCCCATCAACAAGCCCACTGGGAGCAACGCCTTCAGAACCCACAAAGCCACACTCCCGGCGCTCCACATCCTGCCTCTTCTTATTCTCCTTCTCCTCTCTCCTCCCATTTGTCCTCCATTCCACCTTCCACCGTGCCGTCGTTGCGTTCATCTGGCACAAGGCAGGCTTCGAGCGTTAAAAAAAAATGATGACGTTGGATAATCCTCTTGCCCAATGGCTGACCGCTGGCTTATCAGAACTGCAAGCCCACCAACTACTGCCATATAAATTTGAGGACTCTGAGGCATTTAGAAAATTTGTGGCCATTGGCACACCACAATGAAAGGTCCCCGGAAGGAAATATTTCTCCCAGAAGGGCATCCCTTAACTATATGGCCACGTTCAGCAGCAAGTTAATATATCTCTGGCACACAGTATCGATGCCAAGTTACATCTGACCACAGACACGTGGTCTAGTAAACCCGGGCAGGGAAGGTACATAACTTTTACTGCCCACTGGGTGAACCTTCTGATGGCTGTCAAGCATGTAATCCGTGGCACCCGTGTGGATTTGGTGTTACCACCATGGATTGCATGCAGGCCTGTCTCTTCTTCTCCTCCTCCTACTCCATCCTCCGTCTCCTCCTCTGCTGACTCCTCCTTTTCCACTGCTACTGCCTCTTCCGCTACACCCCCCAAGCTCCCCAGAACATGTTTGACATGCCAGGTGAGATCTTGCCATGCAGTGCTGCGGCTGTTGTGCCTGGAAGCCAAGAGCCACACTGGTCCTGCACTGCTTTCAGCTCTGCGGTCACAGGCCGATCAGTGGCTAACCCCCCTTCAATTTGACAGTTGGTAAAGTGGTGTGCGGAAATTGTGCCAAACTGCTGAGCGCGCTGAAACAGGGCAAAATGACACACATGCCTTGCATTGCACACATCCTGATCTTAGTCGTGTAGCGTTTCGTTGCCAAATACCCCGGGGTCTAGGACATCATGCGGCAGGCCAGGAAAATATCTGGCCATTTTAGAAGATCTTACACGGCCATAGCTTGTCTTGCTGACGTTCAGCGGCGACACCAATTGCCCGTCAGACATCTGATTTGTGACTGCCCGACGCGCTGGAACTCCACCTTGTATATGCTTCATAGGCTGCTCCAGCAAAAACGTACCGGTAACGACTACCTGTACGAAGTCTGCGGCAGGACACGTTCTGGGGAGGTTTTTAGTTTTTTTTCACCGCGCCAGTGGCTGCTCGTGCGCGATGCATGCAAACTTCTGCGGCCATTTGATGAGATCACCAAACTGGTCAGTCGCAGCCAGGGCGCCATCAGTGACATCGTACCTTACGCCTTCTTTCTGGTGCGTGCATTGCTTCATGTCATTGATCAAGCCGTCGAGGAGCGGGAAGATAAGGAAGTCGCAATACTGAATGAATTCCCAGGGGGATCTACTCCATCTGAGACAAGTCAACAACAGGAGTCTGAAGAGGAGTTAGAGGAGGATGGTGCCGGGGCGGAGGAGGAGGAGGAACAAGAAGAGCATCCTTTAAACTTTTTTGGGATCCCTGGTGTTGTCCGTGGCTGGGGGGAGGAGACTGAGGACGACATTATCCTGGGCAATGAGCAGGAGCCAGAGCGCTCCACCTATACTAATTTAGTGCAAATGGAGGAATTCATGCTCCAGTGTTTGAAGAGGGACCCCCGTATAAAAAGCTTAAAGTTTAAGGACATATACTGGGTGGCTACGTACTTAGACCCCTGGTACAAACACAAAATGGCGGACATGTTACCAGCATCACAGAGGGTTGTCAGAATGCAGTATTTGCAACCCTTGCTTCAAAAGATGCTGCATTCTTCTGTTGCGGGCACTGGCAGAGGAATTTCCACCTACAGCGAAACAGGTGCGGATACCAATCCTACCGCGCCTGCAAAAAGAGGGCGGTTTGAAGATGTGTTGGTCACTTCGGATATGAGATCATTCTTACAGACAACCCATCGACAGCCGGCCTTCGGATCCAGCCTCAGGGAACGTCTAGACCGACAGGTGTCCGACTACATTGGGTTAACGGCCGATGTGGATGCTCTGAGAAGCGAGGAACCCCTTGACTACTGGGTGTGCAGGCTTGACCTGTGGCCAGAGCTGGCACAATTTGCCATGGAACTCTTTGCTTGCCCCTCGTCGAGTGTCCTGTCTGAAAGGACCTTCAGCGCAGCAGGGGGGATCGTGATCGATAAGCGCATTAGCCTAGCGCACGACAGTGTGGACTACCTCACATTTTTTTAAATGAATGAGGCATGGAATTCGTAGGAATTCAACACCTGTGATGACCACGTGTAATTGAATTTCCTCATGGCAGCCCACACATATCCGCCACCACCCAGAACAAAGAATGGTCCTTGCCTTATGTATATACAGCAGCATAAAAGGCCTCTTATGTCAGGTCAATGCCTAACTTTTGGGGCCTGTACTGGCCGACAGTTACATATTTTTCCTGTGACCGCCTAATGCACCTCCAGCCACAGAATCCAAAGTTCTGTGCTGTCAGGTGAATGCCTATTGGCTAATTTTTGGGGCCTGTACTGGCCAACAGTTACATTTTTATCCTGTGACCACCTAATGTACCTACAGCCACAGAATCCAAAGTTCTTTGCTGTAAGGTGATGTCACACCGGTGACAGGTTTGAGAAGGTCTGAAAGATTATCTGCTCATTAGTGATCTGACAGCATCTTTTGGTTTCACTTTGTCTGTGTGTTGCTTGTATGTCCACACCTCCTGTTCAGGTGTGGATCAAGTGACCTTTACCTCCCCCTATTTAGTTTGACTTCACCCATAACTCCTTGCTTTGGATAGCTTCATTTAGTGTTGGAAGAGCTGGAGTGTGGTTAGAAGTTAAGTGTTCCGCTTGTTGTGTTTTGTATTCCCCCCCCCTCCGTTGTTTACTAAGCCTCAGTGAGACGCTGTATCCTTCACCAGGGAAGGAGCAGGTTGTCTCTGCCCTGTCATTAAGTCTAGGGCATCTGAGGGTCACCAGGGTTTTCTAGGTTCCTGTGTATGGGCATCTCTACCATCGAGAGGTGCCCATACGGATAGGAGTTAGGGCCAGGAGCAGGGTTTCATAGGTGGTGACCCTTTTCCTTCCCTAGCGGTGAGGCCTAGTGTCTTTTCCCTTCCGTCTTGTTGTCTTTTGGTGTTCTCCCCATTTCTTGTTCTGATCTGTGCAGCTATGGATGCTATGACTGCACTGGTCGAACAGATGCAGAATCTGACTTTGGAGGTAGCAGACCTCCGTGCGATGGTTTTGCAGATTCAGAGCCCACAGGATGCTGGTTCCGTTGGTGGGTTCCAGGCCTGCCCTGAACCAAAGGTAGCTCTCCCGGACAGGTTTTCCGGGGGTAGTGATAATTTCATCCGGTTCAGGGAGTCATGTAAATTATACTTTAGGCTTCGTCCATACTCTTCTGGTGATGAGTGTCAATGTGTGGGTATGATTATTTCATTACTTAAAGAGGACGCCCAATCTTGGGCTTTTTCTCTGCCGACCGGATCACCGTCCCTCCGGTCGGTAGATAAATTCTTTAGAGCCTTGGGTCTTATCTATGATGACCCGGATTGGATCTCTCAGGCCGAGACCAAGTTACGGGGTTTGCGGCAGGGAGAACGTTCTGCGGAGACCTTTTGCTCTGAATTTAGGAGATGGGCTACGGATACAGAGTGGAACGATTCTGCTCTCCGTAGCCAATTCTGCCAGGGTCTCTATGAGAGACTGCAGGATGCATTGGCTTTTCATGAAAATCCTGAGTCATTGGAAGCAGCTATGTCCCTTGCTGTACGTCTTGATAGACGCCTGACGGAGAGATCTAGGGGTCCTCACCCTCAGAACGTACTGTCCAAATACTGCTTCCTTTGACACTTATGGTGGAGAGACTCGGGTGGTTGTGCCTTGTGATGAGCCTATGCAGTTAGGAGGAGCTACTCCTGGAACTACTGGCAAAAGCTTGGGTCATGTGAAAGGAGTCTGCTTTTGTTGTGGCAAGAAGGGACATTTTGTGAATATTTGTCCGTACTTGCAGCATCAAGGTGTAAACCAAAGGAAAAAAAAAGTTTAATCCCCAAATTACTATTGGTAGTGTGGGTGGGCAGCAAGAAAACCTACTTTTGTCTTTTACTGGTAGTACCCGTTTTCTCCTGTCAGCCGAGGTGGCGCTAGAGTCCAAAACTGTGAAAATCAAAGCTTTTATCGACAGTGTGGCAGGAGTTAACTTGATTGATGGACAGTTTGTACGCATTCACGGGTTGACTACTAATGCATTAAAGAATAGTATTTCTGTCTTTACAATAGACTCAGCACCTCTCGCCCAAAAATGCCTGTCGCAGGTAGTGAATGACATTAATTTAAGAGTGGGTGATTTGCATCAATAATCTATCTCCTGTTATGTGTTGGAGGGTCTGCCTGCTCCGTTGGTGTTGGGCTTACCATGGTTAAGCAAACATAACCCTAACATCGACTGGCAAGCGAGACAGATTCTCGAGTAGAGTGATTTTTGCATGGACAACTGTCTTAATGCATCGTTCTCTATGGTTACCACTAAAACTGTACCCTCGTTCATTTCTGAATTTTCTGATTTGTTTTCTGAGAGTGGTAATCAGGAGTTGCATCCGCACCGGGAGTATGACTGTCCCGTCAATCTTATTCCCGGAGCTAAATTGCCTAAATCTCGGTAGTATAATCTTTCGGAACCCGAAAGAAAGGCTATGCGAGAGTATATCACCGAGAGTTTGGCAAAGGGACATATTAGACCATCCAAGTCCCCAGTGGCTGCTGGATTTTTCTTTGTAAAGAAAAAGGATGGTACCCTGAGACCATGTCTGGACTTCCGTGAGCTCAATCGTATTACCGTCCGTGATCCTTACCCCCTTCCTTTGATTCCGGATTTGTTTAGTCAGATTGTTGGTGCCAAGGTGTTCTCTAAATTGGATCTGAGGGGGGCATATAATCTGGTAAGGATCAAGGAGGGGGATGAGTGGAAGACCGCATTTAATACCCCTGAGGGTCATTTTGAAAACATGGTCATGCCCTTCGGGTTAACCAATGCTCCTGCGTTTTTTCAACACTTTGTCAATGACATCTTTCATCATCTGGTGGGGAGGTTTGTCGTTGTATACCTTGATGACATACTAATTTATTTGCCTAATATGGAGACTCATCAGGATCATGTGAAACAGGTGTTACAGATCCTAAGAGAGAATAAGTTGTATGCTAAGATGGAAAAGTGTGTATTTGCTGTACAGGAAGTGCAATTTCTGGGTTACCTGCTCTCATCCTCAGGTTTTCGTATGGATCCCGAGAAGGTCCATGCCGTGTTGGACTGGGATCGACCCGAAAATCTGAAAGCGCTTATGCGGTTTTTGGGGTTTACCAACTACTACCATAAATTTATCTTGAACTATTCATCGGTGGTTAAACCTTTAACAGATATGACTAGGAAGGGTGCAGATATTTCTATCTGGTCTGATGCGGCATCACAGGCCTTTTCTGCTATGAAAGAATGATTTGCTTCGGCCCCTATTCTGGTGCAACTGGACGTGTCTCAGGCATTTATTGTTGAGGTTGACGCGTCAGAGGTTGGGGTAGTAGCAATATTGTTGCAGGGTCCCTCACCCAGTAAATGGCGCGCATGTGCATTTTTCTCTAAAAAACTTTCGACTGCTGAAAGGAATTATGATGTGGGGAATAGGGAGTTGCTGGCCATTAAGTTGGCGTTCGAGAAATGGCGGCATTGGTTGGAAGGAGCAATTCATCCTATTACGGTAATTACGGATCACAAGAATCTGGCCTACTTGGAGTCGGCTAAGCGACTGTTCATAATTACTAATGTCCTAAGGACTAAATTACACCTGTTAATCCAGCACCTACGTATATACCTAAGACCTAACTTTTATTAGTATGCTTCTAATAGTACTACTTATAACTAACTAAATATTTATTTAAAATTCCAGTGCATCGCAACCTTTCTCGTCTATTCAATTTCCTATTGGGTTTCACACCACCAGATTTATTAGTACAGGGTTAGAATCACTAATGCCTAACTGGCTGCGCGCTGCCAGTATAATATAGGCTCAATGTTTTGATTACCCCTGTGTTAGTTAGGTTGCAACAATGTACTGTATTAAAATTGAAGCTTCATGCTGCCCCCCGACATGTTTCGCCATGTACCGGCGTCTTCAGGGGTTAGGGAAGAGTGTGAGCGTGTCTCCTCCCGACTGAATTATAAGACCTTCGTTTGTGATGTCATCAATAGGCATTCCGCCTGTGGGCGTGATTGGGATCCTGTAATGGGGAGTGATAGGTGGCGTCCCGGGGCGCTTCCTCCCAGTGTCTCCGCCTGCCTACGTTCGGCCTTCTAATTGGCTTATGTCATGGGATTTACGTAACAAATCACATGACGTAAGCCAATTAGAAATCTGTAGAGAAATGAGGAACCGCACTCTGTTTTCAAGTAGTATCACCGGTGCCGATCAAGGGCTTATGAGGCCGTATCCAAATGATAAAAATTTGAGGCACTCAGTCTGCAAGTTTTGCAATTCAAATGTTTTTTTTTATTATTTTTTCATTTATCTGCATCATCCATATGCCCGTGAAAAATAAAGGAATGACAGATTATTTCTGACCAGACGTTTCGGTCACGTTGGACCTTCATCAGTGGTCATGTTATCTGGAATATACATATTTAAAGTGTTTTTAAATGGATGGCAGAGCATGAAGTCACAAAATTAACAATATAACATAGAACAATAAATTACAAGCAAAATTTCATAACGTTATGGCAGCAGAGTGAAAAAATGTCCAGGGGTTGGTGGAGACATATATGTACAAATTCATGGAAAATTCATATCTTCATAGCAATCGGATAATTTGTCAAACATGATTATTTGGATGTAGACCGGAGGAAGTATAGGAGGGGGCAAGTGATGGAAGAGGGGAAAGAAACATGATTCCATAGGGATATGAAGCATGATTATATAGATTGCTGTAGTGTCATCTATGTTAATAGCACAAAAACAACGCATGTTGGGAGGGCGTCCCAGAAAGTACACCAATAAATCCCATGGGGAATATTAGACATATGGGTATTCATAGATATCAGGTACTGAAACAGCCGGTTATATATCCCATAGGGGATGTCATGTGAGCATGTGGATATTCACAGATATTCAAAGATATTTACAGTTATGGCATACACAGTTATGGCATACTAAGGGGCTAGACTATAGATCCCATAGGGAGTATCATATAAACACTAGGATATACAGAGATAGACATAGATGAACATGAATCACACAGTGACAGCATAATGGGTCAATGTAGTTAGAAGATCGAACTTCATAAAGGTAACCTGTGGAAAAAGGATTAGAAATAGTTATCTACCTGTATGCTGGATAAAGGTTTGCCTGGGCGCTGGATGCAGGAGTGTATGTGGTTTAAACCACTGTTTAAATAGCATGTTATCCGGTGATGATGGTCATCTGACCGGAAGTCATGTGCTATGTGGAACGCATGTATGCGTTCCAAAGGGCGGAAGTCTCGGCTAGAGCTGTGGAGCATGGTGATTCCGGTCACATGACCGGATGTAATGAAGTGTGGAGTTATTCATGCGTTCCACGTGGTGTCATGTGGGCGGAGTTAGTGTGGTTTATGCGTTCCACTGCGGGTAGAGCTAGATAAACATTATACCCCACTGTATGTGATTGGATCTATATACACTGCTCAAAAAAATAAAGGGAACACAAAAATAACACATCCTAGATCTGAATTAATTAAATATTCTTCTGAAATACTTTGTTCTTTACATAGTTGAATGTGCTGACAACAAAATCACACAAAAATAAAAAAATGGAAATCAAATTTTTCAACCCATGGAGGTCTGGATTTGGAGTCACCCTCAAAATTAAAGTGGAAAAACACACTACAGGCTGATCCAATTTTGATGTAATGTCCTTAAAACAAGTCAAAATGAGGCTCAGTAGTGTGGCCTCCACGTGCCTGTATGACCTCCCTACAACGCCTGTGCATGCTCCTGATGAGGTGGCGGACGGTCTCCTGAGAGATCTCTTCCCAGACCTGGACTAAAGCATCTGCCAACTCCTGGACAGTCTGTGGTGCAACGTGACGTTGGTGGATAGAGCGAGACATGATGTCCCAGATGTGCTCAATTGGATTCAGGTCTGGGGAACGGGCGGGCCAGTCCATAGCATCAATGCCTTCATCTTGCAGGAACTGCTGACACACTCCAGCCACATGAGGTCTAGCATTGTCTTGCATTAGGAGGAACCCAGGGCCAACCGCACCAGCATATGGTCTCACAAGGGGTCTGAGGATCTCATCTCGGTACCTAATGGCAGTCAGGCTACCTCTTGCGAGCACATGGAGGGCTGTGCGGCCCTCCAAAGAAATGCCACCCACACCATTACTGACCCAATGCCAAACCGGTCATGCTGGAGGATGTTGCAGGCAACAGAACGTTCTCCACAACGTCTGCAGACTCTGTCACATCTGTCACATGTGCTCAGTGTGAACCTGCTTTCATCTGTGAAGAGCACAGGGCACCAGTGGCGAATTTGCCAATATTGGTGTTCTCTGGAAAATGCCAAACGTCCTGCACGGTGTTGGGCTGTAAGCACAACCCTCACCTGTGGACGTTGGGCCCTCATATCACCCTCATGGAGTCTGTTTCTGACCGTTTGAGCAGACACATGCACATTTTTGGCCTGCTGGAGGTCATTTTGCAGGGCTCTGGCAGTGCTCCTACTGTTCCTCCTTGCACAAAGGCGGAGGTAGCGGTCCTGCTGCTGGGTTGTTGCCCTCCTACGGCCTTCTCCACGTCTGCTGATGTACTGGCCTGTCTCCTGGTAGCGCCTCCATGCTCTGGACACTACGCTGACAGACACAGCAAACCTTCTTGCCACAGCTCGCATTGATGTGCCATCCTGGATAAGCTGCACTACCTGAGCCACTTGTGTGGGTTGTAGACTCCGTCTCATGCTACCACTAGAGTGAAAGCACCGCCAGCATTCAAAAGTGACCAAAACATCAGCCAGGAAGCATAGGAACTGAGAAGTGATCTGTGGTCACCACCTGCAGAACCACTCCTTTATTGGGGGTGTCTTGCTAATTGCCTATAATTTCCACCTGTTGTCTATCCCATTTGCACAACAGCATGTGAAATTGATTGTCACTCAGTGTTGCTTCCTAAGTGGACAGTTTTATTTCACAGAAGTGTGATTGACTTGGAGTTACATTGTGTTGTTTAAGTGTTCCCTTTATTTTTTTGAGCAGTGTAGTATGGAATAGTGGAATATGGTAGGAGGGGAGTGGGATGCGATCTATAAGGGAAATGATGTTAGTCTGGAATGAGGGTAATAATAAAAAGAGGGATAAAGCCTAATACAGAATGAGGATGGATCGTTTAGGAAGTAGTTGCGAAAGGTGACAAAAGCCTTTTCTAAGGATATTGAAAGGGAGGGGAGGTAAGGGTGGAGGATGGCCTCGTGGGTGTATTAGGTAACGTACATAGTATATTAAAGTATTTCTGTAAGTAAGATCACCACTACCTAGATATCTAATATGATATAAGGATAAGTATGAGCAAAATACATCCTGTTGTGACCTATAAATAACAGTCAGTAGCGTAATACTAGGCTATATTATGGCATATTCTATACGTATGTATATATGTGGTTATTAGGTCCCAAGGGTATGTAAATGACAATATCTAGATTAGTCAGAAGGGTGTTAATATAGTCTAGGTAGGGGGGGAAGGAAAGGAAAAGGGCAGGGGGGAAGGGGAAAGGGGAAAGGGAAGAGGAACATGGGGAGCAGAGGCCAATACATCACCCTTACCCGCTGTGGACAATTTCAGTGCGTCTGTAGAAAAAATGAGAGACACATATGTTAGTATACATCAATATTGTCACAAGTTTATAAAGAAATCACATTCGCGATTCAGGCCGTGTGGTGTTAATGTCCCCAGTTTATGGATCCAGAAAGCCTCCCTTTGTCTAAGAAGGAGCGTCCGGTTTCCTCCTCTCCTTGGTTGGTCAATTTGCTCCAAGATTTGAAAACGCAATTGAGAAATCTGGTGTTTCTTTTCAATAAAGTGGTGAGGTATAGGTAGGAAGGTATGGCCTAGTCTGATTGTGGATTTATGTTTGCTTATCCGGTCCCTGATATGTTGTGTAGTTTCGCCGACGTATCCGAGGCCACATGGACATTTAATTAAGTAAACAACAAAGCTTGATTCGCAGGTGTAATATCCTCTGATTGCCATGGCTTTTCCGGTGCGTGGATGTGTCGCGTATTCGCCTTTAATGACGCTGGAGCAATGGGCACAGTGTAAGCACGGATATGTCCCTTGTCTTTTACTGCGTAGGAAGGTTTGTTTTGGAAGTCTTGTAAAGCTACCTACATCCGCTTTAATCAGTTTGTCCTTAATGTTAGGTGGTCTTTTATAGCAAGTCAGTGGATACTGTTGAAACTCTTTAATATCCGGATAAGCTTTGGAAAGTAGTGACCAATTCTTTTTGAGGGCCTGCTGTATTTTGGGCATAAGGGGATGGTACGTGGTTACACATGCTATCCTATTAGAGTTATCCTGTTTTGTTTCGGGTAAGGCTATGTTCACATCAGCGTTCAGCCTTTCCGTTCTCTTGCTCCGTTATAGGAGCAGGAAAACGGAAAGGACGGATTCGGCTCATAACTGAGCCGAACTGAGCCTACGGACCTCATAGACCCCCATAGACTATAATGGGGTCCGTTAGGTTTCCGCTTAGAAGATGATTTTGGAGCGGAGACAAAAGTCCTGCATGCAGGACTTTTGTCTCCGCTCCAAAATCATCTTCTGAGCGGAAACCTAACGCACCCCATTATAGTCTATGGGGGTCTATGAGGTCCGTAGGCTCAGTTCGGCTCAGTTATGAGCCGAATCCGTCCTTTCCGTTTTCCTGCTCCTATAACGGAGCAAGAGAACGGAAAGGCTGAACGCTGATGTGAATAGGGCCTTACGTGGGTGGGTTTTTGAGATCCAAGAGAGTTTTATTTAGGATTGCCTTCGGGTAGCCTCTTTGTATAAACCTTTATTATTGAAAAATTTGATTTCCATTTTTTAATTTTTGTGTGATTTTGTTGTCAGCACATTCAACTATGTAAAGAACAAAGTATTTCAGAAGAATATTTAATTAATTCAGATCTAGGATGTGTTATTTTTGTGTTCCCTTTATTTTTTTGAGCAGTGTATATAGATCCAATCACATACAGTGGGGTATAATGTTTATCTAGCTCTACCCGCAGTGGAACGCATAAACCACACTAACTCCGCCCACATGACACCACGTGGAACGCATGAATAACTCCACACTTCATTACATCCGGTCATGTGACCGGAATCACCATGCTCCACAGCTCTAGCCGAGACTTCCGCCCTTTGGAACGCATACATGCGTTCCACATAGCACATGACTTCCGGTCAGATGACCATCATCACCGGATAACATGCTATTTAAACAGTGGTTTAAACCACATACACTCCTGCATCCAGCGCCCAGGCAAACCTTTATCCAGCATACAGGTAGATAACTATTTCTAATCCTTTTTCCACAGGTTACCTTTATGAAGTTCGATCTTCTAACTACATTGACCCATTATGCTGCCACTGTGTGATTCATGTTCATCTATGTCTATCTCTGTATATCCTAGTGTTTATATGATACTCCCCATGGGATCTATAGTCTAGCCCCTTAGTATGCCATAACTGTGTATGCCATAACTGTAAATATCTTTGTAGAAAAAAGGCAACAGGAGCCGCACTGCGAAAAACGATGTCAGCGGAGTGCAAGCGGCTATGAAGGCGGTCCCCCTCCAAAGCATATAACAAAAAGAAATTCCGCAGCACTTCCAAGGCGTAAAATGAAAAAAATAGTTCTTTATTTACCAGACAGCAACGTGTCTATCTCTGTATATCCTAGTGTTTATATGATACTCCCTATGGGATCTATAGTCTAGCCCCTTAGTATGCCATAACTGTGTATGCCATAACTGTAAATATCTTTGAATATCTGTGAATATCCACATGCTCACATGACATCCCCTATGGGATATATAACCGGCTGTTTCAGTACCTGATATCTATGAATACCCATATGTCTAATATTCCCCATGGGATTTATTGGTGTACTTTCTGGGACGCCCTCCCAACATGCGTTGTTTTTGTGCTATTAACATAGATGACACTACAGCAATCTATATAATCATGCTTCATATCCCTATGGAATCATGTTTCTTTCCCCTCTTCCATCACTTGCCCCCTCCTATACTTCCTCCGGTCTACATCCAAATAATCATGTTTGACAAATTATCCGATTGCTATGAAGATATGAATTTTCCATGAATTTGTACATATATGTCTCCACCAACCCCTGGACATTTTTTCACTCTGCTGCTATAACGTTATGAAATTTTGCTTGTAATTTATTGTTCTATGTTATATTGTTAATTTTGTGACTTCATGCTCTGCCATCCATTTAAAAACACTTTAAATATGTATATTCCAGATAACATGACCACTGATGAAGGTCCACCGTGACCGAAACGTCTGGTCAGAAAAATTCTGTCATTCCTTTATTTTTCACGGGCATATGGATGATGCAGATAAATGAAAAAATAATAAAAAAAAACATTTGAATTGCAAAACTTGCAGACTGAGTGCCTCAAATTTTTATCATTTGGATACGGCCTCATAAGCCCTTGATCGGCACCGGTGATACTACTTGAAAACAGAGTGCGGTTCCTCATTTCTCTACAGATTTGTAATTGGCTTACGTCATGTGATTTGTTATGCAAATCCCATGACATAAGCCAATTAGAAGGCCGAACGTAGGCAGGCGGAGACACTGGGAGGAAGCGCCCCGGGACGCCACCTATCACTCCCCATTACAGGATCCCAATCACGCCCACAGGCGGAATGCCTATTGATGACATCACAAATAAAGGTCTTATAATTCAGTCGGGAGGAGACACGCTCACACTCTGCCCTAACCCCTGAAGACGCCGGTACACGGCGAAACATGTCGGGGGGCAGCATGAAGCTTCAATTTTAATACAGTACATTGTTGCAACCTAACTAACACAGGGGTAATCAAAACATTGAGCCTATATTATACTGGCAGCGCGCAGCCAGTTAGGCATTAGTGATTCTAACCCTGTACTAATAAATCTGGTGGTGTGAAACCCAATAGGAAATTGAATAGACGAGAAAGGTTGCGATGCACTGGAATTTTAAATAAATATTTAGTTAGTTATAAGTAGTACTATTAGAAGCATACTAATAAAAGTTAAGTTTTAGGTATATAAGTAGGTGCTGGATTAACAGGTGTAATTTAGTCCTTAGGAAATTAGTAATTATGATTTATTGTTAAAAACACTGCATCCAGTACTAAGGGAAAGTCTTGTCCTTGAAGGCTAAGCGACTGAACCCAAGGCAGGCCAGATGGTCATTGTTTTTCACCAGATTTAACTTCATCGTCACTTACCGCCCTGGGGTTAAGAACGTCAAGGCGGATGCTTTGTCATGTAGCTTTCCTGGGGGGTTGAGTCTAATGACCCCAGTACCATTTTATCTGAAGGGGTAGTTATTTCCGCTCTTTATCCTGATCTCGAGGCTAGGGTTTTGGAGGCACAGGAGGATGCTCCGGACTCTTGTCCTCAGGGGAAATTGTTTGTTCTCCCCGAATTACGTCACAAGGTGTTCGAGGAACATCACTGTACGGTGCTTGCTGGGCACCCTGGGAGCAGATCGACTAGCGATCTCATCTCTCGCAGATTCTGGTGACCGGGGTTGCGTAAGTGTATTGAGGACTATGTGTCAGCCTCTGGTACCTGTGCACGTGCTAAGGTGACACATACTCGGCCTTCCGGATCTCTGCTTCCTTTGCCCATCCAATCCAGACCTTGGACCCATTTGTCTATGGATTTTATCACGGATTTACCAAATTCTTCAGGAAATACAGTGATTCTGGTGGTTGTCGATCGTTTTAGTAAAATGGCACACTTTATTGCATTACCTAGTCTATCCAATGCTAAAACTCTTGCGCAGGTGTTTGTCGACAACATCGTGAAACTACATGGCATTCCTTCTGATGTGGTGTCTGATAGAGGGACTCAGTTTGTTTCCAGATTCTGGAGAGCGTTCTGTACTCGTCTGGGTGTACAATTGTCCTTCTTTTCGGCTTTTCATCCTCAGTCGAACGGACAGACAGAGCGCACTAATCAGAATCTGGAGATTTACTTGAGATGTTTTGTTTCAGAGAATCAGGAAGAGTGGTCTTCATTTTTGTCGTTAGCTGAGTTTTCTATAAATAACCGTAGACAGGAATCCACTGATAAGTCGCCGTTTTTTTGGGGCATATGGGTTCCATCCACAGTTTGGTACATTTTCTGGTGCTCATAATTCCGGCATTCCTGAGGAGGAACGATTTTCCTCTTCTTTGTCTTCTATTTGGCGGAAAATCCAAAATAACCTGGAAAAGATGGGCAACAGGTAAAGGCGTGTGGCTGACAGGAGACGTATGAGTGGTCCGGACCTGAGAGTGGGTAATTCTGTGTGGCTGTCTACAAGAAACATTAAACTTAAGGTACCTTCTTGGAAGTTGGGACCAAGATTTATTGGTCCATATAAGATCACTGCTATTGTTAACCCTGTAGCCTTCCGTTTTGAACTTCCTCAGGCATTAAAAATCCATAACGTA
Source organism: Bufo bufo (assembly GCF_905171765.1). Classification (NCBI taxonomy): domain Eukaryota; kingdom Metazoa; phylum Chordata; class Amphibia; order Anura; family Bufonidae; genus Bufo; species Bufo bufo. The sequence goes on along the minus strand of NC_053395.1, from coordinate 73,813,596 downwards.
TTTCATAAATCGTTGTTAAAGAAATGTGTTGAACCGGTTGAGTCGTCCTCCTTGCCTCCCGCTCCTGTCATGGTGGACGGAAATTTGGAATTTCAGATCAACAGGATTGTGGACTCTCGTGTTCTCCGGAGATCCCTCCAGTATCTCGTTCATTGGAGAGGGTACGGACCAGAGGAGAGGATGTGGGTTCCAGCGACCGATGTTAATGCTAGTCGTCTGGTAAGAGCATTCCACAGAGCTCATCCTGATAAGGTTGGTCCTGGGTGCCCGGAGGTCACCCGTAGAAGGGGGGGTACTGTCACACCGGTGACAGGTTTGAGAAGGTCTGAAAGATTATCTGCTCATTAGTGATCTGACAGCATCTTTTGGTTTCACTTTGTCTGTGTGTTGCTTGTATGTCCACACCTCCTGTTCAGGTGTGGATCATGTGACCTTTACCTCCCCCTATTTAGTTTGACTTCACCCATCACTCCTTGCTCTGGATAGCTTCATTTGGTGTTGGAAGAGCTGGAGTGTGGTTCTAGTTGAAGTCCTGATCATCCACCATCCTCAGAAGTTAAGTGTTCCGCTTGTTGTGTTTTGTATTCCTCCCCCCCCCCCTCTGTTGTTTACTAGGCCTCAGTGAGATGCTGTATCCTTCACCAGGGAAGGAGCGGATTGTCTCTGCCCTGTCATTAAGTCTAGGGCATCTGAGGGTCACCAGGGTTTTCTAGGTTCCTGTGTATGGGCATCTCTACCCTAAAGAGGTGCCTATACGGATAGGAGTTAGAGCCAGGAGCAGGGTTTCATAGGTGGTGACTGTGCTGTCTTCACTAACTATTGCATAGTCTGTTCATTTGTGTGCCTTTAGCACCATCTAGTGACCTTTATCTGTAAGTGCATCTTTTGCCTTCTTAAGTTATGCATATTCATTAGGTCACCTGACTTCCTGCTCACAGTGCTTTCTGGGAAAGAGACAGGCTCCTGCTTCCTTTTTCTCCTCACCTCATGGAAGGAGCAGCTACACATTGTGTGTCTCTTACTAAAGCATCGTCGGTAAGAGATTAATTAATGTTTTTGCGTAATTTTTGTGTACACTGTACTGTATATTCAGTTCTTGTATGTTCATTTTCCTATAGTTTACCTTATCTACTGCCGGTTAATAAAAACCACAGACTACAGAAACAAGTCTCATCTTATTAACTAGTAGAATGGTGATATCTGCCTGTTGAACTGCATACAGACCCCGGGGGTACATGTTGTGAGAACAGGACAGTAAACGACGACTTCTAGCAAGAGAGACGCACCTGACTACACAGAAGTCTGTTACGGTCCACGCAATATCTGCAAATGGACACCACAGCGACTTCTATACAGTCCAGTGCTGCAGCAGCTTCAAGCAATGTAGACACATTTGATTGCATACTGTGACCGCTCTCTAAGCACAGCAACCAGCAATCCACAGCACAGTAGTCTCCACGCAGTTAAGTGTCTTCACCAACACCATGTCGCGTAGCACAGTATCAAGCTACAAGACAAGATCAAGGAAGGATGGTTCCACTAAGTCGTCTTCCGTTAGCAATGCGGCTGCCATTGCCCGCGTAAAGGCAGTAGCCGCAAAGGTCAAAGCAGCCTTTGCCGAACAAGAAATGAAGATGAAAGAAGAAAAGGCACAGCTGGAAATGAAGATAAAAGAAGAAAAGGCACAGCTACAGGCTTCAATAGACATGCAAAAGGTCCTCTTAGATGCAAAGCTAGAGGCTTCAATAGACATGCAAAAGGTCCTCTTAGATGCAAAGCTAGAGAAACTCGCCGTAGAGAAAGAAACGGCAGCCGCCATAGCTGAAGCAGAGTTCTTGGAAGCAATGGAATACCTGAAAACCGGAAGTCACCGCAGTGTGCTTAGCCCTGAACTCGGCCAGCAAGATCCTGTACAACGCACTTCAGAGTACGTCCGTCAACACTCTAGACCAAACAGCAATGCTGATCCATTCCCAGAAACCGAAGATGTCACCTATGCCACAGAAGAATCATACCGTCCAAACGAAAGAGTCACGCTCGGAACCCAGTCCTACAAACAAGAGAGCCCAGAGCCATGTGACAAAACTCCAGCTAACTTCCCTGCACACCAAGGAAGCCAGCTTCCAGTCCAGCCTGCAGAACCACCTTATCCCACAAGACGGTATGATATGGGCTGGCCTGAGTCAGAGACTCCATACAGGTATGATCGCCCACCACACTCTCACTGTGACTTTCCACCTCCAACCAACCTTAGTAGTAACCAGAGCACAATAGACTTTGCCAGGTTCTTTACTAAACGTGAGCTAGTTACAAAGGGACTGGCGAAGTTCAGTGATCGCCCTGAAAACTATAGAGCATGGCGGGCCTCCTTTTATAACATTACAAAAGACTTGGGTCTGTCACACAGTGAGGAGATAGACTTCCTTGTAGATCGGCTTGGAAAAGACTCTGTAGAACATGCCAAGAGAATCAGGGATATTAATATAAACTACCCAGAGATTGGCCTAAAAATTATCTGGGATAGACTTGATGAATGTTATGGTTCTGCAGAGGTCATAGAGGAGGTGTTTTACGGATCCACGGATCCATAGATCGGATCCGCAAAACACATACGGACGTCTGAATGGAGCCTTACAGGGGGGTGATCACCCCATATAGACTCCCTGATCACCCCCCTGTCATTGATCACCCCCCTGTAAGGCTCCATTCAGAGGTCCGTATGTGTCCGATCCACGGATCCATGGATCGGATCCGCAAAACACATACAGACGTCTGAATGGAGCCTTACAGGGGGGGTGATCACCCCATATAGACTCCCTGATCACCTCCCTGTGATTGATCACCCCTCTGTTAGGCTCCATTCAGACGTCCGTATGTGTTTTGCGGAACCGATCCATGAATCCGTGGATCCGTAAAACAAATACGGACCGCTGAATGGAGCCTTACAGGGGGTGATCAATCACAGGGGGGTGATCACCCCATATAGACTCCCTGATCACCCCCCTGTCATTGATCACCCCCCTGTAAGGCTCCATTCAGACGTCCGTATGTGTTTTGCGGATCTGCGGATGCATGGATCCGCAAAACACGGACACCGCGGATACGCAAAACACATACGGACGTCTGAATGGAGCCTTACAGGGGGGTGATCAATGACAGGGTGGTGATCACCCCATATAGACTCCCTGATCACACCCCTGTAATTGATCACCCCCCTATAAGGCTCCATTCAGAATTTTTTTTGGCACAAGTTAGTGGAAATTGATTTTTATTTTTTTTTCTTACAAAGTCTCATATTCCACTAACTTGTGACAAAAAATAAAATCTCACATGAACTCACCATACCCAAATCCAAATGCGTAAAATTTTTTAGACATTTATATTCCAAACTTCTTCTCACGCTTTAGGGCCCCTAAAATGCCAGGGCAGTATAAATACCCCACATGTGACCCCATTTCGGAGAGAAGGCACCCAAAGGTATTCGCTGAGGGGCATATTGAGTCCATGAAAGATTGAACTTTTTGTCCCAAGTTAGCGGAAAGGAAGACTTTGTAAGAAAAAAAATAATAAATCAATTTCCGCTAACTTGTGCCAAAAAAAAAAAAATCTTCTATGAACTCGCCATGCCCCTCATTGAATACCTTGGGGTGTCTTCTTTCCAAAATGGGGTCACATGTGGGGTATTTATACTGCCCTGGCATTTTAGGGGCCCCAAAGCGTGAGAAGAAGTCTGGGATCCAAATGTCTAAAAATGCCCTCCTAAAAGGAATTTGGGCCCCTTTGCGCATCTAGGCTGCTAAAAAGTGTCACACATGTGGTATCGCCGTACTCAGGAGAAGTTGGGCAATGTGTTTTGAGGTGTAATTTTACATATACTCATGCTGGGTGAGATAAATATCTCAGTCAAATGCCAACTTTGTATAAAAAAAATGGGAAAAGTTGTCTTTTGCCGAGATATTTCTCTCACCCAGCATGGGTATACAGTACAGACCAAAAGTTTGGACACACCTTCTCATTCAAAGAGTTTTCTTTATTTTCATGACTATGAAGGCATCAAAACTATGAATTAACACATGTGGAATTATATACATAACAAACAAGTGTGAAACAACTGAAAATATGTCATATTCTAGGTTCTTTAAAGTAGCCACCTTTTGCTTTGATTACTGCTTTGCACACTCTTGGCATTCTCTTGATGAGCTTCAAGAGTTAGTCCCCTGAAATGGTCTTCCAACAGTCTTGAAGGAGTTCCCAGAGATGCTTAGCACTTGTTGGCCCTTTTGCCTTCACTCTGCGGTCCAGCTCACCCCAAACCATCTCGATTGGGTTCAGGTCCGGTGACTGTGGAGGCCAGGTCATCTGGCGCAGCACCCCATCACTCTCCTTCATGGTCAAATAGCCCTTACTTTCAAAGTTTTCCCAATTTTTCGGCTGACTGACTGACCTTTATTTATTAAAGTAATGATGGCGACTCGTTTTTCTTTACTTAGCTGCTTTTTTCTTGCCATAATACAAATTCTAACAGTCTATTCAGTAGGGCTATCAGCTGTGTATCCACCTGACTTCTCCTCAACGCAACTGATGGTCCCAACCCCATTTATAAGGCAAGAAATCCCACTTATTATACCTGACAGGGCACACCTGTGAAGTGAAAACCATTTCAGGGTTCTACCTCTTGAAGCTCATCAAGAGAATGCCAAGAGTGTGCAAAGCAGTAATCAAAGCAAAAGGTGTCTACTTTGAAGAACCTAGAATATGACATATTTTCAGTTGTTTCACACTTGTTTGTTATGTATATAATTCCACATGTGTTAATTCATAGTTTTGATGCCTTCAGTGTGAATCTACAATTTTCATAGTCATGAAAATAAAGAAAACTCTTTGAATGAGAAGGTGTGTCCAAACTTTTGGTCTGTACTGTATGTAAAAAGACACCCCAAAACACATTGCCCAACTTCTCCTGAGTACGGTGATACCACATGTGTGACACTTTTTTGCAGCCAGATTTGGGAATGAGCTGATGGTATGTTGTTGGACTGTATCATCCATAAGTTCAACGACTAAAACCTCTATGAACATATCAATGTCGTCAGAGCTCTGTCTAAACATATCCCAGTCAACATCATCCAGGACATATTGCAGGGCAGCCTCTGATCCATCTGTCCACCGCATGACCTCTTTCCACACTGGAGCTACCTTTTTGAGTTTTTGTTCAAACTTTGGTATAAGAAAAAAGGCAGTGTGATCACATTTGCCAAGTGGTGGGTGAAGCTATGCCTTATAACTCTCTTCAAATGGTGTGTAACAATGATCCGATATCATGTCGCCTCTGGTAGGGCAAGTTATGTGCTGTTACAGATTTCACATTTCACGTTTGAGGCTGCTGCTATGAAAATTGCCCACTACAATATGGACAGCATCACTGTGTTGCCTTTGATATTATGAGAGTGCCTTATATAACTCACCAAAAGCAGCATCCATGTTAGCCTGTGGTGGAATATAGACAGTACTAACCATAACAGAATTTAAGTCCCGTAGAAGGTAAAAGGGGCAACATTTGATCATCAATAGCTCCAAATTAAAGGATAACTGTCATTTTTTATTTATTTATTTGCTATTTTATTATTTATTTATCATAAAAATGTATCATTATTTATTTATTTATTATTTATACCTGTGTTAGTCTGTCAATGATTGTCAAAAGATCTGTAATTACCTTATAATAACAGCTTTCATTAATGTCCTCTTTCCCTTTCCACTGCTCCCTTAAAAGACCGTTGCTATGGCTCATCTCTTTCCGGCTAGGAAGACAGAGGGGCGGTCTTTCACATTGCATGCCTGCAATAGGCTTCAGAGTGAGGAGGCATGTCTCTCAGTAATCCAATCTGATTGGCTGGCAGGAAGCTGCTGGCTACAGCAAGTTTGTATGTGACCTGAGGGAATGCAGTTTTCGTCTCAGAGAACTGGCAGAAGAGCCATCTTGAGAAGATCCTAATAATGTAGGATTCAAAACAGCCGTAACTAAGGGGAAAACTCAAGGAAAACAGTGGTAAGTGAAGAGACTAAAGATCTCTTTATGCATAATGCTGCTGCAGCAGTAACATATGCCAAAATTGATTTGCAAATTAGAATATTCGTTATATTCTACGATTTTTTTACTCGAAAAATCAACAAGGTAATGATCGTGTAATATGCAAATTTTCGTAATGCAAATTTTTCAATTGCCGAGCAAAAACATGATTCCTTCCTGCTTCTTGCTTGTGGGCCAATGAGTCATAGCACTATATTGAATATATTAGTTTTTTCGAATATTCGTAATATTCTAAAATATATAGCAATACAGCCAATATTCGAAAAAAACAAATGTAGAGCAATTTAGCTAATATAGTGCTATAATCTTTTTTTTTAATAGATTACAACTATTAGACAAAGAAGATTATAGCACTATATTAGCTAAATTGCTCTATATTAGTTTTTTCGAATATTCATAATATTCTAAAACAAGAATATATAGCAATATAGCGAATATTCAAAAAAAAAAAAAAATGATTATAGAGCAATTTAGCTAATATAGTGCTATAATCTTTCTTTCAATAGTTAATTTTTTTTTCCAATCTGAACCTCAGATGAGAAAAAAATTACAACTATTAGACAAAGAAGATTATTGCACTATATTAGCTAAATTGCTCTAAATTAGTTTTTTTCGAATATTCACTATATTGCTATATATTCTTGTTTTAGAATATTACGAATATTCGAAAAACAAATATATTCGATATAGTGGTATATATTAGTTTTTTAGAATATTCATCATTTTTCCCATTTAGAGTCATGATTCCTCCCTGCTTCTTGCTTGTGGGCCAATGAGTCATTGTCCCACAAGCAAGAAGCAGGGAGGAATCATGTTTTTCTCGGCAATTGAAAAATTAGCGATAAAATTACGAAAAATTTGCATTACGAAAATTTGCAATAAAAAAAATATCGAATATTCAAAATTACGAATATATATCACTATTCTAAATATTCGCGAATTTTCGAATTACCTATATTCGCAATAAAAATTCAAAATTTAATATTCGTGATCAACACTATCGGCCAGTTCGAGTTCAAAGCCAGCAATGGAAGAAGGTCAGTTAATTGTAATCCAATAGAAATAAGGATGTTTCTATAATATCTGGTGTAAGTAGCATTGAGAAAAGATAAAAAAAAAATCCAAAAAGCTGAATAAAAATCTAAAGTTTGTAAGGAGCTGTTGTGACGGCTACCTGCCTCACCAGCGCCAACTTGTTGTTTTAACATTTTCTCAAATAACGATATGGGAATTTCTGTGCTAGATCTTAAAGGAAATGTGTAACCAAAATTGTATCTATCAGTTAAAACCAGATACTGTAGCAACACACATCCTTTTTTTCTAATTTGTTTTTATTTTCTAATTGCAGATTCTTTTATTCTATTTCCTGAACATGATTATGGGGGCGGCCATCTTGCCTGAGCTATTCTTAACAGCATTTAGAAAGCATTAAGAATATTGCTTTATGGCAGCCACATGGGCCATAGACATAGCACCCTCCATAAGAATAAATAGTATCTCAACCAAGGCCTCTCAGGCAGCCAAGCAAAGTTTCTTTGCTCAGCTCTGTTAAATGATAGCTACCCAGGAAAAGCTGGATCTTTGGTAAGAAACACTGTGGAGAAGATTAATCAAACTGGTGTAAAGTAGAACTAGCTTAGTTGCCCATAGCAACCAATCAGATTTCACCTTTCATTTCCCAAAGGAGCTGTGAAAAATGAAAGGTGGAATCTGATAAGGTTGCTATGAGCCACTAAGCCAGTTCAACTTTACACCAGATTGATAAGTCTCCCCCTGTGTTTTTCTTTCAGAAAATAAAGTAACTTGCATGTCTCTTTTCCAGAGAAGCATTATGTGGAAATACAAGCACAGAAATAGATAAAAATATCTTATGAAAAAGCACTGAGTGAACAGTTTGAGACTGCCACCAAACGTTTATGAGCACCAGGAGGTAGGTATAAATATAAATACTACAGTTCAGCAAGTATATTCTATCAATTTGGAATCCATCCCAAATTATAAAAAATAAAATAAAATGGATTCTAACAAACTCAAATATTTAGCAAATAATTTCAAGTAAATCAAAATAAATCCATGTGTGGAAAAAGATGTGAAAATCAGGTTTAGTTTCAAGCCTGTTGTGTGTTTCACAACTATAGTATAGCATTCCAGTCATTGCGCTAGAATAACTAGGATAATAACTAAGCCAGCCTTTACAACACCACAAAATTGGTTGTAAACTGCTGTATGTCACATTTGAAGAAACCTTGAATTAATTCTAAAGTGGAAACCTCAAAAAGTGACACTATTTTGGAAACTATACCACTCAAGGAATTTATTGAGGGGTGTAGTGAGTGCTTTGACCCCACAGGCATTTCATAGAATTTAGGGACACTTGGTTGTGAAAATAAAAATGAATTCTTTCCCCCCACTTTTTCCACTGTCACAGGAGGCACTGAGAAAAAACACCTACAATTTTTATCCTTTTTTTCATGAATATGTTAACAGCCCATATTTGGTCATAAGCTGTATAGGTAAAGAAGGGAAGGAGTGCCATTTGACTTTAGAAGGGCAGATTTTGATGAATACGTTTTGGGACTCCATGTTGCATTTAAAGAGACCCTGAGGTACCCCTAAAGTGGAAATCCCCCAAAATGAGCTAATTTTGGAAACTCACCTATCATGGAATTTATCCATAGGTGTAGTTAGTGTTTTCACTATACAGACATTTCACATAATTTAGAAACACTTGCCTATGAAAATAAAAATAAAAATTCCAGTAAAAATTTGGGAATTGTGTACATTTTTCCAATAAAATAAAAAAGGTAGAACAGGAAAAAAGCATCCCAAAATTGGTTACCTGCATTTGGCAACACCCCTGATGTATTTGTAAACTGCTATATGGGCTATCAATGGTTCTCAGGTGCCATGTCACACTCGCAGAGCCCCTGAGGTACCAGTACAGTGTAAAACCCCAAAAGTTACATCATTTTGGGAACAAAACCCTTCAAAGAATTCACCTACGGGCATAGTGATTGGCTTGATCCTACAAGTGCTTCATATAATTTTTTTTAAGATTGGTCCATACAATTAAAAATTACACTGTATTTCAATTATGTATAGTTTTGGCCTCAAATGTTTCATTTTCACAAGTGTGATAGGAGAAAATGCACCCCAAATTTGGTTACATAAATTTGCCCAAATATGGTAATACCCCTATGTGGTCGAAATTGCTCTTTGGGTACACTGCAGGGTTCAAAAGAGAAAGGAGTATCATGTGTATTTGAGGTCTGATTTGGGGATTCAAATATAACTAGCAAACAACTGCAGATGATCTGAGGAGAAATGTAAAAGAAACTCCCAATTTAACCACACAATTTAAATTTTTTATCAAGGGGTATTGTGAGCATTTTTAAAGTGCAAAATGAAAGTGACACTTTTTACACAGATATGCCATTTCACTGCTCAGTATATTCCAGCGGGTGCCAATTTCAAAAGTCAGCCTTCATTATTATGCTGTGCTTCCTGGTTTTAGAAACAGCCTCCATATGGTTCTAATTTTTTGCCTGGATGTATGAGTGCACCATGTGCATTTTGAGGCCCAATGAGGTGATGTAAACCTCTTGTGCTGACAACTGTAGAGGCTCTGTGGTGAAATAATAAATAGAACCCCTGAGAAGTGACCCCATTTTGGAAAATCCTCCCCTTAAGGTATCGTGGAATGCAGTGAGTACTTTGATGCCACAGGTATTTTGAAGAATTTAATGCACAAAGAACCGTGCAAAGTGAAAACTGCAATTTTTCCACAGATATGGTATTTCAGTGCCTGATATGGTGTGCCCAACTGGTACCCACCGAGGCTTAAACCAAACTACTTGAATTCATAGGCAGGTTCTACTGGGTACTGAAGCATCATAAATGTAGACGTAAGCTGCTTTATGAGCATAGAGTAGGCCTTAGAAGGGAAGGAGCACCATTGGCTTTTGGAGCGCAGATTTTGCTGGATTGGGTTTCGGGTGCTACATTACATTTGAGGAGATCCTGAGATAGCTGTACAGTGAAAACCCACAATAAATTACCTCATTTTGACACCACAGGTATTCTGCAGAAATGAATGTGCAGCGGACCATCGATAATGAAAATTTTAATTTTTCAATAGATATTGCATTTAACCCCTTAGGGACCGGGCTCATTTTCACCTTAAGGACCAGAACATTTTTTGCAAATCTGACCAGTGCCACTTTATGTGGTGATAGCTTTAAAACGCTTTAACTTATCAAGGCCATTCTGAGATTGTTTTTTCATCACATATTGTACTTCATGATACTGGTAAAATGGAGTCAAAAAATTCTTTTTTATTTATAAAAAATACCAAATTTACCAAAAATCTTGTTTCAATTTCTCTAATTCTATAATACATAGTAATAACTCCAAAAATAGTTATTACTGTACATTCGCCATATGTCTACTTCATGTTTGGATCATTTTAGGAATGATATTTAATTTTTGGCGGATGTTACAAGGCTTAGAAGTTTAGAAGCAAATCTTGAAATTTTTCTGAAATTTTCAAAAACCCACTTTTTAAGGACCAGTTCAGGTCTGAAGTCACTTTGTAAAGCTTACATAATAGAAACCACCCAAAAATGACCCCATTCTAGAAACTACACCCCTCAAGGTATTCAAAACTGATTTTATAAATGTCGTTAACCCTTCCACAAGAATTAATGGAATATAGAGATACAATTTCAAAATTTAACTTTTATGGCAGATTTTCCATTAAAAATTTTTTTTTCCAGTTACAAAGCAAGGTTAACAGCCAAACAAAACAATATTCATGGCCCTGATTCTGTAGTTTACAGAAACACCCCATATGTGGTCGTATACTGCTGTACGGGCACACGGCAGGGCACAGAAGGAAAGGAATGCCATATGGTTTATGGAAGGCAGATTTTGCTTCACTGGTTTTTTGACACCATGTCCCATTTGAAGCCCCCCTGATGCACCCCTAGAGTAAAAACTCCAGAAAAGTTACCCCATTTTAGAAACTACACCCCTCAAGGTATTCAAAACTGATTTTACAAACTTTGTTAACCCTTTAGATGCTCCACAAGAATTAATGGAAAATAGAGATACAATTTTAAAATTTCACTTTTTTGGCAGATTTTCTATTTTTATATTTTCCATAAAAAAAAAAAAAATTCCAGTTACAAAGCAAGGGTTAACAGCCAAACAAATCTCAATATTTATGGCCCTGATTCTGTAGTTTACAGAAAAGCCCCATATATGGTCGTAAACTGCTGTACGGGCACACGGCAGGGCGCAGAAGGAAAGGAATGCCAAATGGTTTTTGGAAGGCAGATTTTGCTGGACTGTTTTTTTGACACCATGTCCCATTTGAAGCCCCCCTGATGCACTCCTAGAGTAGAAACTCCAAAAAAGTGACCCCATTTTAGAAACTAAGGGATAGGGTGGCATTTTTGTTAGTACTAGTTTAGGGTACATATGATTTTTGGTTGCTCTATATTACACTTTTTGTGAGGCAAGGTAACAAGAAATACAGTGGGATGCGAAAGTTTGGGCAACTTTGTTAATCGTCATGATTTTCCTGTATAAATAGTTGTTTGTTACGATTAAAAATGTCAGTTAAATATATCATATAGGAGACACACACAGTGATATTTGAGAAGTGAAATGAAGTTTATTGGATTTACAGAAAGTGTGCTATAATTGTTTAAACAAAATTAGGCAGGTGCATAAATTTGGGCACCACAAAAAAGAAATGAAATCAATATTTAGTAGATCCTCCTTTTGCAGAAATTACAGCCTCTAAACGCTTCCTGTAGGTTCCAATGAGAGTCTGGATTCTGGTTGAAGGTATTTTGGACCATTCCTCTTTACAAAACATCTTTAGTTCATTCAGGTTTGATGGCTTCCGAGCATGGACAGCTCTCTTTAAGTCACACCACAGATTTTCAATTATATTTAGGTCTGGGGACTGAGATGGCCATTCCAGAACGTTGTACTTGTTCCTCTGCATAAATGCCTTAGTGGATTTTGAGCAGTGTTTAGGGTCATTGTCTTGTTGAAAGATCCAGCCCCGGCGCAGCTTCAGCTTTGTCACTGATTCCTGGACATTGGTCTCCAGAATCTGCTGATACTGAGTGGAATCCATGCGTCCCTCAACATAGACAAGATTCCCAGTCCCTGCACTGGCCACACAGCCTCACAGCATGATCGAACCACCACCATATTTTACTGTAGGTAGCAGGTGTTTTTCTTGGAATGCTGTGTTCTTTTTCCGCCCCTTGATATGGCCAAATAACAAAATTTTAGTTTCATCAGTCCACAGCACCATATTCCAAAATGAAGCTGGCTTGTCCAAATGTGTTTTAGCCCACCTCAAGTGGCACTTTTTGTGCTGTGGGCGGAGAAAAGGCTTCCTCTGCATCACTCTTGCATACAGCATCTCCTTGTGTAAAGTGTGCCGAATGGTTGAACGATGCACAGTGACTCCATCTGCAGCAAGATGATGTTGAAGGTCTTTGGTGCTGGTCTGTGGGTTGACTCTGACTGTTCTCACCATTCGTTGCTTCTGTCTATCCGAGATTTTTCTTGGTCTGCCACTTCGAGCCTTAACTTGAACTGAGCCTGTGATCTTCCATTTCCTCAATATGTTCCTACCTGTGGAAACAGACAGCTGAAATCTGAGACAGCTTTCTGTATCCTTCCCCTAAACCATGATGGTGAACAATCTTTGTCTTCAGGTTATTTGAGAGTTGTTTTGAGACCCCCATGTTGCTACTCTTCAGAGAAAATTAAAAGAGGAGGGGAACTTACAATTGACCCCCTTAAATACTCTTTCTCATAATTGGATTCACCTGTGTATGTAGGTCAGGGGTCACTGAGCTTACCAAGCCAATTTGAGTTCCAATAATTAGTTCTAAAGGTTTTGGAATCAATAAAATGACAACAGTGCCCAAATTTATGCACCTGCCTAATTTTGTTTAAACAATTATAGCACACTTTCTGTAAATCCAATAAACTTCATTTCACTTCTCAAATATCACTGTGTGTGTCTCCTATATGATATATTTAACTGACATTTTATACAGGAAAATCATGATGATTAACAAGGTTGCCCAAACTTTAGCATCCCACTGTAGCTGTTTTGGCACCGTTTTTTTTTCTTTGTTATTTACAACATTCATCTGACAGGTTAGATCATGTGGTATTTTTATAGAGTGGGTTGTCACGGACGCGGTGATACCTAATATGTATACTATTTTTTTTATTTATGTAAGTTTTACACAATGATTTTGTTTTTGAAACAAAAAATGTTTTAGTGTTTCCATAGTCTGAGAGTCATAGTTTTTTCAGTTTTTCGGTGATTGTCTTAGGTATGGGCTAATTTTTTGCGGGATGAAGTGACGGTTAGATTGGTACTATTTTGGTGGGCATAGACCTTTTTGATCGCTTACTGTTGTACTTTTTGTGATGTAAGGTGACAAAAAAATAGTTTATTTAGCACAGTTTTTATTTTTTATTTTTTACGGTGTTCATCTGAGGGGTTAGGTCATGTGATATGTTTATAGTGCCGATTGATACGGACGCAGCGATACTTTTTTTTTCCCTATTGTGTACCAATTTTGTTTTAACTTTATTTGGGGGAAATTATATATATTTTTTTTTTACTTGAAACTTTTAATTTTTTCTGGGGAATGCATTGGCTGTATGAGTAATACAGTGTGTATTACTCATACAGCTTCCGGCCTGTGAGATCTAGGGAGCTGGCATCGTCAGCCTTCCGTGCCATCGGGTCCCCCCTACAGCGCACGGGGACCATTTGGCAATGCCGCCCGCCGCCGCAACCTACATTAAAAGCAGCAAACCGCAGGTCTGAATTGATGTAGCATTAATGGTTATACAAAGTTCCAGCACTCACGTTTTCTTGGTAGCTAAAATCCTCGTCTTTATTCAGGCAGTAAAAAATAATGTACAGGACATGCACCCACTAGTGTAGCAACATTGAAGCGTTTCGAACAGAGTTCTCATTCTTAACTGTGAACAGTGTCTTTTCCAGAGATTAAATACTGGTCTGGGAGCACATGGTTCCACCGTCACCTGGAAGGCGGGGGAAGGGAAAAGAGGGAATGGTGGAGCCCTCTGCTCCCTAGGTAAGGCACTGTTCACATTGTCCAACAATGAAGATGCAATAAGCATCCATTTGAAATCGATAATTCTGTATATATAATGTGAAAATTCAATAACCAAAACAATAAATGTAAAATTTCATATGCTAAATAAAAAATACAAATGCAAATACAGATACAAGTTGTCATGCATAAGTGTATTTAGTAGCATATGCTATTACAACATAAATCCTATTTCTCCATTATCAATCGAAATGGAATAGTCAATAAAAATGCATAAATTCATTTTTCATATTAAGACCATTCTGATGTCTGGTATCTAACTTAAAAATCCAAAATGCCTCCCTCAATCTAACCAACTGCTTTAAATCACCTCCTCTTTTCGATAGTTTCACTTGTTCAATCGCAAAGGTTCTAAAATTTTGCACCTTGCGTTCATGCTTGTATATGAAGTGTTTAGCTGCATTGGATATGTTCACACTGGCAGGATTACTGATGTAATTTTCGAGTGGTGCATCCCACATACATCATCTCACAGGCTGTACAGTGGATGACATATACTACCCCCATCAAATTACAATTCATGTACGATTTTATCGGATATACATGCGAATTATTCGCATCATGGAAAGTTTTCGTATTCATTGCATAAGTACAAGTGTGGCAGAGTGAGCTTCCACACCTGGTGAAACCTTTATAAGTGAGGCAGGTATCCTCTTTTTGTTTAGCCCGTTGCATATACATGGAGGGGAATATATCATTCCCTATAGTTTGTGGTCTATTCTGCATCCTTGCCTTAACATACAGCACAGTACATCATCATCATAAAGTATTGGCAAATATTTGTTAATTGTTTGCTGAATTCATTCAAACTGTTTGCTGTATGTTAAGACAAGTGTAGGTATATCCTCTTTAACTTCACCCTGATCAACTAATATAGTTGTGCTCTTCCTGTCTCTCATATGATCGCAATCATATGCCCCTTTATATTTCTGATTTTTTTTCTCTTTTTATTTGCATTCCTATCTCTAGAAGGAGAATCCTGTTTAGGGAACAGCAATTCCTCTCTAGTTTTATTTTTGGTAATAGCCAGACCTCTAGATATCATCCACCACGGATAAGCTCTCTGTGCTAGCCTCATTCTAACAGTCTGAATTTCTCTTTCAAGAGCCGCAGGAGTACTGCATTTTGTGTAAGCACGTGTGAATTCCCCCACAGGGATCGATTTAATCGTGTGGGCAGGGTGGTGACTATCTGCACGTAATATTGTGTTTCCTGTCACTTCCTTACGAAATGTTTCTGTTTGTATAATCTGTCCGGGTATTCCCGAAAGTGTGAGATCTAGGAAGTTTGACACGTTGGTAATGCTCAGTATAAGTAAAATGCAAGTTGTAGGGATTACTTTCGAGATATTGCATAAACCGTTGTATGGCAGGTACATCGCCGCTCCATATAAGGAGCATATCATCGATGTACCTGCCATAACAGACTATGTACTCTGAGAATGAGTTTTTGGTAGTATACACATATGTCTCCTCCCAGTAGGACATAGTAAGGTTAGCCAATGAGGGCGAGTATTTCGCACCCATTGACACACCTGAGATTTGGACATAATATATGGAATTGAAAGTAAAATAATTGTGAGACATCAGGAACTGATATACACAGAGGTTTGGCAGCAATACTGATCCCAAATTAGGGAAAGCCATTAAAGATACCTTTAGGGTAAAGGTGGTGCACGCAGATGAGGATCCTGGCTGATGATCCCAACGTCAAATAGAAATGCAGAAATCCGCAGCACTCGCCAGTATGGTAATTCCAATAGGGATTTATTCAAAAAACAGCATGGTGATGCAACGTTTCGACCTTCATCGGTTTTTCTCAAGCAATGAAATGAATTAACAAGCATGTGCCTTATATAATGCAAAGTGGGTGGAGCTATCCTTTCCCCAAGAGGGATGGTACATCTATATTCATATACATTCATGGATCATCCTATATAATCATAAGCGTGGATCACTTCCGGTCCAACTCAGTGTACTATAAAAACTTCCATTGAAATGAACACTCCTATGTGTTAATATTACCTCATATACTGAGATGACGTCCCCGGGGTGTTACACCATGTCCGCATAGCTTTTAGAGCGCGCTGAACTCAGCGTCCCAGAAGCTGCAATGCACATGCGCCCTCATCCGCCGTCAGCCAATAGGGAAAATTCCCCAGATGACGTCAGTTGTTGCTAATGCCCGTAGGAGCAGAGTACGCTCCACGGCATTGCAACAAACTGAAAGTGTTGCATCGTGATGATGTAAGTGGTTGCCATGGGGACGCGGACGTCCACAAAACAAACCTCGTCAACACCATAGTGGTTGACAAACCTCGTCAACACTATAGTGGCTCAAGGGTAGGCTAAATCATCTAAATCATCATACCTCCAATAGTTTAAAGGGAGAGTTTTCAGAACCCATTCATTAGTTGCGGGTTCAAGTCCCAATTTACTCTAGACGTTGTATATGGTTCCTCCAGGGCAAACACTGATTTCCTTCAGTTATACACCCCTATGAGGATACCACATACCCATACATGTTACCCCTTCAAGTGATGACCCCGTCCTATATAGAGTCTATTTGTGTATCCATCCAGCTTCTTTAATTTTGTGAGGGGCTGGATGAGATACATAGATGATATCTTCTTTATATGGACAGGCTCTGAACCTGAACTGCAGGCATTTAATGAGCATCTAAACAATATCCATCCAGCCCTAAAATTCATCAACAGAGGTTATCCTCCACAACTGACTAACAAATATCAGGATAGGGCCAGTAGGATGGAAAGAGGGAATAAAAATAAATCAAATGCACAAAACAGAATTCCCTTTGTTTCCCGATACACAATGCTGAGCAGACAGGTTGCCATGGTGATTAGAAAAAACTGGACACTTCTTACTCAGGCATTTCCGGATACCCCAGAATTCAAAAACCCTCCCCTGTTTTCATACAGAAGGGGTCCTAATGTCAGGGATAGATTGGTACACGCCGACAAACCCCTGAACATACAACAGCATAAACAAACAGGATGTTACCCATGTCTTGGCTGTTGCCATTGTAACAACATGGTAAAACCTTTGTACACCCCCATACAGGGAAAAGATACAAAATTAGGCAGTTCTATACTTGCAACTCATCTTACGTTATTTACATCCTTCAGTGCCCATGTGGGCTCCTTTATGTGGGGGAAACTACATAAGAGATAAAAAAGAGGATCACACAGCATAATTCCAAAATCCGTAAAGAAGCCCTAGATCTCCCAGTACTGGAACATTTCCATAAATTGGGACACAATGCATCACAACTAAGGTTCCAGATTATAGATGGAGCACCACCTCTAAGGAGGGGGGAGACCGAGAAACTCTCCTCAAACAATTGGAGTTAAAGTGGATTTATAGGCTTAATACACGAGCACCCAAGGGACTCAATAGGGACTTCAATCTGGGGGTTTTTCTATAGGGGATCCAAACTATCTCTTCTTCTTCAGTATAGACGAGCTGTTAATTATTTTTTGTAACTAAGTTTTGTGCCCAACAAAGCCATTGTTGTGAGGATTTTATGTTTGTGGGTTTCACTAAACACCCTTTTTATTATATTCAATTATCTCTCTACAGGGAAGACCTCACCAGGGCCCTCCATGATCCGCAACTCCTTCCATGATGCCTCCATAGTCATGCAGTCTAGCCTTCCTATATTTAGTACTTGTGGTGTCCGGGTATGGCCAGTGGGGGGTGAGTCCAATTTTCTGGTCCTTGGCCTCTAAGCATATACTAGTGCGTGAATGGACGGTTGTGGCGTGCCACAGGGGCTGTTGTCATTATGTAATGATCGGCCCGTGGGACACCCTTGACGACCGTGAACCCCCAATTGAGGACATATGTCCCATCTGATGGAACGGATGGGACGGGGTCATCACTTGAAGGGGTAGCATGTATGGGTATGTGGTATCCTCATAGGAGTGTATAACTGAAGGAAATCAGGGTTTGCCCTGGAGGAACCATATACAACGTCTAGAGTACATTGGGACTTGAACCCGCAACTAATGCATGGGTTCTGAAAACTATCCCTTTAAACTATTGGAGGTATGATAAGGCACATGCTTGTTAATTCATTGCATTGCTTGAGAAAGACCAATGAAGGTCGAAACGTCGCATCACCATGCTGTTTTTTATATAAATCACCATTGGATTTACCATACTGGCGAGTGCTGCGGATTTCTGCATTTCTACATCAGGAACTGAGTCACAACCAGAACATAATCGATGAAATCATCAGAAAAACTACTATACCTATGAAGATGGAATTCAAGTGCAAGCATCGCCACATTGTATGGGATCGAAGGATACAAATAAATTACATCTATTGTCAGCCATCTATAATTATCAGCCCAGGTCATGTCAAAGAAAGATCTCAAAATCGATGAGGTATCTTTGCCATAGCCTGGGATTCTCCTGACGAACGGCTGCAAAATACAGTCTAACCAATTACCCAATCTCTCTGTTAGAGATCCAATCCCACTGACTATGGGGCATAGCGGAGGAGGGAATTGACCCTTATGGACCTTGGGAAGGGTGTGCATTATAGGCGTAACTGTGGACTGCACATTAAGGTAATTAAATTGCTTTTGGTTAATATGACCCTGTTCTAAGCCCAAACGCAAGACCTCTAAGAATTCCACCCTGTACCGCAGCAATGGATCTGTGTCCAATCTGGCGAAATTTTAGAGCCTTTGTGTCATGGTCTTACCTGCTTGCTGCTCTCCTTCGTTTTACATGTGCTGCTGGCCATCTTGGTTTCTGGGTTTCTTGTAGCCTTCCACCCTGCGGCTCCTCCTTCCCCTGGGAGGAGCTGGATGCCTAGCTCATATATATAGGAGGTCTGTGGCTTCGTCTGACTACCCTGCTGGTTCCTGATCCTGGCTTCGTCTGACTACCCTTCTGGTTCCTGACCTCTGGCTTCGCAAAGACTCTGCTCGGTTTCACCATCCGTTTGGACTTTTGCTTTACAGCTTTATTTTCAATAAAGCCTTCTTATTTTCACTTATCTCTTGTTGTACGTCTGGTTCATGGTTCCGTGACATTAGGACCAAGCCATGAATTCTGACGGTACAGGGCCATCCTCGCTACCCACGCTGGTTGCCAGACTTGATCAGCAGGATCACCTGTTGGGTCGGTTCGCTGTGGCTGCCGATGGTTGCCGATGGGTCGGTTGTCGCTCCTGGGCTCGCTCCTACTGCCGCTCCGGTTGTTGCGCCAGAGTCTACCCCGACACCTGTTGTTGCGCCTGCGGTGTTTCGGGGTATGACCGGTTCTGCCCCTCTTCCACAGCGCTTTGGGGGAGAGCCAACTCAGTGCCGAGGTTTCCTTAACCAGGTGGGCATTTATTTCGAGTTGCTGCCACATGCCTTTCCTACTGAGAGATCAAAGGTGGGCTTCTTGATCTCGCTGCTCTCGGACAAGGCCTTGGCCTGGGCCAGCCCTTTATGGGAGAACAACAATCCGGTGGTTGCCGAGTTTTCCGGTTTTGTTGCTTCTCTTCGGAAGGTATTCGATGTGCCGGCTCGTGCTGCCTCTGCTGCGAAGCTCCTTATGTCCATCAGACAGGGTTCACGATCCGTAGCTGAATACGCCATTGAGTTTCGTACCCTGGCAGCAGAGGTGGGCTGGAATAATGAGGCTCTGGTCGCTGCTTTCTCTCATGGTCTCTCGGATGCCTTGAAGGATGAGGTTGCAGCTAAGGACCTACCAGTTGAGCTCGAGTCTCTTATTTCTTTCCTGATTTTGATTGACACCAGACTCAGGGAGAGACCTTCCTTTAAGGAGAACCTGCGGAGGTCTTCTAACAGATTGGTGCCTACGTTTTCTGTCCCACCCGTGCCTCCCTCTCCTCCCACGCCTCCAGGTTATTTCGTCTCCACACTACTCGGTGGTCTTGGGGTACCCCTGGCTCCAGAAGCATAATCCGACTTTCGATTGGAGATCGGTCGAGATCCTCTCGTGGTCACCGCAGTGTGGGGCTAGTTGCATCCATGGGTCTGTCAAGTTGCTGTGTACTTCCTCGGACTCTCTGTTGCCTCCTGAATATGAGGAGTACCGGGATGTATTCGATAAGGTGCGCGCGGTTGCCCTACCTCCGCACCGCCCATATGATTGTGCCATAGAGTTACAATCTGGTGCCGTTCCTCCTCGTGGCAAAGTCTATCCACTGTCGGTAGCGGAGAATGAGGCCATGGAGGAGTACGTGAGGGAGGTGCTTTCACGCGGACACATTCGCAAATCTTCGTCCCCGGCAGGGGCTGGATTTTTCTTTGTGAAAAAGAAGGGCGGTGAGTTGAGGCCTTGCATCGATTACAGGGGTCTCAATCGCATCACGATCAAGAACGCTTACCCGATACCCTTGATTTCCAAGCTGTTCGATCGCCTTAAAGGGGCCACGGTCTTTACCAAACTCGACCTGAGGGCGGCATATAACCTGGTAAGGATCAAGGCGGGCGATGAGTGGAAGACCGCGTTTAACACCAGGACCGGTCATTACGAATCCTTGGTTATGCCCTTTGGGTTGTGCAATGCGCCCGCAGTCTTTCAGGAATTCATCAACGATGTTTTCCGTGACCTGTTGCAGCAGTGTGTGGTAGTCTATTTGGATGACATCTTGGTATATTCTGAATCCATGGAGGCCCACATTCTGGATGTCAGACGAGTGTTGCAACGGTTACGAGAGAACAAGCTGTTCGGTAAGCTTGAGAAATGCGAATTTCACCGATCCCAGGTAACCTTCTTAGGTTACATCATTTCCGCTGAGGGGTTCTCCATGGATCCTGAGAAGGTTTCGGCTGTCTTACAGTGGCCCCAGCCCAGTGGTCTTCGTTCCCTGCAGCGCTTTTTGGGCTTCGCCAATTATTATCGGAAGTTCATCAGGGACTTTTCCATGCTGGCCAAGCCTCTCACGGATCTGACCAGGAAGGGCAGTAATTCCCAGGTCTGGCCGCTCGAGGCCATGCGAGCTTTTGAGGCCCTAAAGTCCGCCTTTGTGTCGGCTCCGATTCTGTCGCATCCCAACCCTGGGTTGCCCTTTGTCCTCGAGGTGGACGCGTCTGAGACGGGAGTAGGTGCCCTTCTGTCTCAGCGTAGAACACCAGAGGGTCCTCTGCTTCCTTGTGGGTTTTACTCCCGGAAACTGTCTTCCGCGGAGTGCAACTATCAGATTGGTGACAGGGAGTTATTGGCCATCGTGCAGGCCCTTAAAGAATGGAGGCACTTGCTCTAGGGTTCGGTGGTTCCGGTTCTCATCCTGACGGACCACAAGAATCTGACCTACCTTTCTGAGGCCAAGAGATCGACACCACGTCAGGCCAGATGGGCTCTGTTCTTGTCACGTTTTAATTACGTGGTCTCCTACCTACCCGGTTCCAAGAACATCAGGGCGGATGCCTTATCACGGCAGTACTCCGAGCTGTCCAGGGAGGAGTCGATTCCGACTTCGGTCATACCTCCGAATCAGATCCTGGCCGCCATTCGCACCAGCCTGACCTCTCCCCTGGGTGAGCAGATTTTGGCGGCTCAATCTGGTGCTCCCTCTGGGAGACCCAACGGCAGAGGTTTTGTGCCTGAGGAGTTGCGCACTCGGTTGTTGCGAACCTACCATAACTCCAAGACCGCGGGGCATCCTGGAAAGAATCAGCTGTCCTGGGCTGTTTCACGTCTGTTCTGGTGGCCTTCCCTACGTTCCGACATCGCCGCATATGTAGCGGCATGCTCCGTTTGTGCCCAGAGTAAGTCCCCTCGGCACCTTCCGTTGGGCCTTCTGCAACCCATAGCCACCGGGGAGCGTCCATGGTCACACCTGGGGATGGATTTCATTGTGGACCTCCCTGCATCCCGAGGCCATACGGTCATTCTCATGATTGTGGATCGGTTTTCCAAAATGTGCCACTGTGTTCCTCTCAAGAAGTTACCCTCTGCACAAGAGTTGGCCACGATTTTTGCCAGGGAGGTCTTCCGGTTGCACGGTTTGCCTAAGGAGATTGTGTTGGATCGGGGGAGTCAGTTTGTGTCCAGGTTCTGGCGCGCCTTTTGCTCCCAGTTGGGGATTCATCTCTCCTTCTCCTCGGCCTACCACCCTCAGTCCAATGGGGCCGCAGAACGATCCAATCAGGCCTTGGAGCAATTCCTTCGTTGCTATGTCTCCGATCACCAAGACAATTGGGTTGACCTCCTGCCTTGGGCTGAGTTTGCCAGGAACACGGCGGTGAACTTTTCCTCTGGGACGTCTCCCTTCATGGCCAATTATGGGTTCCAACCTGCCGTGTTACCGGAGGTATTCTCTCCCCAGGATATTCCGGCTGTGGAGGATCACCTTTCCGTCCTACGTGCTTCTTGGGTACAGATCCAGAAGTCCCTTGAGGTCTCTGCGCAGCGCCAGAGACTCCAGGCTGATCGCAGACGAGCGCCTGCTCCTTCCTACCAGGTCGGAGACCGTGTATGGTTGTCCACCCACAACCTCAACCTTCGAGTGCCCACTCCCAAGCTGGCGCCTCGCTTTGTTGGTCCCTTCCGAGTGCTTCGCAGGGTAAACCCGGTAGCCTATGCCCTTGCGCTTCCTCCTGGCATGCGGATCTCCAACGTGTTTCATGTCTCCCTGTTGAAGCCACTGGTGTGTAATCGTTTCACTTCCTCGGTTCCTCGGCCTCGTCCGGTCCAAGTGGGCAATCGTGAGGAATATGAGGTGAGCAATATTCTGGACTCACGCCTGGTCCGCGGTCGGTTGCAGTTTTTGGTCCATTGGCGTGGTTATGGTCCAGAGGAGCGTTCCTGGGTTCCCTCCGCAGATGTCCATGCTCCTGCCTTGCTCCGAGCCTTCCACGCACGCTTCCCTCAGAAACCGTTTTGTGCTCCGCGGAGGAGGGGCCCTTGAGGGGGAGGTACTGTCATGGTCTTACCTGCTTGCTGCTCTCCTTCGTTTGACATGTGCTGGCGGCCATCTTGGTTTCTGGGTTTCTTGTAGCCTTCCACCCTGCGGCTCCTCCTTCCCCTGGGAGGAGCTGGATGCCTAGCTCATATATATAGGAGGTCTGTGGCTTCGTCTGACTACCCTGCTGGTTCCTGATCCTGGCTTCGTCTGACTACCCTTCTGGTTCCTGACCTCTGGCTTCGCAAAGACTCTGCTCGGTTTCACCATCCGTTTGGACTTTTGCTTTACAGCTTTATTTTCAATAAAGCCTTCTTATTTTCACTTATCTCTTGTTGTACGTCTGGTTCATGGTTCCGTGACACTTTGCGATTGAACAAGTGAAACTATCAAAAAGAGGAGGTGATTTAAAGCAGTTGGTTAGATTGAGGGAGGCATTTTGGATTTTTAAGTTAGATTCCAGACATCCGAATGGTCTTAATATGAAAAATGAATTTATGCATTTTTTTGGACCATTCCATTTCGATCGATAATGGAGAAATAGGATTTGTTTATGTTGTAATAGCATATGCTACTAAATACACTTATGCATGACAACTTGTATCTGTATTTGCATTTGTATTTTTTATTTTGTATTTGAAATTTTACATTTATTGTTTTGGTTATGGAATTTTCACATTACATATACAGAATTATCGATTTCACATGGATGCTTATTGCATCTTCATTGTTGGACAATGTGAACAGTGCCTTACCTAGGGAGCAGAGGGCTCCACCATTCCCTCTTTTCCCTTCCCCCGCCTTCCAGGTGACGGTGGAACCATGTGCTCCCAGACCAGTATTTAATCTCTGGAAAAGACACTGTTCACAGTTAAGAATAAGAACTCTGTTCGAAACGCGTCAATGTTGCTACACTAGTGGGTGCATGCCCTGTACATTATTTTCTACTGCCTGAATAAAGACGAGGATTTTAGCTACCAAGAAAATGTGAGTGCCGGAACATTGCTTTACCATTAATGCTACATAGGCTCACCTGCCTGTTCCGTGCACGCGGGTGATCCAGGTGATTAAGTGAGCTGGACTTTTCTATATGCATAATCATATAGTGATAATATATAATAATTTTATAGAGCAAGTTGTTACAGACTCATTGATAACTAATGTTGTATGTCTATATTTTTTTATGTTGATTAAGGAAAAGGGGTGCTTTTTTACACTTGAAACTGTTTTATTTTTTGAAACATTTATTTATTTATTCTTACTTTTTATTTTAGTCCTAGCATGGAAATTCAACTTATGTGGATCTGATCCCTGTTTCATTACCGTACAATAGCTGCTGTGTGTACTGAACTCAAACTGTCAACATCAAAGTTTTCAGTGACGCCGGCGCATATAGAATTGGTCTTGGTCTTTCACGGATCCGTTGTTCCGTTTTTTTGTATCCATAGTGTTTCCGTTCCATTTCCGTTCCGTATTACTGCAAAGAATCTCTGTATGATTTCCGTATTTGATCCTTTTTTTGCGGATCACAAACGGAAACAGAAAATTTGTAATCATTACTGTATTGTACTGTAATGTTTGTAAACAGTAAACACACAGGCAAAGTGGGCATGGATCCGCAAAATGCAGATGACATACGGATGTGTTCCGTATGCATTCTGTATTTTTTGCGGACCCATTGACTTGAATGGAGCCACGGAACGTGATTTGCGGACAATAATAGGACAAGACTCAAAATGTTGCCGAACGGAAATACGGAAAAGGAATGCACACGGAGTACCTTTAGTTTTTTTTGTGGACTTATTGAAATGAATGGTTCCGCATTGGTCTGCAAAAAAAACAGAACGGAAATTGAAAAATATACGGTTGTGTGAATGAGCCCTCATTCAGAGAGCTATACATGTATGCTGCTTTGCGTGAACACAATGTTCCCTGTCCCATATATGTTAAATTAAATATTTTACATTGCCAAACACCAAGTTTTTGTTTTAACTGAAAGCTATTTCTATGGTTTTTTTTGCCATTCAATGCTACTTCCAACTTATATATAAATTGCACCATAACTTATATCTACCACAAAAATTTGTCTATTTTTGTTGAATTCCTCCTTTGTGTTTGTTTATGTCATTGGGTGGAACCTATGTACCAATTGGTGTTTAGAAATTAGTAAATGATGTATTGGTCAGTTTATTAATATTGCTCATGTTTTTACAAGTCAACTGGATTACTTAATTTAGTGGATCATAAACAAAATCTTTAGATATAAATTCTTCAAATATGTAGCTACAAATGATAACCAGCCAATAAACAGTGACATCAAAGTATCACCCTTGATATGATATGTTTGCAGATCCTGCCATTTTAAGATTATGTCTTATAATTAGGGTTGAGTGAATCTAAGTAACCGAAGTGGACTTCGATCATTTCAGGAAAAATTTGATTCGCTACAAAGCCGAACCTCATGGTAACAAATAAATTTTCCCTGAAATGGCGAAAAAACTAAAAACGTACTCACCTCATCCAGAGGCGGCGGTCTCTTCGCACTCAATTGGATAAGGTGAGTTTTTTTTTTTTTAAAGGAATAACTCCTGGAGGCCCTTACTATTATTATTCTCAGATGCTGCGATCAGTGATGAATGTGACATCTGAGGGGTTCAATGACAGGGGAGGAAGTGCAATCGCCATTCCTCATCATTGAGCCTGCTACTTACAAAGAAATTTGCTTCATGATGAAGTAATTTATCATGAAGCAAATTTCTTTGTGAAATTCGGCAAAGCAACCAAATTGAATTTTTCAACACTACTTATAATAATCAGTGCTTGGATTAAAGCTCCTGCTCTTGCAATCTAGCAGGAGCAGTTCGGGTCCCGGGTGACAGACGCAGCAGGGACCCTGAGAAGAAGACACTAACCGCTTCTGTATTCTCTTTTGCCGGCAGGAGGACAGCGCTGCACTAGCACAGGGGTGTGGAAGCTAAACCGCCAGGGGTGTCTAGAGCACGGGCAGGAGCAGAGCTGCAGGGTCTAAGGAGAACCTGATCAGCTCTGCCTGTGTGTCATTCCCCCTCAGGGGGCTGTTTTCCCCTGTAACTGGGGCTCCTGTGGATGCAGTAAAAAAAAAGTTAATTTTTTTTTTAAAAGTTGGTGTCCTCCAGAGGTCATTTAATGACCTCCTGGGGGACAGATTATGTGGCAAATTCTTTTTTTTAATATAAGTAAAAAAATAATAATAATAAAAAATACAAATAATTAAAAAAAAATATATATAAAAAATGCTGTTGCTAACAGAAACCGTCACCATAGTCGCCTCATTCTCTCAAACCTATACATGTTACATATGAAAATGATCGTCACAAAATAGGTAACCCATTGCAATAATAAATTTTTGTGTCAGTTTTAATATTTAAGAAATAAAAAGCTATAATAAAAAAATACTTTTTAATAATAATTAGCAATCTAAACTCCAAATAAAAACTAAAAGAGAAAAAAAAAAACTGTAAAGACATTCTAATAAAAAGTCCTAAGTGTCAAGTAAAAAAAAAAAAATATATATATATATATATTATTTTTGTAGTCAAACAAGTAAAAAGCTACGGTCACTAAATCACCAGCTGCACAAAGTCACAAAAAGTTACCTGGACATTCAGGGCTTTTTTGGCCCGGTAATGAAAGTGTTAATAATGAATTTGATTTAACGAAAAAGGGATGAGGGTTTCAAAAGTATTTGGTCCTTAAAAACATACTTCAACATTGCAAGGAAAAGTGATCCAGTAGACACAACACATCTTAGAAGTGCAGCTAAAGAAGAAGGGAGGTTGATTTGCCTAAAAGTAGCATGTTACATTATACCTTCACCATTATCTCAGCACTTAGAATCCAGAGATACCTTATAGGTCTCCTGTACACATTAATTTTTAAAGCTCTTGGAAAAAAATGCTGTGAATTGCAAAGTTTTTTATAGCATTTTTGACAGCTGCTTTTGGTGACTTTTTTTTTACTTTGCAAAAACATTTACAACATACCAGGAGTAGATGTGTTTCTGCACAGGGGGTCAGAAGGTAAGGGGTCCCACTGTGACCAGCTTCTTCTGTCTTCTATTTGAGCCAATGAATTTCCTGGCTAACAATTTCAGGTAGATTATTAGAGAGATGGGATAAGATTTAGGATACTATAGGGCCTATATAGTATTCCTGCAAGTGGGTCTTCTGTCTGTGCCCATTGAAAATGTATATTTTTTGTCTTTTTTTCAGATCCTATGTAGAGTTGAGTGGACACCTGGAAGTTTGGGCCCGACGGGTTCGGCTGAACTTCACAAAAAAGTTTGAGTTCGGGACCCGAACTTGACCCCGAACCCGAACCCTATTGAAGTCAATGGGGACCCCAAATGGCATCAAAATGTGGTTAAGAGCATGACAAGTACTCTGCAAGCAAATGTGGATAGGGATATAACTTAAAATAACAAAATATGCAAAAATAAAAATAAAAAATCTTGATCTAGGAGGACGAGGTCCATATGGAGTAGGAGGTTGAGAAAGCGGTGGATGTGGCGCTGTAGGTGCAAGGGGGAGGAGGCAGCCAACAGTGGTTTTTGGTTTTAATTATTATTATTTTTTTGTTTAAATTAGGGTACACCCCAAAACATTGGGAAATATAACCTGTGATAATCCCCTCCAGATGTGCTAAACAAACATTCAGACAATACACTGGCTGCAGGGCAGGCCAGCACCTCCAAGGCGTAAAGGGCAAGCTCAGGCCATGTGCCCAATTTGGAGACCCAGAAGTTGAAGGGGGCAGACCCATCAGTCAGTACATGTAGGCGTGTGCACACATACTGCTCCACCATGTCGCACGTCCCCGTGATGTCCACGATCCAATTGAATATCTGCTCTATCAACTTCCGATGTTCTTTTCTGTGCCTACCATGTTGATCACGGTTAGCGGCGAATCAGGGTTCAACGTCAGAGAGGGAGCATGAGAAAAGGATACCACATTCAAGGGAGGTCAATGGCTGCAATGTGATCGAGCTGAAATGTGGGACAAGTTATTAAAGCAGAAGGATCAAATGAAAGGGACAAATAAAGACTAATTTTACAAATTTGAGTCCCTCTCACCTATGCAGAGCAGGGGTTTTTAAATTGGCAAAAATGGGTTAATGTCACCCACCAATGGAACAGACGATTTTTAAAAATTTCGGGCCCTGTCAACTATGTATAGCAGGGGTTTATTCACGGCAAAACTGTGTTCATGTCACCCACCAATTCAACAGACGATTTTACAAAAAATACGGTCCCAGTCACCTATGCAGAGCAGGGGTTTGTATAAGGCAAAAATGGTAAAATGTCACCTGACATTTGTAACAGATGATTTTTTGCAATTTAGGTCCCTGTCACCTATGCAGAGCAGGGGTTTATTCACGGCAAAAATGGTAAAATGTCACCCAAGAATGTAACAGACAATTTATTGAAATGTATTTCCTTGTCCACTAGGTAGAGCAGGGGTATATCACAGCCAAAAACTGATGAATTTCACCCGACAATGTAACAGACAAATTAGTGAAATTTATTAATCTGTCTACTAGGTAGAGCAGGGGTATATCACAGCCAAAAATTGGTGAATTTCACCCAACTATGTAACAGAAAAATTTGTGAAATGTATTAACCTGTCTACTAGCTAGAGCAGGGGTATATCACAGCCAAAAATTGGTGAATTTCACCCGACAATGTAACAGACAAATTAGTTAAATTTATTAACCTGTCTACTAGGTAGAGCAGGGGTATATCACAGCCAAAGATTTGGGATATGTAACCCAACAATGTATCAGACAAATGAGTGAAATGACTTAAAATAAAATACGTAAAAATGAACAAAAAATTATTTTGATGTATGAGGTGGAGGTCCATATGGAGTAGGAGGTTGAGGAGGCGGTGGACGTAGCGGTGTAGGTGGAATCGGAGGTGGAGGAGGATGAGGTAGCCAACACTGGTTTTTGGTTTTTATTTTATTTTTTCATTTTTTTAAAATTAGGGTACACTCCAAAAGAGTGGGAAATATCAAAAATACAACAATGAGCAATTGCGCTGTAGTATAACAATGGCTCGGTAAGGCCGGTATACATGTATATTCTGCATAGGGTACGGACAAGTCCTGTGGGATCCATGCCTGGTTCATTTTAATGAACGTGAGCTTGTCCACATTGGCTGTGGACAGGCGGCTGCGCTTGTCTGTGATAACGCCCCCTGCCGTGCTAAACACACATTCAGACAATACACTGGCTGCAGGGCAGGCCAGCACCTCCAAGGCGTAAAGGGCAAGCTCAGGCCAGGTGCCCAATAGGCCAGTTGCCCAATTTGGAGACCCAGAAGTTGAAGGGGGCAGACCCATCATCCAGTACATGTAGGCGTGTGCACACATACTGCTCCACCATGTTGCTGAAATGCTGCCTCCTGCTAAGATGTTCCATATCAGCTGGTGGTGCTGGTTGTTGTGGCATGCTGACAAAGCTTCTCTACATTTTAGTCATGCTAAAACTGCCTTCTGAGGTGCTGGTGGAGCCCCAGCTGCATTGGCGACCTCTTCCTCCTCCTCTGCCTTCGCCTTGTGCTTCCACTGTGCCCCTACTGTCAGGTGGGAATGCCACCAGCAGCGCGTCTACCAGCGTGCGCTTGTACTCGCGCATCTTAAAATCCCGCTCCAGTGACGGAATTAAGGACGGTATGTTGGACCTTGTAATGGGGATCCAGCAGTGTGGCCACCCAGTAATCAGCCCAAGTTAGAATGTGGGCAACTCGTCAGTCATTGCGGAGACACTGCAGCATGTAATCGTTCATGTATGCCAGGCTGCCCAGAGGCAACGAGAAGCTGTCCTCTGTGGGAGGTGTATCGTCTGTGTCCTCTGTATCCGCCGAGCCATGCACCAGTGATGGCCATGAGCTGGTTTGGGTGCCACCCTGCTGTGAACACGGTTCCTCCTCCTCCATCTCCTCCTCCTCATCCTCCAACTTATCATCCTCCAGAACTGTGCCCTGGCTGGACAATTGTGTACCTGGCAATTGTAGGTGCAGGAACCCACCCTCGGAGCCACTTGTGAATGACTGGCCGGAAACCCTATGAAATGATGCCTCTTCCTCCTCCTCCTGTGCCACATCTTTTTCCATCATCACCCAACACATTTTTTTCAAGGAGGCATTGAAGTGGGATAGTAACGCTGAGAACAGCGTCATCAACACTGGCCATGTTGGTGGAGTACTCGAAACAGCGCAACAAGGCATACAGGTCTCGCATGGAGGCCCATTCATTGGTGGTGAAGTGGTGCTGTTCCGCAGAGCGACTCACCCATGAATGCTGAAGCTGAAACGCCACTATCGCCTGCTGCTGCTTGCATAGTCTGGCCAGCATGTGCAAGGTGTAGTTCCACCTTGTGGGCACGTCACATGTGAGGTGGTGAGCGGAGAGGCTGAAGTTTCGCTGCAGCGCTGACAGGTGAGCAGCAGCAGGGTGAGAACGCCAAAAGCGCGCACAGACGGCTCGCACTTTCTGCAGCAGCTCTGACATATCAAGGTAATTTTTAAGGAACCTCTGCACCAACAAATTCAGCACATGCGCCAGGCAAGGGATGTGCGTCAAACCGGCTAGTCCCAGAGCTGCTACGAGATTTCACCCATTATCGCACACCACCTGTCCGGGCTTGAGGCTCACTGGCACCAACCACTCATCGGTCTGTTGTTCCATGCTCGTCCACAGCTCCTGCGCTGTGTGGGGTTTGTCCCACAACAAGATACGTTTTAAAACTGCCTGCTTTCATTTACCCCTGGGTGTGCTGAAGTTGATGGTCAAGGTGTTTCGCTGACCGGATGAGCAGGCAGTAGAGGATGAGGAAGCAGAGTAGGAGGAGGAAGCAACAGGAGGCAAAGAGAAGCACCCTGCAGTCCTCGGTGGTGGAAAGGTATGCGCCAAACTGCTATCCGCCTCAGGCCCAGCCGCCACTGCATTTACCCAGTGTGCTGTTAAGGAGATATAATGTCCCTGATCGTGCTTACTGGTCCACGTTACCGTAGTTAGGTGGACCTTGCCACAGATGGCGTTGTGCAGTGCACACCTGATTTTGTCCCCCACTTGGTTGTGCAGGGAAGGGATGGCTCACCTGGAAAAGTAGTGGCAGCTGGGAACGGCGTACTGTGGGACAGCCACCGCCATAAGGCTTTTAACTCTCAGTCTTCACCAGACGGAATGACAGCATTTCAAAGACCAGTAATTTTGAAATGCTGGCATTCAGGGCCAGGGATCGCGGTTGAGTAGTGGGGTACTTTATCTTTCGCTCTAGTGTTTGGGAGATAGAGAGTTGAACGCTCCAATGGGACATTGTGGAGATGATTGGTGACCCAGGTGGTGGCGATGCTGGCAGATCCACTGTTTATGGGGTGGTAGGTGCAACTGTCACTCCAGAGGTGGATGAAGAGACTGAGACTGCAGCAGAAGAGGAAGCAGGAGGAGCCAGAGACCTTTCTTTGTTTTTGAGGTGTCTACTCCACTGCAGCTCATGCTTTGCACTTAGATGCCTGGTCATTCAGGTTGTACTCAGGTTGAGAATTTTTATTCCTCGCTTCAGGCTCTGATTGCAAAACGTGCAAACCACTCGTGTCTTGTCGTCAGCACATTGTCTGAAGAACTGCCACACCAGGGAACTCCTTGGAGCTGGCTTTAGTGTGCTTGGTCCCTTTGTGCGGTGGGCAGTAGCAGGCATACTGTCTACAGAATGGCCCCTCCGCTTATGCACCCTGTGCCCTCTTCTGCTGTTCTGGTGGCTCTGTGCGACCACTGCCTCTTCCTCCGAACTACACAGGTCACTTGCATGACCTTGATTTCATGTGGGGTTGATGACCTCATCGTCCTCTACATCATCTTCCACCCAGTCTTCACCCCTGCCCTTCTTGTCCTTCTGCACACTGCAGAAAGCCACAGCAGTTGGCACCTGTGTTTCGTCATCATCCGCACCTGAGGAAGGTGTTTCACTTGTGTGTGTAGCTGGCACAGATCGACCACGTCTTCTCCCTGCAACAGGAGCTTGACCAGCAGCACCACGGCCGGGGCCACGTCCTTTATTTGACGCTCTCCTCATTCTTTGCGTTCACCCACCAAACTAACAGATGATTTATGTCAGGCAAAAAATGTAACCGCCAATAGTCAACAACTAAGTTCACTGAGAGTAAGGCAATGCCGGTGTCATAAAGAGGAAAAATTTCTTGAGGTCACACAATAGTGTGACAGGCAAATTTTATACAATTACCAAACTAACAGATGATTTATGTCAGGCAAAAAATGTAACCGCCAATAGTCAACAACTAAGTTCACTGAGAGTAAGGCAATGCCGGTGTCATAAAGAGGAAAAATTTCTTGAGGTCACACAATAGTGTGACAGGCAAATTTTATACAATTACCAAACTAACAGATGATTTATGTCAGGCAAAAAATGTAACCCCAATAGTCAACAACTAAGTTCACTGAGAGTAAGGCAATGCCGGTGTCATAAAGAGGAAAAATTTCTTGAGGTCACACAATAGTGTGACAGGCAAATTTTATACAATTACTTTAGGGTCCCAAAAAATGTTAATTTGTCAACCAACAATGTAACTGCAGTATTGACTGATTGTATTTCACTGTGACAAATGCAGGAAAGACCGCAAATATAGTATCTTGCCCAAAATGGGTGTTTTTTTTAATAACAGAATATAACTGCAGTATCTAACGTTTGTATTTCACTGTGACAAATGCAGCAAAGACCACAAATTTAGTATCTTGCCCAAAATGGGTGTTTTTTTATTAGCAGAATATTAGTGCAGTTTTTCAAGCTTGTATTTCACTATGACAAATGCAGTAAAGGCCGCAAATTTATTATCTTGCCAAAAATGGGTGTTTTTTTTTAAACCCAGAATATCATTGCAGTATTTCTAGCTTGTATTTCACTGTGACAAATGCAGCAAAAGCCCCAGATGTAGGGTATTGCCAAAAATGGGTGTTTTTTTTAAACCCAGAATATTATTGCAGTATTTCAAGCTTGTATTTCACAGTTACAAATGCAGCAAAGGCCCCAGATGTAGGGTATTGACAAAAATTGGTGTTTTTCTTTTAAACCAGAATATTATTGCAGTATTTCAAGCTTGTATTTCACTGTGACAAATGCAGCAAAGGCCCCAGATGTAGGGTATTGCAAAATATTTGTGATTTTTTTAAACCTAGAATATAATTGCAGTATTTCAAGGGTAAAAGAATTGTGCACTGCACCCACAAAACAAAATTGCTTTAGATCGCTGAGTTAACAAGCACTTCTGATAAAAGATTATTTCCCGTTCTCTCCCTCACAGCAGCAGCATCCTATCCCTACAGAGTCAGAGCAAGTAAAGCGGGGAGTGCTGGGCACTTGCAGCACACTCTCCGCCCCTGGGCACTTGCGATAGGTAATTTGCATATTTTTAAAACTTCATTTTAGGTACTTTGGAGGATCTGAAAAACTAAACATGGGTACCATCAGTGTTATGGATCTGCCTCCCACAGAGCTATATCATCAGTTTAAAACATGTTATGTAGGTGACAGACTCCCTTTAAGCAAAATATTCACTGCATCTAGAGCACAGATATGTATCATTTATAAATATTAACAATAGCTAATTGTGGCACCCAACTTTCCCAGGTGCTGATAACACATATCTATCTTTTAATACGCCAGCTGTCCAGCAGTTTGAACAAACACCTACCAAATTTAGAAGCCAATAATGTTTATACATGTGTTACGAGACATGGTCACCCTAATGTACGAGCAGCTGCGACAATAGCATACAGTTGTCAAAACATGGCCCAGGATACGTCCTAATATCTTTGAAAATAAAATTATATTAAGGTTCTATCCTAACTATCTATCTTTCAGCTGTAGTCAGTTTGCGATATGTAAAAGAGCGCTACACGTGCAACAAAAACACAAACATTTTTATAGCCTGTTTTACAACCGCCTATGCCAGACTCAAATTATACACACTCCTAGACAGATTGCAAGAACGTTGTCTTCATCACAATACAGACTCCGCCATATTCGTAAGTAGCGACGAACCCGCCATTGAGCAATTTTCTCTGTGACCTAACTAGTGAAATACCTGCCGACACGTACATTACCGAGTTTGTATCTGCCGGTCCAAAGACGTACGGCTGCAATCTCAACAACAGGGAAACCGTATTAAAGTTTAAGGGTGTTCTGGTTCTGATCAATGGTCAGGTAGGTTGATACACTGCTCCAAATTAGATAGATAGATACGTGCATGCACGGCGAGAGAAATAACACTGACACTCTATATAAGGGCAAAGCATAACTCTAATTTATTAGGTGGGGGCTTCACATTATATACCCTCCATATAAGTGGGAGGAGTGGGCTCACATGATTGGTCTTTTAGCAAGAAGGAATGTAAACAGGAAATAAGTTTATGTATGATAGACTCAGAGGATTTCCTGACAGTTTCAAGTTTTTGCTGCAAATAGTTTCAATCATAGAATGCATACTGGTGGTTGTCTCTCGGACAGACACCATTTTGTAAGTGACAAGAAAGTGTCCATTATATTCCATAACAGTCCCCACTTGGATTCTTGATTGTAGAACTTTCCCTGCCTAGTGAACCCCTGGAAATACAATTCGCAATCCTCTTCACTTCACCCACAGTGGCGACAACCTACCCCTTTTGGGTAGACTCCCGGTTAATCGGACTTATGATAGTACCCTGGGATTCATCTTTCCCTATCTCGGTACGACATCGCAATTGGTGGGGGAACTTGTGTTGAATTCTTTGGTTTCCATTTGAGTTACTTTTTAATTCCTCTGAGAGGTTAGTAAGCTTGTTTATTGCTTCAGTTACCTTCTCTTTGGGGGCAGTGTTATCTGGGATGTAGGTGCAGCAAGTTTCCCCAATCATTTTACAAACTCCCCCAGTCTCAGCTAGGATCACATCTAGGTCCATCCTGTTCTGAAAGGCCACAGCAGAAGTAGCCTCTAACTGTTCTGCAATTCCTTTTAGGGCATCACGGGTGTAGTTTACAAATCTTTGCTGATTATAATATATGTAGTTTATCCAGTCGACGTTCTTGTTGTTTGTCACTATTCATGGATTCAAATCCAGCTGCCACTTGATCTCTGGCCTTAAACTTGTTGGGGACCCCCCTTGGGACTCCTATTGCGTCTATATACACATGTGGGTCATAGCTCCCCTGTGGGGAGGCCTCCCTTTTTGACCTCCCTAAATAGGTTTTTTTGAGTATACCCTCTAACTGTGGAGTCATCCTCTAATTTACTGGACCAATTGCCTTCTAACCTAGTTCTTATTTTTCTGTCTCCACAGATCCAATAGATGTCTCCCAAATATACCCTCTGATTCTTTGTTTCAGTGGACAGGTTGCTGTAGGATGAGCAGTACACCTCTGTGAAGTTGCCCAAGAATCTCTGACAGCCAGGGTTGAAGTAACAGGTGTAGTTACCTTCACCTGGTTTGGGTTTTTTTACTATCAGGGGGTATTTTCTCTTCCACTTTTCACAGGCAGAGTCATTCACGCTAGTGTTGGTGTATATGGAACAAAGGAAGGATAATCCAGCTTCATCTCAAATGTGGTAGCTTTATTAATCAAACTAGTGCATTAAAATCCATACAGACAGTTCATGTCAACGCGTTTCGCATCCCCTTAATGCTGATCCTTAATCATGACCACAAGAAGACTGTGTTCACACAGGATTTTTATACATGGTGGATAGCTGCAGGCATCCTCAGGTGGCTGCAATTATCCAAGTCACACCCTATTCTGGTCATCAAAACATTCAATCTAATATAAATAACTTAAAATAGCAACTAAAAAATCAAACAACTATATATATGCTAGGTCAGTAGTGAAGAATAAAGTCATGTTGTAATGGTCACATACACACACACACACACAGGGGGGAGGATAGTGACCACTGCGCTCCACCCTCACCCCTGTCCCTGCCTACTTGCCTCACGAGTCCTGATGACAGGGGACAACTGGACGACAGTCCCTAACTTAGGATATGTGCGGGAAGGTCAGACAAGACAAATAACGGATAGTGAATGGACCGGGTCAAAACCAAGATGACAACGCAGTACAGAGGGATAAGCAAAGAAAGGTCAGGAGAAGCCGGGGTCATAAATACCAGGAGAGTCGAGAAGTACCAAAGGAGTCCGCAAAGAATAGTCAGGTGGAAGCCGAGGTCAATATACCAGGAAGAATGCGCAGTACAGGAGGAGCAGGCAAAGGATCGTCAGGGAACAGGATCAGGTAAGTACACAGGTATCCAACAACTGCCAGGAACCTAAATTAACAGGCAACCTGTGGCCAGCAGGCTGCCTGTATTTAAAGTGGGGAGTGAGGGTCATGTGACGTGGCCAGCGTCACATGACCGACAGACCGACCAGTCGAGCACCGAGTGATCAGCTCGGCGCTCAAAGCAGACCTAGGAGCAGGGAGCCTCCCAGCTAGCAAACCTGCCCTGGGAACGAGGTCAAAGACAGATCCTCGCTCCCGAAGCTAAGCAGCAGGTCTGCGGCTGATGGGAGACCGAGTGCGCCTTCGGCACCCCGTTACACATGTCTTCGATTTAGACCTTTTGGCATACTAGATTCCATACAAAAGATCCAGTATGATTCCCTATTTAGAAGCTTTCTTCTGTAGTTTCCACCCGTATGGGGGAATTAACCCTCTCTAATCCCTGAACTTGCATATCCGCGATACCGCCTCCATGTATTGCCGCATAATGTGCACTGACTGCAGAGACATTTCTAGTTCTAACATGGGGAATGTCCAAAATATGTCTGCAGATCTTGGTCTTCAACCTGTTGGTAGTACATCCAACATATTGGAGGCGGCATAGCGAGCATGTAATGCAATATACGACAAACGTTGTATTGCAATTGATGTATTGTTTTAAATTGTACGATCTTTGATTGGCATATGAAAAAATATGTCTGTTAACATGACTTTACAGCATGTACAAATCTTATATTCACATTTAAGTTTCCTCTGTATGTTAACCAAGTAGGTGGATTTTGTTTAGTGTCAAGAAAAAGTGAAGGACTAACTTTTTTAGCTATTGTTGGTGCTCTGCGTGCTATACACTTAATACCAGAACACACTATGTCCTTCCACTGTTCATCATATTCTAAAATAGAGAGATGTTTTTTGACAATTTGGCATATTTTTAAATACTCCAGGCTATAGCCTGTCACAAAAGCCGGGGCAGAAGAATAACTCGATCTATGAGTTTTTCTAATTTTATTATTATTTTTATTCTTACTCGAATAAATCAATTCTGCTCTGGTTTTTGTAAGGGCTGCCTCCTTGGCCGTGTTCAAAGAATATTCGTGATATCCCCTATTTGCTAATCTACTAGCAACATTATCCATTTCCCTGCTACATGTCGCATCATCAGAACAATTGCGACGAACACGTATAAATTCCCCTTTGGGTATATTTTTTATAACGTGTCGAGGATGGCAAGACGTAGCAAGGAGGGTAGTGTTACCTGATGTTTCCTTCCGGTAAGTACAAGTGTCAACCGTGGAACTCTACATTTTACCCTCAAGTACAAGATCAAGGAAGGGGATACTATGGTTGCTATGATTTAAAGTTAAATTGAGATTGCAAACATTGCAATTGAGGTAATCCCCAAACCGCGGTACGGCCGCCATATCGCCTGACCACAAAAAAAGTAGGTCGTCGATGTAACGGCCGTACCACCGGATCGAGGAGCCCCACATATTGCCATCAGAAAATAAATATTGATGCTCCCACCAGGCCATATATACATTTGCCATTGATGGGTAAAATTTGGCACCCATTGATTCTCCAGTGCGTTGAAGATATATCTGTTGATTAAATGTAAATATATTATGTTGCAACAGAAATAATACCACTTCACATATGTAATCCCGAAAGGCCACAGAATAGTTAGAATAAACACTGAGAAACCATCTTAGGGCAGTAATTGCTAAATTATGAGGTATCACTGTATAAAGCGAAGTGACATCTGCCGTGATCCAACTATATACCGGCCTCCAGGTTAACTCCACAAAAAAATTTAATACAGTGTTAGTATCCAACAAGAAAACGGGAATAGTTTGGACCGTGGGTTGCAATATACTGTCTACCCAGGGTGATAGTCTCTCAGTGAAGGAACTGATTCCTGAGACAATCGGGTGCATTTTGGGTGGAAAACCTCCCTTATGCAATTTTGGCAATGAATGGAAGATGGGAGTTACTGGATGAGGAACAAATATAAAATCAATAGCACCTATCCAGGCCTGTGGAGAGAATAGAGAGGAGCTGTTGCTGATAGAGAAGGGTGGAGTCCTGGACAAGTTTTGAATAGGTGTTTAAATCATCCAGCATTACTATATTTTGTATCTTATAAATTAACTTGTCCAGGACTACCACTGCCCCCCCCCCCGATCAGCCCTTTTAACTACAATATCCTCCATTTTCTCTAGATCCCGTAGGGCCCGTTGTTCCATAGATGTAAGATTGCATAAGGACATATTCGCATTAGATGTTTTTAAAGACGCATTGAGACTAAATAAATCCCACTCCACCTGTTCCTGAAATCGATCCAAAATCAAAGTACGCAATTGAATTGAATTGGATATTGAATTGGATTTATAATAAAATCAATAGCAAAATCTTTGGATGGATCGACGTCAATGGCAGTGCGGGATTCTTGCATGCATGAAATGTTAGCAGTTTCCTGAAAGGAAAAATTGGTTAAGCATAATGATGATATGGTCTCAGTGTGTGATAAATCTGACATCGCTTCATCCCCCTGGGAATGAATGGATTGCAATTGTGATGTAGTAGATTCTCCCTCCTCATGCGAATTGTGAAAGTGTCTCTTCAGGGTTAGATCTCGTGCCAGCTTATTAACATCTAAGATGGTTTGATAAATGTTAAAATGACATGTCGGGAAAAAAGAAAGTCCACGGGCCAATACATCAATTTGCGGTTGTGTCAGGATTTTTGAAGACAAATTCACCACCTGCAGGTTGTCTACTTGGTTTTGTTTCGGGATGGATAGCGTCCGCTTTTTATTATGCTTACGCCCTCCACGGCGTTTTTTGATCTCGCCACCGGATCGATGTTGCCACTAGCAGACATGTTCTGTGCAAATATTCCTCTATCCACAGAGGCATTGGAAACAAAATTTGTGGCAGAATCTGAAGATTCCGGATCTGTCCAACAGAAAACCACTTTAGCATTTTTGTTTCTGTTCTTATATCTATTGGATCTCTTCATTATAGATCGTGTGGTGTTCATTTTATTGTCAGTCCATATATAGACTGAATGGCTTTTATAGTCCTGAAGGTCTCGATTGAATTTTTCCTGTTTAAGGCTAGGTCTACACAATGACATTTGTCGCGCAACATTTTGTCGCACCAATGTTGCGCGACAATTTTTATAATGGTAGTCTATGGTGTCGTACTGCAACATGCAACAACTTATTGTCGCACAACAAATGTCGTCGTGTAGACCTAGCCTAACAGAGATAAGGCTATTTTCAACTTTAATAAGATTCTCCTGCACTTTGGTGTCCATGTCCACAAAAGCTTGCATATGTGAATACGGGACAATGGAGTCTTGTATAGCCTTAATCTCTTCCCTCATATTCGAGAGAGCTTTTATTTCATGTACCGCGGTTTGGGGATTACCTCAATTGCAATGTTTGCAATCTCAATGTTACTTTAAATCATAGCAACCATAGTATCCCCTTCCTTGCTCTTGTACTTGAGGGTAAACCGGAGAATTCCATAGTTGACACATGTATTTACCGGAAGGAAACATCAGGTAACACTACCCTCCTTGCTACGTCTTGCCATCCTCGACACGTTATAAAAAACGTTTAAGTTTCATTTAAAAGTTTAATATATACAGCATTCATATTCTGTTAGCAAAAAAAGACTTTTTGGGCAATCTACAACATCTGTATTAGTCAGTGTGCAATTTAAGCTAAAAATACACCCATCATTTTCTGGGGTTTGAAAAACACACTTATTTGACAAAAAACACTATTTTCAGGCCTTGCAGCATCAGCACGTGTGAAATTAAAGACTTATATACTGCTGTCAAATTCAGTTGTTAAACAAACAGTCGTTTGGGCTCCAAAAATTTAGTTGGCAGTTCACAATGACAATACATTTGGGTAATACATTTGGGTTACATTCAGAGATTTTAAATACCGCCATTTAGTGCACCAATATTGAATTCAGGCCTACAGAGGTTCAGGCCCTGTGAGATACCACCTCTACATACAGGTGTCTGAATTAGGCATTTGAAATACAGCCATTTGAAATACAGCCTTTTTGTGCAAAGAAATATTTACTTCAGGCCTATACTGATTCAGGCCGTGTGAGATCCCCCCTATAAATACAGGGGTTGAATTAGGCATTTTAAATACCGCCATTTTAAATACTGCCTTTTTGTGCAAAGATATTTTTACTTCAGGCCTACATAGGTTCAGACCGTGTGAGATACCCCCCTAAATACAGGGGTTTTGAATCAGGCATTTGAAATACAGCCATTTGAAATCCAGCCTTTTTGTGCAAAGATAAATTTACTTCAGGCCGACATAGGTTCAGACCGTGTGAGATACCCCCCTACATACAGGGGTTTGAATCAGGCATTTGAAATGCAGCCATTTTGTGCAAAGATATATTTACTTCAGGCCCTCTGAGATACTACCTCTACATACAGGGGTTTGAATTAGCCATTTGAAATACAGCATTTTTGTGCAAAGATATATTTACTTCAGGCCTACACTGGTTCAGACCGTGTGAGATACCCCCTGTCAGGGATCAAACCGGGAGACTCCGGCGTCCTAGGCTGTAGCCTTGCTTACTAGACCACAGAGCTTCCTGGACAGCTTCTGTAACTTTTTGAACCACCTCCTTGACCTGAATTTTCCTGCTTTTGGTTTGACCAATCAGATCTGTGTACGCCCTATTTAAGGAAGACCATGTCACTTCCTCCCTTGCCAGATTATTGAGCTACAGTAGGTGTTTGTGAGATTGTGTTTTCAGCACGACAGCGTCGCGCTGATACTCGGCGACGTGGTGCCGAGATCTCGCACTCACTGGGATAGCGACAGCACATCCCAGCAAGCGCGTCATAGAAGCGACGGGAGATCCGACTTGGATTCCCGCCAATTCTACACGTGTGCGGCGTTTGTTATGAATCCTGAGGGGGAAGTCCCCGCCGGATTTAAATAAAAATCCGACCTGGGTCCCGCCCTCAGGAGCATACCGGGCCCTTAGGTCTGTTATGGGTTGTAAGGAGAGCCCCCCCTACGCCGAAAAAAACGGCGTAGGGGGTCCCCCTACAATCCATACCAGACCCGTATCCAAAGCACGCTACCCGGCCAGCCAGGAAGGGAGTGGGGACGAGCGAGCGCCCACCCCCCTCCTGAGCCGTACCAGGCTGCATGCCCTCAACATGGGGGGTTGGGTGCTCTGGGGCAGGGGGCGCACTGCGGCCCCCCCACCTCAGAGCACCCTGTCCCCATGTTGATGAGGACAGGGCCCCTTCCCGACAACCCTGGCCGTTGGTTGTCGGGGTATGCGGGCAGGAGGCTTATCGGAATCTGGGAGCCCCCTTTAATAAGGGGGCCCCCAGATACCGGCCCCCCACCCTAAGTGAATGAGTATGGGGTACATCGTACCCCTACCCATTCACCTGCAAGAAAAGTGGTAAAAACACAAATAAACCACACAGTGTATTAAAATATTTTATTTTTCTGCTCCGGAGGCCGCCCCCTGTCTTCTTTATTAGCTCTTTTACCAGGGGGGGGCTCTTCTTCTTCCGATATCCCGACGGGTCTTCTCCGCTATCCGGGGGGGTCTTCTCGACTCTCCGGGGTTCTCCTTCTGTCTTCTCCTTCTGTCTTGTTGTCTCCTTCTGTCTTCTGTCTCCGGGGGGGGCTCTTCTTCTTCCGATATCCCGACGGGTCTTCTCCGCTATCCGGGGGGGTCTTCTCAACTCTCCGGGGTTCTCCTTCTGTCTTCTCCTTCTGTCTTCTCCTTCTGTCTTGTTGTCTCGGCGCACCCGATTCTTCGTCTTCTCTTCTTGTTTTCGCCTCTCTCTGTTGTTGACTCGGCGCACCCCGGTTCTTCGTCTCGCGAGACGAAGAATCGGGGTGCGCCGAGTCTCGCGAGACGAAGAATCGGGGTGCGCCGAGTCTCGCGAGACGAAGAACCGGGGTGCGCCGAGTCAACAACAGAGAGAGGCGAAAACAAGAAGAGAAGACGAAGAATCGGGGTGCGCCGAGACAACAAGACAGAAGGAGAAGACAGAAGGAGAACCCCGGAGAGTTGAGAAGACCCCCCCGGATAGCGGAGAAGACCCGTCGGGATATCGGAAGAAGAAGAGCCCCCCCCGGAGACAGAAGACAGAAGGAGACAACAAGACAGAAGGAGAAGACAGAAGGAGAACCCCGGAGAGTTGAGAAGACCCCCCCCGGATAGCGGAGAAGACCCGTCGGGATATCGGAAGAAGAAGAGCCCCCCCCTGGTAAAAGAGCTAATAAAGAAGACAGGGGGCGGCCTCCGGAGCAGAAAAATAAAATATTTTAATACACTGTGTGGTTTATTTGTGTTTTTACCACTTTTCTTGCAGGTGAATGGGTAGGGGTACGATGTACCCCATACTCATTCACTTAGGGTGGGGGGCCGGTATCTGGGGCCCCCTTATTAAAGGGGGCTCCCAGATTCCGATAAGCCTCCTGCCCGCATCCCCCGACAACCAACGGCCAGGGTTGTCGGGAAGGGGCCCTGTCCTCATCAACATGGGGACAGGGTGCTCTGAGGTGGGGGCCGCAGTGCGCCCCCTGCCCCAGAGCACCCAACCCCCCATGTTGAGGGCATGCAGCCTGGTACGGCTCAGGAGGGGGGTGGGCGCTCGCTCGTCCCCACTCCCTTCCTGGCTGGCCGGGGTAGCGTGCTTTGGATACGGGTCTGGTATGGATTGTAGGGGGACCCCCTACGCCGTTTTTTTCGGCGTAGGGGGGGCTCTCCTTACAACCCATAACAGACCTAAGGGCCCGGTATGCTCCTGAGGGCGGGACCCAGGTCGGATTTTTATTTAAATCCGGCGGGGACTTCCCCCTCAGGATTCATAACAAACGCCGCACACGTGTAGAATTGGCGGGAATCCAAGTCGGATCTCCCGTCGCTTCTATGACGCGCTTGCTCTCCATCGCGGCAAGCCAGCTCGGCGCTGGCTCCCGCGATGGGGCTCGTATGTGCTCAATCTCGCCGAGAAATACAGCGAGATTGACACAAAATCGGGTTCACCTACTGTATCTCAGCTGTAGTCTTGCTTCAGCCTTTCAGTATTTGTCTGCTAACCTGCTCGTGTACCAAACTCTGCCTCTATCGACTACTCTCCTGCCTCATCCTGAATCCTTGTACCTGCCATCTCGTGTACCGAACTCTGCCTCCATTGACTACTCTCCTGCCTCATCCTGAATCCTTGTACCTGCCATCCCGTGTACCAACCCAAGACTGCCTGACTACTCTCTTGCCTTCCTCGTTCTTCGGCACTCATCTACCACGTGGACCTTATCGGGTCCATTGAGCCACCGCCATTCCTGC
This sequence comes from Bufo bufo, assembly GCF_905171765.1. NCBI lineage: Eukaryota > Metazoa > Chordata > Amphibia > Anura > Bufonidae > Bufo > Bufo bufo. Next base: position 73,769,748 of record NC_053395.1, on the reverse strand, counting down.
ATATCGGGATCATTCATTCATTCCGTTTCCGTGCTTTCCTGTTCCTGTGTCGCTGCCATTGGACTCCTTCCCTTCTTTGAGTAACCTCTACAAGCAATTGTGCAGCTAACCATAACAGAATAATCTGGCCCAAAAAATGGAGTCCGCGGTGACGCTCCTGAAAAAACAAGTTATAGAGCTACAAGAATTCGGAACCACTTATCAGGAAAAGTTTTCCCAGTTAGAAAGTGTGGTACAAGATCAACAAGGGGAAATAATCGCCCTACAGAGACAACTCCTGGAGGGGCAGGCCCCAGCTGGAGATACGCGCATGCCGCTTCCAGCAAGGTTTAATTGAGATCAACGCCAATACCGAGGTTTTTTGAACCAATTTCAAATCTATTTAGAAATTAATCCAGCCCGGTTCACTACTGGAAAGATGAAGGTATTGTTCATCATCAATCTTCTGTCTGATGAGGCTTTCGCATGGGCATCTCCTTATGTGGAGACCAACAGCAGCCTTCTGCGGGATCTGGAGACCTTCATCTCCGCCTCAAGTCAGGTGTTTGATGATCCTAATCGTTGTGCTACTGCGGAACTAAAACTACATAATCTATGCCAAGGAAACCGTTCAGTGGCCATTTACACAGCCGAATTCCGCCGCTGGGTGACCGACACCACCTGGAATCATGCCGCCCAAAAGAGTCAGTTCCGGCAGGGGTTGTCTGAACAAATGAAAGATGAACTTGCTAGGACAGATATTCCTGAAGACTTTGAAGACTTCATTCAACTTTGTATCAGAGTCGATCAGAGACTTACTGAAAGGAGAAGGGAGAAAGCATGGGCGCAGGAAAACCGACCCACCTATTTTTTCAGACCATCGGCTCCCCGTAATCCTGAGCGTGCACCGGAACCTATGCAAATCGATGCATTACGGAGATCCATAACTGTAGTGAAAAAGGAAAGACGCATCTCTGAAGATCTTTGTCTCTACTGCGGAAAACCGGGACATTATTCTATCGACTGTCCTAGAAGGGTCCGTAGAATAAACGCGGTCAGAGAGATAGAAGAACAATTGGAATCAGAAATTCCATACTCCATACACTCTGAAATAAACTCTATTTCCCCTATTGCTTGGAAGAAAGACCAAACTACTATCCCCGAGTCTCATTTCATGGTACCCATTCAGATCTTCACCTCTGAACTCGAAATCTCCTGCTCTGCTATGCTGGACTCTGGGGCCGGGGGCAATTTTATGGACTTAACATTTGCACATAAAAACCATATCCCACTATTAAAGAGAACAACACCATTGGATATGGAGACTGTGGACGGCTCACCTCTTTCCTCAGGTCCAGTTACGCAAGAAACAGTAAAGCTCCAAATATGCATCAACACAGATCACCTTGAGGACATCCATTTTTCTTTTATCTTTTCACCCAAATTTCCTATAATCTTGGTGATCCCATGGTTGGCGATTCATAATCCATACATTGACTGGGAAAATCATGTACTACACTTCCCGTCAGAATTCTGTCAGTGTAATTGCCTGCAAGACCCTCAGTCTTCGGCTCCAGCGATCCCTCTGGTTCTGGAACAGTCTACAAGTGAGTTATTACCTCTGCCATACAAGAATTTTCAGGATGTTGGCGACAAGAAAAATGCAGATAAGCTTCCTCCTCACCGTTCTTACGACTGTCCGATTGATCTATTACCGGGAGAGGAAATACAGTTTGGCTGCATTTATCCGCTTTCTGATCCTGAATTGAAGGCTTTGAAAAAATATCTAGATGAAGATCTAAAAAAGGGGTTTATCCGACCCTCTACCTCTCCAGCTGGTGCTCCTTTTTTCTTTGTCGAAAATAAAGATTCCTCTTTACGCCCCTGTATAGACTACCGGAAACTTAATAGTATCACTGTAAAAAATCGGTATCCCCTTCCTTTAATATCTGAACTTCTCGAAAGACTGCGCACTGCCAGAATATTTACAAAACTCGATCTCAGAGGAGCATATAACCTGGTCCGTATTCGTCCGGGTGACGAATGGAAGACTGCTTTCCGAACTCGGTATGGACATTTCGAATACCTCGTTATGCCTTTCGGACTGTGTAATGCGCCAGCTATATTTCAACAGTTTGTTAACGATGTGTTTGGGACATGTTGGATCAGTTCGTAATAATATATTTGGACGACATTCAATTTTTTTCTGAAAGTCTGGAGCAACATCGTATGGACGTCTGCAAGGTTCTACAGAGACTTCGAGAACACCAACTCTACATTAAACTCGAGAAATGCGAATTTGAAAAAAACAACTGTTCAGTTTTTGGGATACATCATTTCTCCGAAGGGTCTAGAGATGGACCCCATCAAGATTAGAGCTGAAACGGAGTGGCCTACTCCCAGAAATGTAAAAGACATACAAAGATTCATCGGTTTTGCCAATTTCTACAGGAGATTCATCCGGAATTTCTCCAGGGTCATCAAACCAATCACACAACTCACAAAGAAAACCGTACACTTTACCTGGACTCCCGAGGCACAAGACGCATGTTCACAGGCGCACCAATACTAATCCATCCAGATCCAGAACTACCATTCATTTTAGAAGTGGATGCATCTGATTCAGCAATGGGGGCGATTTTGTCACAACGTGCAGGAGATAAAGAGTTGCTTCATCCTTGTGACTATTTTTCTCGCTAAATGTCCCCAGCCGGACATTTGGCGAGAAAAATAGGCACAAGGATGAAGCAACTCTTTATCTCCTGCACGTTGTGACAAAATCGCCCCCATTGCTGAATCAGATGCATCGGGAATAAGGAACTACTTGCAATCAAGGAAGCTTTCTCGGAATGGAGACACCTTTTGGAGGGGGCCACCATTCCCGTAACCGTCTTGACTGATGACAAGAACCTTGAGTTTCTGCAGAACGCCAAAAGATTATCCTCCAGACAGGCCAGATGGAGCCTGTTCTTTTCTCGTTTTAACTTTATTATTACCTACCATCCAGGTTCTAAGAACGGCAAAGCAGATGTGCTGTCCAGAATGTTCTCTGACTCCTCCCAAGAAAATAAGAATCAAACCATGATCCTGCCTGAAAAAAACTTCTTGGGGGCCACCCATTCGGGGGATTTATGGAAACTAATTAAAGACGGATATCAGAGTAACTCTTTTCTTAGCCACCCCACTAGTGAGGTTTACCTTCACTTCAAGGATGGTTATTGGATCAAACCAGATCATCAACTATATGTTCCCGAAATAGCTTGACTTGAAGTCCTTAAACTGGCTCATGATTCCAAGTTGGCCGGTCACTTGGGCATAAAAAAAACTCAAGAACTGTTATCTCGTTCCTTCTGGTGGCCCACTTGTAAAGGGGATGTGAAGAGGTATGTTTCTTCATGTTTGACCTGTGCGCACTACAAGACGCCACGTTCTTCCCCTCTGGGATTATTACAACCACTTCCGGTTCCATCTCGTCCTTGGGGCTCAGTCTCTATGGACTTTGTGGTCGATTTACCTCCTTCTCAAGGAATGAACACTATCCTTGTCGTTATAGACCAACTTACCAAGATGGCACACTTCATCCCTTTCAAAGGAATACCATCTGCAAAACAGACAGCAGAACTCATGATCCGCGAAGTGTTCCGGCTACACGGGATTCCAGACAACGTGGTCTCTGATCGCGGGGTACAGTTCACGTCCAATTCTGGAAAAACTTGCAGGGAATCAAAGTAAATTTGTCATCAGCTTTTCATCCACAAACTGAAAGAACTAATCAAACCCTCGAACAGTATCTACGCTGTTTTATTACCCATTTACAAGATGACTGGATAGAACATCTCTCCACTGCAGAATTTGCGTACAATAACTCAAAACACAGTTCGACTTCTTTCAGCCCGTTCTACGCAAACACAGACCTCCATCCAGTCTTCATTCCCCATCTGCCAATCACCACGGCCCTCCCAGCAGTAACCGAATCCAACAAAATGTCTCTCAGATTAAGAACAATGGTCCTAAGGAGAAGAAGTAAAAATGTCCTTATAGTAGACCTAGAAAGTAACATACTAATATAATCGGCCTATCTTGTTGACTAAAGATAAATTTACATAATATAAATTACCAAATTTTTATGTAGGTGACATATAATGAAAAAATGTTTTTTAATAAGGTATTTTTTGTTACATAGAAACCACTGAAAATATGAAGAATCACTATATAACGAATGTGCAGCTCACAATTTTATATGTTTTTCGTATTATTTTAGAGTTTTTATGATAATAACAATGAGACAACTATCCTTAATGTGCAATGTTAAATGCAAATACAAATAAAATTGCACATATGTTGCATAAACTGTAAAAATTGATATAATCAGTCCGATTATGTTCCATACAATAAAATCCTTTATGGACCATATACTACAAGAAGAATTACAACTTATTGCATAAAAAACGCATGAGTCAAATATAAAACGCACCAAAAACGCAATGAAATCGCAAGTGGACAAAACTGTAAAAAAACAAATATATGAAAAATATAATGGAGAAAAAAGAGAAGAATGACATCTGATATATAAAAATCATATTCGAAACAATAAAAATCGAAAAATGATAAATATATATATACTCCATGTCTGATTTTGGATCCCACCAAAAGAGGGTATAAAAACCAACCAGACACACAGTAGGGTCATTACCACTGAAGAAGGGGAGAGTCGTCCCCGAAACGCGTTTGGTTCCGTCAGATCTAATATGAGATCATAATATGACCCACTTATAAGAAGAAATCTCTGTACTTATGAGATAACAGTGCACTGTAAGTTCAACAGAAGACCTCTTCTCTTTTTTCGAAAAAGACTGGCCGTCACAAGGAAAAACTTGAGGCCAAAAAAGATTGACGAATACAACCTTGTGTGCCGATACGTCACTTCCGGAGCGACAAACTCATCTCCGAATCCACGTGGGACACTGACTGAGAACTGCCGGGACGCCGGCATTCAGCGAGCCCCGTACAACCTGACCCGACCGACCGGCACCGAGGAAAGCTAAGCCCACAAAAGTGGGTAATCACTGGACATACCAAACTGACAATCTCTAAGTAAACTACTTGAGAAGGAAACGATTATATTTAAAAATCATTATAGCTGGAATATTGCTATTTCCTAGCGAACAATACCACGCATTGTTTCTTTCCACCAAGGATACAAATAAGGAGGACTATTGTTCTTGTTTATATATTTTTTTCAGGAATTTCTTTCAGGAATCTATTTGCAAACAGTTGTGTTCCTTATTGTGACATTTTCTTTTTTCTCACTAATATCAGGACTGATCCATGTCATAGGGTGTAACCATATAGGATGCATACTATATAACACTGTGTGAAACCCTACCAGTCTTTCAGTGACAGTTGTCACAATTTTATCTTTTACCTTTTTAACCTATTATGTATAAGTATAATACATTTTGTGATCTGCACTAAACCATATGGTCATATGTCTTGAGTGTGCCAGTCTTCTAGTATTATATATTTTCTTGTGTTTGTGAAGGGTGATTCATTTTAGACCAGAGCACCTCACCGTGACTGTGAAGGGGTGAGCTATTTCCCATAACCAAAACCTTTTTGAACTATACCTTTTCACCCATTGAGGAAATTTAGCTCCCCATTTCACAGCCATGGACATATGGAGTCATATGGAAAGTAAAAAACAAAAAGCAAAGACCTTCATATTTGATACAACAGAAGAAAACTCCCACAATCAAACTGGGGAGATATCTATCTCAGATACATTTAAAGAACTTGAATGGGCTATGCAGAAACAACTTAGACAAATTTGGGAAATACGTTACTTCAACCAATACCTAACTTGTAATAAGATACCAAAAGGACTCTTATTAACTAAAATACCAGCACAAGACCTATTGGGAGATGAATTCGACAAGGAATGGGCAGAGCTCCTTATGAAACAATCACGCGCACTTGTCGAATTGATTGTAAAAAGGAGATCCGAAATTCTAGCGAATTTATTTAGAAAAATCTCTGAATTAAAAATTATATTAGACAAGTTACCAAAAAATGAGATATATAACATGTGGCAAGAAAGACTCTGTAGAAACTTGGATAGAATGGAACAAGAAATAATATCAAAGAAAGCCAAAAAATATAAAAATATATCCAGGTCCAACAAATATGAGTCCCAAATAAACAGAGTAGATCCAATAAGAGAGACACATGAGTATGTACAAGAAGATGACTATGAATATAATAGATACAACATACCCATTCAAAATCGCTATGAAACCTTGGCACAACATTCTTCTTTTTTAGATCAAACTCCCCCACATCATCCACCGAAAATCAGACGGAGACAGTCACGTTCACCGGAACAGAACACAATAACACAAACTCCACACAGACCACCATACAATCTGAGACACAGAATCTCACCTCAAGAACAGAGGAAACCCACATATGCGAAGGCGCACTTGCGGAAACACGAGCACAATGCACAGAACAATTATGCACAAGACAGCCAGCAACAATATCACAAACAATATCCTCTAAAATCAAAAAAACAAGAAGAGGAAAAAAGAAAGTTAGAACACAGAAGACACCATTGAACACGGATTTAAATAATATAATTAATCTCAGCACAATTAATCTTAGTACACAACAGATCACTTTATTAAACAAAGGACTCAAGTTTGCCCCCACTAATAAACTAAATAAATTTAACGTATATATAGGCATCCAAAAATTCATTCGAAAATTGTGTTTAAAAAAATATTTTTTTAAAAATCCGGTAAACCTTGACAACAAAGCATAATACTTTTTTACACATACCCAACTAAAGTGTAAATCAAAAAAATTTCCCAGAGCCGAAATAAGCCGTGAGATGATGGCTTTCCAAAAAAATGTTGAGACAGATCTAGAAAAAATAAAAGAAAAAAACTACAGCAGAAACAACTTAACTAGAGGAGAAATTAAAGCCTTACAGGAACTACAGAAAGAAAATAATATAATAATCCGCCCAGCGGATAAAGGGAGTGCCATAGTTATTTGGGGGAAAGAAGAATACCACAATGAATGCATGAAACAACTTGCAGACCAGTCTACATATAAATGCATCCAAGGAGACCCTCTGTTAAAATTTACGGCGTCCTTATTAGAATATTGCGACGGGGGACTACAACGGGGAATCCTTAATGATTATGAATACAGATTTATTATGGTTACACCAGGGAGACTACCAATCTTTTACTGCTTACCAAAAGTACATAAGGATCCAATTAATCCCCCTGGTCGCCCTATCATATCAGGAATAGGTTCCCTGACATCCAATTTGTCGCAATATTTGGACACTTTACTCCAACCGTTTGTTAAAAAAACTAGTTCTCATATTAGAGACACCACACAAATTATTGGTGTATTAGAGGGTTTGGACGTCCAGCCAGAATGGATCATAAACACACTAGACGTCCAATCCCTATACACGGTGATAGACCACAAACAGGGAGTCGAGGCCCTCAAGAATCAATTAAGTGGCAATAATACTTTGAAAACAGAACAGATAGACTTCATTTTGGAGGGAGTTGACCACATCTTACACCACAACTACTTTATGTTTGAGGAGGATTTTTATTACAGTTGAGGGGCACCGCCATGGGGACCAGGTTCGCCCCCAGCTATGCCAATTTGTTTTTGGCCCAGTGGGAGCAGGAAAACATCAGCTCCAGGCTGGGGGAGGACCTGGTCCTATGGCGACGCTATATTGATGACATTATTTTTATTTGGCGTAAGGATGAGGATAGTCTGTTAAAATTTATAGAAGACCTGAATAACAATATATATAACTTACGTTTTACATCGGGACTAAATACAAATAAGGTAGATTTTTTAGACATCCAGATTACTAGAAATGGGAACAAATATGTTTGTAACACCTATCACAAGCCCACAACCAAAAATGGATTCATCCTTTTTTCAAGCTGTCATTTACCGAATTGGCTTATTAATATTCCTTACGGACAGTTTCGACGTATCCGAAGAAACTGTACGGAAGACAGCCAATTCGAAGAAGAAGCCTCTAAAATGAAGACACAATTCAAAGAAAAACTTTACCCAGAAAAAATACTGGGAGAGGCATTAGAAAAAGTAAGAAAACTGGATAGAAAATCCTTTTTTGATGAAACAAAAACATATACACAAAATTAAAATTCTGAATTCAGAATGATTCTCCCATATAGTGCTCGTTCCAAACAAATAACTGGAATTATTAAACGCCATTGGCATCATTTCTTCAACGACAAAATCATTGGTCCACTACTACCAATAAACCCCCTTATAACATATACCAAGGCACCAAACTTAGGTATTCAGATAGCACCAACTGTCAAAAAAAAGTGTAAAAAATCAAACCAAAGTTGGCTAAAACCTGATGGCTTTTTTAGATGTGGATCCTGTATGGGCTGCAAAAAAACTAAATTTCCCAAAAAAACTATAGAAATCTCCTCAACTCAGAATTCTTTCTCGATGAGTATTAAAACCTTTTTGACATGCAACTCCTCCAGCGTTGTCTGTCTGATCCAGTGTCCATGCCCAAAACAATATATTGGCAGGACAAAACGACAACTTAAGGTGCGAATATCTGAACATCTTAATAATATAGCTAAGGGCTGTGAAAACAATGCCCTATCAAAACACTTTAAGGAAGTCCACAATATAAACTGTGAGGGTTTGTCCTTTTTGGCACTGGAGCAGATAGTACACGACTGGAGGGGAGGCAATCACATTGAGAAAATGTCAAGGATTGAAACAAGCAGTTGGCAACTTAATGCATATCTGGTGGACATGCCCTGCTATCAACCGTTTCTGGTCCAATATATTGTCACTTATAGGTGCTGTAATAGAGAAGGTACTCCCCATATCCCCGGAAATAGCATTGCTCTCTTTGGGGCTGGAATGTTTAGATTTAAAAGACTTCACTATTGCTTTTCATATACTAACAGTAACGAGAGTCGCGATAGCTAAAAGATGGAAGAGTAGGGACATCCCAACCATACCAGAAATTATTGCTAAAGTTCACTATAATTACGGCATGGAACTACTGATTGCAAAACAACTTTGTCGGCTAGCAAGTGTCAGCGTCAGGTGGCGAAATTGGGCGTCTTATATATCCAAAACACTATCCATCTTTTCCAAATCTACAAGTGTAGAAGATGTATACCTTAATTCTAATGCTTGATTTTAACTGTGGTGCAATGTTTATGTTTATGTTTATTATTGTTTGTTTGTTGGTCGTCTTCTCACGGCCTTGTCTTTTTTTTTTTTTTCTTTAATATAAATGAAAACTTTTCATCCGATGTCTTCTACCTAAATACTTGTAATGTGATGAACAAATTATACTGTAATTTACGGTAATATGTCACTGTGGAAGATGTTGTATGCTTCAATTTTCAAATAAAAAATTTGTGAAATAAAAAGAATATATGATTTTGGAAGTCTTATACCAAGGGGACTAAATGCACACCTGGAGATTTTCGGCTTTCTTTGAGATTTTGGGGCGTTCGCCTTTTCCCGATGGAGGATCGCAGATTGGCTGTTTACCAGCACTGCGACCCTCCCTTGGGGACAGGCGCACGCACCCTTCCTTCATCCAACAAAATGTCTCTCAGATTAAGAACAAATGGTCCTAAGGAGAAGAAGTAAAAATGTCCTTATAGTAGACCTAGAAAGTAACATACTAATATAATCGGCCTATCTTGTTGACTAAAGATAAATTTACATAATATAAATTACCAAATTTTTATGTAGGTGACATATAATGAAAAAATGTTTTTTAATAAGGTATTATATAGATGGGCATGTATCATGCTATATGTTGTTACATAGAAACCACTGAAAATATGAAGAATCACTATATAACGAATGTGCAGCTCACAATTTTATATGTTTTTCGTATTATTTTAGAGTTTTTATGATAATAACAATGAGACAACTATTCTTAATGTGCAATGTTAAATGCAAATACAAATGAAATTGCACATATGTTGCATAAACTGTAAAAATTGATATAATCAGTCCGATTATGTTCCGTACAATAAAATCCTTTATGGACCATATACTACAAGAAGAATTACAACTTATTGCATAAAAAACGCATTAGTCAAATATAAAACGCACCAAAAACGCAATGAAATCGCAAGTGGACAAAAATGTAAAAAACCAAATATATGAAAAATATCATGGAGAAAAAAGAGAAGAATGACATCTGATATATAAAAATCATATTTGAAACAATAAAAATCGAAAAAATGATAAAAATATATATACTCCATGTCTGATTTTGGATCCCACCAAAAGAGGGTATAAAAACCAACCAGACACACAGTAGGGTCATTACCACTGAAGAAGGGGAGAGTCGTCCCCGAAACGCGTTTGGTTCCGTCAGATCTAATATGAGATCATAATATGACCCACTTATAAGAAGAAATCTCTGTACTTATGAGATAACAGTGCACTGTAAGTTCAACAGAAGACCTCTTCTCTTTTTTCGAAAAAGACTGGCCGTCACAACGAAAAACTTGAGGCAAAAAAAGATCGACGAATACAACCTTGTGTGCCGATACGTCACTTCCGGAGCGACAAACTCATCTCCGAATCCACGTGGGACGCTGACTGAGAACTGTTGAAACGCCGGCATTCAGCGAGCCCCGTACAACCTGACCCGACCGACCGGCACCGAGGAAAGGTAAGCCCACAAAAGTGGGTAATCACTGGACATACCAAACTGCCAATCTCTAAGTAAACTACTTGAGAAGGAAACGATTATATTTAATCATTATAGCTGGAATATTGCTATTTCCTAGCGAACAATACCACGCATTGTTTCTTTCCACCAAGGATACAAATAAGGAGGACTATTGTTCTTGTTTTATATATTTTTTTCAGGAATTTCTTTCAGGAATCTATTTGCAAACAGTTGTGTTCCTTATTGTGACATTTTCTTTTTTCCCACTAATATCAGGACTGATCCATGTCATAGGGTGTAACCATATAGGATGCATACTATATAACACTGTGTGAAACCCTACCAGTCTTTCAGTGACAGTTGTCACAATTTTATCTTTTACCTTTTTAACCTTTTATGTATAAGTATAATAAATTTTGTGATCTGCACTAAACCATATGGTCATATGTCTTGAGTGTGCCAGTCTTCTAGTATTATATAACATCGTATGGACGTCTGCAAGGTTCTACAGAGACTTTGAGAACACCAACTCTACATTAAACTCGAGAAATGCGAATTTGAAAAAAACAACTGTTCAGTTTTTGGGATACATCATTTCTCCGAAGGGTCTAGAGATGGACCCCATCAAGATTAGAGCTGAAACGGAGTGGCCTACTCCCAGAAATGTAAAAGACATACAAAGATTCATCGGTTTTGCCAATTTCTACAGGAGATTCATCCGGAATTTCTCCAGGGTCATCAAACCAATCACACAACTCACAAAGAAAACCGTACACTTTACCTGGACTCCCGAGGCACAAGACGCATGTTCACAGGCGCACCAATACTAATCCATCCAGATCCAGAACTACCATTCATTTTAGAAGTGGATGCATCTGATTCAGCAATGGGGGCGATTTTGTCACAACGTGCAGGAGATAAAGAGTTGCTTCATCCTTGTGACTATTTTTCTCGCTAAATGTCCCCAGCCGTTTTATTACCCATTTACAAGATGACTGGATAGAACATCTCTCCACTGCAGAATTTGCGTACAATAACTCAAAACACAGTTCGACTTCTTTCAGCCCGTTCTACGCAAACACAGGCCTCCTGCCAGTCTTCATTCCCCATCTGCCAATCACCACAGCCCTCCCAGCAGTAACCGAATGGTTAACTAAACTGCAAGAGGTACGGGGAAAAATCATGGAGAATTTACACAAGGCCCAAAGACGCTCCAAACAAGCTGTGAACAAACACCGTAGACCAGAGTCCCTTCTCAAAAACTGGGTCAAAGATACATTGGACCATATCAGATTTCGGCTCAAATTAATGATGTCACATTTAAACTCAAACTCCCGGATTCGCTCAGGATACATCCGGTGTTCCATTGTTCACTCTTCAAACCATTTGTCGAGAATACTTTCCCTGATCGCTTTTTGCTGCCACCCCCGCCAGTCAGGGTGCATGGAGAAGAGGAGTTTGTTGTAGAAAAGATCATGGACTCTAGAATTTGTTGAAGAAAACTGCAGTATTTGATCCGTTGGAAGGGTTATGGTCCTGATGAGGACTCGTGGGAACCCAAGTAGAATGTACACGCTCCCAGACTGGTCAGCAAGTGTCATTAGCAATACCCAGACAGGCCTATCTTGGAGATGCAAGGAGGTCATCGTGGAGGAGGGGGAGTACTGTCAGGCGTCCTAGGCTGTAGCCTTGCTCACTAGACCACAGAGCTTCCTGGACAGTTTCTGTTACTTTTTGAACCACCTCCTTGACCTGAATTTTCCTGCTTTTGGTTTGACCAATCAGATCTGTGTACGCCCTATTTAAGGAAGACCATGTCACTTCCTCCCTTGCCATATAATTGAGCTATCTCAGCCGTAGTCTTGCTTCAGCCTCTCAGTATTTGTCTGCTATCCTGCTCGTGTACCGAACTCTGCCTCCATTGACTACTCTCCTGCCTCATCCTGAATCCTTGTACCTGCCATCCCGTGTACCGACCCAGGACTGCCTGACTACTCTCTTGCCTTCCTCGTTCTTCGGCACTCCTCTACAACGTGGACCTTATCGGGTCCATTGAGCCTACGCCATTCCTGCATATTGGGATCATTCATCCATTCCGTTTCCGTGCTCTCCTGTTCCTGTGTCACTGCCATTGGACTCCTTCCCCTCTTCGAGTAACCTCTATAAGCAATTGTGCAGGTAACCATAACACCCCCCTACATACAGGGGTTTGAATCAGGCATTTAAAATACAGCCATTTGAAATACAGCCTTTTTGTGCAAAGATATATTTACTTCAGGCCTACACAGGTTCAGACCGTGTGAGATACCCCCCTACATACAGGGGTTTGAATCAGGCATTTGGTGGCTATCCGACTGTTTAGGGAGGGTAGACAGGGACTGAGGGTCCCCCTTTCCCCCACCCCCTTTCCTAGTTTCCCTTGTAGGGCACTTACTGGCCCTGGTTCAGAGTTCAGGGGTTAAGGAGTTAGGTAGGGGTTAAATCTAGTGCGGCAGGAAGAGGAGGCGGGCAGCAGGAGGGTACTTAGGGGCTGGTCCCGCCTATTCTCTCCCTCTTTAACAGAAGCGCGGTGCCTAGTAAGTCGCATCTGTGTTCTGTCCGGAAAAGAGAGAGATGGCCGCGGGCGATGCCAGTCTGAGAGAGGTCTTGTTGGCGCGCATGGCGGAGGGAGGCGAGGGATGGCTGCGCTCCTTTTTATGCAGCCTGGGCTCTCCTGAGCCCTTGTCTCCCTCTGTCAGTGCACCGGCTGCCGAGGGTCCAATGCAGCCATGTGGCGACTCAGTCGCTTCTGCGGGGGGCAGGCGGTCTTCCCGGCTTATCCGCCCCCCCCCCCCCCCGTGAGACTCGGCCATAGCCGCCCTCTTTCCCACTTACCTTAGGCGCTCATATCAGCGCAGCAGCAGGGACACAGTTGCTGCAGACTGCCGACTCTGTGCATAGGGCGGTAGCTCCGCCCCCTTCCTCCCCCCCCCCACAGCCTCCGGCACTTCCTCTGACCTCATGTGAGCAGGGAAGCTTGAGCGTGCACACTGGCAGCAGGATGGGGGCACATGCGAGTAGTTCCTCTCCCCAGAGTCTCCCCCTTACCCCCACTTCTACTTAGCCCATAGAGCCCCCTGCCATTGGCAGCCAACAGGCTGATATGAGTTCCACAGCTCCTGCCATGGCCAGCAGGCTCCAGTGACCCCTGGTGGTGCTGGGATGCATGCTTGCCCTATCCCTGCACTGGCTCAGCCGCTTGCGCCCCCTCCCTCTCCCGCCCCCGGACGGTCACGCGCCCACAAGGGGAGGTCCAGCTCTTCATCCTCCTCTCAAGAGAGCCGAAGGCGGGGGCGTCACGGATCGCACAGGCGCAAGTCCCGTCGCAGGTCCGGTGACTCAGCATGGAGCAGGCGATCCAGATCTTCCAGGTGGCAGTCCCCGTCATCCTCAGAGGGGTCCGTTGCCGCATCAGGGGAGTCTGTGCGGCGTTCGCGGGTCAAGCGCAACGGACGGATGTCTGGCCAGTCTTCCAGGGCTCAGAGCCTGGTTCCTGCGTCATCTCTTCAGCCCGAGGTTCCCGTGCCTGGTCCCGTGGTAGCACCAATACCGCCTCTGTCCGGTGAGTACCAATTTACGCGTGCATGGGGAGCGGGTGGTGGGGGTTCGGATATGGCTGCTCTGTTAAAACTAGTGGATCGTTTACAGCCTACTACTGACCAGTCCCACCCTCCTCCTCCTGCTAAGCCATCTCCAGTGTTAGCAGGGTTACATAAAGAGTCGTGTTTTTGCGGGGTTAGTTTTTTGGGTGCCCATTTAGACGAGGCCACCCGAGATAAGGTTTGGGCTAATCAATACGTGGATGTTTAGTCCCTCATATCAGTGGATCAGCATACTGTGGACAAGGAGAGGCGTTTTTCAGACAAGCCGTATGAGCGCAGGCCCAAAGTCGCCAAAACCATGAACAATTGGTTACAGGCTTTTTCGGTTTTGGATTGCATTATGGGTCAGAGTCACCCTGAGCGTTGTTCTGAGCTTTTTGTTTATCAGGACATCATCTATAGCGCCTACAAATCTCATGGGGGCAGCGCCTGGTGGCGCTATGATGAGGAATTTAGGCGTCGCCTGGCTTTGCAACCGGAGTTAGGTTGGGGGGTTTAAAGCCACAGATGTGTGGCTGAGACTGATTGTGGCACAAAGACCACCCCCCTTTTTAGGGGCGGCTGCTGGTTCAGGGGGATCTCCTTCTCCGGGACCGGTGACCGTCCGCCGACCCGGGTCGTGTTGGTTATTTAATGAGGGTAACTGCAGGTTCGCAGGGCTGTGCAGATTCAAACACGAGTGCTCAGCATGCGGCGGTCCCCACCCGGCAAATAAGTGCCCCCGCCCTCCAATTAAGCTTTCCAAGCAGCTTGAGCATGGGGGTCAGAAGGACCCCGGTGAGCGTAGCAGAGATGGGCCCCCATTTAGACAGATACCCCAATAGGCAGGCGGCTGCTCAGCTCCGTATTGGTTTTTCGTTTGGGTTTTTCATCCCTTTTGTTCTTAACCGTTCCCCGTTTTTTTCGGATAACCTGAAATCGGCCCGTGATCTACCTGAAGTTCTCAGGGAGAAGGTTGATAAGGAGGTTTCTCTGGGTAGGATCAGAGGTCCGTTTACTGATTTGCCGTTTCCTAATCTTAGAGTTTCCCCTTTGGGCGTGGTCCCTAAAAAAGAGCCAGGCAAGTTCCAGTTGATTCATCATCTCTCTTACCCGAAGGGTTTGTCAGTTAATGATGCCATCACTCCTGAAGATGCGTCAGTGTCTTATGTATCCTTTGACCGGGTGGTTGCGCTGGTCAGGGAGGTGGGTAGGGGGGCCCTGCTGGCCAAGTCAGATATAGAATTGGCTTTTCGGCTTCTTCCAGTTCACCCTGATTGTTTCCATTTGTTGGGTTGCTGCGTTGATGGCCGTTTTTATTACGACACGTGCCTCCCTATGGGTTGTTCTATTTCTTGCCATTATTTTGAAATGTTTGGGTCTTTCCTGGAGTGGGTCATTTGTTATGAGTCAGGTTCTATGTCAGTTTTACATTATTTGGCCGATTTTCTTTTTGTTTCCCATGGTAGTGGCGGTGGTTGCCTATCCCTGTTGAATATTTTTCTGAGAAGAATGGCTCAATTTGGGGTTCCCATTTCCGGAGAAAAGACTGAGGGCTTGGTCACACGACTGTCATTCTCGGGCATTGAAATCGACACGATGGACATGGTTTTCAGGTTGCCGCTTGAAAAGTTGCAAAAGCTCATGGGGCTGATTGATGGTTTTCTGTCAGTCAAGAAGGTTACCTTGCTTCAGCTTCAGTCCCTGTTAGGCCTTATATGTTTTGCATGCAGAGTGATGCCCATGGGCCGGGTTTTTGCCCGCCCCTTGTCGTTGGCCACACGGGGAGCTAAATCTCCGCGGCACCGCATTCGGCTCTCCAAGTCCCTGAAAGAAGACTTGGGGATCTGGAGGTCGTTTTTGTTATCTTACAATGGCCACACATGTTATATGTCCAAGAAATTCCTGGGTAATGATTCGCTCAGGATCCGGGTCAGGCGTTCCAAGACGGACAAATTTGGTAGGGGCACCTGGATTCCTCTTCATCCGGTTCCTGGCGTATCATGCCCGGTTCATCTGATATCTCGGTATAATTCTTTGCGCGCTCCTAGTCACAATTTCTTTGCGCATGCGGATAGCTCCCCTCTTACCAAATTTCAGTTTGCCACAGTTTTCAAGGCTTGTTTAGCATTGAATGGGATTGATCCCAAGGAATTTGGGACACACTCTTTTCGTATTGGGGCTGCTACAGAGGCTGCCAGGGCGGGTTTACCTGAAGCGGAAATTATGAGGATAGGTAGATGGAAATCGGCCTGTTTTGCGAGGTATATCATACCCGACCTCTTGTTATAAAAAAAATATAAAAAATAAATTTTATAAATATATAGTGCAATGTTCTGCTCTAACAGTTTTTTCTTACAGGTTCGGGCAGACTGGCGGTATGGCTGATCGGCCATTCCTATATTTTTTGGGCGGCTCAGCGAGCCGAATGTAGACCTGGTGATCCTGGTTGTTCACGCCGGGGGCAACGACATTGGTTCCATGCCCTTGTTGGAGCTTTTGACCCTGATGCGGTCGGATTTGGAGAGATTCCCTTCCTTCTTTAGGGAAGTTGTTCTGGTGTGGTCAGAAATTGTTCCGCGGTTGGTTTGGCAAAGTGATAGAGACGGTGAAGCGATAGAGAGATGCAGGCGAACGGTTAATTTGTGTATTTCCCGTTTTATCAGATCCCGGGGTGGTGGTGGTTCGGCACCGCCATTTGGAAGGGGACAACCGCTCTTTAATGAGGCCTGACAGAGTCCATTTAACTGACATTGGGCTAGACATCTTCCTTTCGGGCCTTCAAGATGGGGTGGAGCAGGCCATGTTCTTGTTGGGTGGTGGTCGGAGCCCTGTTTGAGGGCAGGTCTCCTCCGTGGCGGCAAGTTATTGCGAATGAAAATTTGTTAATGAAGGGTTTGGCGGAACTGCCCGTTGGGAGTCCAGCGGCTGGCAGATTGCACGGTTTTATACAGTTGCCGTTTTCTAAATAAAAAATATAGCTGTGCCCGACTACCACCCAGCAATAAAGAAGTTAAAAGAAAGTACGTGGTTAGTGTTCTTATTTGGGGAGATGTTTTGTAAATACGGGCCAGTGTAGGTAGGGGGTGTTCCCTTTCCTTCCCCATCCCTTTGTTATTACCAACAGTCTGAAATACAGCCATTTGAAATACAGCCTTTTTGTGCAAAGATATATTTATTTCCGGCCTACACTGGTTCAGACCATGCGAGATAACCCCTTACATACAGGGGTTTGAATCAGGCATTTGAAATACAGCCATTTTGTGCAAAGATATATTTACTTCAGGCCTACAGAGGTTCAGGCCCTCTGAGATACTACCTCTACATACAGGGGTTTGAATTAGGCATTTGAAATACTGTCATTTGAAATACATCCTTTTTGTGGAAAGATATATTTACTTCAGGCCTACACTGGTTCAGACCGTGTGAGATACCCCCCTACATACAGGGGTTTGAATCAGGCATTTGAAATATAGACATTTTGTGCAAAGATATATTTACTTCAGGCCTACAGAGGTTCAGGCCCTCTGAGATACTACCTCTACATACAGGGGTTTGAATTAGGCATTTGAAATACTGTCATTTGAAATACATCCTTTTAGTGGAAAGATATATTTACTTCAGGCCTACACTGGTTCAGACCGTGTGAGATACCCCCATACATACAGGGGTTTGTATCAGGCATTTGAAATACAGCCATTTTGTGCAAAGATATATTTACTTCAGGCCTACAGAGGTTCAGGCCCTCTGAGATACTCCCTCTATATACAGGGGTTTGAATTAGCCATTTAAAATACAGCCTTTTTGTGCAAAGATATATTTACTTCAGGACTACACTGGTTCAGACCGTGTGAGATACCCCCCTACATACAGGGGTTTGAATCAGGCATTTGAAATACAGCCATTTGAAATACAGCCATTTTGTGCAAAGATATATTTAGTTCAGGCCTACACAGGTTCAGACCGAGTGAGATACCCCCATGCATACAGGGGTTTGAATCAGGCATTTGAAATACAGCCATTCTGAGCAAAGATATATTTACTTCAGGCCTACAGAGGTTCAGGCCTTCTGAGATACTACCTCTACATACAGGGGTTAGAATTAGGCATTTGAAATACAGCCATTTTAAATACCGCCATTTTGTGCAAAGATATATTTACTTCAGGCCTACAGAGGTTCAGGCCCTCTGAGATACTACCTCTACATACAGGGGTTTGAATTAGCCATTTGAAATACAGCCTTTTTGTGCAAAGATATATTTACTTCAGGCCTACACAGATTCAGACCGTGTGAGATACCCCCCTACATACAGGGGTTTGAATCATGCATTTGAAATACAGCCATTTGAAATAGCGCCATTTTGTGCAAAGATATATTTACTTCAGGCCTACAGAGGTTCAGGCCCTCTGAGATACTACCTCTACATCCAGGGGTTTGAATTAGCCATTTGAAATACAGTTATTTGAAATACAGCCTTTTTGTGCAAAGATATATTTAATTCAGGCCTACACTGGTTCAGACTGTGTGAGATACCCCCCTACATACAGGGGTTTAAATCAGGCATTTGAAATACAGCCATTTTGTGCAAAGATATATTTACTTCAGGTCTTCACTGATTCAGGGCGTGTGTGATTCCCCCTATACATACAGGGTTTTGAATCAGGCATTTAAAATGCAGCCATTTGAAATAAAGCCATTTTGTGCAAAGAAATCTTTAATTGAGGCCTAGTCTGGTTCAGGCCTTGTGAGATACACCCTTTTACATACTGTCATTCTTTTTTACTATTAATTAAACACCCATTTAGGGCAAGATCTTAAATTCAAAAAATATGAGGAGAGCGTCAAATAAGGGATGTGGCCCAGGTCGTGGTGCTGCTGGTGGAGCTCCTGTTGCAGGGAGAGGACGTGGTCGATCTGTGCCAACTACACGCACAAGTGAAACCCCTTCCTCAGGTGCGAGTAGGTGACAAAACCTGCAGCGGTATTTGGTCGGGCCTAATGCTGCTCTACGAATGGTGAGGCCTGAACAAGTACAGGCAAATAGAAAATTGGGTTGCTGACAGTGGATCCAGTTCCTTCACATTGTCTCCCACCCAGTCTCCTGCTGAAAGACCACAGTTGGCACCTGCATCCGATGTCAATCAGTCATTCACCTCACCCCCTTGCAAATCAGCAAAGCAGTCTGAGCCCCAAGTCATGCAGCAGTCTCTTCTGCTTTTTGATGACTCTGTTAGCAGGGTTTCCCAGAGCCATCCACCTAGCCCTGCCCCAGAAGTGGAAGAGATTTAGTGCACCGATGCCCAACCACTTATTTTTCAAGATGAGTACATGGGAGGACGATCGCAGCACGTCTCGGATGATGACGAAAGATAGGTGCCAACTGCTGGGGCTTTCGAAAGCGTGCAGACTGACAAGGAAGTCAGGGGTGAAGACTGGGTGGAAGATGATGTGGAGGACGATGAGTTCCTCGACCCCACATGGAATCAAGGTCATGCGAGTGACCGATGTAGTTCGGAGGAAGAGGCGGTGGTCGCACAGAGCCACCAGCACAGCAGAAGAGGGAGCAGGGTGCAACAGCGGTGCGGCCGTCCTCTAGACAGTACGCCTCCTACTGCCCACCGCAGCAAGGGACCGAGCACACCAAAACCAGCTCCAAGGAGTTCCCTGGCGTGGCAGTTCTTCAGACAATGTGCTGATGACAAGACACGAGTGGTTTGCACACTGTGCAATCATAGCCTGAAGCGAGGCATAAACGTTCTCAACCTGAGCACAACCTGCATGACCAGGCATTTAAGTGCAAAGCACGAGCTAGAGTAGAGTAGACACCTCAAAAACCAAGAAAGGTCTCTGGCTCCTCCTGCTTCCTCTTCTGCTGCAGTCGCGGCCTCTTCATCCACCTCGGGAGTGACAGTGCCACCTGTCACCCCACAAACAGAAAATCTGCCAGCAACACCAACACCTGGGTCACCAGGCATCTCCACAATGTCCCACGGAAGCGTTCAGCTCTCCATATCCCAAACGCTGGAGAGGAAGAGGAAGTACCCCCCTACCCACCCGCGATCCCTAGCCCTGAATGCCAGCAGTTCTAAATTACTTGCCTTTGAAATGCTGTCATTCCATCTAGTGGAGACAGATAGTTTTAAAGGCCTTATGGCGGTGGCTGTCCTACAGTATGTCGTGCCCAGCCGCCACTACTTTTTAAGGCGAGCCATCCCTTCCCTTCACAACCAAGTAGGGGACAAAATCAGGTGTGCACTGCGCAACGCCATCTGTGGCAAGGTGCACCTGACTACGGATACGTGGACCAGTAAGCACGGTCAGGGCCGTTATATCTCCATAACAGCACACTGGGTAAATGCAGTGGCGTCTGGGCCTGAGGCAGATAGCAGTTTGGCGCATGTCCTTCCACCACAGAGGATTGCAGGGTGCTTCAGTTTGCCTCCTGTTGCTTCCTCCTCCTACTCTGATTCCTCATCCTCTACCAGCTCCTTATCCTGTCAGCGTAACACCTTCACCACCAACTTCAGCACAGCCAGGGGTAAACGACAGCAGGCAATTTTAAAACTTATCTGTTTGGGGGACAAAAACCCACACCGCGCAGGAGCTGTGGACGGGCCTTGAACAACAGACTGATGAGTGGTTTGTGCCAGTCAGCCTCAAGCCCGGCCTGGTGGTGTGCGATAATGGGCGAAATCTCGTAGCAGCTATGGGACTAGCCGGTTTGATGCACATCCCTTGCCTGGCGCATGTGCTGAATTTGGTGTTGCAGAAGTTCATTCACAACTACCCCGACATGTCAGAGCTGCTGCATAAAGTGCGGGCCGTCTGTGCAAGCTTTCGGCGTTCTCACCCTGCTGCTGCTCGCCTGTCAGCGCTGCAGCGTAACTTCGGCCTTCCCGCTCACCGCCTCATATACGACCTGCCCACAAGGTGGAACTCCACCTTGCACATGCTGGCCAGACTGTGCGAGCAGCAGCAGGCAATAGTGGAGTTTCAGCTGCAGCACGCACGGGTGAGTCGCTCGGCGGAACAGCATCACTTCACCACCAATGACTGGGCCTCCATGCGAGACCTGTGTTCCTTGTTGCGCTGTTTTGAGTACTCCACCAACATGGCCAGTGCCGATAACGCCGTTCTCAGCATTACTATCCCACTTCTATGCCTCCTTGAAAAAACGCTCATGGCGATGATGGTAGAGGATGTGGCACAGGAGGAGGAGGAGGAAGAGGGATCATTTCGTAGGGTTTCCGGCTAGTCATCCCCAAGTGGCTCCGAGGGTGGGTTCCTGCACCCGCAAACCCAAGGTACACAATTGTCCAGCCAGGGCACAGTTCTGGAGGATGAGAAGGTGGAGGATGATGAGATGGAGGAGGAGGAACCATGTTTACAGCAGGGTGGCACCCAGACCAGCTCATGGCCATCACTGGTGCGTGGCTGGCGGGAAACAGAGGACACACCTGCCACAGAGGACAGCTTTTAGTTGCCTCTGGGCAGCCTGGCATACATGAGCGATTACATGCTGCAGTGTCTGCGCAACGACCGCAGAGTGGCCCACATTCTAACTTGTGCTGATTACTGGCTGGCCACGCTGATGGATGCCCGTTACAAGGACAACGTACCGTCCTTAATTCCGTCACTGGAGCGTGATCGTAAGATGCGCGAGTACAAGCGCACGCTGGTAGACGCGCTGCTGGTGGCATTCCCACCTGACAGCGGGGGCACAGTGGAAGCACAAGGCAGAGGAAGAGGTCGCCAACGCAGCTGGGGCACCGCCAGCACCTCAGAAGGCAAGGTTAGCATGGCCGACATGTGGAAAAGCTTTGTCAGCACGCCACAACAACCAGCACCACCAGCTGATATGGAACATCTTAGCAGGAGGCAGCATTTCACCAACATAGTGGAGCAGTATGTGTGCACACGCCTACACGTACTGAATGACGGGTCTGCCCCCTTCAACTTCTGGGTCTCCAAATTGGGCACATGGCCTGAGCTTGCCCTTTACGCCTTGGAGGTGCTGGCCTGAGCTCCAGCTAATGTATTATCTGAACGTGTGTTTAGCAGGGCAGGGGGCGTCATCACAGACAAGCGCAGCCGCCTGTCCACAGCCAACGTCGACAAGCTCACGTTCATTAAAATGAACCAGGCTTGGATCCCACAAGACTTGTCTGTACCTTGTGCAGAATAGACATTTATACCACCATCAAACATACATTCTTGTACTCAAGTCAAGTGCAACGATTCTTTGTTTTCTTTTCTTTTTTTTTGTCACAATATTTTGGGGGCTACCTACCCCAATAAAAAAAACATTGTTGGCTACCTCCTCCTCCTCCATTTCTGCCTCCACCTACAACACCACATTCACCGCCACCTCAACCTCCGACTCCATATCCACCTCCTTCTCTGAGTTGCAGGTTAATAATTTGTAATTTTTAGTTATTTTATTTTAAGTTATTTCCCTATCCACATTTGTTTGCAGAGCAGTTGCCATGCTCTTAAGCACATTTTACTGCCTTTTACATCCGTCTAGCCTTTTCAAGGACTATTTTATAGCCATTTTAATGCCAAAAAAGTGCCAATTTGTGTGCCCTAAATTGAAAAAATTCTTATTTTCAATTGTCGGGTGACATTTTACCATTTTTGGCGTATACAAACCCCTGCTAAGCCTGGGTGACAGGGGCCTAAATCTCTCAAAATCCTCTGTTCTATTGCTGGGTGACATGAACCCCCTTTTGCCGTGAATGAACTCCTGCTGTGCCTGGGTGACAGGGGCCTAAATCTTTCAAAATCCTCTGTTCTATTGCTGGGTGACATGAACCCCCTTTTGCCGTTAATGAACCCCTGCTGTGCCTGGGTGACAGGGGCCTAAATCTCAAAAAATCCTCTATTCTATTGCTGGGTGACATGAACCCCCTTTTGCCATGAATGAACCCCTGCTGTGCCTGGGTGACATGGGCCTAAATCTCTCAAAATCCTCTGTTCTATTGCTGGGTGACAAGAACCCCCTTTTGCCGTGAATGAACCCCTGCTGTGCCTGGGTAACAGGGGCCTAAATCTCTCAAAATACTCTGTTTTATTGCTGGGTGACATGAACACCCTTTTTCCGTGAATGAACCCCTGCTGTGCCTGGGTTACAGGTGCCTAAATCTCTCAAAATACTCTTTTCTATTGCTGGGTGACATGAACACCCTTTTTCCGTGAATGAACCCCTGCTGTGCCTGGGTTACAGGGGCCTAAATCTCTCAAAATCCTTTGTTCTATTGCTGGGTGACAAGATCCCCCTTTTGCCGTGAATGAACCCCTGCTGTGCCTTTTTGTTAGACATCTTGTATACATGATGAAGAAAATACACCATACACCATTGTTTTCCATATTAACCCTAAAAGAACAGCCCCCGCCCATCCCAAAAAAAAAAAAGCCCCCCAACGCCTCCTCTCCTACTCCAGCCACCTCCCCCATGTCTCCACAAATTGCATCTGTTTCTTCTTAGATTTTTTTGAAGTATTTTTCACAGAGCTTCTAACCAGTGTCACCCATCTCTCTACGGTAGGGTCCTTCTCATCTACCCAATTATACACTACATCTTCTAGCTTGAAATAACTTAGCAACTAGTTCCAAAATTGGTGCATTCATCTCTTCTGTCACCATTCCCAGAATGGTCGCCTCCAAACTATTTGGTATATCAATCTGATGAATTGGCCTAATTTTGGTTAATACCTCTTCCCAAAACTTTTGTATATAAGGACATCCCCAAAAAAAGTGGATGTCATTTACACCCATTGCGTCAAATTTTTTACATTTAAATTCTCTATTCTTATAATATTTCATCAATTTAGCCGGCGTATAGTAGAGACGATGTTTCACGATGTATCACAAAAAACTGTATTAGGCTACTTTCACACCTGCGTTTAGGTGCGGATCCATCTGGTATCTGCACAGACGGATCCGCACCTATAATGCAAACGCTTGTATCTGTTCAGAACAGATCCGTTTGCATTACCATGAACAAAAAAATAATAATTTTTATTTTTATTTTTTGTTCATGATAATGCAAACGAATTAGTTTTGACTTACAATTGCACCATATTGTGTCAGTAAAAACGGATCCGTCCCCATTGACTTACATTGTAAGTCAGGACGGATCCGTTTGGCTCTGTTTCGTCAGACGGACATCAAAACGCTGCAAGCTACATTTTGGTGTCCGCCTCCAGAACGGAATGGAGGCTGAACGGAGCCGAACTGATGCATTCTGAACGGATCCTTATCCATTTAGAATGCATTGGGGCTGAACTGATCCGTTTTGGGCCGCTTATGAGAGCCTTGAAACGGATCTCACAGGCGGACCCAGAAACGGCAGTGTGAAAGTAGCCTTAATCTATGAGCGGGATTTAATGAGATTTTCCTAATCGCCTGGTAAATACCACCTTAGACATCTTCCCCCAGCTGCACCCCAACCCCTTCCCATTGTTGCCCTTTAATATACGAACTGTACCTAATCCCCTTTTGTGACACCGCTATAAAAACAGATATCTTTTTTACTGTTCTCACTGGACTCCCCTGAAAGTAGATGCCGGCCTCCAGGACCTATTAAATAAATATGTACTCTGCACACTTTGGATCCATTGTGGGTGCCTGTGAGAGTGGTTTGAACAATATAAAGTTAATCCACGGCACTCCAAAAGATTTTTGTGCAAAATAAATTTTCACATTTAATTCTTTTTTGCAGATTATCATTTGTATACATCCAGAGTAGATCATTTATACATCATAAGTATATAGCCACATGAGACAAAATTCCCGGACCTTTCAATCATTACGACCTTCTTCAGCGGGGTCTAGAAAAATATATAATGTGTATACAATGTGGTCACAGAAAATTGGAGTATATCAGATATTCTGCTAATAATAGAGAAGGGAGTGAAGAAAAGAGGAGTTAGAAGGAAATAGGTCCTATCAGAAGGTAATGAGAAGGGGAATAGGGAAGTCACAGGGTAAAGATTATATAGCGATAGCCGTAGTTGTGGTAATTTGGGAGAAATAACATCATTGGTGTCATAAAATAAGGATCTAAAAACCTTGGTTAGGCGATCCTATTACGTCATGTCAGGCATCAATATATACATGCATCATTGGCAGATTACAATTGCTTACTATAGGTCTAGTGGTGTAAGAAATTACCTGGTGGCAGGGTAGAGAGGCAGGCGCTGGATGTGGCGTGCATGAGGATCAGTATGCTTTTTAATGCTGTCAGCCGTAATGAAGGGCGCATAACAATGACGTTATCACGTCTGGAGCCTTTCATGAGTGAACGCACGCGCTGGGACTGAAGGAGCGGATGTCGGCAGCTAGTGCCGGCATTGTTTGTGCGTCATCACGTATCACTCGATATGCGGGTGCAGTATGGGCAAAGATCTGGGCAAAAAGGCAGGAGAGGTCAGAGGAGGAGAAGAAAAGGGCGGAGGGGCCAATAGGTATGGTAGTAGTGTGTTTTACACTTGAGAATTAGTTGGAAAAGGAGGAACTGCAATTCTGCCAGATAAAGGGAGGGATTAGAAATATGGATTATGGTGTTGATATAGGTATAGAAGGTATATAAACGGGGATCTCGCAATCTAGTAGGATAATTAAACAGTTAAACATTTGCACACTGTCCTGTTATATCATGTGTCGATGTAATAAAGAATAGCACAATATTGCAGTATGAATAATTGCTGAATACGCAGGTATATAGAGTAAAAGAGTAAATCAGGGGATAATGAGCAAGACAAGAAAACAATTAATGAACAGTGGTTAGTGATTGGTGAACAAGAATCATGGAAAAACTGCTAGCATGGGATAAGAGGGAAGGAGTGGGGAAAAAAGGGGGGGTTTGGGGAAAGGGGGAAGGAGGAGGGAAGGGGGAGGAAAAAAGGGGAGGTTCTCATCCATGTTCGCCTAGTCCCCATCAACGAGCCTAAAGCAGAGAAAAAGAGCAAGTTAATCATGATAATATACGGAAATCACAATCTCTATTTAGACCTCTTGGTTCCAATGTGTCCAGTTTTTGGATCCAATATGATTCCCGTTGTAATTGGGAGATCCTGTTACCCACGCGTCTTGGTTGATACACCTGTTCGATGAATTGAAAACTAAGTTGGGAGATTTGATGTTTATATCTTTCAAAGTGTGCCGGTAGAGGTAAAAGGAGTTGTTTAGTCCGTATTGTGGATTTGTGTTTGCAAATGCGATCACCCTGTGTAACGGTCGTGTACACACACACACACACAGGGGGGGAGGGAAGTGACCACTGCGCTCCACCCTTACCCCTGGCCCTGCCTACTTGCCTCGCGAGTCCTAATGACAGGGGACAACTGGACGGCAATCCCTAACTTGGAATAAGTGCAGGGATGACAGACAGACAAACAACAGGACGTGAACGGACCGAGTCAATACCATGAAAGCTACAAAGTACAAATGGAGCAAGCAGAGAATTGTCAGGAGAAGCCGGGGTCATAAATACCAGGAGAGACGTGAAGTACCAAAGGAGTCAGCAGAGGATCGTCAGGAGGAGGCCGGGGTCAAATACCAGGAGAGCAGCAAAGTAAACAAGGAGCAGGCAGAGGATCGTCAGGAATTCAGCAGGAGGTAAGTACGCCAGGAAATACCAAATCACAGGTGGAACCTAAATTAACAGGCAACCTGTGGCCAGCAGGCTGCCTGTATTTATAGTGGGGAGTGAGGGTCATGTGACGTGGCCAGCGTCACATGACCGACAGACCAACCAGTCGAGCACCGAGTGATCAGCTCGGCGCTCAAGGCAGACTAGGAGCAGGGAGCCACCCAGCTAGTAAAGCCGCCCTGGGAATGAGGTCAAACACAGATCCTGATTCTCAAAGCTAAGCAACAGTTCTGCGGGCAATGGGGGACCGAGTGCACCTTCGGAACCCCGTTACAGTACCCCCCCTTTTACGAGGGGCCACCGGACCCAAGACTTCAGGTGATGGCTTTTCAGGGTGTTCTAAATGAAATTTTCGAACAAGTCTAGGAGCATAAACCTCCCTGGCAGGTACCCAAGATCTCTCTTCAGGTCCATACCCCTTCCAGTGAATCAGGTACTGCAAGGAATTACGCACCTTCCTTCCTGACATCCACTATTTTAGACACCACATACTCGACAGCATCATTAACAAGAACCGGCGGAGGCGAGGCTTTTGATGGTACTACCGGTTCAAAAATTTTTTTAAGTAGAGACTTATGGAACACATTATGAATATGGAATGACTCGGGCAGCTCCAACCTAAAAGATACCGGGTTAATCACCTCCGTGATCTTATATGGAATCTTTTTAGAATCTACCTTAAGAGAGAGATTCTTGGAGGACAACCATACCTTATCCCCAACCTGAAAATTCACCCCCCTTGAACGTCTCCTATTGGCCTTGAGTTTCTGAGAACTTTGAGCCTTTTCTAAGTTCGATTGAACCCGGGCCCAAACTGTGCACAGTTCAGAGGAGAGCCTATCCGCCTCAGGGTTAGAGGAGGAGACGGATGACCCAGAATGAAAATGGGGATGGAAACCATGGTTACAAAAGAAAGGTGAAACCCCAGCAGAAGAATTGACATGGTTATTCAAAGCAAATTCAGCCAATGGAAGAAATTTCACCCATAATTGCTGGTCATCAGCAACATACGACCTCAAGAATTGTTCGACAGACTAATTAAGGCGTTCAGTCTGCCCATTACTCTCAGGGTGGTAGGCAGAGGAAAAAGACAATGAAATTTTACATTTTTGACAGAAGGCCCTCCAGAATTTGGACACAAACTGCACACCCCTGTCAGAAACAATATTTTCCGGGATACCATGCAATCGAACAATTTCTTTCACAAAAATAGACTCCAGGGTTTTGGCATTCGGGAGTTTAGACAGGGGAATGAAATGGACCATCTTGCTAAACCTATCGACCACTACCCAAACTACAGTCTTACCCTCCGCCGGCGGTAGGTCAGTTATAAAGTCCATCGAGATATGGGACCAGGGTCTACTGGGAATGGGTAGGGGTCGTAGGTTACCAGCAGGGCGAGTCCTAGGTGTCTTGGACCTGGCACAAACCTCACAGGCTGACACGTAGGACTTGACATCCCTAGTTAGAGTGGGCCACCAATAAGATCTAGAAACCAGATTCTTAGTGCCCTCAACACCCGGATGTCCACAAAAGGCAGAATCGTGACACTCACCCAACAGCTGGAGAAATTGTACGGGAACAAACAACTTATCTGTTGGGGTGGATACCGGTGCCAGATGTTGTTCAGACCTAATGCGAGCCGAGATATCCTGGGTAAGAGCTGCTAAGAAGATTTTTGCTGGTAGGATGGATTCAGGTGGTACCTCAGTAGGTTGAAAAGCCTGGAAGCTCCGAGATAATGCGTCCGCCTTCACATTTTTACTTCCCGGCCTGAACGTGATGGAAAAATCAAAACGAGTAAAAAACAGAGCCCATCTGGCTTGACGGGGATTCAACCTCTTAGCAGACTCGAGAAACATAAGGTTTTTATGGTCAGTGACAACAGTTACACAATGCCTTGCCCCCTCCAGAAAATGCCTCCACTCCTCAAAAGCCCATTTAATGGCCAGCAGCTCCCTATTCCCTATGTCGTAGTTTCTCTCCATGGGAGAGAATTTCCTGGAGAAGAAGGCACATGGTCTCTGATTAGTGAGGCTAGCAGGACCTTGAGAAAGGACTGCTCCTGCGCCGTCCTCGGACGCATCAACCTCCACAATAAAAGGTTTCTCCTGATCAGGCTGGATCAGAATGGGAGCGCTACTGAATGCCTTTTTTAATTTTTCAAATGAAGAAATGGCCTCAGTAGACCAATTCTCCAAATCCGCCCCTTTCTTAGTAAGGTCAGTCAACGGTTTAGCAATTACGGAAAAATTCATAATAAATTTACGATAGTAATTGGCGAACCTAAGAACCGTTGTAAGGCCTTTATTGCTAGTACCTTACCAGGATCCATCTTGAAGGCATGAGGAGTCAGAACATGCCCTAGAAACAGAATCTCCTGTACACCAAAGACACATTTCTCTTGTTTAGCGGATAGCTGATTCTCCCTCAACACCTCTAATACTTGTTTAACATGAGACACATGGGATTCGAAGTCAGGAGAGAATATCAAAATGTCGTCAAGATAGACAATAACAAATTTACATAAGAACTCTCTAAGAATGTTATTCATGAAGTTTTGGAACACAGCTGGGGCATTGCCGAGTCCAAAAGGCATCACCTAATATTCAAAGTGTCCTACCGGAGTATTGAACGCCGTCTTCCATTCGTCTCCCTCCTTGATTCGGATTAGATTGTATGCCCCTTTCAGGTCAATTTTGGAAAACCAGGTTGCCCCCAGAACCTGGTTAAATAAATCCGGAATCAATGGGAGGGAGTATCTATTCTGGACAGTGATTTTATTTAATCTCCGGTAATCTATACATGGCCTAAGACCACCATCTTTTTTCTTAACGAAGAAAAACCCCGCCCCCATAGGAGAGACAGAAGGTCTAATATGCCCTTTACCAAGGCTCTCCTTAATATAATCTTCCATGGCCTTGCGTTCGGGCATGGAAAGATTATAAATTCGTCCTTTAGGAAACTTGGCCCCCTCTACTAGCTCTATGGTACAATCATAAGGTCTATGGGGGGGTAGAACCTCCGGGGTTGGTGATGAGAATACATCAGAATATTCTCTTACAACAGAGGGTAAAGTATCAGACTTTACTGAGACCCCAGCCTGTACCACGGACAAGCACGAGTCACACTTAGGCCCCCATCTCACCAATCTATAGTGGGACCAATCTATAGTGGGGTTATGTAGTCGGAGCCAAGGCAACCCTAGTACCACTTCAGCAGGTAGGTTCTCCAGGACTAGAAGTGAACATCTCTCTGAGTGGCACACACCCACGGTTAGAGAAATCTCTGAGGTACATAAGCTCACTGTACCACCAATAAGAGGAGTAGCATCAATAGCCATGACATGGATAGGAGTTGGTAAGGCAAACATAGGAATACCCAATCTTACAGCATACTCAGAGTCAAAAAAGCTAGCCGCTGAGCCAGAATCAATAAAGGCCTTACCCGGCCATTTATCTACTCCCAGAGAAATCGTAATGGGTACCGAAAGCTTACATTTAGAAAATTCAGGGTGTACCTGGTCTTTAGGTTGCCTTGCCTTAGGAGACTTGACAGAGAGGACCTTCTTAGGACACTGGTTGATCCAATGGTCAGGATCTCCACAGTAAAAGCATTCTCCACGTCTGCGGCGAAGATTCCCTCGGGTCATGCCAACCTGCATGGGTTCCTCGGTGGAGACCTCAGCATTGTCTCTAGGATAGGCCTCTGGCTGGAGCACCATCTGGGAAGAGAACTGTTGTTACTGTCGTCTTTCTCTAACCCGTCGGTCAAGTCGGACAACAAGGGTCATCATCTCCTCTAAGGTCTCTGGAAGTTGATAACTGACCAGAAGATCCTTTAATTTATCAGACAGACCTGACCTAAACTGACTCTTCAGGGCTGGTTCGTTCCATCCTGAGGGGACACACCACCTTCTGAATTGGGTGCAATAATCCTCCGCTGGTAAATCGCCCTGAACCAGTGCCTTTAGAGCCGTTTCGGCTACTAGAGCCCTGTCTGGTTCATCATAGAGGGTACCCAGTGCCTGAAAGAACCCCTCCACAGAATATAAACAACTGGCGCCAGCAGGTAAAGAGAACGCCCAGTCCTGGGGATCACCCTGTAATCGGGAAATGATAATGCCCACGCGTTGACTCTCGGGGCCAGAGGACACGAGGCGCAAACGGAAGTAAAGTTTGCAACTCTCCTTAAAAGAGAGAAACTTCTTCCGGTCTCCAGAAAAAGGTTCTGGGAGCTTAATCTGGGGCTAAAAATGCGGACTGGAGGCCTGAGGAGTGGAAGAACCTTGCCCTAACTCAAAAGAACTGAGTTTTTCCCCTAACTCCTGCACCCTCTGCGTCAGATTAGAGACATGGTCAGTCAGGGTCACCAGAGGATTCATAATACAGTGGTTATTGGGCCTGTTAATCTGTAACGGTCACGTACACACACAGGGGGGAGGGAAGTGACCACTGCGCTCCACCCTTACCCCTGGCCCTGCCTACTTGCCTCGCGAGTCCTAATGACAGGGGACAACTGGACGGCAATCCCTAACTTGGAATAAGTGCAGGGATGACAGACAGACAAACAACAGGACGTGAACGGACCGAGTCAATACCAGGAAAGCTACAAAGTACAAATGGAGCAAGCAGAGAATTGTCAGGAGAAGCCGGGGTCATAAATACCAGGAGAGACGTGAAGTACCAAAGGAGTCAGCAGAGGATCGTCAGGAGGAGGCCGGGGTCAAATACCAGGAGAGCAGCAAAGTACACAAGGAGCAGGCAGAAGATCGTCAGGAATTCAGCAGGAGGTAAGTACGCCAGGAAATACCAAATCACAGGTGGAACCTAAATTAACAGGCAACCTGTGGCCAGCAGGCTGCCTGTATTTATAGTGGGGAGTGAGGGTCATGTGACGTGGTCAGCGTCACATGACCGACAGACCAACCAGTCGAGCACCGAGTGATTAGCTCGGCGCTCAAGGCAGACTAGTAGCAGGGAGCCACCCAGCTAGTAAAGCCGCCCTGGGAATGAGGTCAAACACAGATCCTGATTCCCAAAGCTAAGCAATAGTTCTGCGGGCAATGGGGGACCGAGTGCACCTTCGGAACCCCGTTACACCCTGTGACTTCCCTATTCCCCTTCTCATTAGCTTCTGATAGGACCTATTTCCTTCTAACTCCTCTTTTCTTCACTCCCTTCTCTATTATTAGCAGAATATCTGATACACTCCAATTTTCTGTGACCACATTGTATACACATTATATATTTTTCTAGACCCCGCTGAAGAAGGTCGTAATGATTGAAAGGTCCGGGAATTTTGTCTCATGTGGCTATATACTTATGATGCATAAATGATCTACTCTGGATGTATACAAATGATAATCTGCAAAAAAGAATTAAATGTAAAAATTTATTTTGCACAAAAATCTTTTGGAGTGTCGTGGATTAACTTTATATTGGCCTCCAAGACCTGAGATATCCCAAATTTCAATAGGTTCTTGTCCAAACTACCCACTAGTGATTTATAAAGAATGGAGTTCCCCCAGTCCAATACATTTTTAAACTGTCCAGCCAAGAAATACGTTTTCTTTATTCGGATGTAAAAAGCACAATATCACATATTTGAGAAAACATATTGTATGCAATATACAACTATGATCCAGGCCTGTCACTCAGATTATGTACATCTTTTTATATCATATGGTTACATTTGAAACAGGATAATCATACCCATTTTTATATCCCCCCCCAACACCTGTTGCTCATGCTGATCCTAAACATCATCTCAAAACTCCTATCCTCATGGTATTATATGAAACTTCTCTCCTAAATCTCAAGTAGTCCTAGTGTGCCCTTAACTTTTGCTTCCAAATACCATTTGGTTTGCACAAAAGGAGACATCAATTCCTTGATTTCCTCTCTCGTCGAGATATGCTCAACCAGTTTCCTCCACTTTTTTATGAATTTTTCCACTGCCTTCTTCTTAATTTTACCTGCTTCCAGCCTTTCCAAATAAAGTATCTTTCTTACCAGACCCACAACTTCATCCTTTGTAGGATATGTGCTTGTAAGCCAGTGACGCAATAAACGCTTTTTTACTGCCATGAGGACAATATGTATCCCTGGTACCGCAACCCCTTTCCCCTGGGAGTCATCTTGTCCCACCGGGATATATTGAAATATACATTGCTCTACCTCCCAAACCTCTCTAATAAAGGAAATTATTTCTTCCCACAATGGCTTGATATGCGAGCAACTCCACAAACCGTGTAAGAGATCTACTTTTGGTTGTGAGCATTTAGGGCACTCTCTAAGATAGTGAGCCGGAGCATTAGAATACGAAAGGTTAAAAGCATATGTTGCTTTATGTAAGATTCTCAGTTGCGATTCTCACCACTGTTTGCTTTGGATTGCCCTTCTAATATATTCCAAACCCTCTCTCATTTTGAGGGCTAGATCTGCAACCTTGATGTCTTTTTCCCAATGTGCAAACACATTTTTCGCTAAGCCTATAGAACTCGTATCTCGATTCTCAAATACGTCTATATAAGTCAGCAAGTGAAGTCGTGTCCTCACCTCCGCCCAGAAGACCTGCAAACCAGGTCAGTCTATCTGCTTCCCCCATGGAAGTCGATTGGGCTTTGCAATAAGCTGTAAGCTGATAGAATGGTAATGGATGCGAAGCGATAATATGGTATTTGCTCACTAATTGTTCCCATGACATCAGTTTATGGTCCAAGCCTATTATGATGTCATTTAGTGTGCGTATGCCTTTCTCCCTCCATTTTTTGTACATCTTGTTCTCTCTTCCCTGTGGAAAGGCAGGGAGAGACCACAGGGGCATCTGGGGTGAAAAATAGATCGGGAGCTTGTACAATTTCCTGATCGCTTTCCATGCCATTATGGTGTCTCTGAGAAGAATGGACTGTTTAACTTCATCTGGAAGATCTTTAAGCCTGGTGTGTATAAGGGTTACTAAATCCCACGGTTGCGCCAATTCTTGCTCAACCCTACCAGCTGAGAAATAAGTCGTGTTCCAATCTCTTACATGGCGGAATAAGGCCGCCAGGTTATATAACCTAATGTCGGGCATATTTAGGCCTCCCTCCCATTTAATTAAACAAAGATTCTTATAGGCTATGCAAGGCCTTTTCCTATTCCAAAGAAAGGCCACAAATGCTGACTGTAACTTCCTCACATCAACATGCTTAAGAAGCATTGGGATTGTCTGTAACGGGTACAGCATTTTAGGAAAGCTGATCATTTTTATTAGGCATGCTCTCCCCATCAGAGACAATGGTAGGTCCCTCCATTTATCAAGTTCTTTGACTATTTTATTAATAAGCGGTGGGTAGTTTAAGGATTAAACCAATGATGTTGTTCTACCTATTTTAATCCCTAGATACGTGATATAATCTCTACGTATCTCTACCCCAACTTGGGATATGGATGGTATATTCTTGTCTCCCAAAAATAATAGCTGACTTTTAGACACATTTATTTTATATCCTGTTACTCCGCTGTAATTATGGAATACTTCAAGAATTGCCTTCAGATGTAAGCTCGGCGAGCTCATGTAAATCAGCAGGTCATCCGCAAAGCATGTGAGCTTCAGTATTTCTTTTCCCACCTTAATCCCTTCATATGCATTGGACTTTAAAAGGTACAATGCCAGTGGTTCCAGAGCTAGGTCGAATAATAAGGGTGACAAAGGACACCCCTGCCTTGTTCCCTTATAGAGCCGTATGGTATCAGACAGAAAACCCGGGATGTGTATCCTCGCTTGAGGGTCTGTATATAAAGCTGCCAGATAGTTCCGAAAGGCATCAGAGCCATCGCATTCAGCACATCATTCAACCATTGCCAGCTAACATTATCGAATGCCTTTTCGGCATCGATTGCTAGGAGGGCCTGTGTGGCATTCAACCTCCTTCCCTGCAGACTGTCCTGCACTGCCAGTACTTTCCTAATATTTGCCACTGCAGAGCGGCCTTTAATAAATCCCACCTGGTGTTCCCCAATCAGATCTGGCATAAGTGACGCTAATCTATTGGCCAGTATCTTAGATGCCAATTTAAGATCTTGATTAATCAAATAGATTGGTCTAAATGAATCCGGGCTTGTCAAATCTTTCCCTGTTTTTGGGATTAGCCTAATATAAGCCACATTGCTGGAAGGGGGTATCCTCCCCCCCTGGATCACCCCATTAAACAGGGCGGCCAACGTAGACACTAATTCAGGTCCCAAGGCCTTATAAAGAAATAAGTTTTTATATCTGGGACCGCAAGCCCTCCCTCTTTTTCTAGAAGTTGCATTTTTTGGAGTTTCATCCTAGATTTTCTCCCTCTCCATATCAGTTTCTGCAGTAAGCTCTCCACAACTTGAAAGACTTTCAAATATAATTGATCATGGGAGGTAAACACATCTTAATCAGAGAAAGCCTTCTAGTCATAGACAGGGGAAGTTTGTTCTAGATCATTATTTTATCTCTTACCCTGGTGAGGAGGGGTTGTATGTTTAACTTATCATAATCCATAGGATCATTTTTAATTTAATTCCTAAGTATTTTACCAACTGCCCCTCTTTTATATTATCCAACTCCCGTGGGGTGAAATCCCCCAAAGGATCTATAGGGAGACTGGCGGATTTTTCCCAATTTATCTTTAAACCGGCCATTTTCCCGTACCTCTTGAACAACTCTAATATATGTTCCAGGGAGTCATGTGAGCCTACAACAACATTTTCTCTTCATGACTCCCATATTTGTACCCAATTATGTTCTTATCTTGTTGTATCCATGCAACTAAAGGTTCTAAAGCGATAGCAAAGAGAAGGGGGGACAGGGGACATCACTGTCTCACCCCTCTCTGGACATCGAAAGGTTCAGAGATCTCCCCATTTACAATTATTCTAGCTTTTACTTCCCTATATAACAGTTGTATCCATGAGAAAAATTTGGTACCGAGACCCATCTTTTTTAGAGTGGCCAACATGAATGGCAACTCGATTGTATTGAAGGCCTTGGATGCGTCTATCGTGACTATTATTCTCTGACTCCAATTATCAGGTCTTAATTGCATGTTAAGAAAGCATCTTCTGATATTAATTGAAGTAGATTTCCCGGGCATAAATCCTGTTTGATCTGCCTGTATAATAGATGTTATAACCCCCTTAAGTCTATTGGCTAACACTTTTGCCAGTAATTAGCTGTCAGTATTAATTAGGGAAATTGGACGATATGAACCAATCAACTGGGGATTCTTATCCGGCTTTAGTATTAATGTGATTAAAGCTTCACAAATGATATCGGGTAGGGTTTTACTTTCCAGCAAAACTTTCCACATTTCTATTAATTCGGGTGTCAAGATTTCTCTATATTTGTTGTACACCTCGAATGAAATACCGTTTAACCCGGGAGATTTGTTTTTTGGAGTCGAGTTAAGTATAACATGTACCTCTTCCATGGTTATATCTTTTTCCAATATTGCCTTCTGCTCGCCTGTTAGTGTATTAATTTCTATACTATCCAGGAATTTTTCTATGTCTTGTGTTCCTTTTTGTCCTCTAGTTTAATACATTTTTCTAAATACGTTTTAATCAATGTTATTTTATCTGATTGCTCCTCCACTAATTGTCCTTTCTCATTTAACATTTGGGATATATAATTACTTTTCCTCTGTGCTCTAACTATTGAAGCGAGTCTTTTTCCCGGGGTATGTACTTGTACGTTTCTTACATAATTAATTTTTTGTTGTTCCGCCAGAAAGAACTGTTCATCTTGATATGGCTTTTGTGACTCTACCCATCTCTGATAGTTATCTTTTGTAGGGTTGCTGATGTATTTATTTTCTGTTTTGGTGACCTCCCTCGCTAACCCGTCCATATATTTTGCTTTTGCTTTTTTATATATTGAAATGAGCTTTACAAAAATCCCTCTCATAAAAGCCTTCCCTGCTATCTTAGTGTCAGCAGTGCCCTTGTTTAACTCATAGTATTCCATGATTTCTTTTCGCAAAGTGTCATGGTTACCCATAATGTCAATACATCCCAACTTAATTTTAACCCATAAATCTTTTAATACTATCTCTTCCCTAATATTAACCAGTAGTGGAGAATGATCTGAAACCCCTCTTTGTGTGTACTTAACACTAACAATATCTTGTAAAATATCTCTGTTTCCCACCACCATATCTATTCTTGAGAAAACTGTGTGTGTCTTAGATAAGCATGAAAACTTTCTTGCTTCTGGATACTTAACCCGCCATAAATCAACCCATCCTATCTCTTCTAGGAAGCTTTTCAGCCTTGTCTTTTTATAATTGAGTAGAGATTTCCCAGGCCTACATCTATCAAGCTTATCATCCATGACCATATTAAAGTCACCTGTTATCATAAGAGATCTACCTTCTCTTTTTTGTTCATAATCATAAATCTTGAACAGTACTTCTAACGTAAACGGAGGGGGGATATAAATGCCCGCAATAATCTATAACTTATTTTTGATTTCGCAATCGATTATAACATGCCGTCCTTCTTTATCTATCACCGTGTCCCTTATTTTTATTTTTATATCTCTATGTATTAAAATGGACACTCCCCTAGAGTAGTTTGAGAAAACCGAGTGGATAGCAAACTGGACCCATGGTTTCTCCAGTAGATTACATTTTCCCCTTATTAAATTAGTCTCCTGGAGACATACTATAGTGGAGAGAGATTTACGAATAGCGTCAAAGGTTGCAATTCTTTTGGTGCCAGTACTCACACCCCTAACATTCCATGAAACCACTCGCATCTATTTAAAGCCCATATATAGTTTGTGAGAGCAGAGGAAACACTGGAAACACAGGGTTGACCCAGGGACCCGGGGGAAAGACAAAATAGAAAAAAAAACGGTCCACCCCCCCAACCCCCCCTCTCCTACCAACTGATCCAATATACTAACTATCTACTGGATCTATTGACCTAGCACCCCCCCCCCCCCCCCCCCAAAAGCCTACCCAACACAAGTTATTTCACTTAACGTTTTTTTTCCACCCATTCTTTAGCACCTGAAGGATTATTAAAAAAACATGCCCTTCCTCCCACTCGACCCGAAGTCTGGCGGGAAATTGAATAGAATATTGGACCCCTTTAGATCAAAGTTCTTTTTTCAGTTTAATTTAACCTTTCCTTTCATGCTGAATCTCTTTAGCATAGTCCGGGAACAATAACACCGGGGCCCCCTCATAATCCAGTCCCCCCCTTTTCCTTACTCTTCGGAATATCTCATTCCTGTCTCTTGCGGAGAGCAACTTGACCTTAATTGGTCTCGGTTTTGTATGTAGTGCCTGATAATGTTTTACATAAAATTACTTAAAAAAAAAAAAAAATATGCAGTCTGTTTTTCTTTTTTACAATAAATACACTATCTTGATTAGTTAAAATTGCATAAACCGCGAGGGTGCACTGGTGATAGCAGGTACTTAAAAACGTTGTCAAAATGACTGCAAACGGGGAAATATTGAGAAAACAGTACTACACGCCAAAAGCTGTCGGTTCGTACAGCGTCATCGTACCCTTATTCAGAAAATTTGGAATAAGAAAAGAAAAATTGGTTAAACTACAGGGATACTTACACATTGCACAAACCGGTTAAAAAATCAGTTAAAAGAAACAAAGTCGTGGTGTCTGATATCAACGATCAATGGCAAGCCGATCTTGTGTCGATGATAGATTTAAAAAAAAATAATATGGTGTAAAATACTTGCTAACGGTCGTTGATATTCTTTCAAAATACGCTTGGGTGCCTGGACTTTTCTATAAATCCAGGGCGACAGTGGCAGCTGCTTTTGAACAGCTATTTATGTTAGGCGAGCAGTCCCCCAGGAAACTTCAGACGGATCGGGGTTGAGAGTTTATAGCTATGAGACAACTTTGTGAAGCCTTTAAAATACATAATTTTTTAACTTCAAATATGGTCAAAGTTTCGTTGATGGAGCGTTTTAATAGAACGCTGAAAACAAGAATGTACGGCTGAGGAAGCCTATATGTGCCGAAAAGCGTCCCATTTGAGGACCATTTTTTGGAAAATAAAGATACAAGATTAAAGCAAGCAAGAATGTGGCGTTATCTTAGAGAACATAACACATACAGATACATTAACAAGTTACAAGACCTGGTGTATTGTTATAATCGCACGTACCACAGAACCATAAGGTGTCAACCTGTTGATGTAACAAAAGAGAACTCTTTAACCAATTGGAAAAATATCAACGACGATTATGGCGCTATAAAAAAAGTTAAACCGTTATCAAAAATAGGTGACCACGTCAGAATTGTAAGCTATAAGGTGACGTTCGCGAAGTGCTATGAACAAACCTATACAGACGAGATATTTACCATTTATGCCGTAAACACTAGAGGCTTCAGACCCCATTATAAGTTGAAAGACCTGGCCGATGAGCTCATTGAAGGATCGTTGTACGCGGAGGAAAAATCATGAAAAATAGAAAGGTTAGGGGAAAAATGCTGTATTTTGTAAAGTGAGTCGGTTACCCCCAAAAAGTTTAACTTTTGGGTTCCAGAAAAGCAGTTGGTGAGCATGTAAACTGCAGAAGATGGCTCATTTTTTATAACACTACCCTGCAATGCCTCCTCCAAACTTTACCCCGAAAATACAATCGCCGATTGCACCACTAAATTAGCAAAAGCATCAAGCATGAAGTGGCGTTAGATGAGATTCAGTAACCTCATACATGAAAAACCTTTGGGACCGGCGCATGTGTATTCTACGTCGCCCGGCGCGATGACCCTGTCAGAGATTTTTTTGTAAATCGGGTTATCACCCTAATATGAACGAGCTGATCAAAGCCATTAATAACAAACTTGATTCTATAAAAATACAGCCTGATCAAATGCATCTAAGATGCGATGAGATTGACAGAACCGTTTATGTAACGAAATTGGGCTTATACAAGTTTATGCCTGGTGAAAAGTTAAGCAATATATTGGGGCTTCAGGGGTACTCGTGCGATCGCTCAAGCAAGAATGTAGACACATCTTTTTTTGCTACAATGAATCTGGATTGCCTGTTTTAGAACATTTGGTGGATATTTTAGCCGGTGATGATGATTTCGTTTTCGAAAAAGAGAATGATTCTTTACCTATAAAGAGAAAAATTCACCCCTATATTAAAGCCGGAATTTATACAATGTTTGTTTTTACCGATATCATTCATTATCAACTTGTTTGCGAAAGTTACGTACAGATTTTAAGAACTGTGGAGCTAAGGGGAAAAAATGATGAAGTAGTCACGCAAAAGTATAACAGGCTGGACAATATACCTCTCTGCAAACAACACTTTGATACCATTACAATATCGATACTCACGGATTAAATTCAAATATGGGAAAACTATAGTGCGATTACACTTTAGACCTCGCGCTGTGACGACGCATTAAAATGTTGTCCCAGACAGTGTACCGCAACCCGGATGCGTATACACATTATTACATAGCTCAAGCCAGTCATGGTTTGGACGGCTTTCACGGCGCAGAATTCATGCACGGTTCTGGTCTCAACGGGTTATTTTGTGGGTTGTTCCGGCAAGTCGTTCCCCTATTCAAGAAAGGTGTGGAACTTGTAAAACCAGCTGCCAGGAATATAGCAAAATATTATGTCGCTATGGCATTGACCGCCGTCATGGATCAAATAAATAGACCTACGCAAGGGCAGGAAGGCTCTGGCATCATGCAAATTCTGAGAGAAACACTGAACAGAAAACGCGGTCGCGACGGCGTCATCCTACCCCTTTTATGAATAAAGTAGAGCCGACTAAGAGATGTCACTGCCAGAAAACAATAAGCCCTTTACCGAGCGACATCTTCTAATTAACAGCTATGGCTTTTGTAAATGATGCATCCACCGAGTACGCAAAATCAGAGTTGGTTATCTTTCAAATACCGCTTACGCAAACAAGTATTGAAAAATTACATGTTTTATGTAGAGGTACAACCGATAGCGGCCATCACCGACAACGCGCCTTTAGAGTTCTTCATCTTTGGCAGCGGTGAATTTTATTACGACCTAAATAATACTCTGTTGCACGTCATTTGCAGAATCGTTAGCCAGGATAACACACCCATATCCGACAGATCCCGCGTCGTCCTTATTGACTACCCTATTGCTAGCCATTTTAATCAATTGAACATAACGCTCTGCGACACATTGATTTAAATAAGCAACAAACTTTATACGTATAGATCGTATATATACAGTGGGATGCGAAGGTTTGGGCAACTTTGTTAATCGTCATGATTTTCCTGTATAAATAGTTGGTTGTTACGATTAAAAATGTCAGTTAAATATATCATATAGGAGACACACACAGTGATATTTGAGAAGTGAAATGAAGTTTATTGGATTTACAGAAAGTGTGCTATAATTGTTTAAACAAAATTAGGCAGGTGCATAAATTTGGGCACCACAAAAAAGAAATGAAATCAATATTTAGTAGATCCTCCTTTTGCAGAAATTACAGCCTCTAAACGCTTCCTGTAGGTTCCAATGAGAGTCTGGATTCTGGTTGAAGGTATTTTGGACCATTCCTCTTTACAAAACATCTTTAGTTCATTCAGGTTTGATGGCTTCCGAGCATGGACAGGTGTTAAGGCTGGCCGCAGGCTAGCCTGGATTTGTGGGAGGGGCTGGTACCTGACTTAAGCAGTCTGGCTCTCCCAGGCAGCCTGGATTTGTGGGAGGGGCCGGTACCTGTCTTAAGCAGTCTGGCTCTCCCAGGCAGCACGTCGGCATTCGGACGTCTGCTACTTCCGGGTGTGACGTCATCAGCAAGCGTCCTGCACGAGTCGGATCTCAGAGAAGCCGGGTGTACCTTTCACTTCAGTCTGCAAGCTGTTCAGGTCGTTTTCCAAGATAACTGGTTTGTTTGGGGAGCGTGGCAACGTGGAGGAGGGTAGGAGAGTGGGTTGTTCAAATAAAGAAAAAAAAAAAGGGTACAAGTGGATTGTTAAATAAAGTAAAAAAAAAAAAAAAAAGAGTGGGTTGTTCAAATAAAGAAAAAAAAAAGAAAAAGAGAATTTTTTGGGATAAAAAAAAGAAAAAAAAAAAACCTTTATCCACCAAGCTTCATCCATACACCTCTAGCATAGGTACATCCGCCAATACAGCTACACGCTCGCACGACATACACACCCCGTTTCATCTCGTAGACTAGTGTCATACGTCATACGGTCTGTTTTCCACAAATCCTATACTTACATACATCACCTACCACGTCTGTAGGTTCTTTAGCCCGCAGTATTCGTTTTTAATTAATCTGCCACGTCACAGATTCACACAAACTCGCTTCATACGTCAGTGGAAACGACTATCATACTCCCTGTCAGCCTCGAAGGCTTTTCGTTCAATCGTTTCACGCTGCTGGGGGGGGGGGGGAAGGGGAGGGGCTTAGATTCCGTCATCTTGTTTGTCAGCTTACGGGCAGCAGGTCGTAGGGTTAACAGGTTGTGTTTTTTTTTTTTCTCTTCTCTTTTTCTTTCTTCGTTTTTTTTTTGTTGTTGTTGTTTTGTGGTGTTTGTTGTGTTGTTTGCAGTGGTCTACGCCATCTGCAACTTCAGCCAGTGCAGGCTCCTGCATGTCTGTGCCACATGTTTTAGGGCACATCCGGTCACGGTCTGCACATTGAAGCCGGCGTGACTGAGTCGGGTGAATGTGGAGGCACTAGACCAGCTGCTGCGGCTTCATCCGGTTCAGCCGTTCCGTACATTCCTGGTGGAAGGGTTTTCACGGGGGTTTCACACTGGGCTCATAACCTTGCCCCAGCAGACTCATGAATGCCCCAACTTGCAGTCGGCTTCTAAACATGCTGGTCTGGTGGATTCACTCTTGGCAGTTGAGCTGGACAAGGGTTTCATCATTGGTCCTTTCCAGTCCCCTCCTTTCTGCACTTGGAGGGTGAGCCCGGTGGGGGTGGTGCAGGGAAAATATTCCAATAAATTTCGTTTGATTTATGATTTGTCTGCTCCACATTCTTCCCACGTTCCTAGTCTCAACTCGTTGATTCCGTCCGAGGAATTTTCCTTGAAGTATACTTCCGTAGACCAGGCTATCCAGGTCATTCTTCAGACAGGCATGGGGGCTTGGCTGTCCAAAGCAGATGTCTCTGATGCGTTCAAACTGCTGCCCATTAGCCCATCTCTCTGGCAGTGGCATGGCATCAAATGGAGAGATGCGTACTATTTCGCCACAAAGTTGACGTTTGGTTCCTAGAGCAGCCCCAGTCTGTTTGACAGGTTAGCGCAGGCACTGGAATGGATTTTGTTGGAACAGGGTTGCCAGAATGTCATTCACTACCTGGATGATTTTCTGTTGATCGAAGAACCCTCACAGGCACCTGTTGACTTGCAGGTTCTCTTGCAGGTCTTCAAGGAGTTAAACATTCCAGTGGCCGAACACAAAACAGAAGGGCCTGCGCAGGTTGTCACGTTCTTGGGGATCTCTCTGGATTCACGTGCCATGTCAGCCAGTCTGCCACAAGACAAACTCGACAGAATCAAATCAGGTGTCCGTTCCTTGCTCATGTCTCAGGTTTGCACCAAGAGAGAATTGCAGTCTCTGTTGGGCATGTTATACTTTGCCATGAGGATCATTCCTCAGGGTAGAGCATTCATTTCAAGATTGCTAGTCTTATTACAACAGACCAGTGATTTGGACGCATCAGTGCATCTTAATGCGAACGCCCGAGCAGATCTGTTCATGTGGGACAGATTTCTCAGTGGGTGGAACGGCATTTCCATGTTTATTCCGAGGGCCACTTCTGATTCTCCACACGTATTTTCAGACGCGGCTGCCTCGGTAGGTTTCGCGGCCATATTTGGCTCACATTGGTTCGCCGGC
This sequence comes from Bufo bufo, assembly GCF_905171765.1. Classification (NCBI taxonomy): domain Eukaryota; kingdom Metazoa; phylum Chordata; class Amphibia; order Anura; family Bufonidae; genus Bufo; species Bufo bufo. Next base: position 73,725,872 of record NC_053395.1, on the reverse strand, counting down.
TCATGGCCCACACACGTGCTACAGTTGCCGGGGTTTTCTCAGATGTCGGCATTGTTCGAGATCTATCCTATCGTAGCAGCTGCTATAGTCTGGGGGCATAGGTGGTCGGGTCACACGGTGGTTTTCCACACTGACAACATGGCGACCGCAGAGATCATTAACAAGGGCAGATCTAAATCGTTACTTATCATGTCTTTCATGCGTAGATTGACCTGGATAGCTCTGGAACAGGGGTTTCATTTTCATGCCCTGTTTTTGGACGGGGTCAGCAACGTTGCAGCTGATGCTTTATGTCGTTTTGATTTTTCTCGCTTTTTCTTACAGAACCCAGAAGCAGACTCAGTGGGCACCCCGGTACCGGACTGGCGGCTGCTGGTCTTGGATTAGACTCTCTGATGGTGGTCGCCAGTTCACTCATTACCAAGTCTTTGTCGGCCAGTACGTTGCGGTCGTACCGCCGAGCGTGGGTGGTTTTTTCGAACTTTAAGTTGGCATATCCTAGAGGTGACACAGGTCAGGTCAAGTATATGGTGGCTTTCGTGTCTTATTGTCATTCGGTATTGGCTTTATCCTACAACACCATTAAGCTATATTTGGGGTGCAGCATTTTTTGGCACTTCAAGAGCCAGACAGACCCTCTATATTTTCAGCTCACCCGATCAAGGCCATCCTCAGAGGCATTCAAAAAAGCCAGGTCACGGTCAAGTCGGTCCGTCGACCTATTAAGGGGGACACGTTTCGTAGCCTGTCGGAAGTTCTCACATTGTCACCATTCAGAGTCCTTCCCAGCCTGGTGATCAAGGCGGCGATGTACTTGGCGTTTTACGGGTTTTTAAGACCAGGTGAAGTGACACAGGCCAGACAAGGGGCGGTGGCTCTCCGCAAGGGAGATTTAGTCAGGATGGGCAGTAACTCATTTGCAGTTGCCTCACAACAAAACAAGGCAGGTAGGTCCCGGCCATGTAGTTAAGTTCTTCCAGACCACAAACGCATGGTGTCCAGTGACAGTCTTGGACAACCTCTTGCTGGCCCTTAGTCTTCACAGCCCCACCGACCCATTACTTCCATTCCCTGTTGGTCCACTGACGTCCAGCCAGTTCATCAAACATATTCGCATCCTGTTGACCAGTGTAGGATTGAATCCGGCTCAATTCTCGGGGCATTCTTTCCACATCGGTGCGGCATCCGCAGCGTCCAAGCATGGAGTCCCTGTGCATATCATTAAACACTTGGGGCGCTGGCGCTCGGGGTGCTTTGTACGGTATATCCCGGAGCCACAAGCGGAGCTGGTCCAAGCATTCAGTACATTGGCAGAGTAGCACCTAGCACCTCAGGCCAATCCTTCCCTCACTGGTGGGTTTTGCCCCCTTTTTCAGGCATACCGACCTAGTGAGGCCAAGGCACACCTCAGGCCAATTAGGTAGGGGGGTGGTGGTTGGGCATCTTCCACTCGTTTAGGTCCTGACCACAAGTGTTAAGGCTGGCCGCAGGCTAGCCTGGATTTGTGGGAGGGGCTGGTACCTGTCTTAAGCAGTCTGGCTCTCCCAGGCAGCCTGGATTTGTGGGAGGGGCCGGTACCTGTCTTAAGCAGTCTGGCTCTCCCAGGCAGCACGTCGGCATTCGGACGTCCCCTGCCCACCCATTCCCATTCTTCATTCAGTCATTCAACCATCACATTCAGGGTATGCCCCCTTTTTCAGGCATACCGACCTAGTGAGGCCAAGGCACACCTCAGGCCAATTAGGTAGGGGGGTGGTGGTTGGGCATCTTCCACTCGTTTAGGTCCTGACCACAACTCTCTTTAAGTCACACCACAGATTTTCAATTATATTCAGGTCTGGGGACTGAGATGGCCATTCCAGAACGTTGTACTTGTTCCTCTGCATAAATGCCTTAGTGGATTTTGAGCAGTGTTTAGGGTCGTTGTCTTGTTGAAAGATCCAGCCCCGGGCGCAGCTTCAGCTTTGTCACTGATTCCTGGACATTGGTCTCCAGAATCTGCTGATACTGAGTGGAATCCATGCGTTCCTTTAACATTGACAAGATTCCCAGTCCCTGCACTGGCCACACAGCCCCACAGCATGATCGAACCACCACCATATTTTACTGTAGGAAGCAGGTGTTTTTCTTGGAATGCTGTGTTCCTTTTCCTCCATGCATAACGCCCCTTGTTATGGCCAAATAACTAAATTTTAGTTTCATCAGTCCACAGCACCATATTCCAAAATGAAGCTGGCTTGTCCAAATGTGTTTTAGCCCACCTCAAGCGGCACTTTTTGTGCTGTGGGCGGAGAAAAGGCTTCCTCTGCATCACTCTTGCATACAGCATCTCCTTGTGTAAAGTGCACCGAATGGTTGAACGGTGCACAGTGACTCCATCTGCAGCAAGATGATGTTGAAGGTCTTTGGTGCTGGTCTGTGGGTTGACTCTGACTGTTCTCACCATTCGTCGCTTCTGTCTATCCGAGATTTTTCTTGGTCTGACACTTCGAGCCTTAACTTGAACTGAGCCTGTGGTCTTCCATTTCCTCAATATGTTCCTAACTGTGGAAACAGACAGCTGAAATCTCTGAGACAGCTTTCTGTATCCTTCCCCTAAACCATGATGGTGAACAATCTTTGTCTTCAGGTTATTTGAGAGTTGTTTTGAGACCCCCATGTTGTTACTCTTCAGAGAAAATTAAAAGAGGAGGGGAACTTACAATTGACCCCCTTAAATACTCTTTCTCATAATTGGATTCACCTGTGTATGTAGGTCAGGGGTCACTGAGCTTACCAAGCCAATTTGAGTTCCAATAATTAGTTCTAAAGGTTTTGGAATCAATAAAATGACAACAGTGCCCAAATTTATGCACCTGCCTAATTTTGTTTAAACAATTATAGCACACTTTCTGTAAATCCAATCAACTTCATTTCACTTCTCAAATATCACTGTGTGTGTCTCCTATATGATATATTTAACTGACATTTTTTATCGTAACAACCAACGATTTATACAGGAAAATCATGACGATTAACAAGGTTGCCCAAACTTTAGCATCCCACTGTATATAATAATTCACAAATTTTAGCTGGCCAATTTACATCCGGCTTATTCTATAAAGATACCGCAGGGCATCATGATGACCGGGCTCTCGACGGCCGGAATGTCGGTTTCGCCAAGAGAACTCAGTACACGACTCGTTCTAGAAGTGTAGAATTAATGGGCCCATTTACGCCGATATATTTAATCAGCCGAAGTTAATACTGAACGGCCTAGATCAAAAAATGAGGTTGACCAGAAACAAAGATTCCTTCTGTCTTATATCTGCCGAGGCGACTCATTTTAAAGTCCAAATACAGCAAGCTTCGCTGTTTGTCAGAAGAGTTCAAGTATCACCCGCTGTGAGAATCGGACACAGTCGCGCTCTGTTAACTGCTAACTAGGGTTGAAAGAACTCGAACTGTAAAGTTTGGGTTCGTACCGAACTTTAGGATTTTTGGACCCTGGACCCGAGTTGAGTTTGGTGTTCAGCAATTTAATGGCGCTTTTTTAAAGGCTCCAGAGCAGCTAATCAACAAGCGTTTTACTCTTGTGACCTTAGAAGCCATCACAGCCATGCCTACTAATGGCATTGCTGTGATTGGCCAGTGCAGCATGTGACCCAGCCTTTATATAAGCTGGAGTCACGTAGCGCTGCACGTTACTCTGATCTGATTAGTGTAGGGATAGGATGCTGCTGCTGTGAGGGAGAGAATAGGAAATAATCTTTAATCTGAAGTGCTTGTTAACTCAGCGATCTACATAGATTTAGTTTTGTGGGTGCACAATCTTTTTACCCTGCTCTGAGCCCAGTGACACAGAAAAATAACTTTTATGCATCTGTTAGTTAGGTGGGCGGCAGCGGGCATTTTATGCAAGCTCAGTGCACCAGCACAGCATATGTGCATTTGTGACATTCAAATACAAGCTTGAAATACTTCAATAATTTTCTGGGTTTAAAAAAATACCCATTTTTGGCAATACCCTACATCTGGTGCCTTTGCAGCATTTGTCAGTGTGACATACAAGCTAGAAATACTGCAATAATATTCTGGGTTTTAAAAAAACACCCATTTTGGGCAAAATACTAAATTTGCGGCCTTGGCTGCATCTGTCGGTGTGAAATACACGCGTTAGATACTGGTGTTTTATTCTGATATTAATAAAACACCCATTTTGGGCAATATCCAAAATTTTCGAACTTGGCTGCATCTTTAGGCTACATTCACACGTCCGTGGTGTGTTGCGGACCCGCAAATTGCGGGTCCGCAACACACCAGCCCGTCACCCCCATAGAAATGCCTATTCTTGTCCGCAAGCTGCCGTGCTCCGCAATTGCGGCTGCAGACAGCACACTGTGTGCTGTCCGCATCCATTCCGTCCCCATAGAGAATGAATGGGTCCGCGCCCATTCCGAAAAATTGCGGAAAGGGTGCGGACCCATTTTGCGGACGTGTGAATGGAGCCTAACTGTGAGATACAAGCTTAAAATACTGCAATAATATTCTGGGTTTAAAAAAGCACCAAATTTTGGCAATATGCTACATCTGGGGCCTATGCTGCATTTGTTAGTTGGACATACAAGCTAGAAATACTGCAATAATATTCTGGGTTTAAAAAAACACCCATTTTGGGCAAAATACTAAATTTGCAGCCTTTGCAGCCTTTGCTGCATCTGTCAGAGTGTAATACACGCATTAGACACTGGTGTTCTATTCTGTTATTAAAAAAAAAAACATTTTGGGCATAATAGTACATTTGCAGCATTTGCTGCATCTGTCAGTGTGAAATACACAAAAAAACACCTATTTTGGGCAAGATCCAAAATTTGAGGAGAGCGTTAAATAAGGGACGTGGTCCCGGTCATGGTCCTGCTGGTGGAGCTCCTGTTGCAGGGAGAGGACGTGGTCGATCTGTGCCAGCTACACGCACAAGTGAAACACCTTCCTCAGATGCAAGTAGGCGACAGAACCTTCAGCGTTATTTGGTCAGGCCTAATGCGACTCTACCTCCAGTTCCTTCACATTGTCTCCCACCCAGTATACTGCTAAAAGATCAGAGTTAGCATCTGAGCAGTCTGAGACCCAAGTCATGCAGCAGTCTCTTCTGCTTTTTGATGACTCTGCTAGCAGGGTTTTCCAGGGCCATCCACATAGCCCTGCCCCAGAGTGGAAGAGATTGAGTGCACCGATGCCCAACCACTTTTGTTTTAAGATAAGTACATGGGAGGACCACCGCAGTACATGGGAGGACCACCGCAGCAGTGTGCAGAAAGACAAGGAGGGTAGGGGTGAAGACTGGGTGGAAGATGATGAGGAGACGATGAGGTCCTCGACCCCACATAGAATTAAGGTCATGCGAGTGACCTGTGTAGTTCTGAGGAAGAGGTGGTGGTCACACAGAGCCACTAACACAGCAGAAGAGGGAGCAGGGTGCAAAAGCGGAGTGGCCATCCTCTAGACATTACGCCTGCTACTGCCCAATGCAGGAAGGGACCAAGCACACCAAAGCCAGCTCCAAGGACTTCTCTGGCATGGCAGTTCTTCAGACAATGTGCTGACAACAAGACACGAGTGGTTTGCACGCTGTGCAATCAGAGCCTGAAGCCAGACATAAACGTTCTCAACCTGAGCACAACCTGCATGACCAGGCATCTAAGTGCAAAGCACGAGCTGCAGTGGAGTAGTCACCTCAAAAACAAAGAAAGGTCTCTGGCTCCTCTTGCTTCCTCTTCTGCTGCAGTCTCGGTTTCTTCATTTACCTCTGGAGTGACAGTAGCGCCTGCCACCCCGCAAACAGAGGATCTGCCAGCAACGCCACTGCCTGGGTCACCAAGCATCTCCGCAATGTCCCACGTTCATCTCTCTATCTCCTAAACACTGGAGCAGAAGAGGAAGTACCCCTTACCCACCCGCGATCCCTGGCCCTGAATGCCACATTTCAAAATTCTTGACCTTTGAAATGCTGTCATTCCGTCTGGAGGAGACGGAGAGTTTTAAAAGCCTTATGGCGGTGGCTGTCCCACAGTACGTCGTGACCAGCTGCCACTACTTTTCTAGGCGAGCCATCCCTTCCCTTCACAACCAAGTGGGGGACAAAATCAGGTGTGCACTGCGCAACGCCATCTGTGGCAAGGTCCACCTAACTACGGATACGTGAACCAGTAAGCACGGTAAAAATATAAGTGAAGAAGGAGATCCAGCTTCCAAAGCCTCGACAATTGCTTTTTTTGGAGTAAGCACGGTAAGGGACGTTATATCTCCCTAACAGCACACTGGGTAAATGCAGTGGCGGCTGGACCTGAGGCGGATAGCAGTTTGGCGCAAGTTCTTCCACCACTGAGGATTGCAGGGCACTTCTCCTTGCATCCTGTTGCTTCCTCCTCCTACTCCGCTTCCTCATCCTCTTCCTCCTCCTCATCCGGCCAGCGTAACACCTTCACCACCAACTTCCGCATAGCCAGGGGTGAACGACAGCAGGCAGTTTTAAAACTTATCTGTTTGGGGGACAAACCCCACACCACGCAGGAGCTGTGGACAGGCCTTGAACAACAGACCGATGAGTGGTTAGTGCCAGTGAGCCTCAGGCCAAGCCTGGTGGTGTGCGATAATGGGCAAAATTTTGTCGCAGCTCTGGTACTAGCCGGTTTGACGCTCATCCCTTGCCTGGTGCATATGCTGAATTTGGTGGTGCAGAGGTTCCTTAAAAATTAACCTGATATGTCAGAGCTGCTGCAGAAAATGTGGGCCGTCTGTGCGCGCTTTCGGCGTTCTCACCATGCTGCTGCTCGCCTGTCAGCACTGCAGCGTAACTTCGACCTTCCCGCTCACCGCCTCATATGTGACGTGCCCACAAGGTGGAACTCCACCTTGCACATGCTGGCCAGACTGTGCGAGCAGCAGCTTGCGATAGTGGAGTTTCAGCTGCACCTTGCATGGGTGAGTCGCTCTGCGGAACAGCACCATTTCACCACCAATGACTAGGCCTCCATGCGAGACCTGTGTTCCTTATTGCGCTGTTTCGAGTATTCTACCAACATGGTCAGTGCCGATAACGCCGTTCTCAGCGTTACTATCCCACTACTATGCCTCCTTGAAAAAACACTTTTGGCGATGATGGAAGAGGATTTGGCACAGGAGGAGCAGGTGGACGAGGGATCATTACATAGGGTTTCCGGCCACTCATTCACAATTGGCTCCGATGGTGGGTTCCTGCACCCACAAACGACAGGTACACAATTGTCCAGCCAGGGCACAGTTCTGGAGGATAATGAGCGATTACATGCTGCAGTGTCTCTGCAACGACCGCTGAGTTGCCCACATTCTAACTTGTGCTGATTACTGGCTGGCCACGCTGCTGTATCCCCATTACAAGAACAACGTCCTTAATTCCATCAATGGAGCGTGATCGTAAGATGCGCGAGTACAAGCGCACGCTGGTAGATGCGCTGCTGTTTGCATTCCCACCTGACAGCGGGGGCACAGTGGAAGCACAAGGCGAAGGCAGAGGAGGTGGAAGAGGTCGCCAATGCAGCTAGGGCACCACCAGCACCTCAGAAAGCAGGGTTAGCATGGTCGAAATGAGGAAAAGCTTTGTCAGCATGCCACAACAACCAGCACCATCCAGCTGATACGGAACGTCTTAGCAGGAGGCAGCATTTCAGCAACATGGTGGAGCAGTATGTGTGCACACGCCTACACGTACTGAATGACGGGTCTGCCCCCATCAACTTCCGGGTCTTCACATTGGGCACATGGCCTGAGATTGCCCTTTATGCCTTGGACTTGCTGGACTGCCCTGCAGCCAGTGTATTGTCTGAACGTGTGTTTAGCACGGCAGAGGGAGTTATCTCAGACAAGCGCAGCGCCTGTCCACAGCCAATGTGCACAAGCTCACGTTCATTAAAATGAACCAGGCATGGATCCCACAGGACTTGTTCGTACCTTGTGCGGAATCGACATGTATATCGGCCTTACCCAGCCATTGTTATACTACAGCGCAATTGCTCACAGTTGTATTTTGGATATTTCCCACTCTTTTGGAGTGTACCCAAATAAAAACATTAAAAAATAATAATAATTGAAAACCAAAATCCAGTGTTGGCTACCTCGTCCTCCTTCACCGCCGCTTCCACCTACACCACTACGTCCACCACCTCTTCAAACTCCTACTCCATATGGACCACCACCTCATAAATCAAGATAATTTTTTTTAATTTGTACGTATTTTATTTCATTTGATGTAATTTCACTAATTTGTCTGTTACATTTTCGGATGAAACTCACCAATTGTTGGCTGTGAAATACCACTGCTACACCTAATAGACAGGAAAAAAATTCACTAATTTGTCTGTTACATACTTAGGTGAAATTCACCAATTTTTGGGTGTGATATACCCCTGCTCTACCTAGTAGACACATAAAAAAATTTCACTAATTTGTCTGTTAAACATTCAAGTGAAATTCACCAGTTTTTGGGTGTGATATATAGAGATGGCCAGTTTGCAGTTTTCGCCCTCAAATCTGCCATCTTAACTGACAAGTCCGGCGAGGCACAGGTATGTCCATACCTGTTCCTGTGCGTGAGCCGGTCTGAAATGAAATGCGGTCTCCGGGAGCACGCTGTTCCGAGAACGGCCCCCGGAGGCTGTTCTCGGAACTGCCTGCTCCCGGAGACCGCATTTCATTTCAGACCGGCTCGTGCACAGGCACAGGTAAGGACTTACCTTAGCCTCGCCGGACTTGTCAGTTAAGATGGCAGATCGCATGTGTTCGCGGGTGAACACTGCGAACTGGCCATCACTGGTGATATACCCCTGCTCTACCTAGTAGACAGGTAAAAAAAAAAATTCACTAATTTGTCTGTTACATATTCGGGTGAAATTCACCAATTTTTTGCTGTGATATACCCCTGCTCTATCTAGTAGACAGGAAAAAAAATTCACTAATTTGTCTGTCACGTATTCGGTGAAATTCACCAATTTTTTTCTGTGATATACCCCTGCTATACCTAGTAGACAGGTAAAAACATTTCACTAATTTGTCTGTTACATTCTTGGGTGACATTTGACCATTTTTGCCGTGAATAAACCCCTGCTCTGCATAAATGACAGGGACATAAATTTTAAAAAATTGTCTGTTACATTGTCAGGTGACATTTTACCAATTTTGCCGTATACAAACCCCTGCTCTGCATAGGTGACATGGAATTAAATTTCAAAAATTCTTCTTTTTTTGAAGCGTGCCACCTCCTTTACTTGTAAGTGTCGGCTTCAATAATTTGTCCCACTTTTCCGCTTGATCACCATTTAATATCATCCATTGACCTCCCTTGGATGTGGTATCTCTTTCTCACGCTCCCTCTCCGGCGTGGAACCCTGATTCGCCGATAACCATGATCAACATGGTAGGCGCAGAAAAGAACATCTAAAGTTGATAGAGAAGATATCCAAATGGATCGTGGATGTCACGGGGAGGCGATCAGGCAAAAGTTATCTAGAGTCAACAAAGGGCAGCAGGGCCTCTCCTGCTAACGTTTCTAAATCCAAAATACCCCAGTGACATTCGCTATAATTTTTTAAAATTATTCCAATAACAGGGCATCTTAAGAGTTCTGTATTGTTATTTATCGTCACTACCTCCCCGAGTCAGGAGTGGGTAATTGCCGAGCGCCCCCTCCTTAACTTAGAAGCTTCTGCTTCAATATTTTGTCCCACATTTCCACTCGATCACATAGAATTTCATCCATTGACCTCCCTTGGATGTAGTATCACTTTCTCACGCTCCCTCTCCTGATTCGCCGCGAACCGTGATCAACATGGTAGGTGCAGAAAAGAACATCGAAAGTTGATAGAGAAGATATCCAATTGGATCGTTAACATCACGGGGACGTGCGACATGGTGGGGCAGTATGTGTGCACACGCCTACACGTACTAACTGATGGTTCTGCCCCCTTCAACTACTGGATCCCCAAATTGGGCACATGGCCTCAACTTGCCCTTTACGCTTTGGAGGTGCTGGCCTGTCCTGCAGCCAGTGTATTGTCTGAACGTTTGTTTAGCACGACTGGGGGGGGGGTTATCACAGGTTATATTTCCCAATGTTTTGGGTTGTACCCTAATTTAAACAAAAAAAACTGTGTAGGCTACCTCCTCCTCCTCCACGGCCGCTTCCACCTACACCGCCACATCCACTGCCTCCTCAACCTCCTACTTCATATGGACCTCGTCTTCCTAGATCAAGATTATTATTTTTTATTTTAACGTATTTTATGTTATTTAAAGTCATTTCCCTATCCACATTTGTTTGCAGAGCACTTGCCATGCTCTTAACCAAATTTTGCTGTCATTTGCAGCCCTCTAGCCCTTTCCATGACATTGTTAGAGCCATTTTAGTGCTCCAAAGTTCAGGTCCCCATTGACTTCCATGGGGTTCGGGGTCAAGTTTGGGTCAAAGTACTCGGTCAATTGCACGTCGCTTAAAGTGTATAGCATTCCCGCCGGTACTTGCATATCTAAACATGAGAATCTTTTTGTGGGAGACAATCCAAAAACAGTAATACTAGCGTTTGTGGACAACAAATCATTTTCCGGGAACTACCAAAGAGATCATTTGTGTTTCAATCACTATAATGTAAATTATGCTGCCTTATATTTGGACAGACAACAGATACCCGCAAACCTATTTCTGCCTAATTTTTAAGACCATTCGTACACATTTCGGGGAAGTGGTCTATATTGTAAATACGGACAATTCATATCAGCGGGGAAAGCACTGGATTTTAATTATATTATACCCGAATGACGTATCTATATTTTTTTTATAGTTATGGATTATCACCTGCGAATGAAATATTTACTGGTGAATTTATGATTATAAGTTTATAAGTAGAGTTGAGCGAACACCTGGATGTTCGGGTTCGACGAGTTCGGCCGAACTTTCGAAAAATGTTCGGGTTCGGGATCCGAACTCGACCCGAACTTCATCCCGAACCCGAACCCCATAGAAGTCAATGGGGACCCGAACTTTTGGGCACTAAAAAGGCTGTAAAACACACCCGGAAAGGGCTAGAGGGCTGCAAAAGGCAGCAAAATGTAGTTAAATCCCCTGCAAACAAATGTAGATAGGGAAATGATGAGTTAACATAAAATAAATAAAAATTAAACAATATTAATTGGAGTGAGGTCCCATAGCACAGAATCAGGCTTCAAGTCACCCACCAATGGAGAAGGTCACTTACTATTATTTTGACCACAGCACCCAGACAAAGGAGAGAGGTCCCACAGCAGAGAACCAGGCATCATATCACCCACCACAGGAGTAGGCCACCATTTAGTTACTTTGACCCCTACACCCAGACGGAGGAGAGAGGTTACACAGCAGAGAATCAGGCATTTAGATCACCCACCACAGGAGTAGGCCACCATTGAATCAGACCCCGGCAACCATGTCAGATGGCACAAGCATAAGCTTTATATCAATCAGCACAGGAGAAGGCGACTTTGACAGACTTTGACCCCTACACCCGGACGGAGGAGAGAGGTTTCAAAGCAGAGAATCAGGCATTTAGATCACCCACCACAGGAGTAGGCCCCAATTTAATGGGACCCCGGCAACCATGTCAGATGGCACAACCATCAGCTTCATATCAATCAGCACAGGAGAAGGCGACTTTGAAAGACTTTGACCCCTACACCCAGACGGAGGAGAGAGGTTTCACAGCAGAGAATCAGGCATTTAGATCACCCACCACAGGAGTAGGCCCCCATTGAATCAGACCCTGGCAACCATGTCAGATGGCACAACCATCAGCTTTATATCAATCAGCACAGGAGAAGGCGACTTTGAAAGACTTTGACCCCTACACCCAGATGGAGGAGAGAGGTTTCACAGCAGAGAATCAGGCATCATATCAACCACCACAGGAGAAGCCACCATTTAATTACTTTGACCCCTGCACCCAGGAAGAGGAGAGAGGCACCACAGCACATATTCTGGCATCATATCAGCCACCACAGGAGAAGCCACCATTGAGTTACTTTGACCCCCGCACCCAGGAAGAGGAGAGAGGCACCACAGCACATATTCTGGCATCATATCAGCCACCACAGGAGAAGCCACCATTGAGTTACTTTGACCCCCGCACCCAGGAAGAGGAGAGAGGCACCACAGCACATATTCTGGCATCATATCAGCCACCACAGGAGAAGCCACCATTTAGTTACTTTGACCCCTTCACCCAAACAGAGGAGAGAGGTTCCACATCAGAGAATCAGGCATCATATCAACCACCACAGGAGTAGGCCACAATTTAGTTTATTTGACCCCTGCACCCATGAAGAGGAGAGAGGCCCCACAGCACATATTCTGGCATCATATCACACACCACAGGAGAAGGCCTCTTTCAGTGATTTAGGCCTTTGGACCCAGACAGAGGAGAGAGGTCAGAGATTAGCTTCATATCCCCCAGCACAGCAGAAGACCGCTTTATTTGACTTAGGCCTCAGCACCCAGACAGAAGACAGAGGTAGCATGGCAGAGGTTATGGCTTCATGTCACCCGTTAGTTTAACCGGCCACTTTCATCTGGTTAGGCCCCGGCGCCCAGACAGAGAAGAGTTTCATTCAACTGTGGGTTTCATAAAATTTGTATCAAATAAAGAAGTGGCCCGTAGCACAACAAGACATGTTTTAGGCAGTTAATAAGGACTACTCTGCACAAGGGAGGGACAGGTCCTGTGGGATCCATGCCTGGTTCATCTTTATGAAGGTCAGCTTGTCCACGTTGGCTGTGGACAGGCGGCTGCGCTTGTCAGTAATGACGCCCCCTGCCGTGCTGAATACGCGTTCAGATAAAACGCTGGCCGCCGGGCAGGAAAGCACCTCCAAGGCATTACATGCTAACTCTGGCCACGTGGACAATTTCGAAACCCAGTAGTTGAATGGGGCCGAACCATCCGTCAGGATGTGGAGGGGTGTGCAGACATACTGTTCAACCATGTTAGTGAAATGCTGCCTCCTGCTAACACGTTCCGTATCAGGTGTCGGTGCAGATAGCTGTGGCGTGGAGACAAAACTTTTCCAAATTTCTGCCATGCTAACCCTGCCCTCAGATGAGCTGGCCGTGACACAGCTGCGTTGGCGACCTCTTGCCACTCCTCTGCCTTCACCTTCCACCTGTTCCCCTGTGACATGTGGGAATGCTCTCAAGAGCGCCTCTATCAGCGTGCGCTTGTACTCGCGCATCTTACGGTCGCGCTCCAGTTCAGGAATTAAAGTGGGCACATTGTCTTTATACCGGGGATCCAGCAGGGTGGCCACCCAGTAGTCTGCACACGTTAAAACGTGGGCAACTCTGCTGTCGTTGCGCAGGCATTGGAGCATATATTCGCTCATGTGGGCCAGGCTACCCATGGGTAAGGACAAGCTGTCCTCTGTGGGAGGCGTATCGTCATCGTCCACCGTATCCCCCCAGCCACGCACCAGTGATGGGCCTGGGCTGCCACCCCGCTGTGAACTTGCGTCATCCTCGTCCCCCTCCACCTCCTCCTCCTCCTCGTCCTCCAGTACAGTGCCTTGGCTGGCGACTTGTGAACCTGTCCTCTGCTGCTTAAACAAACCTCCCTCTGAGCCACTTCGAACAGACTGGCCCGAAAGTGTTAGAAACGAGCCCTCATCCTCCTCCTCCTCCTCCACCTGGGCCACCTCCTCTAACATCATTGCCCTAAGTGTTTTCTCAAGGAGACATAGAAGTGGTATTGTAACGCTGATAACAGTGTCATCGCCACTGGCCATGTTGGTGGAGTACTCGAAACAGCGCAGCAGGGCACACAGGTCTCGCATGGAGGCCCAATCATTGGTGGTGAAGTGGTGCTGTTCGGCAGTACGACTGACGCGAGCGTGCTGCAGCTGAAACTCCACTATGGCCTGCTGCTGCTCGCACAGTCTCTCCAGCATGTGCAAGGTGGAGTTCCACCGGGTGGGCACGTCGCATATGAGGCGGTGAGCGGGAAGGCCGAAGTTCCGCTGTAGCGCAGACAGGCGAGCAGCGGCAGGATGTGAACGGCGGAAGCGCGCACAGACGGCCCGCACTTTATGCAGCAGCTCTGACATGTTGGGGTAGTGGTGAATGAACCTCTGCACCACCAAGTTCAGCACATGCGCCAGGCAAGGGATGTGCGTCAAACCGGCTAGTCCCAGAGCTGCCACGAGATTTCGCCCATTATCGCATACCACCAGGCCTGGCTTGAGGCCCACCGGCAGAAACCACTCGTCGGTCTGTTGTTCAATACCCCGCCACAACTCCTGTGCGGTGTGGGGCCTGTCCCCCAAACATATGAGTTTCAGAATGGCCTGCTGACGTTTACCCCGGGCTGTGCTGAAGTTGGTGGTGAAGGTGTGTGGCTGACCGGATGAGCTGGTGGAAGCAGTGGAGAAGGAAGCCGAGTAAGAGGAGGAGGCTACAGGAGGCAGAGAATGATGCCCTGCGATCCTAGGGGGCGGAAGGACGTGCCCCAAGGAACTGTCCGCCGGGGGCCCAGCCGCCACTACATTCATCCAGTGTGCAGTTAGTGAGATATAGCGTCCCTGGCCGTGCTTACTGGTCCACGTATCTGTGGTTAGGTGTACCTTGCCACAAATGGCGTTGCGCAGTGCACACTTGATTTTATCGGACACTTGCATGTGCAGGGAAGGCACGGCTGTCTTGGAGAAGTAGTGGCGGCTGGGAACCACATACTGCGGGACAGCCATGGCCATCAGCTGTTTGAAGCTGTCTGTGTCCACCAGCCGGAATGACAGCATTTCAAAGGCCAGCAGTTTAGAAATGCTGGCGTTCAGACCAAGGGCTCGAGGGTGACTCGGGGGGAATTTGCGCTTCCTCTCTAAGGTTTGAGATATTGAGAGCTGAACGCTGCTGTGTGATATAGTGGAGACGCTAGTTGACGGTGGCGGTGGTGGTGGTGTCGGTGGCACATCCTCTGTTTGCTGCTCGGCAGGTGGCAACATTCCTCTCGAGGCGGAAGCCGAGGCAGCAGCGGTAGAGGGAGCAGGGGGAGCCTCAGCGAGTGCCTGGTTTTTAAGGTGTGTACCCCACTGCAGTTCATGCTTTGCATGTAGATGCCTGGTCATGCAGGTTGTGCTGAGGTTCAGAACGTTAATGCCTCGCCTCAGGCTCTGATGGCAGAGCGTGCAAGTCACTCGGGTCTTGTCGGTAGGACATTGTTTAAAGAAGTGCCATGCCAGGGAACTCTTTGAAGCTGCCTTTGTGGGGCTGGGTCCCTGTTGGCGATGTCCAGTAGCAGGCGAACTCTGGGGGCGGCGGCTCGTCTGCTTTGGCCCCCTGCTCCCTCTTTGGCTTCGCTGTTGTCTCGGTCTCACCACTACCTCTTCCTCTGAACTGTGAAAGTCATCGCCACGACCTTCAGTCCATGTGGGGTCTAAGACCTCATCGTCCTCTGCATCGTCTTCCACCCAGTCTCCCTCCCTGACCTCCTCCTGTTCAGTCTGCACACTGCAAAAAGACGCGGCAGTGGGCACCTGTGTTTCGTCATCATCAGAGAGTCGGTGACTCTGCTGTGGTGGTATTCCCATGTCCTCTTCATCTGGAGACATAAGTGGTTGTGCGTCAGTGCATGGTATGTCTTCCTCCACTGGGGAAGGGCTAGGTGGACGCCCCTGGGAAACCCTGAAAGCAGAGTCTTCAAACAGAAGAAGAGACTGCTGCATAACTTGTGGCTCAGACCGTTTCCCTGATATGCTTGGGGGTGATGTGACAGACTGATGGGCTTGGTTTTCAGGTGCCACCTGTGCGCTTTCCGCAGAAGACTGGGTGGAAGACCATGTGGTGAACGTGCTGGAAGCACTGTCGGCCACCCAATCGATTAATGCCTGTACCTGCTCAGGCCTTACCATCCTAAGAGCGGCATTGTGCCCCACGAGATATTGCGGTACATTCTGCCGGCTAGTTGAGGGAGTTCGTTCCCTACTGTGTGCGCCTGGGGCCGAACGGCCACGTCCTCTACCAGCAACAGAGGCTCCACGGACACCACCACGACCGCGTCCTCGTCCCTTAATAGTATTTTTCTTCATTGTTGCGATTCAACTCGCACCACAATAAAATATATTATTTTTTATAAGCAAAATCCCCTCACTGGAATACTTTCAGTCTTTTGACTGTATGGATTACAGATGGAATGACTGTTATATGTGAGTACCGCTTTCTTTGACAGATTCTAGTATGGGTACATATATGTTTTTCCAACCCCAGCAAATTAGTTTGCTAATTCCAGATGTATGAAACGCAGGCCTAACTGTATCTAGTATATTGAACACCAGATAAACTAACTTGGCCTTTTTTAAATATAAAAAATTCCCTCACTGGAATACTTTCAGTCTTTTGACTGTATGGATTACAGATGGAATGACTGTTATATGTGAGTACCGCTTTCTTTGACAGATTCTAGTATGGGTACATATATGTTTTCCCAACCCCAGCAAATTAGTTTGCTAATTCCAGATGTATGAAACGCAGGCCTAACTGTATCTAGTATATTGAACGCCAGATAAACTAACTTGGCCTTTTTTAAATAAAAAAAATTCCCTCACTGGAATACTTTCAGTCTTTTGACTGTATGGATTACAGATGGAATGACTGTTATATGTGAGTACCGCTTTCTTTGACAGATTCTAGTATGGGTACATACAGTGGCGGAAATAATTATTTGACCCCTCACTGATTTTGTAAGTTTGTCCAATGACAAAGAAATGAAAAGTCTCAGAACAGTATCATTTCAATGGTAGGTTTATTGTAACAGTGGCAGATAGCACATCAAAAGGAAAATCGAAAAAATAACTTTAAATAAAAGATAGCAACTGATTTGCATTTCATTGAGTGAAATAAGTATTTGAACCCTCTAACAAAAAAAGACTTAATACTTGGTGGAAAAACCCTTGTTTGCAAGCACAGAGGTCAAACGTTTCTTGTAATTGATGACCAAGTTTGCGCACATTTTAGGAGGAATGTTGGTCCACTCCTCTTTGCAGATCATCTCTAAATCCCTAAGGTTTCGAGGCTGTCTCTGTGCAACTCTGAGCTTGAGCTCCCTCCATAGGTTTTCGATTGGATTAAGGTCCGGAGACTGACTAGGCCACTCCATGACCTTAATGTGCTTCTTCTTGAGCCACTCCTTTGTTGCCTTTGCTGTATGTTTTGGGTCATTGTCGTGCTGGAACACCCATCCACGACCCATTTTCAGTTTCCTGGCAGAGGGAAGGAGGTTGTCGCTCAGGATTTCACGATACATGGCTCCGTCCATTTTCCCGTTTATGCGAATAAGTTGTCCTGTGCCCTTAGCAGAAAAACACCCCCAAAGCAAAATGTTTCCACCCCCATGCTTGACGGTGGGGACGGTGTTTTGGGGGTTATAGGCAGCATTTTTCTTCCTCCAAACACAGCGAGTTGAGTTAATGCCAAAGAGCTCTATTTTGGTCTCATCAGACCACAGCACCTTCTCCCAGTCACTCTCTGAATCATTCAGGTGTTCATTGGCAAACTTCAGACGGGCCTGCACATGTGCCTTCCTGAGCAGGGGGACCTTGCGAGCCCTGCAGGATTTTAATCCATTGCGGTGTAATGTGTTTCCAATGGTTTTCTTGGTGACTGTGGTCCCTGCTAATTTGAGGTCATTAACTAACTCCTCCCGTGTAGTTTTAGGATGCTTTTTCACCTTTCTCAGAACCATTGACACCCCACGAGGTGAGATCTTGGGTGGAGCCCCAGAGCGAGGTCGATTGATGGTCATTTTGTGCTCCTTCCATTTTCGAACAATCGCACCAACAGTTGTCACCTTCTCTCCCAGCTTCTTGCTAATGGTTTTGTAGCCCATTCCAGCCTTGTGCAGGTCTACAATTTTGTCTCTGACATCCTTGGACAGCTCTTTGGTCTTTCCCATGTTGGAGAGTTTGGAGTCTGCTTGATTGATTGATTCTGTGGACAGGTGTCTTTTATACAGGTGACTAGTTAAGACAGGTGTCCTTAATGAGGGTGACTAATTGAGTAGAAGTGTCTAACCACTCTGTGGGAGCCAGAACTCTTAATGGTTGGTAGGGGTTCAAATACTTATTTCACTCAATGAAATGCAAATCAGTTGCTATCTTTTATTTAAAGTTATTTTTTCGATTTTCCTTTTGATGTGCTATCTGCCACTGTTACAATAAACCTACCATTGAAATGATACTGTTCTGAGACTTTTCATTTGTTTGTCATTGGACAAACTTACAAAATCAGTGAGGGGTCAAATAATTATTTCCGCCACTGTATATGTTTTCCCAACCCCAGCAAATTAGTTTGCTAATTCCAGATGTATGAAACGCAGGCCTAACTGTATCTAGTATATTGAACGCCAGATAAACTAACTTGGCCTTTTTTAAATAAAAAAAATTCCCTCACTGGAATACTTTCAGTCTTTTGACTGTATGGATTACAGATGGAATGACTGTTATATGTGAGTACCGCTTTCTTTGACAGATTCTAGTATGGGTACATATATGTTTTCCCAACCCCAGCACATTAGTTTGCTAATTCCAGATGTATGAAACGCAGGCCTAACTGTATCTAGTATATTGAACGCCAGATAAACTAACTTGGCCTTTTTTAAATAAAAAAAATTCCCTCACTGGAATACTTTCAGTCTTTTGACTGTATGGATTACAGATGGAATGACTGTTATATGTGAGTACCGCTTTCTTTGACAGATTCTAGTATGGGTACATATATGTTTTCCCAACCCCAGCACATTAGTTTGCTAATTCCAGATGTATGAAACGCAGGCCTAACTGTATCTAGTATATTGAACGCCAGATAAACTAACTTGGCCTTTTTTAAATAAAAAAAATTCCCTCACTGGAATACTTTCAGTCTTTTGACTGTATGGATTACAGATGGAATGACTGTTATATGTGAGTACCGCTTTCTTTGACAGATTCTAGTATGGGTACATATATGTTTTCCCAACCCCAGCAAATTAGTTTGCTAATTCCAGATGTATGAAACGCAGGCCTAACTGTATCTAGTATATTGAACGCCAGATAAACTAACTTGGCCTTTTTTAAATAAAAAAAATTCCCTCACTGGAATACTTTCAGTCTTTTGACTGTATGGATTACAGATGGAATGACTGTTATATGTGAGTACCGCTTTCTTTGACAGATTCTAGTATGGGTACATATATGTTTTCCCAACCCCAGCACATTAGTTTGCTAATTCCAGATGTATGAAACGCAGGCCTAACTGTATCTAGTATATTGAACGCCAGATAAACTAACTTGGCCTTTTTTAAATAAAATAAAAATTCCCTCACTGGAATACTTTCAGTCTTTTGACTGTATGGATTACAGATGAAATGACTGTTATATGTGAGTACCGCTTTCTTTGACAGATTCTAGTATGGGTACATATATGTTTTCCCAACCCCAGCACATTAGTTTGCTAATTCCAGATGTATGAAACGCAGGCCTAACTGTATCTAGTATATTGAACGCCAGATAAACTAACTTGGCCTTTTTTAAATAAAAAAAATTCCCTCACTGGAATACTTTCAGTCTTTTGACTGTATGGATTACAGATGGAATGACTGTTATATGTGAGTACCGCTTTCTTTGACAGATTCTAGTATGGGTACATATATGTTTTCCCAACCCCAGCACATTAGTTTGCTAATTCCAGATGTATGAAACGCAGGCCTAACTGTATCTAGTATATTGAACGCCAGATAAACTAACTTGGCCTTTTTTAAATAAAAAAAATTCCCTCACTGGAATACTTTCAGTCTTTTGACTGTATGGATTACAGATGGAATGACTGTTATATGTGAGTACCGCTTTCTTTGACAGATTCTAGTATGGGTACATATATGTTTTCCCAACCCCAGCAAATTAGTTTGCTAATTCCAGATGTATGAAACGCAGGCCTAACTGTATCTAGTATATTGAACGCCAGATAAACTAACTTGGCCTTTTTTAAATAAAAAAAATTCCCTCACTGGAATACTTTCAGTCTTTTGACTGTATGGATTACAGATGGAATGACTGTTATATGTGAGTACCGCTTTCTTTGACAGATTCTAATATGGGTACATATATGTTTTCCCAACCCCAGCACATTAGTTTGCTAATTCCAGATGTATGAAACGCAGGCCTAACTGTATCTAGTATATTGAACGCCAGATAAACTAACTTGGCCTTTTTTAAATAAAAAAAAATTCCCTCACTGGAATACTTTCAGTCTTTTGACTGTATGGATTACAGATGGAATGACTGTTATATGTGAGTACAGCTTTCTTTGACAGATTCTAGTATGGGTACATATATGTTTTCCCAACCCCAGCACATTAGTTTGCTAATTCCAGATGTATGAAACGCAGGCCTAACTGTATCTAGTATATTGAACGCCAGATAAACTAACTTGGCCTTTTTTAAATAAAAAAAATTCCCTCACTGGAATACTTTCAGTCTTTTGACTGTATGGATTACAGATGGAATGACTGTTATATGTGAGTACCGCTTTCTTTGACAGATTCTAGTATGGGTACATATATGTTTTCCCAACCCCAGCACATTAGTTTGCTAATTCCAGATGTATGAAACGCAGGCCTAACTGTATCTAGTATATTGAACGCCAGATAAACTAACTTGGCCTTTTTTAAATAAAAAAAATTCCCTCACTGGAATACTTTCAGTCTTTTGACTGTATGGATTACAGATGGAATGACTGTTATATGTGAGTACCGCTTTCTTTGACAGATTCTAGTATGGGTACATATATGTTTTCTTAACCCCAGCAAATTAGTTTGCTAATTCCAGATGTATGAAACGCAGGCCTAACTGTATCTAGTATATTGAACGCCAGATAAACTAACTTGGCCTTTTTTAAATAAAAAAAATTCCCTCACTGGAATACTTTCAGTCTTTTGACTGTATGGATTACAGATGGAATGACTGTTATATGTGAGTACCGCTTTCTTTGACAGATTCTAATATGGGTACATATATGTTTTCCCAACCCCAGCACATTAGTTTGCTAATTCCAGATGTATGAAACGCAGGCCTAACTGTATCTAGTATATTGAACGCCAGATAAACTAACTTGGCCTTTTTTAAATAAAAAAAAAATTCCCTCACTGGAATACTTTCAGTCTTTTGACTGTATGGATTACAGATGGAATGACTGTTATATGTGAGTACCGCTTTCTTTGACAGATTCTAGTATGGGTACATATATGTTTTCCCAACCCCAGCACATTAGTTTGCTAATTCCAGATGTATGAAACGCAGGCCTAACTGTATCTAGTATATTGAACGCCAGATAAACTAACTTGGCCTTTTTTAAATAAAAAAAAAATTTCCTCACTGGAATACTTTCAGTCTTTTGACTGTATGGATTACAGATGGAATGACTGTTATATGTGAGTACCGCTTTCTTTGACAGATTCTAGTATGGGTACATATATGTTTTCCCAACCCCAGCACATTAGTTTGCTAATTCCAGATGTATGAAACGCAGGCCTAACTGTATCTAGTATATTGAACGCCAGATAAACTAACTTGGCCTTTTTTAAATAAAAAAAATTCCCTCACTGGAATACTTTCAGTCTTTTGACTGTATGGATTACAGATGGAATGACTGTTATATGTGAGTACCGCTTTCTTTGACAGATTCTAGTATGGGTACATATATGTTTTCCCAACCCCAGCACATTAGTTTGCTAATTCCAGATGTATGAAACGCAGGCCTAACTGTATCTAGTATATTGAACGCCAGATAAACTAACTTGGCCTTTTTTAAATAAAAAAAAAATTCCCTCACTGGAATACTTTATGGCTTTTCACTGTATGGATTACAGGTGGACTGGTATTAGTAGGGGTGACACAAGCACACCCAAGTCCCTGATGTAGGATTTCTATGGCACAGACCACTATTACAAGTGATTAATGGACGTTGGGAGAGATTGTGCTGCAGCACTAGTCCCAAGATAGCCGCCGCCTATCAGCCCAGTAACATGTGCCACAAAATGGTCTGCACAACCTTTAAAAAAAATAGCCTTGGACTGTGCTGCTAAATCGCTATTGGTCTGAATCCCAGGTGTAGATGTCTGACTTGTTTGGAGCTTTGGAATGCACACTGTGGCAGCTTCTGCTGCAGCACTACAAGTCGCAAAATGGCGGCCGGCGGTCAGCCCGGGTACATGTGGATGGAAAAATCACTCTGGCCAGTCTAAAAATAGCCAATCCCTATCAAAAAAGCAGCTCAGCTGCAGTTGTTCAGATGAATCACAGGTGGAGGAGAGAAATTTGCTTCCAGTTATTCAATTATCCCTGCCTATTCTCGCCCTAGCATCAGCTGCGTCTAACCCTGTTCTATTCACATCGGGAGTGAGCACGTCCCGACGTGCGCACAAGCTTATAAGAGGCTGAGTCACATGCTGCACTTGGCCAATCACAGCCTTGCCAATAGTAGGCATGGCTGCGATGGCATCTTAGGGCAAGTAGTATGATGCATGTTGATTGGCTGCTTTGCAGCCTTTCAAAATGCGCCAAAATACATGCCGAACGACGAACCCGAACCCGAACTTTTACGAAAAAGTTCGGGTTCGGGTCCGTGTCACGAACACCCCAAAATTCGGTACGGACCCGAACTATGCTCGAACTGTTCGCTCAACACTAATTATAAGGTATTAAAACAGACAAATACAGGACACTGCTAGTTTGGTCTGCGGGCATTACTGCATTTATATCTTACATTGTATCGATAAAGGAATGAAAACGTATTAAAAAAATACGAGTTATGAGTGATTTTAGAAAAAATTACCGTGTTGTACGCTACTTTGTAGCATAGCGCATGAAACAATTATGTATACAATGCAGTAATTACGCACAAACGTGTCTACCCTACTGAGTTATTGAAAAATGGACCGTGATGCGTCGTAATTTCGTAAATAAAGAAATTTTGCTTAAATCACGTACACCTCCGATTTTTCATTAAACATAATTTTGTAATTAAGCAAATTTCCCTAACAAAATAAAATGATTTTGACGCTCTTAAATAAAGTCTTAGGACCTGTCCGAACATACCTTCACTCCCTGACACGCTTCGCGAAATGTGGGGCCATATTTCACAAAATGAATGCTGAATCAGCACCCGAGAAAGTTGGGTGCCATGGCTGGCGCTCTTAAATAGCCTCTAAGGGCATCTGAATTACTGACGGTATGTCTTAGGGCATGCCCGAACATGTCTTCAATGTGTTATCAGCACTCGGGAAAGTTGGGTGCCGCAATTAGCTATTGTTAATATTTATAAATGATACATATCTGTATTAGATGTAGTGATGAAATATTTTGCTTAAATCATGGACGCCTTTGATTTTTATTAAACACAATCATATATAATTAAGGCAAATTTCCATCGTAGGTCCTGCAAGATTTAACAAAGGGACTGCATCAGTTCCACTTCGAGGACCTGTGGTGACATCATCAAAGATCCTTTAGTTTTAGGAAAATAGACGGCTCAATTGGACATTGTCAATATTTCTAATTGCTTAGTAAGATGTTAATACAAGCTTAATATCATTTTATTTTTAAAGATATTAAAAATTCATTAAATTTCTGTCGCGTTATCAGATCTAACAGAATAAAAGGGAAGTTGAATGGGCGGTATGACATCAGCAATCGTCCTTTAGCTTATTAAAGATTCTAAGAGTTTGATAAGCTTTTAATAGATTCATACATTATTTAATAGATTCATAGAGCTTTTAATACATTCATACAGCTTTAATAGCATTTTATTTTTAAAGATATTAAAACTTAATTACAGTTGCAAGAAAAAGTATGTGAACCTTTTGGAATAATATGGATTTCTGCACAAATTGGTCATAAAATATGATCTGATCCTCATCTAAGTCACAACAATAGACAATCACAGTCTGCTTAAACTAATAACACACAATGAATTAAATGTTACCATGTTTTTATTGAACACACCATGTAAACATTCACATTGCAGGTGGAAAAAGTATGTGAACCCCTAGACTAATGACATCTTCAAGAGCTAATTGGAGTGAAGTGTCAGCCAACTGGAGTCCAATCAATGAGATAAGATTGGAGGTGTTGGTTACAGCTGCCCTGACCTATAAAAAAAAACACACACCAGTTCTGGGTTTGCTTTCACAAAAAGCATTGCCTGATGTGAATGATGCTTCGCACAAAAAAGCTCTCAGAAGACCTACGATTAAGAATTGTTGACGTGCATGAAGCTGGAAAGGGTTATAAAAGTATCTCCAAAAGCATTGCTGTTTATCAGTCCACCGTAAGACAAATTGTTTATAAATGGAGAAAGTTCAGCACTGCTGCTACTCTCCCTAAGAGTGGCCGTCCTGTAAAGATGACTACAAGAGCACAGCGCAGACTGCTCGATGAGGTGAAGAAGAATCCTAGAGGGTCAGCTAAAGATTTAAAAAAGTCTCTGGCATATGCTAACATCCCTGTTAGCAAATCTACGATACATAAAACACTAAACAAAAATGGATTTCATGGGAGGATACCACAGAGGAAGCCACTGCTGTCCAAAAAAAACATTGCTGCACGTTTACAGTTTGCACAAGAGCACCTGGATGTTCCACAGCAGTACTGGCAAAATATTCTGTGGACAGATGAAACCAAAGTTGAGTTGTCTGGAAGAAACACACAACACTATGTGTGGAGAAAAAGAGGCACAGCACACTAACATCAAAACCTCATCCCAACTGTGAAGTATAGTGGTGTGGCATCATGGTTTGGGGCTGCTTTGCTGCGTCAGGGCCTAGACGTATTGCTATCATCGAAGGAAAAATGAATTCCCAAGTTTATCAAGACATTTTGCAGGAGAACTTAAAGGGTTTCTACCACCAGAAATACTGTTATGTAGCTGACTAACATTGGCGATGCGCTAATGTAAGCACTACATAACAGTATGTTTTTTACTTTTCTCCCTGCAGCCGTTTTGGTAAAAAAAGCACTTTTATAATATGCTAATGAGCCTCTAGGTGCTATGTGGGCGTAAAATCAGCACCTAGAGGCTCCGTACACTCACCCTTTATCCCGCCCAGGTCCTCTGTTCTGCCCGCCCCGCTCCTCTTGATTGATGGCACGGTCCGCCGCATCGCTGCCAAAATCCCGCGCCTGCGCCGTTCACTTCTGTATTTGGCGTAGGCGCAGTGAGTGAATGATGCGCTCCTGGTGCCGGATTCCTCGCTGCGCCTGCGCCGACTACGTCACAGTTAGGAAGCCGGCATCAGGAAAGCGGCCTTCACTCACTGCACCTGCGCCGAATACAGAAGTGAACGGCAGGCTGTGCCATCAATCAAGAGGAGCGGGGCGTGCAAAAAAGATTACCTGGGCGGGATAAAGAGTGAGAGGACGGAGCCTCTAGGTGCTGATTTTACACCCACATAGCACCTAGAGGCTCATTAGCATATTATAAAAATGCTTTTTTTACCAAAACGGCTGCAGGGAGAAAGGTAAAAAACATACTGTTATGTAGTGCTGACATTAGCGCATCGCTAATGTCAGTCAGCTACATAACAGTATTTCTGGTGGTAGAAACCCTTTAAGGCCATTTGTCCACCAGCTGAAGCTCAACAGTAGATGAGTGTTGCAAAAGGACAACGACCCAAAGCATAGAAGTAAATCAACAACAGAATGGCTTAAACAAAAGAAAATATGCCTTCTGAAGTGGCCCAGTCAGAGTCCTGACCTCAACCCGATTGAGATGCTGTGGCATGAACTCAAGAAAGCGATTCACAGCAGACATCCCAAGAATATTGCTGAACTGAAACAGTTCTGTAAAGAGGAATGGTCAAGAATTACTCCTGTCCGTTGTGCACGTCTGATCTGCAACTACAGGAAACGTTTGGTTGAAGTTATTGCTGCCAAAGGAGGTTCAACCAGTTATTAAATCCAAGGGTTCACATACTTTTTCCACCTTCACTGTGAATGTTTACATGGTGTGTTCAATAAAAACATGGTAACATTTAATTCATTGTGTGGTATTAGTTTAAGCAGACTGTGATTGTCTATTGTTGTGACTTAGATGAAGATCAGATCACATTTTATGATCAATTTGTGCAGAAATCCATATCATTTCAAAGGGTTCACATACTTTTTCTTGCAACTGTAAATTACTGACATAAAATCAGATCTAACAGAATAAAAGGGGCATTGCATGGGTGGTATTTAGGCGTGGTTTGGGAGGGACTGAGAGGGATTGTGGGTGGAGTGGGTGGTGTTATGGGTGGGGAATGGGGCGTGTCAACCTGTCACTTTTAGTTTGACGAGAACAGTCTCCCTATACTACTACTGCTGTAGTCAAAATTGGGAAACAAATGCCTCCAATCACAGAAGATGTAACTGCACTGTAATCGACGGCTACTAGTGCTGGATTGAAGGGTTACTTAAGAGACCCAGCATTGCTAATAAAAAGGTACAGTCTGGCTGTGGCTAGCTACAGGGAGGAGAGAGGTTGGCAAGCTGAACTTTGAGCCTTCTTAAAAGTCTAGTAAAACACAGTTAAAAACTTTAGTCTTAAGATAAAGGTATCCATCTCATGACAGCACTCTTTTATTTCTCTTTAAATGCAATAATATATAGATCCAAAATGCTTTGTATTTATAAATAGTGTTATTACCTCTTAGAAGCCACGTATAGATTTTAGGCTATACAATATTATTGTTTAAATTTATATTTTTTTATATTAGCCTGGATTTTTTGTTAAAAAAAGCATTAATTGTTAATGCAGTTATAATATTTTCCAGTATTGTACAGTACAAAACAAGGCAGACCACAGATCTGATAAGTATAAAAAAAAATATCACAGAAGAAATATATAGCAGAAACACCAGGAACAAACCTTACATTTCTCAGCTGAGAAGAGGTTTTAACTGAATGTGTCACACAACAAGGAAAAGCAAGATAATTTAGTAATACCAGTGAATGAAAAATGGAGACCTCAGGTTTAATAAGGAGTGGCGGGAATGGACCAGCATATATCTTCCAAACCAATAATTATGAGAAACTATTTTGTAAGATCAAGCTAAATCAAAGCTTTTAATGCTCTCTAACTCCTGTCAAAAGGAGGAGATTTAATGCTTAAAAGTAGGAATTTTGCTGACTTTACTGCCAGGAAAAGATGATTTGTCTCTTGATAAATGACTATTGGTCTTTTTACTTGAAATAAATACACTCACATATAAATAAATGCCATAGAAAAGAAAGATAATTTATATAACTCACTTGTGTCTGTCACCAGATTGATTCAAAAGCAATAATGCTATTAACAATACCTTCCAGAGTCTAATAAAATGCACAATTTACACCTGAGTGCAGTTCATTAAGTGTGAATGATATGAGTATCAGTAGTTGTTAGACTGTAAAGTTTCCAGTTTTATTTCTACAGGGCTTTATTGTCCTCTACCAATTTCATTTACATTTATTTAAAAAATAAAACATGAAGACATATGTCCATCAAGTTCAACCAAACATGGCAAAAGAAGTCAGGGAAAAAACAAAACATTACATACATTACATAAGCACTGATATTTTTATAAGAAAGCATCTGAACTAGTGTTGATCGAGCACCAAAGTGCTCGTGTGCTCAAGTAGAACACTTCCCAATGCTCGGGTGCTCTACAGGGCCCCCGAGCACAATGGAAGTCAATGGGAGAACCCGAGCATTAAACCAGGCTCCCCCTGCTCCGAAGAGGGGAGGGTGTTGGGACTCTAGTTCGGCTTAGGAGTCCCTGCTGTGACTCCATATATAGCCATGTCCGTATATGGAGTCAGTGCTTAGGGACATCCAGTGTATTTAAATATAATTTAGCCTCTATTTCTGAAAGGTTTATGGTGGTATTCGAACTCCCAACCTTTTACATTACAGCCAAGAATCTTAACCACTACACTATACAGCTGCATGGCCAGTTACTTAAAAAGATGGTTAACATTCTGGGTTGTAATGTAGAATTTTAAACTTAAAAAAGTCTCTGATACGTTGCCTGTAAACAACCACACTGCAGGTCCCAAACGTGAAGTGGGTTCTATTCACACAAGTCAGCCACAAAGTAATAATGTAGGACCGCACTGCTTTCTCCATCCTTTACGAAGCCAATCCTCCCTTGTTCGTTTCACAGGTGTATATTTAGCACAGGAAAATGGTGATCCTCATACAATCCACAGTCCTCCTTTCATGAAAGACTCTGTGAAAGACCAGAAGATCGCACCAATAGTGAAACACCATCAACCAATTTGCTATTAAAAGGATTTATTTATACTAACAAACATCCATAAAATAAGGCACATCACATAATAGAACACCTTCAGGATTCTGCCCGACCCGGTTTTGTTAACGCTTCATCAGGGGGCGAATACTCCACCCTCGTATGGGCTGTCCTTTATATCCACAAGTCTCCATATCCCTCCCCCATTAGGACTTTTCAGGTGTTAATTTGTACAACAATAAAATTCCTTTTCTAATATAAACCAAATACTCATACATAGCCTATCTTATATATCCTATATACCACCATTAGTTTTTTATTTATTCAGGATTACACCTCACTCATTTATAATATTGCACCTATTCCCAATTCTAACCACCAGTGGTCTCTTCCCTTTACTATGGTTTACACCTATCTCATTCACAAAATTACACCTATTCCAAATTCTAACCTCCAGAGGCCTTTACTTCTATCCTTCCCCCACATAGACACAACCTTCTTATTCCCTACTTAAACCACCAGGGGTCCCCATTGTGTTATTTCTGAAAACCACATATTTGTTTCTTACCTCATTCAGACATTAAACTAAGCCGCAATCAAAATCTCTGGGGCACACTTCAATCCAGGACCAAAAAAGACAGTCACGCTGCATCCAAATCACACTAAGCAGGGTTTTAGGTCGAACTCGACATTTAGTTTGTGGGGCTGTAGGGTATCTAATTTATAAATCCATTCAACCTCTCGGCGGTTAATCCTTGCCACCGCATACCTACCCCCCCCCCCCCCCCCCCGCGCCAGTGTGGTTTAACTGCTTCAATCCCAGTGAACTTTAATCCACTGGGATTTTTCTGATGGATTTTTTTTAAATGTGCAGGTACACTATGTGTGTCAAGACTAGGGATGAGCGAACCCGAACTGTATAGTTCGGGTTCGTACCGAATTTTGGGGTGTCCGTGACACGGACCCGAACCCGAACATTTTCGTAAAAGTCTGGGTTCGGGTTCGGTGTTCGGCGCTTTCTTGGCGCTTCAACAAGCGCAGCCAATCAACAAGCGTCATACTACTTGGCCCAAGAGGCCATCACAGCCATGCCTACTATTGGCATGGCTGTGATTGGCCAGTGCACCATGTGACCCAGCCTCTATTTAAGCTGGAGTCACGTAACGCCGCACGTCACTCTGCTATGATCAGTATAGGGAGAGGTTGCAGCTGCGACGTTAGGGCGAGATTAGGCAGATTAACTCCTCCAAAAGACTTCATTCTGTGATCGATCTGCAGCTGTGGATCATTGAAGTGCTATTATTGACTTGCTCACTTTTTTGAGGCTGCCCAGAGCGTTTTTAGATCACTTTTTTTCTGGGGTGATCGGCGGCCATTTTGTGACTTGTGGTGCGCCAGCACGAGCTATCACCAAGTGTATTTAACCATCGATAGTGTGGTTATTTTGTGCTATATCCTACATCAGCTGCAGGCTGAGCCTGTGTCACCGAAGTGCATTTAACCATCAACAGTCTGGTTATTTTTTGTCCATATACTACATTAGCTGCAGGCTGAGCCTGTGTCAAAGAAGTGCATTTAACCATCAACAGTCTGGTTATTTTTTGGCCGTATACTACATCTGGTGCAGGCTGAGCCTCACCCAAGTGCATTTAACCATCAACAGTGTGGTTATTTTTTGGCCATATATTACATCAGGGGCAAGTTGAGCCTGTCACCCAGCGCCTAAAAAATAGACCTGACATTTCTATTCAACCAAATCTGCACAGTTTTAGCTGGTCAAGTTATTTGTAGTGACCGTCAAAGCAGACTTTTTGTTCTGGGTTGAAAAAGCATTCCCAAATTTGCCATTCTGAAAATAACTAGTTTGTGGTATTTGAGGCCTACTTGAAATCTATCCCAAAAAGAAAATCTTACATTGAAGGTATTGATAGTGTGATTCAGAAAAACCTAAGACACACGCTAGCGTGCTGATAGAAGTGTCATTCTGTGATTAAACCTATAACTGTCGCACAGCGCAAAAAAAAACAGGTCTCACATCTCTATTCAACCAAATCTGCACAGTTTTAGCTGGTCAAGTTATTTGTAGTGACCGTAAAAGCAGACTTTTTGTTCTGGGTTGAAAAAGCATTCCCAAATTTGCCATTCTCAAAATTGTTGTGAACGGGAACAATGAGGAAAACATCTAATAAGGGACGCGGACATGGTCGTGGTGGTGTTAGTGTACCCTCTGGTGCTGGGAGAGGACGTGGCCGTTCTGCCACAGCCACACGTCCTAGTGAACCAACTACCTCAGGTCCCAGTAGCCAGCAGAATTTACAGCGATATTTGGTGGGGCCCAATGCCGTTCTAAGGATGGTAAGGCCTGAGCAGGTGCAGGCATTAGTCAATTGGGTGGCCGACAGTGGATCCAGCACATTCACATTATCTCCCACCCAGTCTTCTGCAGAAAGCGCACAGATGGCGCATGAAAACCAAGCCTATCGGTCTGTCACATCACCCCCATGCATATCAGGGAAACTGTCTGAGCCTCAAGTTATGCAGCAGTCTCTTATGCTGTTTGAAGACTCTGCTGCCAGGGTTTCCCAAGGGCATCCACCTAGCCCTTCCCCAGGGGTGGAAGAGATAGAATGCACTAACGCACAACCACTTATTTTTCCTGATGATGAGGACATGGGAATACCACCTCAGCACATCTCTGATGATGACGAAACACAGGTGCCAACTGCTGCGTCTTTCTGCAGTGTGCAGACTGAACAGGAGGTCAGGGGTCAAGACTGGGTGGAAGACGATGCAGGGGACGATGAGGTCCTAGACCCCACATGGAATGAA
The DNA here is from genome assembly GCF_905171765.1 of Bufo bufo. Taxonomy (NCBI): domain Eukaryota; kingdom Metazoa; phylum Chordata; class Amphibia; order Anura; family Bufonidae; genus Bufo; species Bufo bufo. Next base: position 73,694,724 of record NC_053395.1, on the reverse strand, counting down.
GGTCGTGCCACTGACTTTCACAGTTCAGAGGAAGAGGCAGTGGTGAGACCGAGCCAACAGCGTAGCAAAAGAGGGAGCAGTGGGCAAAATCAGAACACCCGCCGCCAAGAGACTTCGCCTGCTACTGACCGCCGCCATCTGGGACCGAGCACCCCAAAGACAGCTTCAAGGAGTTTCCTGGCAGGGCACTTCTTCAAAAAATGTGCTGACGACAAGACGCGAGTGGTTTACACGCTGTGCCATCAGAGCCTGAAGCGAGGCATTAACGTTCTGAACCTTAGCACAACCTGCATGACCAGGCACCTGCATGCAAAGCATGAACTGCAGTGGAGTAAACACCTAAAAAACAAGGAAGTCACTCAGGCTCCCCCTGCTGCCTCTTCTGCTGCTGCCGCCTCGGCCTCTTCTGCTGCTGCCTCGGCCTCTTCTGCTGCTGCTGCCGCCGCCTCGGCCTCTTCCTCTGCCTCTGGAGGAACGTTGGCACCTGCCGCCCAGCAAACATGGGATGTACCACCAACACCTCCACCTGCGTCACCAAGCATCTCAACCATGTCACACGGCAGCGTTCAGCTCTCCATCTCACAAACATTTGAGAGAAAGCGTAAATTCCCACCTAGCCACCCTCGATCCCTGGCCCTGAATGCCAACATTTCTAAACTACTGGCCTATGAAATGCTGTCATTTAGGCTGGTGGACACACACAGCTTCAAACAGCTCATGTCACTTGCTGTCCCACAGTATGTTGTTCCCAGCCGCCACTACTTCTCCAAGAGAGCCGTGCCTTCCCTGCACAACCAAGTGTCCGATAAAATCAAGTGTGCACTGCGCAACGCCATCTGTGGCAAGGTCCACCTAACCACAGATACGTGGACCAGTAAGCACGGCCAGGGACGCTATATCTCCCTAACTGCACACTGGGTAAATGTAGTGGCGGCTGGGCCCCAGGCGGAGAGCTGTTTGGCGCACATCCTTCCGCCGCCAAGGATCGCAGGGCAACATTCTTTGCCTCCTGTCTCCTCCTCCTCCTACTCAGCTTCCTCCTCCTCTTCTTCCACCTGCTCATCCAGTCAGCCACACACCTTCACCACCAACTTCAGCACAGCCCGGGGTAAACGTCAGCAGGCCATTCTGAAACTCATATGTTTGGGGGACAGGCCCCACACCGCACAGGAGTTGTGGCGGGGTATAGAACAACAGACCGATGAGTGGTTGCTGCCGGTGAGCCTCAAGCCCGGCCTGGTGGTGTGCGATAATGGTCGAAATCTCGTTGCAGCTCTGGGACTAGCCGGTTTGACGCACATCCCTTGCCTGGCGCATGTGCTGAATTTGGTGGTGCAGAAGTTCATTCGCAACTACCCCGACATGTCAGAGCTGCTGCATAAAGAGCGGGCCGTCTGTTCGTGCTTCCGGCGTTCACACCCTGCCGCTGCTCGCCTGTCTGCGCTACAGCGTAACTTCGGCCTTCCCGCTCACCGCCTCATATGCGACGTACCCACCAGGTGGAACTCCACCTTGCATATGCTGGACAGACTGTGCGAGCAGCAGCAGGCCATAGTGGAGTTTCAGCTGCAGCACGCACGGGTCAGTCGCACTGCGGATCAGACACACTTCACCACCAATGACTGGGCCTCCATGCGAGACCTGTGTGCCCTGTTGCGCTGTTTCGAGTACTCCACCAACATGGCCAGTGGCGATGACGCCGTTATCAGCGTTACAATACCACTTCTATGTCTCCTTGAGAAAACACTTAGGGCGATGATGGAAGAGGAGGTGGCCCAGGAGGAAGAGGAGGAAGAGGGGTCATTTTTAGCACTTTCAGGCCAGTCTCTTCAAAGTGACTCAGAGGGAGGTTTTTTGCAACACCAGAGGCCAGGTACAAATGTGGCCAGACAGGGCCCACTACTGGAGGACGAGGAGGGCGAGGATGAGGAGGAGGTGGAGGAGGATGAGGATGAAGCATGTTCACAGCGGGGTGGCACCCAAAGCAGCTCGGGCCCATCACTGGTGCGTGGCTGGGGGGAAACACAGGACGATGACGATACGCCTCCCACAGAGGACAGCTTGTCCTTACCTCTGGGCAGCCTGGCACACATGAGCGACTACATGCTGCAGTGCCTGCGCAACGACAGCAGAGTTGCCCACATTTTAACGTGTGCGGACTACTGGGTTGCCACCCTGCTGGATCCCCGGTACAAAGACAATGTGCCCACCTTACTTCCTACACTGGAGCGTGATAGGAAGATGCGCGAGTACAAACGCACGTTGGTAGACGCGCTACTGAGAGCATTCCCAAATGTCACAGGGGAACAAGTGGAAGCCCAAGGCGAAGGCAGAGGAGGAGCAAGAGGTCGCCAACGCAGCTGTGTCACGGCCAGCTCCTCTGAGGGCAGGGTTAGCATGGCAGAGATGTGGAAAAGTTTTGTCACCACGCCACAGCTAAGTGCACCACCACCTGATACGGAACGTGTTAGCAGGAGGCAACATTTCACTAACATGGTGGAACAGTACCTGTGCACACCCCTCCACGTACTGACTGATGGTTCGGCCCCATTCAACTTCTGGGTCTCCAAATTGTCCACGTGGCCAGAGCTAGCCTTTTATGCCTTGGAGGTGCTGGCCTGCCCGGCGGCCAGCGTTTTGTCTGAACGTGTATTCAGCACGGCAGGGGGCGTCATTACAGACAAACGCAGCCGCCTGTCTACAGCCAATGTGGACAAGCTGACGTTCATAAAAATGAACCAGGCATGGATCCCACAGGACCTGTCCATCCCTTGTGCAGATTAGATATTAACTACCTCCCCTTAACAATATATTATTGTACTCCAGGGCACTTCCTCATTTAATACTATTTTTAATTTCATTTTACAATTATATTGCGGGGCAACCCAAAGTTGAATGAACCTCTCCTCTGTCTGGGTGCCGGGGCCTAAATGTGTGACAGTGGCCTGTTCCAGTGGTGGGTGACGTGAAGCCTGATTCTCTGCTATGACATGAAGACTGATTCTGTGCTGACATGAAGCCATATTCTCTGTTACACGACCTCTCTCCTCTGCCTGGGTGCCTGGGCCTAAATATGTGACAGTGGCCTGTTCCAGTGGTGGGTGACGTGAAGCCTGATTCTCTGCTATGACATGAAGACAGATTCTGTGCTGACATCAGGCCAGATTCTCTGTTACGGGACCTCTCTCCTCTGCCTGGGTGCCTGGGCCTAAATGTGTGACAGTGGCCTGTTCCAGTGGTGGGTGACGTGAAGCCTGATTCTCTGCTATGACATGAAGACAGATTCTGCGCTGACATCAGGCCAGATTCTCTGTTACGGGACCTCTCTCCTCTGCCTGGGTACCTGGGCCTAAATGTGTGACAGTGGCCTGTTCCAGTGGTGGGTGACGTGAAGCCTGATTCTCTGCTATGACATGAATACAGATTCTGCGCTGACATAAGGCCAGATTCTCTGTTACGGGACCTCTCTCCTCTGCCTGGGTGCCTGGGCCTAAATATGTGACAGTGGCCTGTTCCAGTGGTGGGTGACGTGAAGCCTGATTCTCTGCTATGACATGAATACAGATTCTGCGCTGACATAAGGCCAGATTCTCTGTTACGGGACCTCTCTCCTCTGTCTGGGTACCGGGGCCTAAATATGTGACAGTGGCTTGTTCCAGTGGTGGGTGACGTGAAGCCTGATTCTCTGCTATGACATGAAGACAGATTCTGTGCTGACATAAGGCCAGATTCTCTGTTACGGGACCTCTCTCCTCTGCCTGGGTGCCTGGGCCTAAATGTGTGACAGTGGCCTGTTCCAGTGGTGGGTGACGTGAAGCCTGATTCTCTGCTATGACATGAAGACAGATTCTGTGTTGACATAAGGCCAGATTCTCTGTTACGGGACCTCTCTCCTCTGACTGGGTGCCTGGGCCTAAATGTGTGACAGTGGCCTGTTCCAGTGGTGGGTGACGTGAAGCCTGATTCTCTGCTATGACATGAAGACAGATTCTGTGCTGACATCAGGCCAGATTCTCTGTTACGGGACCTCTCTCCTCTGCCTGGGTGCCTGGGCCTAAATGTGTGACAGTGGCCTGTTCCAGTGGTGGGTGACGTGAAGCCTGATTCTCTGCTATGACATGAAGACAGATTCTGCGCTGACATCAGGCCAGATTCTCTGTTACGGGACCTCTCTCCTCTGCCTGGGTACCTGGGCCTAAATGTGTGACAGTGGCCTGTTCCAGTGGTGGGTGACGTGAAGCCTGATTCTCTGCTATGACATGAATACAGATTCTGCGCTGACATAAGGCCAGATTCTCTGTTACGGGACCTCTCTCCTCTGCCTGGGTGCCTGGGCCTAAATATGTGACAGTGGCCTGTTCCAGTGGTGGGTGACGTGAAGCCTGATTCTCTGCTATGACATGAATACAGATTCTGCGCTGACATAAGGCCAGATTCTCTGTTACGGGACCTCTCTCCTCTGTCTGGGTGCCGGGGCCTAAATATGTGACAGTGGCTTGTTCCAGTGGTGGGTGACGTGAAGCCTGATTCTCTGCTATGACATGAAGACAGATTCTGTGCTGACATAAGGCCAGATTCTCTGTTACGGGACCTCTCTCCTCTGCCTGGGTGCCTGGGCCTAAATGTGTGACAGTGGCCTGTTCCAGTGGTGGGTGACGTGAAGCCTGATTCTCTGCTATGACATGAAGACAGATTCTGTGTTGACATAAGGCCAGATTCTCTGTTACGGGACCTCTCTCCTCTGACTGGGTGCCTGGGCCTAAATGTGTGACAGTGGCCTGTTCCAGTGGTGGGTGACGTGAAGCCTGATTCTCTGCTATGACATGAAGACAGATTCTGTGCTGACATCAGGCCAGATTCTCTGTTACGGGACCTCTCTCCTCTGCCTGGGTGCCTGGGCCTAAATGTGTGACAGTGGCCTGTTCCAGTGGTGGGTGACGTGAAGCCTGATTCTCTGCTATGACATGAATACAGATTCTGCGCTGACATAAGGCCAGATTCTCTGTTACGGGACCTATCTCCTCTGTCTGGGTGCCGGGGCCTAAATGTGTGACAGTGGCCTGTTCCAGTGGTGGGTGACGTGAAGCCTGATTCTCTGCTATGACATGAAGACTGATTCTGCGCTGACATAAGGCCAGATTCTCTGTTACGGGACCTCTCTCCTCTGCCTGGGTGCCTGGGCCTAAATGTGTGACAGTGGCCTGTTCCAGTGGTGGGTGACATGAAGCCTGATTCTCTGCTATGACATGAAGACAGATTCTGTGCTGACATCAAGCCAGATTCTCTGTTACGGGACCTCTCTCCTCTGACTGGGTGCCTGGGCCTAAATGTGTGACAGTGGCCTGTTCCAGTGGTGGGTGACGTGAAGCTTGATTCTCTGCTATGACATGAAGACAGATTCTGCGCTGACATAAGGCCAGATTCTCTGTTACGGGACCGCTCTCCTCTGTCTGGGTGCTGGGGCCTAAATGTGTGACAGTGGCCTGTTCCAGTGGTGGGTGACGTGAAGCCTGATTCTCTGCTATGACATGAAGACAGATTCTGTGCTGACATGAAGCCAGATTCTCTGCTATGGCATGAAGAGACTGATTCTGTGCTGACATGAAGCCAGATTCTTTGCTATGGCATGAAGAGACTGATTCTCTGCTGACGTGAAACCAGATTCTCTGCTATGGGACCTCTGTCCAATTGATATTGGGTCATTTTATTTTATTTTTATTTTATTTTAATTCATTTCCCTATCCACATTTGTTTGCAGGGGATTTACCTACATGTTGCTGCCTTTTGCAGCCCTCTAGCTCTTTCCTGGGCTGTTTTACAGCCTTTTTAGTGCCGAAAAGTTCGGGTCCCCATTGACTTCAATGGGGTTCGGGTTCGGGACGAAGTTCGGATCGGGTTCGGATCCCGAACCCGAACATTTCCGGGAAGTTCGGCCGAACTTCTCGAACCCGAACATCCAGGTGTTCGCTCAACTTTAGTCAAGACCCTTTTTAATATTACGTATGTATTCTTGTATCCTTATCTTCAGTTTTCTGGTCGTTCTCCTTACATACTGGAGTCCACAAGGGCACTCCAGTACGTACACCACTCCTACAGACTCACAGGAAATCTCCCCTTTAATCCCAAAATCCAGATTTTTCTTATTTGAATGAACTGTTTGTATGCTTCTCAATCGGTCCTTCTTAATCCTATTTTTGCATGGTCGGCTAAAGTAATGGATTTTATCATTAAAAAAAAGAGAAATAAGTTGAGACAAGTGAGTATGAATATTAAAAGATTACAGAAACTTTTGCTACCTTTGAAGGAACAAAAAGAGTATTTAGACCAGAGTAGTAAATGTCAGATGAGTATAGAGAAAATTAAAAGAGAGGTAAAAAATAGAAAACAAAAAAAATTCTAGAAAGTTTGTGCAGATTATGAGGCGGATAAAGTGTATAAATGGAAGAATAAAAGTAAGGAAGGCTGCATCCAAACGAGGGTGGAGTCACAGGATAAAGGCATGGGTTCATCCAGTCAGAATGATGAGAAAAGGAAATATGGCAATATGGTGGAGCACAGATCATATCAAGGAGCTAGGAATGGTTACAATAATGGACATTATAGGCAGGCAGGGAGGTATGAAAATAATGAGCAGGGGTATACATATAGATGGAGACAAGAATATGAGCCCCGGTATCAGAATTTTCACCATTAGAGTTTTGTAAGAAGAGGGGCAAACACATATGGTGGGAACCAGTACTCATATAGGAGATATCATACCAACAACCAATATAGACCCAGACCGGAATTATGGTAACCAGTTATATGAGGGAAGAAATAATATACGAAAAAACCCTTACGAACATTGGCAAAACGAGGTAGATAGAATACCACCAGCACATGAGGTGAATGAGCAGGGCTCTACTGAACAAGAACAAAATATTCCCCACCAGGTGATGAGTGGCATACAGAGGCAAAATGTAATAGAAGAGAAGGGAATGGAGGGCTTAAGAAATTTGGGAATGACCTCCCAAAAAGGAAGTCATGTAGAGGAAGGAGGGGAAAGGGGAAATGCAAGCTCAAAGCACAAAAAGAGTCGGGAGAATTGAGGGGTATTTTTAATTTGAGTTTATACACCCTCACAGAACAAGAAAAAGAAGTGTTGGGGAAGGGGTTGAAGTTTGCACCTACCAAAAAATTTAATAAAGGCATTTCTGGATGTTCACAAGTATGTAAGGAAACTTACCATAGCGAAATACTTCATAAATAATCAGGCAGCAGCTATTAAAAATTATGAATTGGGAAATGGAGTAATCTATACACACTTGCGGGAAAGATCTAGTTTTTATTTCCAAAAAATGAGGAGAATGAGTGTGTGGAGGCATTTAAAAGGGGGTTACTTAAAGAATTTGACAAAATAGATACCTTACCCAAATACTACAACTTAACATCAGAGGGAAAAAACGCCCTTAACAAATTAGAATCTAACAAAAACATCATGATTTAGCCGGCCGACAAGGGTGGATGTTGTAAAATATGAGGAAGAACTCCATAGACTGTTATCGGACAGTGATACATATCAAATATTAAGAAAAAATCTGACTGAGGAATATAAAAAGAAAGTTGAACATTTGTTAGAGGGCTTCAAAGGGGGGATTATTTATAAGAGAGAACTAGAATATCTAACCATCAAGTTCCCTGTGACTCCGGTTATATTACATCTGCCGAAAATTCACAAGAGTCTGATCAACTTCCCGGGGAGACCCATAGTCTCTGGAATGAATTCACTAACGAGTAGACTGACCGAGTATATTGACTTTTTCCTCCAAAAATATGTCAGCCAAATCCCCTCCTACCTTAAAGGGAACCTGCCATGTGGATATTTGATTATAATCTAACTAATTATATACAATCATTAACTACTAAAAAGTACCTTAGATGCATTCACTTACTGGTGTGACAGATGGTTACCTCATAATATACATATAGCCACATGCTAATGAGCTGATTTGAGTCCAGCGTGATGTCATTGAGTCCAGCGTATATTTAATTCAAAGCTATAGCCACTCCCCTGCCCACCTGCTGCTGATTCATATGGAAAAAAAACTGTGATTCAGCAGCAGGTGGGCGGGGAGAGTCAGGAGCTCATAAATATTCAGGACTCATCATTATCAGCTGGAGCTTTCAATACAAGATGTTGGCAGATTGACTGGGTCAATTAAAGAAAGTGACCCAGCATTTTGCTGAGAGAATCAGTCACTTATTTATGCTGCCCTTAGTTAGGACACCATAAAACTGGTGACAGGTTCCCTTTAAAGACACAGGCAGTGTTATTTAGATAATTAAAAACTTAGGTGCCAGCAAGAAAAATACTTGGCTCGCAACAGTCGATGTAGCATCATTGTATACAATAATACAGAGAGAACTGGGTCTGAACGCAATAGAAGATGATTTGAAGAATTATCCTGGAATGTCCAGTAAGCAGGGGCAGTTTATTTTGGATTGTGTAGATTTTTGTTTAAGTCACAATTATTTTTGGTTTAAGGATATGTATTACCTGCAGCGGTAATAGCCGAGAGGTTGAATGTAATGTAGAAGGTTGTGAGTTCGAATCCCGCCAGAAACTTTTCAGAAATAGAGGCTAAATTAGATTTAAATAAACTGAATCAAGCATCGCGCTCGAGCTCACGCGATATTCGGCCGAGCATAGCGATGCTCACCCAACACTAATCTGAACCTTTTTTGAAGCCATCAATTGTTCATGTTGTGACCAGCTTCTGAGGGGCTGAAGGTACCACCTCAAGCAGTTGTTAGCACAGCTGCCCTTGGTTGCCACTGCCATGCTCTCCCTTTTGGGCACAAATGCTGTGCTACTTACCATGATACCACCTCCATGCTTCTGCCTAGTATTCCCTTTGTCCCTTTGTCTGAACTCTTAAAGTGCCAGTGTGTGCTTCCAAATCCTTCCCCAGCCAATGGCTAAAGGTCCCTGGGAATTTTAGGCCCCTTCCCCTTGCTGAGGTTGCCTGAGCTTAAGACTCCTGGTGACCAGCAAAGGATGTTGAAGTCTAGTGCTTCTGTAATTATCCTGTGTTTACATAATCCTACAGTACACTTCCAGTTTTGGTTTAAGTTTTGTTAATGTTTCACTTAACCCTGTCCCGCTGCCTTGTTTGTGTTCCTGTCAAGTACCCAGCCTGCCCTGCCTGTGTCTTCACTACTACCCAGGGTGCCAGTTTGTCCTGCGTCTTTATTCATCCACACTAGCAGTCTACAGTATGGATCTAGTAAGCTGTATCTATGCTTTAGTGATTGCTCTGAATGCTCCTGCAACTTTCCTGCGGTTTTCATGCATTTTATGTATCCTGAGCTCCCGGTGCCTGCAATGTAGTTCCTGATTCCAGTAAATCAGCTACTAATTACACTAGGACTATCCCATAAGATAGTTGTCTTGTCTGGTTGCTTCCCTGCAGCAATGGCCAGCTCGCAGTACAAGGGTTCAAGGGTCAATACCAGAAGAATGCCAGAATAACAGCTTTAGGGTTAGCCCTATGCCAACCTGGTTAATTGGCACAATAAAGTCCACATTCTCTAATAGTGATGGAGGAACATCGGCCGCGAACACGCGTTTGCAATCAAATGTTCGCGAACCGCGCATTAGCGGCGAGCACCATTGACTTTAATAACAGGCGAACCTGAAAAACCTTCAGGTCATATTTGCAGCCACCAAATACTTACTAGAAGTGCAGAAATAGTCCCACAACATGGACAGTGACATTCCAGACGGGGATCATTGGCAAAAATTCCCACAAAAAATATGTATTTTAATCAGGCGCCATTTTTATGCGTCTTAAAGGGAAACTCTCAAAAATAGTTCGCCGGCGAATAGTTCCCGGCGAACATAGCTTGTTCGTGTTCGCCGAGGCGGGCGAACATATGCGATGTTCGGTCCGCCCCCTATACATCATCATTGAGTAAACTTTGACCCTGTACCTCACAGTCAGCAGACACATTCCAGCCAATCAGCAGCAGACCCTCCCTCCCAGACCCTCCCACCGCCTGGACAGCATCCATTTTAGATTCATTCGGAAGCTGCATTCTTAGTGAGAGGAGGGACAGTGTAGCTGCTGCTGATTTAATAGGGAAATCGATAGCTAGGCAAGTGTATTCAGTGTCCACTGCAGTCCTGAAGGACTCATCTGATCTCTGCTGTAAGGACAGCACCCCAAAAGGCCCTTTTTAGGGCTAGAACATCAGTCTGCTTTTTTTTTTCCTGTGTAATCAAATTGCAGTTGCCTGCCTGCCAGCATGTGTGTCAGGCTCACAGCCCTGCAAGTGCATAGTGTCACCAGCGCAACTCATATCTGGTGTCACATTTGATTACATTTAAAGAAAAACAACAATTTTGACTGAATAAATAGCAGTCAGTTACACACGTGTTTGTGTGTTTAAGGCCCAGTGCATTGCATAGTGTCACTTCAGCGCAATTCATATCTGGTGTCACATTTGATTCCATTTAAAGAAAAACAACAATTTTGGCTGAATAAATAGCAGTCAGTTACACACGTGTTTATGTGTTTAAGGCCCAGTGAAGTGCATAGTGTCACTTCAGCGTCATTCATATCTGGTGTCACAATCGATTCCATTTAAAGAAAAACAACAATTTTGGCTGAATAAATAGCAGTTACACACGTGTTTGTGTGTTTAAGGCCCAGTGCAGTGCATAGTGTCACTTCAGCGCCATTTATATCTGGTGTCACATTCGATTCCATTTAAAGAATAAAAAACAATTTTGGCTGAATAAATAGCAGTCAGTTACACACGTGTTTGTGTATTTAAGGCCCAGTGCAGTGCATAGTGTCACTTCAGCACCATTCATATCTGGTGTCACATTCGATTCCATTTAAAGAATAAAAAACAATTTTGGCTGAATAAATAGCAGTCAGTTACACACGTGTTTATGTGTTTAAGGCCCAGTGCAGTGCATAGTGTCACTTCAGCGCAACTCATATCTGGTGTCACATTCAATTCCATTTAAAGAATAAAAAACAATTTTGGCTGAATAAATAGCAGTCAGTTACACATGTGTTTATGTGTTTAAGGCCCAGTGCAGTGCATAGTGTCACTTCAGCACCATTCATATCTGGTGTCACATTCGATTCCATTTAAAGAATAAAAAACAATTTTGGCTGAATAAATAGCAGTCAGTTACACACGTGTTTGTGTGTTTAAGGCCCAGTGCAGTGCATAGTGTCACTTCAGAGCAACTCATATCTTGTGTCACAGTAGCTTGCACGCATAGTACAACTTAACTAATCCAAAAAAAAAATGACAGCCAGAGGCAGGCCACCCCTCAGGGGCCGTCGTGGTCGTGGTGCTGTCATTCCCGTTGGCCCTAGACTAATGCCCAGTGTTCAGAGGCCACGTACCCTGAACTCAAAAAGTTCTGAGGACATAGTTGACTGGCTAACACAGGACACCCAATCTTCTACAGCTTCCGCTCGGAACCTTGACGCACCATCCTCCTCCAGCTCAGCTTTGGGCACCTCTCAAGTTACCACTCGCCCACCTGCCGCCACGACCAACACTAGCACCACAGCCGCTTCACTTGATCTGTCAGAGGAGTTATTTACACATCAGTTGGAAGAAATGAGTGATGCGCAACCATTATTGCCAGAGGATGTAGATAACAGGGATATGTCTCAGTCAGGCAGCATTACACACATGGACGTACTGTGTGATAATGATGATGTTGTACCCGCTGCTGCTTCCTTTGCTGAGTTGTCAGATACAAGTGAAGTGGTTGATGATGACGATGTGTCCGTGGATGTCACGTGGGTGCCCGCTCGAAGAGAAGAAGAACAGCGGGAAAGTTCTGATGGGGAGACAGAGAGGAGGAGGAGACGAGTTGGAAGCAGGGGGAGGTCATCGTAAGGAGCTAGTGGCACAGTCAGACAGCATGCATCGGTACCCGGGGTCAGCCAGACAGCACGCCAATCAACGCATGCTGTTGACACCACCAGAATGCCGTCATTGCAGAGCTCAGCAGTGTGGCATTTTTTTTGTGTGTCTGCCTCTGACAACAGCGATGCCATTTGCAACCTGTGCCAAAAGAAACTGAGTCGTGGGAAGTCCAACACCCACCTAGGTACAACTGCTTTGCGAAGGCACATGATCGCACATCACAAACGCCTATGGGATCAACACATGAGTACAAGCAGCACACAAACTCAAAGTCGCCATCCTCCTCCTGGTCCAGCATCTTCAGCCACATCAACCACTGCTGTCCTCCTTGCCCCCTCTCAACCATCCGCCACTCCGTCTCTCGCCTTGAGCAGTTCCTGCTCATATGTCCACAGTCAGGTGTCTGTCAAGGACATGTTTGAGCGTAAGAAGCCAATGTCACAAAGTCACTCCCTTGCCCGGCATCTGACAGCAGGCTTGTCTCAACTCTTAGCCCGCCAGCTTTTACCATACAAGCTGGTGGAGTCTGAGGCGTTCCAGGGGGAAGTAACAGGGATTAAACTGATAAGAATAGAACAACATAACACACCACAACTATCTGGCGGCACATTAGATTGCACGCGCAGTGCCCCAAATTTGAGGTAGGAGGACCGACCAAGCATCTTTTTCCATCTCCCCGTTCCTAAAATCGATGCCATATACACGTCCCCTGATAGGGGACGTAACAGGGATTAAACTGATAAGAATAGAACAACATAACACACCACAACTATCTGGCGGCACATTAGATTGCACGCGCAGTGCCCCAAATTTGAAGTAGGAGGACCGACCAAGCATCTTTTTCCATCTCTCCGTTCCTAAAATCGATGCCATATACACAACCCCTGATAGGGGACGTAACAGGGATTAAACTGATAGGCATAGTACTACTTAACACACCTTATAATAATGCAGAGAGAGGCAACGCAGAGAGAGGAGTCTGAAGAAGAGGAGTCAGAGGAGGAAGGTGGCTTTGAGGAGGTGGAAGACCAACCACAGCAGGGGTCCCAGGGGGCTTGTTGTCACCTTTCGGGGACCCTTGGTGTTGTACGTGGCTGGGTGGAGGAAGAGACCTTCAATGACATCAGTGAGGACAAGGAACGGGACATGGCTAGCTTGGTATCCAACCTTCTGCAAATGGAGAGTTTGCGGTTGTGCAAATGGACTGTTTGCGGTTGTTTGCGGTGCGTTAAACAGGAAGTTTGGTCTGTCACTGTGAAGTAGGCGTAACCGTTACACCACCTGATCGATACAACATTATACCTGATGTTTTAAAGCACGTTATTCCAAACAATTTAGGAATGTTAGGTGATTTATGCCCTTTATGGATTAAAACCCGACTCTGTGTCAACTACGTAATTTTCCATGGGAGTTTTGCCATGGATCCCCCTTCGGTATGCCACAGTCCAGGTGTTAGTCCCCTTGAAACAACTTTTCCATCACTATTGTGGCCAGAAAGAGTCCCTGTGGGTTTTAAAACACGCCTGCCCATTGAAGTCTATGGCGGTTCGCCAGGTTCGCCCCCGTTCGCGAACATTTGCGAAAATTCGCGTTCGCCGTTCGCGAACGGAAAATTTTATGTTCGCGACATCTCTATAGGCCAGTACAGGCCCCAATAAATAGGCATTCATCTGACAGAAAATAACTTGTGATTATGTGGCTGGAGGTACATTAGGCGGTCACTGGCAATTTTTTTTACTGTAGGCCACTAGAGTACAGGCCCCAAAAATTAGCCATTAATCTGACAGAAAAGAACTTGTGATGATGTGTCTGGAGGTACATTAAGCGGTCTTTGGATACAAATTTTACTGTAGGCCATTAGAGTACAGGCCCCAAAAATTTGGCATTCAACTGACAGAAAAGGCCGCTGTATATACATAAGACAAGGACTATTCTTTGTTCTGTGTGGTGGCAGATATGAGTGGGCTGGCATGAGGAAAATTAATTACACGTGTTTGTCACAGGTGTTGAACTTGTGATGATGTGGCTGGAGGAACATTAGACGGTCACTGGCTAAAAATTTTACTGTAGGACAGTATATTCACCTGACAGAAAAGAACTTGAGGTGATGTGGCTGGAGGTACATTAGCCGGTCACTGAATAAAATTTTTAATGTAGGCCAGTAAAGGCCCCAAAAATGTGGCATTCATCTGACAGAAAAGAACTTGTGATGATGTGGCTGGAGATACATTAGGTGGTCACTGGCTAAAAATTTTACTGTGGGCCACTGAAGTAAAGGCCCCAAAAATTAGGCATTCATCTGAAAGAAAAGGCCGCTGTATATACATAAGACAAGGACTATTCTTTGTTCTGTGTGGTGGCAGATATGTGTGGGCTGGCATGAGGAAAATTAATTACACGTGTTTGTCACAGGTGTTGAATTCCTCCGAGATCCATGCCTCATTCATTTTTAGAAATGTGAGGTAGTCCACACTGTCATAAACTAGGCGAGTGCGCTTATCAGTCACGATCCCCCAGGTTGCACTGAACGTCCTTTCGGACAGGACACTTGACGAGGGGCAAGCTTAGAGTTCCATGGCAAATTGTGCCAGTTCTGGCCACTGGTCAAGCCTGCACCAGGGGTTCCTAGCTTCTCAAAGCGTCCACATTGACCGTTAACCCAATGTAGTGGGACACATGTCGGTCTAGGCGTTCCCTGAGGCTGGATCCAGATGGCGGCTGTCGATGGGTTGCTTGCAAAACTGCAAGAATGATCTCATATCCGAAGTGACAACACATCTTCAAACCGCCCTTTTCTTGAAGGCGCGGTAGGATTGGTAGCCACACCTGTTTCGCTGTGGGATGAAATTCCTCTGCCAGCGCCCCCAACAGCAGAATGCAGCATCTCTCGTAGCAAGGCCTGGAAATGTTGCATTCTGCCAGCCCTCTGTAATGCTGGTAACATGTCTGCCATTTTGTGTTTGTACCGGGGTCTAAGTGCGTTGCCACGCAGTACTGGTCGTTGCCCTTTATGCTTTTTATACGGGGGTCCCTCTTCCAACACTGGTTCATGAAATACCCCCTGCTCATCACCCAGGAGAATGTCATCCTCGGTCTCCTCCCCCCAGCCACGGACAACACCAGGGATGCCTGAATACTTTAAAGTCCCCCTCAAAGCCTGCTCTTCTTGCTCCGCCTCCTCCCCCCAGTCACCATCCTCCTCTGAATCCTCTTCAGACTCCTGCTGACTTGTCTCAGATGGAGTATCCCCCCCTAGGAATTCATTCAGCATTGTGACTTCTTCATCTTCCAGCTCCTGCTTATCGACGGCTTGATCAATGACACAACGCAATGCACGCTCCATATTGAAGGCGTAAGATGCAATATCACTGATGGCTCCCTGGCTAGGACTGACCAGTTTGGTGATCTCATCAAATGGCCGCAGAAGTCTGCATGCATCGCGCATTAGCAGCCACTGGCACGGTAAAAAGAAACCATGCTCCCCAGAACCTGTCGTGCTACAGAGTTCGTACAGGTCGTCATTAATGGAACGTTCCTGCTCGAGCAGCCTATCAAGCATATAGCCAGGGGCGTAGCTATAGGGGGTGCAGAGGTAGCAGTCGCTACCTGGCCCAGGAGCCTGAGGGGGCCCAAAGACCCTTGTGCCACATAAAAAGACACTGGTATTATGGAAAGTGCATGCTGGTCAAGTTACACCTCTGGCTGTAGGGAAGGGGTTAGGTCAAGAATTTGGCATGAGGGGGTTTGGGGGGGATTAGCCGTTTCAATTTTAAAAATTTTGCCTCCCTGGTCACAAAGCACTGAGGGAAGGGGGGCCCAAGCTGAAATCTTGCACCAGGGTCCATGAGCCTTTAGCTACGCCCCTGCATATACCAGTTGTAGTTCCAGTGCGTTGGGCTGTCACAAATCAGATGTCTGACTGGCAAGTGGTGTCACAGCTGAACATCAGCAAGGTGAGCCATGGCCGTGTAAGATCTCCCAAAATGGCCAGAGATTTTCCTGGCCTGCCACAAGACGTCCTGGACCCTGGAGTATTTGGCATCGAATCGCTGCATGACTAAGTTCAGGACGTGTGCCCTGTTTCAGCGCCCTCAGCAGATTGGAACAGTTGTCGCACACCACTTTACCAACTGTCAAATTGAACGGAGTTAGCCATTGATCCGCCTGTGACCACAGAGCTGAAAGCAGGGCAGGACCGGTGTGGCTCTTTGCTTACAGGCACAACAGCCGCAGTACAGCATGGAAATGTCTCACCTAGGACATCAAATAGGTTCTGGGAAGCTTGGGGGGTGCAGCGGAAGAGGCGGTAGCAGTGGAAAAGGAGGAGTCAGCCGAAGATGAGACGGAGGATGGAGTAGGAGGAGGAGAAGAAGAGGCAGGCCTGCATGCAATCCTTGGCGGTAACACCAATTTCGCACAGTAGCCATGGGTTACATGCTTGACGGCCGTCAGAAGGTTCACCCAGTGGGCAGTAAAAGTTATGTACCTTCCCTGCCCGTGTTTGCTAGACCACGTGTCTATGGCCAGATGTATCTTGGCACCGACACTGTGTGCCAGAGATATATTCTCTTGCCGTTGAACATGGCCATATAGCTCTGGGATGCCCTTCTGGGAGAAATATTTCCTTCCAGGGACCTTCCATTGCTGTGTGCCAATGGCCACAAATTTTCTAAAGGCCTCCGAGTCCACCAGTTTATATGGCAGTAGTTGGCGGGCTAGCAGTTCCAACAAGCTAGCGGTCAGCCGTTGGGCAAGAGGGTTATCCGGCATTATCAACTTTTTACGCTCGAACATTTGGGCCACGGAAGCCTACCTTGTGTCAGATGAACGCGATGATGGCACTGTGGAAGGTGGAGCGGAGGACAAATGGGAGTGGAGAAGAGGTAGGACGTGGAGCGCCGGGAGTGTGGCTTTGTGTGTTCTGACGGCGTTTCTCCCACTGGGCTTGGTGATTGGAGGCAAGGTGCCTTCTTAAGGCGATCGTCCCTAGGTGAGTGTTGGGCTTATCGCGACTTATGCATTCACAGCACAGGCTGCAGATGGCAGCACTATTGTCAGCAGCTGACACGTGAAAAAAAAGACCACACTGCGGAACCCTGTGCCGGCATCCTAGGAGCACCAGAAGTGACCGTGCATGGTGGATGGCTCGCTCCAGATACATTTGCAGTCTGCTTTTTGGCTTCTGTACCCTGCAAGCTCTGCTTGCTTCTCCTCCTTCTCCTCCCTCTCTCCCTAAGAACTCCCCTCCTCTTCCTCTCTTGTGGGCACCCACGTGACGTCCATTGACACATCATTATCGTCACCTTCAACACCACTGACATTTGAGATCTCGGAGTAGGCAGAAACAGCGGGGACCTCCCTCCTTGGGCTGATCTGGGTACTGTCGTCAGGGTGCTGGGTGGCAGCCGTTGCTACCTCTTCTTCCTCGTCTGATGTCAAGAATGGCATCAGTAAGGTCTGGGAATGGATGGGAACAGCAAATTGACAGCACATGGACAGCAAATTGAGACTTTCAGCACATGGACACACCCCCACCCTATAACAGAATCCGATCTGGCAGCCATTTTACATTCTCTGTTTTGCCAGTGTAGGGAGAGGTTGCTTTGTAGAGCAGGGACAGGCTGTTAGGGACACCAAATGCTAGCTAATAGGGCCACAAAAATCCTTTTAAGGACTGGTATAGGTGTGCTATTGATAGAGGTGTGATATACTGAGGGGTGTGATATACTTATGATATACTTTCTAACATATTGAAGTAACTAATTGCAACTGGTGTGATATACCTGTTGCACCAAAAAAAACGGATTGAGGGGTGTGATATACCTATAATATACTTTCGAACATAGAAAGTATTTAATAGTGCATTTGTATTGTTCAGCATTTGTGTGCGGTTCTGCTGCAATACTGCAGGTATATAAAGGGAAAAGCGTTATGGAACAACTATTTGCAACGGATGTGATATACTTGTTGCCCCCCAAAAAAATGATTGACGGGTGCAATATACCTGCTTCGACATAACACTTGGAGGTTTGATATAACTGATTCCACAAAATACTGATTGAGGGGTGCAATATACCTGCTTCCACCAAATATTTATTGAGGCTGCGATACACCGGCTTCCACAAAATACTGATTGAGGGGTGTAATATACCTGCTTCCACCAAATATTGATTAAGGGGTTTGATATACCTGCTTCCACAAAATACAGATTGACCGTTGCAATATACCTGCTCTTACAAAATACAGATTATGGGGTGCGATATACCTGCTTCTACAAAGTACAGATTGAGGGGTGCGATATACCTTCTTCCACAAAATACTGATTAAGGGGTTTGATATACCGGCTTTGACAAATTACTGATTGAGGGGTGCGATATTTCTGCTTCCACCAAATATTGATTCAGGTGTTCTATATACCGGTTTCCACAAAATACTGATTGAGCGGTGGGATATACCTGCTTCTACATAATACCGATTAACAGGTTTTATATACCTGCTTCCACAAAATACTGATTAAGGGGTGCGATATACCTTCTTCCACAAAATACTGATTGAGGGTTTTGATATAACTGCTTCAACAAAATATTGATTAAGGGGTGTGACATACCTGCTTCTACCAAATATTGATTCAGGGGTTCTTTATACCTGTTTCCACAAAATACTTATTGAGGTTTGCGATATACCTGCTTCTACAAAATACTGATTAAAGGGTTCTATATACAGTATATATATTATTTTTCCCCACCAGTGGCATTCATACTGTGCAATTTTTTTCTTTTGTTTATTTTGGCACTACAATTATAATATAATATATTAAATAAAAAATCTTTTTTAATAAATATAATTAAAAAATAATAATTTAACTTGTGATAATTTTAACATATATGTGACTTATACTATAGATTTATATTAGATAGTGTTATACATTGCAGATTTATACTGAAAAATGTTTGAAGTTAGGACTCAGCAGTGAGATAAAAAACGCACCGATACCGCTGGATTGAGAGAGTGCACTTTTATTTGTATTTAATGAGCAGTTGCGAAATTATGACTTTGCATAAGGCTAGTTTGATGGAGCAGCAGTAAAGATGAAATAATATATCTACTTATCGATACAGCATAGTGGAATGAAATAAACATCTATGTCAACTAAATTTCCAGATGACTTCCGGAATGGGATCCATTCCGGGTTTTACAGCAAACACTATTTTTCCTATAAAAAAGATGGTTCTCGGGGGGTCCGATTACCACTGAGGAAGGGGATATTGTAACACCAAAACGCGTCTGGTCAGACCCCCCACCTGAACGCAAGTGCACCAGAAATAGTTAATGAAGGACATCTGCTGAGCCACTTACAGTTTGGTCCGCGGAAGAAAGTGACGGATATCTGAGGCCTGGATTGGAACGAGCGGCCTGTGTGGAGCAGTTCACTGACGCGGCTAAACGTGGATCCTGGGAAAAGAAAAGGAAAAGAATCCTATCAGGGCCCACAGGACGGCAGACGACATCAGAGTCCATAGGACGGTACAATACCTCTGAAACTGGTAAGACTGTTTCAATAGGAGTGTGATCACAAACATTAATATTCACCTCTAGCGGGACGCCGCTAGGTTCAAATACAGCGGGACACCGCTGCATCCAGTCTGAGTACTGCTGCTGCAGACGCACCTGCTGCAACGGCACTGACCGACCGTATAGGTCCCACATTTGCAATATTAGAGAGTGTGTTGAACTCCATATATAACTATTGGAATGGACATATTCCAGAGAAATATCTAAGGCCTTGTTCACATCAGCGTTCAGCCTTTCCGTTCTCCTGCTCCGTTATAAGAGCAGGAGAACGGAAAGGACGGATTTGGCTCATAACTAAGCTGAACTGAGCCTACAGACCCCATAGACTATAATGGGGTCCGTTAGGTTTCCACTCAGAAGATGATTTTGGAGCGGAGACAAAAGTCCTACATGCACAACTTTTGTCTCCGCTAGAAAATCATCTTCTGAGCGGAAACCTAACGGACCCCATTATAGTCTACGGGGGTCTATGGGGTCCGTAGGCTCCGCTCGGCTCAGTTATGTGCCGAATCCGTCCTTTCCGTTCTCCTGCTCCTATAACAGAGCAGGAGAACGGAAAGGCTGAACGCTGATGTGAACTAAGCCTAAGTGACTAAGTTCATCGCTTTGACATTACTCCTTTGTTGAAACTAAGTTCATACATTGATATTTTTTGCTACCAATAATAGTGGAGACATTTGTTACATGTTGTTACATGCTGTTACCTAACACTGAGGTGCAACATTGATGCTGCTATATTTATTGTATTTTATGTGATGTTTTAACCCTATTCATTTACAGGAGGTTCATTAATCTATTTATTTATATAAACCCTGCACACCTTGTACCTTGGCGGTACAGCTATGAATTATATACAGTATAGTGTAGTATTGGTTTTATACATTCTGCTTACTGTATACCCCTGGTGGTATGATATATACATTGTTTTATTGGTATTGATTCAACGTATCACCCTTTCAAGTCACATATCTATAATTCCTTAATTTTGCAATTATCTATTAAATGTAGTGTCCAAATTTCCTCAGGTGTGCCCAGTCTTTTTTATATATTTATATTTTGTTGCATTGAGTAGTGGGGTGAGGCTACTGGACTGTGAGCACCCTGGTTGGTGACTACTAGTCCTGTGTGTCCTACTTATTTATATTTTCGATTAATGTAACCTGCATTAATTCAACTTAGAGCTAAGTTCCTAATGGTTGTATTGCTAGAATTGATGAATATAACGAATAGCACTATATTCTCAATCTTTGTTATATTCTAGCAATACAACCATTAGGAACCCAGCTCTAAGTTGAATTTGCAAAGCGATTAATATAACCTGTATTAATCGCATTGCGATTACAACTTAGATCTGAGTTCCTAATGGTTGTATTGCTAGAATTGATGAATATAACGAATATAGCACTATATTCTCAATCTTTGTTATATTCCAGCAATACAACAACCATTAGGAACTAGTGATGGCCCGAATAGTTCGCTTGCGAATAGTTCCCGGCGAACATAGCTTGTTCGCGTTCGCCGCGGCGGGCGAACATATGCGATATTCGGTCCGCCCCCTATACATCATCATTAAGTAAACTTTGACCCTGTACCTCACAGTCAGCAAACACATTCCAGCCAATCAGCAGCAGACCCTCCCTCCCAGACCCTCCGACCTCCTGGACAGCATCCATTTTAGATTCATTCGGAATCTGCATTCTCAGTGAGAGGAGGGACAGTGCTGCTGCTGCTGATTCAATAGGGAAAGCGTTAGCTAGGGCAGTGTTCTGTGTCCACAGACTCAACTGCTGTAAGGACAGCGTCCTGAAAGCACCCCAAAAAGCCCTTTTCAGGGCTGGTACATCAGTCTGTTTATTTTTATTTTTATATATATATATATATATATATATATATATATTGCAGTTGCCTGCCCGTGTGTGAGAGGCTGCAGGCTCAGTCACAGACAGTACTGTGTGCACACCATTCATACAGGGTGTGACAGAAAATACCTCGCAGATAATTTTTTTTTTATATATAATCATTTTCTGTGATCTAATCACAGTTGCAAGCCCGTGTGTGTCAGGTCCACACAGACTGTATTGTGGCAACTGGCTAGTGGCTAGGCCTCCACTTATACCGTTACAGGGTGTCACTCACTCACAAATACCTCGCAGATAAAAAAAAATTCAATTTTATATTTTTCTGTGATATAATCACAGTTGCAAGCCCATGTGTGTCAGGCCCACACAGACTGTATTGTGGCCACTGTCTAGTGGCTAGGCCTCCACTTATACCGTTACAGGGTGTCACTCACTCACAAATACCTCGCAGATAAAAAAAAATTATATTTAATATTTTTCTGTGATATAATCACAGTTGCAAGCCAGTGTGTGTCAGGCCCACACAGACTGTATTGTGGCCACTGGCTAGTGGCTAGGCCTCCACTTATACCGTTACAGGGTGTCACTCTCTCACAAATACCTCGCAGATAAAAAAAAATTCTATTTAATATTTTTCTGTGATATAATCACATTTGCAAGCCTGTGTGTGTCAGGCCCACACAGACTGTATTGTGGCCACTGGTTAGGCCTCCACTTATACCGTTACAGGGTTTCACTCACTCAAATACCTTTCAGATATAAAAAATTCTATTTAATATTTTTCTGTGATATAATCACATTTGCAAGCCAGTGTGTGTCAGGCCCACACAGACTGTATTGTGGCCACTGTCTAGTGGCTAGGCCTCCACTTATACCGTTACAGGTTGTCACTCACTCACAAATACCTCACAGATAAAAAAATAATTCTATTTAATATTTTTCTGTGATATAATCACAGTTGCAAGCCAGTGTGTGTCAGGCCCACACAGACTGTACTGTGCCCACTGCCCACCACTTATATAGGGTGGCACAGTACCTTGCACGCATAGTAACACTTATCTAATAAAAAATGACAGGCAGAGGCAGGCCACGCCACAGGGGCCGTCATGTTCGTGGTGCTGTGATTTCCACTGGCCCTGGAATAATGCCCAGTGTTCAGAGGCCACGTACCCTGAACCCAAAAAATTCTGAGAAAATAGTTGACTGGTTTACACAGGACACCCAATCTTCAACAGCTTCCACTAAGATCCTTGACGCACCATCCTCCTCCAGCTCAGCTTTGGTCACCTGCTCTCAAGTTACCACTCTCCCGCCGACCGCCACCACCACCACTACCACCACAGCCACCACAGCCGCTTCACTTGAGCCCTCAGAGGAGTTATTTACACATCATTTGGATGAAATTAGTGATGCGCAACCATTATTGCCAGATGATGGAGATAACAGGGATATGTCTCAGTCAGGCAGCATTACACACATGGACGTACAGTGTGATGATGATGATGTTGTACCCGCTGCTGCTTCCTTTGCTGAGGTGTCAGATACAAGTGAAGTGGTTGATGATGACGATGTGTCCGTAGATGCCACGTGGGTGCCTGCTCGAAGAGAAGAAGAAGAGGGGGAAAGTTCAGAAGGGGAGACAGAGAGAAGGAGGAGACGAGTTGGAAGCAGGGGGAGGTCGTCGCAAGCAGCTAGAGGCACAGTCAGACAGCATGTATCGGCACCCGGGGTCAGCCAGACAGCACGCCAATCAACGCATGCTGTTGCCACCACCAGAATGCTGTCATTGCAAAGCTCAGCAGTGTGGCATTTTTTTTGTGTGTCTGCCTCTGACAACAGCAATGCCATTTGCAACCTGTGCCAAAAGAAACTGAGTCGTGGGAAATCCAACACCCACCTAGGTACAACTGCTTTGCGAAGGCACATGATCGCACATCACAAACGCCTATGGGATCAACACATGATGACGAGTAGAAGCAGCACACAAGCTCAAAGCCACCATCTTCCTCCTGGTCCAGCATCTTCAGCCACGTCAACCACTGCTGTCCTCCTTGCCCCCTCTCAACCACCCGCCACTCCGCCTCTCACCTTCAGCAGTTCCATCTCATCTGCCCACAGTTAGGTGTCTGTAAAGGAAATGTTTGAGCGTAGGAAGCCAATGTCACAGAGTCACCCCCTTGCCCGGCGTCTGACAGCTGGCTTGACGGAACTCTTAGCCCGCCAGCTTTTACCATACCAGCTGGTGGAGTCTGAGGCCTTCAAAATATTTGTCGCTATTGGGACACCACAGTGGAAGGTACCCGGACGAATTTTTTTTTCAAAAAAGGCAATCCCAAACCTCTACTCAGTGATTGAAAAGGAAGTCATGGCATCTCTGGCATACAGTGTTGGGGCAAGGGTCCATCTGACCACTGATACCTGGTCTGCAAAGCACGGTCAGGGCAGGTATATCACCTACACTGCGCATTGGATCAACCTGCTGACGGCTGACAAGCATGGAATGCGTGGCTCTGCAGCGGAGTTGGTGACACCGCCATGACTTGCAGGCAGGCCTACTGCCACCTCCTCTACTCCTCCTACTCCATCCTTTTCCATAACCTCCTCGGCTGAGTCCTATTCTGCTGCGGTGTCTGGCTGCACATCAACTGAATCACCCCAGCTCCCCAGGGGCTATTCCACATCCCGGATACGACAGTGTCACGCTGTCTTGGGGTTGACTTGCCTGAAAGCAGAGAGCCACACCGGACCAGCACTCCTGTCCGCCCTGAATGCACAGGTGGATCAGTGGCTGACCCCGCACCAACTGGAGATCGGCAAAGTGGTGTGTGACAAAGGAAGCAATTGGTTGGCGGCATTGAATTTGGGCAAGTTGTCACATGTGCCGTGCATGGCACATGTGTTGAATCTCATCGTACAACGCTTTGTGTCTAAGTACCCAGGCTTATAGGACGTCCTCAAGCAGGCCAGGAAGGTGTGTGGCCATTTCAGGCGTTCCTACACGGCCATGGCGCACTTTTCAGACATTCAGCGGCGAAACAACATGCCAGTCAGGCGCTTGATTTGCGACAGCCCGACACGTTGAAATTCAACACTCCTTATGTTCGACCGCCTGCTCCAACAAGAAAAAGCCGTCAATGAGTATTTGTATGAACGGGGTGCTAGGACAGACTCTGCGGAGCTGGGAATTTTTTTGCCACGTTACTGGACGCTCATGCGCAATGCCTGTAGGCTCATGCGTCCTTTTGAGGAGGTGACAAACCTAGTCAGTCGCACCGAAGGCACCATCAGCGACCTCATCCCATTTGTTTTCTTCCTGGAGCGTGCCCTGCGAAGAGTGCTGGATCAGGCTGTAGATGAGCGTGAAGAGGAAGAGTTGTGGTCACCATCACCACCAGAAACAGCCTTGTCATCATCGCTTGCCGGACCTGCGGCAACGCTGCAAGAGGAGTATAAGGAAGAGGAGTCAGAGGAGGAATGTGGCTTTGAGGAGGAGGAAGACCAACCACAGCAGGCATCCCAGGGTGCTCGTTGTTGTCACCTATCTGGGACCCGTGGTGTTGTACGTGGCTGGGGTGAAGAACAGACCGTCAATGACATCAGTGAAGACGAGGAACGGGAAATGAGTAGCTCGGCATCCAACCTTGTGTAAATGGGGTTTTTCATGCTGTCATGTCTGTTGAGGGACCCTCATATAAAAAGGATGAAGGAGAACGACCTGTACTGGGTGGCCACGCTACTAGACCCCCGGTATAAGCAGAAAGTGGCGGAAATGTTACCAACTTACCGAAAGTCAGAAAGGATGCAGCAGTTCAAAACAAAACTAAAAAATATGCTTTACACAGCTTATAAGGGGGATGTCACAGCACAACGGGAATCTAACAGGGGAAGAGGTGAAAGTAATCCTCCTACCACCACGGCGGCAAGGACAGGACGCTTTACAGATGTGTTGTTGATGGAGGACATGCAGAGCTTTTTCAGTCCTACACATCGCCACAGCCCTTCTGGATCCAGCCTTAGAGAACGACTCGACCGACAGGTAGCAGACTACCTCGCCTTAACTGCAGATATCGGCATTCTGAGGAGCGATGAACTCCTTGACTACTGGGTGTGCAGGCTTGACCTGTGGCCTGAGCTATCCCAGTTTTCTATAGAACTTCTGGCCTGCCCCGCTTCAAGTGTCCTGTCAGAAAGGACCTTCAGTGCAGCAGGAGGCATTGTCACTGACAAAAGAAGTCGCCTCAGTCAAAAAAGTGTTGATTACCTCACCTTCATTAAGATGAATGAGGCATGGATCCCGAAGGGACTGACAGCGGGGGATACGTTTGACTAACAAAAGGCCTGATGATGTGCCTTGGCCTCAAAATGGTCCCCACGCTGCTGTATTTAATGTCTGCATACCGGATGACTTTTGTGAATTCTCCGCCACCAACTAGGGTTCAAGCCGCAATGTTTTAGTCACCTTTCTGCCTTGAAAACATCCATTTTTCCGGCCGCTGCTACAACAGCGGCTGCAACAATAACATTGTTTTTCAGGCATGTGTACATGCCTAATTTTTCTGGCCTCTGGTGCTGCACTGTGGCTGCAAAAACAAAACAAAAAATAAAAGGCACATACAAGTGTCAATTCCCCTTCGTGATCGTTACCTTGTTGTGGTGAAGGGGCTTGCGTTTCACAATGAAGCGATCATCACCTCTGAGTGTGTTGGCAATGTTGCCACACCCCAGATGATAAGGCCGTTGCTTCATTATGATCAGACCAAAAGTGATCGGCTGGATAATTTTTCATAGAAAAAACTTAAATTATTTTGATTTATTTTTTTAAGATGTATGAGAGGGGTTTTAATACCTAAAATAAAAAAAATCATAATAAAGTCTCTTAATAGTTTATTAGCAATAATACAGACAATTAAAAAAATCCCCATCAATTCCAATACAAAGCAAGTACAAAGCTCAAAACTAAATTATTCCAGGATGTCGTAATGGTTCGTTAATTCGACAATCGTTAATCAATTCGACACACGTCCCCGGATAGGGGACGTAACAGGGATTAAACTGATAGGAATAGTACTAGTTAAGACACCACTCATATAGGGTGTCACAGCACATTGCTCCGTGCACGCGCAGTGCACCAACTTGAGAGTAAGAGGACCGACCAAGCTGCTTTTTCCATCTCCCGGTTCCTAAAATCAATTCAGTTTGGTGTATCAGAGTTTGGTCTGTCACTGTGAAGGCAGTCGAAGGTACCCAGCCTAAATTTTTTTCACAAAAGGCAATCCCACCCTGATATGGGACGTAACAGGGAATAAACTGATGAAAATAGTACTACAGAAAATAGCACTCATATCGGGTGTGACAGTAAATTGCACGGCGCAGACGCAGTGACCGTGGCGTAAATTCAAACAAAGGGGAGGGAGCCAGCTTTTTTTTAACCATCTCCCCGTTTCGAAAAATCAATTTATTAAATGGACCCCAGATTGGGGACGTAACAGGGATTAAACTGATGAGAAGAGAGAACTACAGAAAATACCACTCATATCGGGTGGGACAGTAAATTGCACGGCGCAGACGCAATGACCGTGGCGTAAATTCAAACAAAGGGGAGGGAGCCAGCGTTTTTTTAATCATCTCCCCGTTCGAAAAATCAATTTAATAAATGGACCCCAGATTGGGGACGTAACAGGGATTAAACTGATGAGAAGAGAGAACTACAGAAAATACCACTCATATCGGGTGGGACAGTAAATTGCACGGCACAGACGCAGTGACCGTGGATTCAAACAAAGGGGAGGGAGCCAGCGTTTTTTTAACCCTCTCCCCGTTCTAAAAATCAATTCAATTCAACTTTCTGTGACCCTTGGTGTTGTACGTGGCTGGGTGGAGGAAGAAACCTTCAATGACATCAACGGGACATGGCTAGCTTGGTATCCAACCTTGTACATATGGTGAGTTTGCGGTTGGGCAAATGGACTGTTTGCGGTTGTTTGCGGTGCATTAAAAGGGGAGTTTGGTCTGTCAATGTCTGTGAAGCGGGCGTAACCCTTACACTACCTGATCGATACAACATCATACCTGATCGTATACACACACTGGATGTTTTAAACCACGTTGTTCAAAATTGGATTGTTAGGTGATTTATGCCCTTTATGGATTAAAATCCAACTCTGCGTCAACTATGTAATTTTCCATGGGAATTTTGCCATGGATCCCCCTCCGGCATGCCACAGTCCAGGTGTTAGTCCCCTTGAAACAACTTTTCCATCACTACTATGGCTAGAAAGAGTCCCTGTGGGTTTTAAAATTCGCCTGCCTATTGAAGTCTATGGCGGTTCGCCCGGTTCGCCCGTTCGCGAACATTTGCAGAAATTCGCGTTCGCCGATCGCGAATGGAAAATTTTATGTTTGCGACATCTCTATTAGGAACCCAGCTCTAAGTTGAATTCGCAATGCGATTAATATAACCTGTATTAATCGCATTGCGATTACAACTTAGATCTGAGTTCCTAATGGTTGTATTGCTAGAATTGACGAATGTAACGAATATAGCACTATATTCTCAATCTTCGTTATATTCTAGCAATACAACCATTAGGAACCCAGCTCTAAGTTGAATTCGCAATGTGATTAATATAACCTGTATTAATCGCACTGCGATTACAACTTAGTCAAATTTGTGACACTGCAGCTTCAGAATGAATCTGAGATAGATGCTGTCCTTGCTTTTTGATAAGAGGTGGGAGGGTCTGGGAGGGAGGGTATGCTGATTGGCTGGAATGTGTCTGCTGACTATGTGGTACAGGGTCAAAGTTTGCTCAATGATGATGTATAGGGGGCGGACCGAACATCGCATATGTTCGCCAGCCGCGGCGAACGCGAACAAGCTATGTTCGCCGGGAACTGTTCGCCGGCGAATAGTTCGGGACATCTCTATAATCTAACTGGCCAACAGTAAAATTGTAAAAATACAGTGACCTTTTAATGTACCTTCAGCCACATTATCAATTGTTCTTTTCTGTACGGTGAATGAATAATTTTTGGGACCTGTAATCCACTGGCCTGCAGTAAAATTGATATCCATTGACCTTCTATTATACCTCCAGCCACATAATCACTTGATCTTTTATTTACGGTGGAATACATAATTTTTGGGGCCTATAATCTAACTAACCAACAGTAAAATTGTTATACGGTGACCACCTAATGTACGGTACCTCCATCCACATTATCAATTGTTCTTTTCTTTACGGTGAATGAATCATTTTTGGGGCCTGTAGTCCACTGGCCTGCAGTAAAATTGATATCCATTGACTGTTTAATATACCGCCGGCCAGATAATCACTTGATCTTTTATGTACGGTGAATGCATCGTTTTTGGGGCCTGGACAACAGTATAATTGTTATACGGTTACCGCCTAATATATCTCCATCCACATTATCAATAGTTCTTTTCTGTCCAGTGAATAATGTTTGGGGCTAGGGTTGAGCGAAATCGAACTGTAAAGTTCGGGTTCGTACCGAACTTTAGGATTTTTGGACCCCGGACCCGAACATTTTTGTAAAAATTCGGGTTCAGTGTTCGGCGCTTTCTTGGCGCTTTTTGAAAGGCTGCAGAGCAGCCAATGAACAAGCGTTTAACTGTGTGACCTTGGAAGCCATCACAGCCATGCCAACTAATGGCATGGCTGTGATTGGCCAGTGCAGCATGTGACCCAGCCTCTATATAAGCTGGAGTCACGTAGCACTGCACGTCACTCTGCTGTTACTAATGTAGGGAGAGGATGCAGCTGGTGATTTCAGGGAGAGAATAGGAGAGAATCTTTGGTTCAGAACGTGAATCTAACACAGCGATCAACATACATTTAGTTGTGTGGGTGCAGGGCACAATCTTTTTACTCTGCCCTGAGCCCAGTGACAGAAAAAAAACAAAAAAACTTTTATCCGTCTGTTAGTTAGGTGGGTGGTGGCGGCGGCCATTTTATGCAAGCTCAGTGCACCAGCACTGCATCTGAGCTTTTGTGACATTGAAATCCAATCTTGGAAAACTGCACTAATAATCTGGTTGTAAAAAATCACCCTTTTTTGGCAATATACAACATCTGGTGCATTTGCAGGATTAGTCAGTGTGCAATTTAAGCTAGAAATACAGCCATTATTTTCTGGGATTTTTAAAACACCCTTTTTGTGCAAAATACACTATTTTACATCCCTAGCTGCATCTGGACGTGTGAAATTTAAACGTTATATACAGCTTTCATATTCTGTTAGTAAAAAAATTAACTTTTTTGACAATATACAACATCTGGATTAGTCAGTGTGCAATTTAAGCTAGAAATAAAGCCATAATTATCTGGGTTTTTAAAAACACACTTTTTTTCCCAACATCCACTATTTTACAGATCTGCAAGTCTGAAATTCAAGTTTAATATATACAGCTTTCATATTCTGTAGTGTGCAATTTAAGCTAGAAATACAGCCATCATTTTCAGGGTATTTAAAAACACACTTTTTTGCCAAATACACAATTTTTCCACCCTTGCAGCATCAAGACGTTTGAAATTCCAGGGTTATATACTGCTGTCATATTCAGTTATTAAACAAACACTCGTTTGGGCAAAAAAAAAAATATTTGGCAGCCTTTGCTGCAAATGTCATTGT